>NC_052624.1:54573813-55198813 GCF_016161935.1 Mauremys reevesii
ATTAAGATGATTTTATGTAGAATCTCAGTATCTTGACAAAGGTATGGAACCTCAAGCAGCACCAATAGCACTTCAGTTGTTTGGAAACAGTTTGATAGACTAAATGATATATTAGAAAGAAACATGCTTCTGCAGTGATGAATCAGGGAATGGTTTTGTTAAATAGGTATTTTTCTACTGTAAAAGCCTAATTTCATTCCAAAATAAGGGCCCATTTATGAACTCAGTTATATGGTCACAGACTCATTTCCTGTCTTTATATTTCCAGTTTGTGTTCAAAGTTATTCCCTTCTGTAATTTGCCTTTTAAAGGAGTATTCTGCTATTGAAACTGTGGGGGCAGAAAAATCACATTTCCTTCAATGCACTTGTGAATTTCATGAAATGTGAAAAGCAGTTTTTAGCTACAGAAAACCAATGTTGCTCAGAGGAAACTGAATGGAGGGGCAGCTGGAGGTGAAAGCCTTGCTTATGCATGTAATATAGAGTGCTCATTGACAATGGGGAAAGCCTAGAGTAGGTGGGAGGTTGTGCTGGTGTCGGAAAACCTTAGAGAATTAGCTGAAAACATTTGTAATCAATTGGCAAAGTCATCTGAGTTAGATTTATTTCTCATGATTGTGCTTTTAAAAAAGTGGTTTAAAAGTTTCCACCACCCCAACTCCAATGTTCTTGGCTGAGAGAAAAATGTTTTTATTCTGAAGATGGAGAAATTCATCTAATCACAAAAAACAAACAAAGCAAAAATATGGATGATAATTCAGAGAAAAGAAACTTATTCCAACGAGTCAAACCTGAAACTATTGTACGGTAGTTTCCTCTCTAAGCCCTTGATCCTATGCTCATTGAAGTCAATGACGAAGTTCCCATTGACTTCAGTCATGCAGGATCAGAGGCAAAACAATGGCATCAGACTTCTCCACTATCTACCCTCATGCATTTGGTGAACTGTACTATATGGAACATTATAAGTAGCAAGATCTATTGAGCTAGTTTTCCTTTCATTTTGAATAGGAGAACTGAGTCCTGATGCACAGAACCTACCTCCTGATAGGTTTGAGGTCTTTCATAGGAGATTTTGGGGGATTTTTTTTCTGGGTACCCTAAGCCTTACCACCAGTGGGTCCCACCCTTCTCTATATTGTCACTGTATTAGAGTTTTCTCTTCCATTTCTCCACTGTCTTTGCACGACAAAGACTACTGCATAAAATATAGTGACAACTCTCAATTCACAGAAATATTGACAAACCCCTCATATCTTGTATTGCATATAAAGATCCACATTCATGACCATTCTGGCATCAAAGGGACATAGATAAAACAAAATAATATACAACTGGGATATTAAAGACTAATGCAAGTTTATTATCTGACCCTGAAGGTAATGATATTTCTATTAAATATTTTTGCTAGTTAAGAAAAGTTTTCCTTCCATTTTGATGTAATCAGTTTTTTTATTTATTGGTTAGCTCAGGGGTTTTCAAACTTTTTTCCAAGGGTGGACTACAGCTTTATCATTGCTGAGGGACCTGAAATGAAGCATTAATTGAGGCTTGTGTGTGCCTTATATTTCAATGTATGTATGAGCCTTCTTAGACAGATGGCATTCTATCCCATAGCTATTCATTTCTTTATTTGTCCACTTTTTGATCAGACATGTTTGGAAATAGTTAGTCAAGGATTTGGGCCTCATTTTTGACTACTGCATTTACATGGAAAGCTTGACTTTTTTTTTTTAAAATCTGTGTATTTTGTGCAGGTTGTCCTCTTATTTAAAACCTGCCCTCATGCCTTTGAGGACTGACAACTTTATTCCTTCTTAAAGGATTCCAAGGGCTGGATCGTGAGCTCATCTAACATGACCATGACATATTAAATAGCTCAAGAACTTCTGTACTCAGCACACACAGGTGAGCATATTCCCCAACACAATGTCTGACACACTGTAAAATTAAGATGACATCTACAGAACTTCAAGAAATGTGTAAATAGGAACTAAGTTCCCCAAATTTCAAATTTAAAACTAGAATCTAACTGTATTATTTTGATAAATCAGTTTATGTATAAATATGCACGGCAAATGTTTTTCTGTTAAGAGAACCAGAGTTATTCATTGACTATATGCTTGTTGACTATACATCGTATTTGAAAACTTGGACGGAGCTGGCTAAATGACAAACTTCGTTCACAAATAATAATTCAATGAAAACATTTCAAAATATGTGGTGAACGTTATTCATAAAATAATTTGACCATTTCTACTTTTGACGGATTATACTTGTGTTATTAATGCCTCTGTGTGTCTGCAGATTCAGTGACTCACTTTTTCCACCCAGAATCAGTTTTCAGGTGTCTAGAAAATTGATGAGGTGAAACAAAGGCCTTGTAAGCATAAACATTTTGGAAATTTTCAGGTTTGTTTTATTAATTAAGATGAAATGCTCAATAGAGTTGGGAATGTCCACATTAGAGCCAACTCCACGCATTTGTTTGGTTGAATACACCCAGAGGTGTATGGCTATGGTCGGGGAACTAGTGCACAATGCATTTAATTATGTGGAAAAGACGCTAAGTGAAAATGCTCCTTGACTCTAACCTTAGGGGAAAAAACCTACGCACACAAGAAAATATAAAAAGTATATAAAAATGTTCAAAATAGGGCCAAAAGTGTCAGGTAATATAGCACCAACACACTTAGCAGATTTCTGACTACCAGTGTTTTGGACTAACTCCCAGCTTCAGAAGTTGGATCAAACTAATCTCTACTTTGCCAAAGCTGCTGGAAGCTGTAAAAATGAAATTCTGAGGTACAGTATAAAAATCAACAAATATTTCTTGTCTTACACATTTTTTCAGAGCATATAAATTTGGAAATGAAATGCAGTGGATCTTTGCTTGATTTGGACAATGCAACAGCAAAACAAAGTTACTGAATTAGTGGAAATTGAGGATAAGACAATTACTCACCTTTTTGTAACTGTTGTTCTTCAAGATCTGTTGTTCACGGCCATTCCAATCAAGTGTGCGTTTGCCATGTGCACGGTCGTTGAAACTTTTCCCCTAAGCAGCTCCCGTTGGGTCAGCTAGGAAGTCCCCTGGAGTGGTGCCTTCATGGCACTCAATATGTGACCCTGCCAACCTGACCCCACTTCAGTTCCTTCTTGCCGGCTTCTCCGACAGAGGGGAAGTAGGGTGGATATTGGAATGGACGTGAACAACACATCTCGAAGAAGAACAGTTACAAGAAGGTGAGTAACCATATTTTCTTCTTTGAGTGATTGTTCATATCGATTCCAATCAGGTTACTCCCAAGCTCTTCCATGGGGGTGGGGTTGGAGTTAAGGAATCACTGACAGAAGCATCGCTCTGCCAAAAGCTGCGTTGCCTCTAGCATGCTGGGTGATGGCATAGTGGTGGAAAATGTATGCACTGAGGACCAGGTCACCACTCTGCAGATCTCCTGGATGGGCATCTGGGTGAGGAAAGTGGTGGATGAGGCTTGAGTTCTTATCGAGTGGGCTGGGACCTTGACGAGGTCATAACAGGTACGGATGCAGTCCATAATACAGGAAGAAATGCATTGTGAGGAGACCGGAAGCCCCTTCATCTGGTCTGCCACTATTACAAACAGCTGGGCAGGAAGGCTGGGTGTGGCCTGAGCTGTACCTTGTCCTTGTGGAAGACTGTGTGTGGGGGGGGGCGGAGGTTAGCGCTTTTAACTCTGACACCCTCCTGGGTGATGTGATGGCAACCAGAAAGGCCACCTTCCATGAGAGAAACAGAAGGGAACATGTAGCCAGTGGCTCGAATGGGGTTCCCATTAGTCTAGCTTGGATTACGTTGAGGTCCCAGGCCAGTACCGGTGGGCGGGACTGTGGATATAGCCATTCCATGCCCTTAAGGAAACGGCCCACCATAGGGTTGGTGAACACTGAGCGCCCCGACTCTCCCGGGTGGAGTGCCCTCTGTCCCCCTTCTTATGGCACTTGTGGGGCACAGGGGATGTTGACTGGTGCTGGGTCGCCACTCCGTGCTGCGGTGCCGGGGATCTCTGGTACCGAGGGTCTCTAGCACTACAGTCCTTCCTCAGTACCAATTTGCAGACCAACGCTGGGACACTCCGCACTGAGCTTGGGCCCGGGACTTGGCGGTCGTGTACCACTGGACGGAGTGCGACTTCATTAACAGCTGCTTCAAACAGAAGCCACGTTCCTTCCTAGTCCTGGGCTTGAAAGCCTTACAAATCTTACTCAGACTGATGTGCCTTCTGTAGACACCTCAGGCACGAGTTCTCACTACTGGGCATAGGCTTCTTGCATCCACCGCAATATTTAAATCCTTGGGCTTGAGGCATGCCCCGAAGCCCAAGGCGGGGAGGGCAGAGAACGACCCACTCACCAAGTTTATCCTAACTACAGATAACAATAAACTAACTACAAAAAAAAAACCTGGATAGGACTAAGTAATAGGCTACGACAGTGTTTCCCAAACTTAGGACGCCGCTTGTGTAGGGAAAGCCCCAATATGTCCCTCGACCCATGTCACTTCCAGCAGCTCCCATTGGCCTGGAGCAGCGAACTGCAGCTAGTGGGAGCCGCGATCAGCTGAACCTGAGGACGTGGCAGGTAAACAAACCGACCTGCCAGGGGCTTTCTCTACACAGGCGGCGTCCCAAGTTTGGGAAACACTGGGCTAAGCGAACACTTGCAAGCAAGTGAAACACAGTTCCAATGCCATCACAGACGGTAAGGAACTGAAGTGGGGTTGGGTTGGCCGGGTTCTATATTGAGCACCATGAGGGCTCCACTCCATGGGGCTCCCTAGCCGACTCGATGGGAGCTGCTGAGGGAAAAAGTTTCCTCTGACCGTGCACATGGCACGCGCACACCTGATTGGAATCGACGTGAACAATCACGCGAAGAAGAACAGGCTCTTTCAGGATTACAATGTGATACAAGTGTGGGGACAACGTGATGATGTCTCTGTTGCTTCTCTAGGTATCTGCATTTCATTTCTTCACATTCAAAAGTTGCACACAGTTGTTCAATTTACAGATGTGCACAATCTCCTGCACTACTTACATTTTTATTAAATTGAACTATTTGCCAACTTACCCGTGCACCAACTATTATTTAACAAACCTATAATACCCCCAAACAATTTTGGTTTAAGATAATGCATTTTATTCTAAGATGGCAGATTTTCAGAATTAAACATGGGTGAATGTGATTTGTGAGACTTCGTCTCTGGTGTGGTTACAGAGAAATTATGGATATGTGCACTGTGAAGAACAGGGAGAAGATGAGCAACCTGTGCTCTACAGCAGTGTAATGCAGGAATTAATGTAATGCCGCCAGGGGCCCAAGGGGAATGCACATGCAGTGCCTCTTGCTACAGATACTGGTGCAACAGAACTGGGGCCATGAACCTGCCCCCTCAGACATACTATTCAATATTGCTGCAGACAATGCTACTCCCTACCCCCTCCTTGTAACCAATGCAGAGGTAAGCATAACTTGGCACTTAGGAAATAACATCTTGTATGATATTCTGCAGGTGTATATTTGAACATTATGTATAACAAGCTGCTGTCTGGGACCTCTTATCAGGATACAGCATGCTCATCTGTGCTGAATTTATGGCTCTTCCCACTCAGAAAAGTGGCTTAATTTAAAAGGGACAGATTGGTATAAGAATTTCCGAAACTCTTATTTCACATACACAAAAAACCTCACAGAAAACAGAAAAATGGGTGTGTCTGTCGGCATATGCAGTTTTGAGTACTCACATCCTATACACCGTTTCAGAGGCTCTTTTGAATGTTTGTCTCAGAGAATTGAAATAGTTCACTTGCATATGCCTGTTCTCAGGCTTCTGTGAAAGTGGCTTGCTGTTTGGTTTGGATCAAAGTATAGCAATTCTGTTGTACTTCTCATTGCCCAGCATCAGACTCACTCAGCTTCCTTTCTGCAACCACGAGGGCTAGAAACCTTGTTTTTTTAAACAAAAGCTGAGATTCTCACATAACAACATGACTCCAGGGACCGGGTTTTAAGGAAAAACAAAAAAAATATTGTGAGACTTGCAATAAAGTCATGAGAGTTGGCAACACTGATATATACAACACAACGTTAAAATCGGTGAATCAGAATCCTCTCTCAGTTACACCAATCTAAATTTAAATAACTCAATCAAAGTTAATGGAGTTACTCTGAATATGCACCACTGAAAATGAGAACAGGCTCTGGCCCTGTTAGAGGAGATTGAGAGAATGCTGTGTGTTGGAAGTTGAATCTTTGGCATTTTAAAAATAGTGTTTTCAAAGCGGAAATGCTAATTTTAGTTGGTCAGACCTGAGTATCTATTGAGTATGAAATTACACTGAAAGAAAGTGACAATGCTCAAATTTAACTCCAATGTAACAACAAAACATGGCTTCAGGACAAGCCATGAAAATGCTAAGACATGAGAGAGGCCCATGCAAAAGCCACAGAGATATGCTTTCAAAAGGAATTCACCTGTAACAGATCAGCATGCTGCATACATACGGTATAGTCATCACATAGACAGCATCTGAACCTGCCTGTTTCTACAACAAAAACTATTACTTGAACTAAAGGAGACTGTCCATTAGCTATAACACTATGTAATGTTAAAAAATCAGTCATGAAAAGGAACATTAGTAACAGATTCAGAGTCTAAGGTCAGAAGGAACCATTGTATCATCTAGTCTACTTCCTGTCCATAATAGGCCCTTAAATTTCACCCAGTTACCCCTGCACTGAGGCCAACAACTTGGGTTTGACTAAAGCATATCTGAACAAAACAGAAGCAGGCTCCTAAGCAAGCTCTGGGTGCCCTATCACGTAAGTGTACCTTTCATCCACTGTTGGGGTGGACTAGGACAAGAAATACATCATTCTTATCTTTACTTCCCTGAGGGAAAGTCATAGGTTTGCAGTGATGCTCCTCTTCTTAAAGCTTGACCAGCGAATTCATTAATGTGACATCAGGTCCATATTAACAATTATTTTTTAAAATAATCTTGAGAATTACAATAGTGGAAATATTCGTAACAATGTTTTTGCACAATTTAAAAAATGGCTCATTTTTTGGATAATGGATAATGGAAAATTGTGATGGATACAATTTCCCACCCCCTCCAGAAATGATTTAGCTTGAGTATCACGTTATTGGGCAAATATAGCTTTTATATATTAAAGCCATGCAACATTTAAAAATGAATAGCCGTTTAATTTTAAAAGTTGTAAATAAAACTATGTAGGGGTGTGACAAATGACCTGAAACATCAAAAGAAATATATCCTGTGAAATGCCACAGAACCAAACCAAAACATTCTGCAATTCACACAATTCTATTAAAAACAGAAGAGAATATTTTCACAATGGATCTTTCAAGTTTTTGCGAACATCAGGTGTAATGATGTTTAAGTGAAATGTTTGGATTAGTATCAAAACAGTGAAAGTAACAAGTAGGGCTAGTTTTGCAAACACGTCTTTGGTTATTTTGCAAGTTTACAGGAAAGATGAAGAAGTACCAACTAGCAACCTCTCTGCACAAGGAGTGGTGAGCATCTGGGGTTGTTTCCTCTGCATGAAAAATAAAAGGTCACATCCCACCCAGAGAGAAGAAATGACCCCCATAAAGAATGCAAGTGATCTTGCTTGACCTGTGACGCAAGCATGGTGCTGACCTCTGCTGTTTAACCGTTATGTGTGTTTCTTGTTAGAAAGAGTGAGCCAGCGGTGCACTGCCATAAAAGAATGTGAAGGATATGAATGGTGCTGAAAGTCAGAAGAATGAAATATAGCTTGTGTAAGTGAATGTCTGATGAGTGAAAGGGTGTTTGGCTGGCTATATGGAAGAGGTTTAAGAAAGGAGGAAGAAGGGTAAATGGAGGTAAAAACAAAGAAGACAAAATAAAACAAAACCTGAAGCTTTTCTTAATCAGTTTCCTTATTTCTACTGTAGGAACTAAGAAGTAACTAAGACTAACCTTTTTCTTCTCACACAAAAATTTCTTTCTTCAATAAACAAGTTAGAAGAGCTAATGGAAATAAAGTGAATTATCCTATTTTTGCCCCAGATAATAGTGTGACTACCAAAGTGTTCACTTACACCTTCTTTTCCATAATTGAGACATTTTAAAAATTACCATTGGCATATACTTCTCTGTGAGAACACTCAGTCTGATGTTAAACACCAACATTCTGAATCTCTTAGAATGATGAATTCTACCATATGTATTAGCATGTATTCACGAGAGCATGATTAACCATCCTTCCCCAGTAGCCATCTATTCCATCTGACCTTTGGCTGCTTCAGTTTTTCCAAAGATACCTGTTTAAAAAATCCAAACCAACCTAGTGCTCCTTGGAGATGAGTGTATAATAGATTTTGAACTGTCAGCTCTTCCACACAGTCATTTTAGCTTCACCTGCTCAATGAGGTGCATACCTGCAGTTTACAGGCAATGTTTTTACCAGCAGTGTGGGAAACTCACAGATTCAAAGCCAGCCCTGATTCTACATCATAAAATATTGTCTTCACTCTCTATGTGGATCTCAGAAGCAGTAATAATTATAAATATAACATGTATCTAGGCCTTCTGTCAACTATGATTAATTCATAAATTGAAAAGCTGAAGTTAAATTTAATCCAGTCAGAAGTCACAAGCCAATGCTTCTCGTTTGAGTTTAGCACTCAAGAGGAAGTATAATCCTGTGGTTAAACTACTGGCTGGGATTTAGGATACTTTGATTCAATCCCTAGGACTGACACCGACTCCTCTTGTTGCATTAGGCAGATCACTTATTCTCTGTGTGACTCAGTTATCCATCTGTAAAAAGGAGATACTAAGCCTTCCTTTCTTCCCCACTTTGTTTGGATTGTAAACTCTTCAGGGCAGGAACTGTGTCTTATTATGTGTATAAAAAGAGCTAGTACAATGGAGCCATGACTGAAGCATAACAATAATATAAAGTAATACTACTACTATTTTCATGGCTTGATTTATCTTTTCAAAGTGTAACAATTTTGAATGCAGCACTTGAAACTGAAAATCCAGGTTTAAGGCCCACTGCTCTTTCTGCATGTCTTATATGAAGTCTGTATATGCATTGTACTGAATCCACTCTACCTGAATATAATAATAAAACCCTACCACTTTCTTTTCCCCCAATGGATCCAGAAATGTTTCCTAGAAATTTTACTATTTCTCTGATATCTCAGTCTGGTGCTTCAGAGAGATTAATCTTGAAGCCACAATACCATTTTAAATTGAGTAATAAAATAACTACACCTCTATCCTGATATAACGCTGTCCTCGGGAGCCAAAAAATCTTACCCCGTTATAGGTGACACCGCGTTACATCGAACTTGCTTTGATCCACCGGAGTGCGCAGCTCCCCCCCCCCCCCCCGAGCACTGCTTTACCACGTTATATCCGAATTTATGTTTTATCGGGTTGCGTTATATCCAGGTAGAGGTGTAGCTCCCATAAATACTTGGCCACACTACTCTTTCAAATAAATGTCTATTCCACATCATCCTTTCATATAAGGTGAAGGGTGTGTTTACAGAAATTATACAAAATGTTCTGCTGGATACAAAGAGATGTAGCTGGTGGGCCTATAAAGGTTTCTTCTGTTCTAACCAAGTTCATCATTGTTCACACTTCTAAACCAAGTGCAGTATGTTTTTTTACACCATATTGTAGGGAACATTACATCTTCTACTTTCGGGACTTACTCAAATACCTCAGCCTGATCCTCAACAAATGCAATCAAAACTCTGGACATGTCCTGAGGTTGAATCCATTAAAGTTTAAAGGCTTTGACATTTTGGAGTAGCCCGTATAGGTTACGTGAACAAATAGAGGGGTTTCACTGGCTGAGGAGGAGTCAGGTTTTAGTTACTTGAACTAGGTTAACTTCTTTCATGGATCAAAAAAGACCTCTTGGGGCTTCCAAACTGTTAATTATTTTAGAGCTACAAGGAATGGTTGGAAGAGTTTTGGATAATGGGAAACATTCTTCTGGGATCACTTCACTTTGGGGAGCTTTTCAGCTGTGACACAGGATCTCAAACTTAAAAGCTCTCCAAAGATCTACTTGGTCCCAAGCCAAATTTCCCTATAACAAAAGATGACTTGTGAAGGAACTATTATACTATATGCAACAAACAACTGCAACACTAAAGATTTGAGAAGATTCATGACAACATTAAACATTGTTTAAATAGTTTTTAAAGGTCAGCTTCTCACGCTGAGAATCACAAAAATGTTCATTTTCGTATAATCACCTTAATTCCCCAAGTTAAAGTGACAATTATTTTATTATACTAGATGTAAAAGCAGGCTTAGTGGATATAAGAGACAATTAACTTAGTAAAATAAAAAAGAGCATAAGCACAACTCTGTTATAGATTAGACTGATAATCAGTAGGATTCTTTTTATTACAACAAGGTTGGGATAACTCATTCTAATAATCTTGAAAATTATTTAAATGGTGACAGTTTATTTATTTTTATTAATAAAAACATAATTAGGATATGTATTCAAAGCTCTGGGGGTCCTGACATCACTTAATGGCAGAAAAATATTTCAACACAATGCATTATCACTCACCACTTAAAATAAATACATACCAGCCCATATGATTGAAGAAAAGATGGGCCTTGCAGCACATCCTGGATATTCACAGGCCAGACTCTAGCAGACCATTATTAGGAGAGCAAATTACTCAGCTGAGAACTTCTTTCAAAAATGTCTTACCCATTTATGATGTGAACTCCACCTCAAGTGCCTCAAATTATATGCATCTGAAGAAGTGGGTATTGCATCTGAAGAAGTGGGTATTCACCCACGAAAGCTCATGCTGCAGAACGTCTGTTAGTCTATAAGGTGCCACAGGATTCTTTGTTGCTTTTACAGATCCAGACTAACACGGCTACCCCTCTGATACTCAAATTATATGATCTGTGGCACTGCGGCAGTGGGGTGGAGGGGGTGTTCTTTCACTTAAGTCTCAAACTATTTAGGGTAGTCAGCATGGTCTTAAACTCTGCTCCCAATGACATCAATGAGAGTTTTTCCACTGACATCAAGTATTTTTGAAAATCCATCCCTGAAGGTTTTATAGGATAAAATAAACACCTTGCATTCCACCCAGAAACATACTGGCAGCTTTCAGTTTGGCAACAGAACCCTTCAGTATAAAGAAACACAAGTTAGGCTCTGATTTAGTGGGGTTATTTTGTTGGTTTGTTTTGTTTTGTTTTTTGTATGCAGATCAAAATCCAATATATACTTGAATATGAGGGAGAAAAAACCCTGGTACATTTATGTACCCCTTCCCATTTAAAAGTGTTTTCTTTGTTTTTGTTGTTGTTTTTTAAAGACCCAGCCAACCTGGAACCATTCCACATCCATAGAAGTTACACAAACCATCAGCCATGCCCCACAAACCTTTACAGCTATGAGAAAAGTATACTCCAAGAGTGAAAGCCTGGCTTCATTGAAGTAAGTGGCAAAATTTCATTGGGACCAGGATTTTGCCCCCAGCAATCAAAGACTCAATTAGAAACTGGTAAAAGCTTTCCTGTAATAACCAAACAGAAACAACAAACATGACGACATCCTCTAGTCTTCTTCCAATAGAAGCCCGAATCAGGGTTCCACATCTGCTCTGTAAAAGTCAACCCCCCAAAAGGGTGCCACAATCTCTTAAAAGTAATGACTCAATAATATATGTAACTTTGAAAAAAATGGGTCCTGCTTAGATTCTCTCCTGATCCATCATGATCCTTATTTATAGCATCTCAGCCTTAGATTGCAGACTTTTTGGGGCAGGGACCATCTCTTTGTTAGATGTTTTTATGGTGACTATCATAGTCAGACTATGAGCACTGACCTAATGCAAAGAATAAATAACAACAGTAACAAATTCACAATCTCAACACCACTGTCTCATCACTCTGTGTTCACGTGGGCTATTCACGAGACTTCAAAAGGAGAAAGAGAGATGACAGAACAAGGAGTAATGGTCTCAAGTTGCAGTGGGGGAGGTTTAGGCTGGATATTAGGAAACACTTTTTCACTAGGAGGGTGGTGAAGCACTGGAATGGGTTACCTAGGGAGGTGGTAAAATCTCCTTCCTTAAAGGTTTTTAAGGTCAGGCTTGACAAAGCCTTGGCTGGGATGATTTAGTTGGGAATTGGTCCTGCTTTGAGCAGGGGGTTGGACTAGATGACCTCCTGAGGTCCCTTCCAACCCTGATATTCTATGATTCTATGAACTCAGGCCCAGATCTTGCAACAGTTATACACATTAATAATCCCATTGAACATTCTGTATTAAATATTTTAAAGCAAAAGATTTAGGAGAAGCACATTTCAATTAAGCAGAAAACATATATAACGATATATATACTTCATATATTTTATTAATTATAAAATTACCTTCACTCTGTGGAAAATGTCAGGGTTAATGGAACTATAATGTCATTATCTTCCTCCTCTCACTCTTAGGTCCCTATCCTGCAAACACTTATGACCCTGGGTATCTTTACACACAGGAGTAGTCCATTGTTAAAACCAGAAGAATTAGAGTAATGAAATTATGAGTTATGAGATGAAAAAGTCTCATCTCTCTATCAGTGAAGAGAAGTTTTCTATGCTACATTTCTTAGTGCCTTGTATAGTTATGTTTTAAATGTCCTAAGGGATGGAGCTTCTATTGCTACTCAAGGGAGACTATTTCACAAGCTAATAGATTTCACTGTCAATTGTTTCTGTAGAGTTTCTGGAGAATCATTTGCAGTGCTCTGCTCCAGCCTGTGCAATTTAAGAGTTCTGACCACTTTGCTGTTGGGTGCTGCTCCTATTCCCATGGAAACTCACAGTGTAGCACAGAAAACAGGACCACTTGCTTTAAGCTAATCACAGTTGCAAAGAAAGTACAAAAGAACAAATGGGCTTTAACTAGAAACCCTTTCAGAAAACTCACCCTACCCTCTTGAGACAAGCCAACAGCTGTTTCTATGGCAACATGAGGTGCATCTAGCAAACTGCATTATTGAAACTCTTATGTTGCAGATGGTGAGGTGGCCTGAGTGTGGTGCTTCTCCAACAAAACTGATAGCTTTATCCTTCAACAAGTTCCTGAATTTTGAAACGACTAATTGTGAGAAATAAAGTTTTGCAACTAAAAACAAAAACAAAACAAAAATGTCAAGAGTTTGTCTACATGACAAAGTTGCACTGGTTTAACTTATGGTGTGATTTAAAACTGGTTCAGTTAAAATGGCATGGACAACCATGTGAACATTCTTATTTTGGTTTAAACAGGTTTATTTCATTTTACTTTAAGTCAAGTGGGAACAAGTTTAAGCTAGCCTGCAATAAGCCATTCTTAAACTGGAGTATGTCTGCACAGGGATTTGCACCAATCTGAGTTAAACCAGTGCTACTTCTGCATGCAGACAAAGCTTGAATATTGTAGAGAGAGCCACAGTGAAGGAGCTGGTCATGGCTCCCTAATGTTCTCCCTAACCTCATGCACAAGCTATCATAGCTTAAGGGTTGCTCTAAAATGTACCAGGCCTAATGGCCTCATAACCATAATCATCTGGGGATTGCCAGCCTTGACGTGTCCCTTGCACTGGGGGCTGCAAGAGAGAGGAACAGGAATTACTTTAGGCCTTCTGGGGAGCTCCAGATTGCAAGTGTCCCCAGCAGGGGACTTGCAGAAGGTTCCCACTCCCTTTGTGCCACACAACTGAGAATCTGGCCCATTGTATTTCCCCCCCCACCATTTAGCGAACATCAATTAATTTGCTTTACTAAAGCTCTGACACCTCAGGGAGTGTAGTTATGTAAGATGACTGCATAACTCGGGCATGTGAAAGCAATCATGCACCCAAAAAGTGTGGATAACCAATATAATATATAACAACACATGTTTTCTGAGCTGTTTATCATTCTGTATAGCTATATCTTTTCTGTATGTGTGCACACACACATGTGACAAAAGGAAAGCGCTAGTGACAGAGAGAATTTGCACTGGTAAGCAATACAAAAAAATACACCCATAAAGAGCTCTATACTCCCACCACAAGCTAAGAATAACTCCCGCTGGAGTCATGCTTGGGAGTGTGGTTATACTGAACACTCACATGTCTTGGGTGTGTGAGTGCCTCCAACATAGACAACCATATGCACCCTTTATAGTCAAAAACATAAATCATGTACTGCAGTGAAATAAGTCATCACTCAACAGTAAATGTCATACCAAACTCTATCTTCCCACTCTCTCTGGGTAATTCTTTCAGGAGCAGCAGCTGCTGAGAGCAGATATGTAGCCATGTGAGCAACTTGGCTCACAACTAATGAATCAGGTTTGGTTTTCATTTAAAGAATATTTTAACTCAATTTTATTTAAAGAAACATTAAAAGCTTTCAAAAGGATTCAGCTGTAGTAAGTGATCAAAGCTGTGGGTATTTAGGCTCCTTATTTTATTGGAATGTTACAATTATGTTAGCAAAGGTTTCCATTCTTTTGTTATAATTTTATGGCACAGCCCCAGTAACTAAAGAGTGAGCTCACCTCTGCCCCAGCAGTCATGGCAGACAAAGCTTTCCTTTGCCCACGTATCCCCTCAGGGCAGTAATTGCTTGATTTTAGCCAGCATGGTATAGAGGGTCTTCTCTCAGATCTTCCCTTTTACTATGCCCTTACATGTCTCTCTAGACCTTGCTCCTTTTCACCAGACTTAATCACTGAACCTAACTTGGTGAACCTGAAAGATAGTTTCAAAAAAGTTTTTGTTTCTGGGTTTAAATTCTGAAACATACTGTACTCTGTTCTTCCACGTACAGAGAGAATTACTTTTGCAATATATCTTGGGACAGATAGACAGATAGGCCACCGAATCATATTTGAGGTTTATGCTCTCATGGAGTGTGACTGAAAGTCATCTCACATAAAGAGTGGAAAGTCTTTGGGGATATTCAAGAAAAGGTTATGTATAACCCTGAGCAGAAATGATGCACCGACAAAAGCAGTTGTGCAAAATGCAGGGGTCACTTTGGCAAATCCCAGAGATAGTTTCTGGCCCCACTTAATATTTACCGTAATTAACTATGTATTATTTATTTATTTATTTTGCACCCAAGTAATTTTTATTTAGAATGAATAGTTTAAAAATACAAAATAAAAGAAAATACCTTTCTGCCATTACTTACAGCATCTGGTACCGTATAATGTTTTATTCCTTTTGTTCAGGGAGGGGCAGAGTTCTTGAATGTTAGTGGTCATGAAAGCAAGTGATTATTAGCCTGGCTGCTGCAAAATATATTCCAGACTAGTGATGTATTGTGGAGAGCTTCTGGCATGGTGGCTGTTTTTGTGTTGCAAAAATCATTTTAGTTCAGTGGATAAAAGTATGCCAGTGAAGTTTATGAATTTTGTGGCATGAAACTGAAGTGCTTATGAATTACCTTGCACACTGAAGGAGACAACACTGTATGCCCCTTAAATTGACCTACAATATGTTTGTTGCTCCAGAGATGAGATAGTCAAGTACAGAAGATTTCTTTGTGGTATGATGACAAGTATACACAATGAAATTATACTCAGTACACTACATTTATATCACAGAAATACCTAGCAGGATTGGGCCTTTAGGAATTACTCACATGCATAACTTAAAAAAAATGTGTATGTCTTTGCAGGATCTGGGCCACAGTTTGCTACTATGTATATCACATATAGCAAATTGCAATATTCAAGTCTTAATTGTTTCTAGTATTAAATCACAGTTTCTTTCAGAATGCTATCACACTATTTTGTTTGTACCCAGTGTAGTCTCATAAACAGAGAGAGATTCATTTTTAATGAAACGCAGGCAAAGGTTATGCAATTCTACTGGGTTGCAATTTGTTTGATTCAATATGGAAAAAATCTAGCTAGATAAAAAAAAAAGATTTTGACTTCTGCCTTAGAAGGTCTGGCAAAATTCTTGGTTAACAGAATTTCTGCTGCCTGCTGTTTGTGTTCCAGGTAGCACAATACTTAAGAAGCTCCAAGAAATGTTGCCTTCTGGCTTAATAATTACTTTCTATGACCTTTCTGACAAATGCCAATTAATTGATTCTCATGTGAGTTAGTCCTTATTGCTTGTAATTTGTCATTCAAACTTAAGTTCAAAATCAGATGGCAACTAAGGTGTAATGAGTGATATTTTAATTACTGTAGTTTAATATGTAGATATAAGTTATGTCTACTGTAATAAACATAAATTATTTATGAATATTTGGGACATGTTAAAAACCACTGCCATGCTCAAGAAATCTTGAAAAAGGTGCTTGGTGATACCACATCTTCATAAATATTCTGTATTTCCTTTCCAATCCAGTTTAGCTTATGAGACTTGACAAAACCAAGCCCAGGTCATACAACCTATACTCAAAAGCTCTGCTGTCTTACTAAAAAAAATGGCAGGGGAGAATGCAATGTGTTGCTTGTAATCCTCACTCACCCACTATAGTAACTGTGCTTTTTAGGATTTTTTAAAAGTATAAACAGATTTTCTGACTTGACTGCAATTTTGGAAAGTTCATCTTTGATTTTTATTTTTTAAAGTAATCTGATCATAAATTTGTATTAAAAGACAGTACACTCTTCCCTCACTTGCTGTGTAGTAGTCCAATCCTTGCTTTCAATATTGGGGATTTTTTCTGAGGAGGGGATATTTTTTAATTTGTTCTAGGATGTAATAAGCCATGGAGAAATTAAGGCTATGTTAGTTTTGTAAGGCTTTTCAGAAGACAATAGAGATGGCTGTAGCAATAAGAAGTGGTAGAAAGTTTAAATGGCTGTAAAGTTTGCCAGTATGGACTATTGTCAATAGTGACTATCTTGGAAAAGCACCAAAATCCTGGGGGACAATAAATAAAAAAGTTAATGGGCGCTCATTAAAAAACTATGTCTAATCACAATGATTTCCAGGACTCTTTCAGATCTCAGAAGAGTTCAGCTGGCCAAAACAGATTCTCTGTTCATTTTCTGCTAGACGCAACAGACACAGAAAGCCAGAAATGGAGCTGTTTGTAGATCCCTGATTCTCTACTCCATCCGCAGTGCCCATTAGAGCAACCAAAGGACTCCTTTAATTTGTGTCAGCTGGCAACAGAACCCCTAAGGGATCATTTGACACCTGGGGATTCATAGATTTTGAGACCAGAAGGGACTATTATTAATGCTGCATATCTGTCGCTGAGGTCACGGATTCTATGACTTTCCATGACCTCTGTGATTTCTGTGGCGGCCAACGCAGCTGGCTCTGGGGCTGCCCGTGCAGATCAGGCAGTCCCTGCTGGGGCAGTTTGGGTGTGGGAAGGATCTATGGGCTGGGGCAGAGCTGGGGTGTGGGGTGGCGCTTACTTCAGGGGGGCTCCCCCGAAGCGGCTGGCATGTCCCTGCAGCTCTTAGGCAGAGGGGCCAGGGGGATCTGTGTGCTGCCACTGCCCACAGGTGCCACCCCACAGGTGCCACCCCGCAGCTCCCATTGGCTGCAGTTCCCGGCCAATGGGAGCTGTGGAGCCGGAGCTCGTGCCGGAGGCAATGCATGGAGCCCCCTGATCTTCCCTCCCCCTAGGAGCTGCACAGATATGCAGAACCGGGTAAGGAACCTGCCATGCCTGGCAGCCCTCCCCTGTCCCAGCAACCGCGGAGGTCCTGTGCTACACGCCGCCACCCACCTCCCCCCCCAGCACCTGCGGTGCCCTCAGCCTCTCCCCCTGCCCCCCGAGCACCCATGGCCCCCCAGCCCAAGTTTTTGTTAGGGGTAGATAGTACAAGTTATGGACAGGTAATGGGCCTTGAATTTTTGTTCACTGCCCGTGACCTGTTTGTGCCTTTTGCTAAAAATACCCATGACTAAAACGTAGCCTTAACTATTATGTTCATCTAGTCTGACCTCCTGCATAACACACACCAGAAAATTTTACCAGTGATTACTCATCGAGTCCATGAATACTGATTGAATTAGAGGATAATTTTCAAAAGACATCCAATCTTGATTTAAAGACTTCAAGTGGTAGAGAATCCACCACATCCTTTGGTAAACTTTTAACAATTTATTATTTCTTGTCTGAATTTGTCTACTTTCTGCTTCTGCTATGGATCTTGTATGTAGGTACGTATAGACCATGATCAAGTTATCTACTAATCTTCCATTTATTACGATAAATAGACTGATCTTTAGTCTCTGACTTTAAGAAAGGCTTTCCAAATCTTGAATCATTCTAATAGCAATTTTCTGAACTTTTTTTCAGATTCTCAACACCCTTTTACAAGTCCGAATAAGTTCATTGGGAAGCTTCCTATTTATATAAAACTTTCTGGAGTTCCTTGCTTTAGGAATACTCAATTTATATGCTTTTGACTCTGCTTCTAAAACTGTCAGTTTCCCAATGCCATATGCTTTGTTGACCCAGAAATGTCAAACATGTTTGAACTTGCAGATGTATTTAATATTCATATTCAATTGTGCACTTACTGGTAAATATTCCTAATAAGCAAACAGTTAAACTAAAAATCACTTTTCTGTCTGAAAAATCAGGTACTTACTGAACTTACAAAAAACAACAATAATGGTAATAAAGAAGTTAATGAAAAAATATATTGGTGTCTATCTTTTCTGCTTTGTTTTCGTTGTACAATTGACATCATCTGGAGAATGGTCAGTTGCACTGTTTCCAGGGCTTAGCCATTTAGTTTCTCCCTTGCTGAACAGCCCCTTTTAAAGGTAAACAAGAAATAAAATGTTTTTAAAAGGAAGTTCTATTAAAATGCCGGGCATGCTATTTCAAGGGTACTCATCAGAAATTAATTTTTTTAATTTATCAATTACAAAAAAACCCCAAACTTCTCAAGTTGAATGTTCCCTTAAAATAAATAATAATATTAATTTTAAAAAAGTATCATTATGTCTGTAGCTAATGGAAACAACTTATTTTTTACTGGCTACCACATAGAAGCTAGAGGCATCTAGACTTCCCAGTTGTTCTCAGTTAATGGGAAAACTAGGAAATCAATTATAGCCAAATGTCAGATATATCAATTATAATGTCAGTATGCCTACTTGGTACACTTTTGAAATTTGAGGGATACATTAATGAACCATGGGCCAAATTCAGGCCTGAAGCAGGGATAACTGCAGTTGATTTCAGAATGATGTACATGGTAACAAATAAAAATAAGTGCTCTTAAAGTTTAATAGAATGTTGAGTGGTCTTTAGAACTTTCACATGTGAAAGGCACTTTCTGTGGAGAGGAAAAAAAATCAAGGTTCTAGAGGGTTAACCTCACATCAAAAAATGTGCTTGTTTCTAACTTTCCAGATATATTGGTACTGACTCATGTCTGTTGATTTCTAATTTAAAACAGTTATTGGACTTTCAGTAGGCACAAGAAGCGTGTGAATGTCTTGATTTCATCATGTAGAGCGGAAATGTGATATTTTCTATTTCTAAATCATTTTAATGAAAATCTGATTTGGGAAAGCTCTCTAAGGGAAAAAAGCCAAATGTATTGGTATGATCATTTAAGTTTTCATGCTTTAGGATAGCACAATATAAGTGATGAACAATCCTCAAGATATTAGAATCTTTAGATATCCAAAGTCTATCCAAATTACATGAATAATGGATCTCATTCTGTACTGATTTCACAACCAGAGCTTCTATGGGTGGGAATTAAGCTATCAATTTGCAAAACTGAGCTAAAAATGTCACAAGAATGACATCTTTCTTATGTATCATAAGGGTAGCCATGTTAATCTGGATCTGTAAAAGCAGCAAAGAGTCTTGTGGCACCTTATAGACTAACAGACGTATTGGAGCATGAGCTTTCGTGGGGGAAAACCCACTTAGTCGGATGCTTTCTTATGCTGGTTTAGCACTTCCATTCCATGCCAGAATCTGGAGATATTTTTTTTTTTTTAAAGTATCTGAATATTTCAGAAACTTAGGGTTGATATGAGTGCAGTTCTTAAAAAAGGATTAAGTGCCTGCAAGATTTTTTTAAATTATATTATTTTATGCATACAGGCACAGGGTTAGTGACACAGGCCACATAGCATTGTATGTCAGTGCATATGGGGCTCAGTCCAAGCCCAATAACTTCAGTGCTCCTAAATCATGTAGATGCTTTAGAAATTTTCACCCTAGGGAGCCTAAAAATGGTTTTAGAGATCTAACTTTAGACTCCTATTTCTTGAAAATTTTGGCCTAAAATTTTTTAAAATATTTTTTTCCTGTGGTTTCCTCAGCCTTCTGCACCAGTGTGAAAGTCAGAATCTATTTTTCAGCTAAAACAATCCCCCCCTAAAACAGCTTAGAGAACAATTTAATTTTTTTATTCCCACATAATAGATTTTCTTCTAAATCAGCCATTAGCCAATCATTTCCAAGCTCCCTTCCTCTAACTGAGAAAAGCTAGTAGATGGTTTCCATTGAATACTGCTGCTGTCCATAGCTAAAGAGGCAGGTCAATCTTGCAGACCATTTCATGTCTGCTAGAGATTAACCACAGCACTTTTGACCATGTCGAGTGTTCTCTGGAAAATTTATATTTACAATGAAAAATCATTCACTTCTCTAAACCAGGATTACGATGTCTAACTTCCATCTCATTAGCACAATATTAATAAAAGATAATTTACTGTTAGATTTTGTTTTGTGCACAGTAACTATGGCACCTTTTTAGTTAGATTAAGTGATTCATCTCCCAAACTGGACCTAAGGATGATTACGGTATCAATGTGTGTGCAACTAAAATACCTTGATAATTAACAGTATCGTGCCACAGTGTTTTAATTATACCATTTTAATTATAGGCACAGTATTATTTTAAATCATGTTGGGTTGTTGGTTGAAAACAAAGTATACAGTACGACATGAAATTAAATACATACTTAATTGCATAATTTTGATCTAAAGTGTAAATTAATAAAAATATTGTTATGACAAGTAAACAAGAATGCCAAAAATAATTACAAGATGCTACACATGTCTCTAAAGCTATATAACTGTGTGATATAGTATGCTAGTTGAGAAATACTCCTAGATATGATCATGTAATTAAAGACTGTGTAATTATAATACATATACAGATGGGGATAAAGTTCTGTGTGCAACCTTGTATTTCTCATTCCCTGACTTAAAAGTGACTAACTCCTCTTCGTGTATTTTTGTTTTTAATTTGGAATAATTATTTAATGTTTCTAAAGAGATACATAAGTGCAAAACATTCTGGGCAGTCAGTGACAAATGGCTTAAAGCAATTGTTGACCTAACTGATTGGGAACATAAAATTTAAAGTTGGAAGTGTTAATGAAAATGGTCAATTGTTCAAAGACATCCTACTGGATGCCCAAAAAGCCATGATTCCACAAACATGAAAAGGGGACAATGGAAAAAAAAACATCCTTACCAAAAGGAGTTGTGAAAGCAGTTAAAATACATAGAAAATCAATATATAAAGAATGGAAAGAAGGGAAAGTTAATGGCAATGAATATAAATTACAAATTAAAAAAATGTAGGCAACTGATAAGGGAATGAAAGAAATTAATGAAATATCAATGGTCAATAGGATTAAAGACAATAAGATGACATTTTAAAAGCACATTAGGAACAAAACGAACCCTAGGTCTGGCACAGATCCATTGCTAGATGCAGATAGTAAAATCAGAAATAGTGGTGCAGAAAAGGCAAAAATGTTCAATGGATATTTCTGTTCTGTATTTGGAACAAAGCAGGAAGATCTATGCATTCCATATGATTTTGTGAATGGAAAACAAAGTTTACCATCTGTAACAAAGGAGGACATGAGGCAGCATCTGCTAAAATGAAGCATGTTCAAATAAGACACCGGTCCAAATAACTTACATAAAGGAACTAGCTAAGTTGCTCTCTGAACCATTAATGTTAATTTTGAACAAATCTGGGAAAATTTCAAAAGATCTGAGGACTGCAATGTAATTTCAATATTTAAAAAGAGCAAAGGAATGACAATAAATTATAGACTGGTTAGACTGATGTCAAAACTAGGCAAACGAATGGAATGGTTAATTTGGGATATCAACACAGAATTAAAAACTAAAAATATAATTAATGCCAGTCAACATGATTCTAACAGAAAGTAGGTCTTGTCAAATAAACCTATTATCTTTTTTCAACAAGATTCCAGGTCTGATTGATAAAGGAAAGTGTGTAGGGAGTGGGGTGTGGGTGGTCAGGCACTAAGCCGAAAGTCAGAGCCAGTGTCAGCTGCGGAGCCAAAGGTCAGATCCAGAGACAGCACCAGGGCGAGGGCATATGAGCAGGGAACTGGAGTGAGGCAGGAACACAGGAACTGGGAACATATGAGAGTGTTGGATAAGGAGGACAGGAATAGAAGGGGAGGCAGGGTTCAGGGGTCAGATAAGCAGGTCAGGTACACAGTATCAGCCAGCCAGGGATTCCTCTAGTTGCTCAGACAACTTCCTGTGCCTCTTTCTAGTTCAAACAGAGCTTCCCAGCCAATTGGCGGTGCTGGACATTCATGGATAGGGCCCTTTGTGAGGTAGTACTTTGCTGGCTCCCTTCTCCAGTTGTTCAGTTGAGCTGCTGGGTGGCAGCTCTGGTCTGAGCACAGCCTGGGTAGATGGATTTGAGGCCTGTGATCCTTCACATAACTCCCTTCCCTAGTGCGCCCTCAAGGCAGGTGTGGGCCAGGTTTTCCAGGGTGGTTTTGGTGAAAGGCGTTTATCAGGTAAGGAGCATAGACATTCTCCACCAGTTCCCAGCAGTGCTCTTCAGCACCATAGCTTTCCCAATCCACAAAATACTGGAGTCTACTTCATCTGATTTTGGTACCAAGGATCTCATGGATGATGGACACGTTGTGATCTTGAATATGTACCAGTGAGGTGGGTGGTTGGGAGCAGTGAAAGAATGGGTCTAGAAGCTGGGGCTTCAGGAGTGATATGTAGAAAACTGGGTGTATTTGGAGAGCAAGTCAAATTGAAAGGTAACTGGATTAATTTGGCAGTGAACTTGGTAGGTACCACGGATCTGATAGTCCAATTTGCGAGATGGCCTGTTCATGTATAGGCTTTTTATCGAGAGACATACCTTCTGGCCTACTGAAAGGGTGGGCCCCTCCTGTTGTCAGCAGTCTGCATATTGTTGGTATCTATTCTCTGTGTCCTTCAGGTGAACGTTTATGTCATATTGGGTTTGACTGGTCCAGGGCTGCTGGTTTGTGGAAAGTTGTGGGTTGCTATGGGTAGAATCGAAAGTGGAGCCCATAATTTAAAAAAAAAAAAAGTGGGGGCTCTGCCCCACTGACTCATGTTCTGCATTATTGTATACAAACTCAGCATGGGGCAGAAGTAAGGACCAATCGTTCTAGTGGAAGATTATTTAGCACTGAAGATACTGCTCTGGGATCTGGAAGGTTCTCTCTGCTTGACCATTAGTTCGAGGTGGTAGGTGGAGGAGAAGGAGGAGCAGATGCTCAAAATCTGGAAAGCTTCTCACCAGAAGTGGGAGATAAATTGTGCACCACCACTGGAGATGATGCGTTATTGGAGCCATGGTGGTGGACATCTTGGTCCACTCAGACCCAGCTGATTTCCTGGGAGGAGGGCAGGCCAGTGTAGGGGATGAGATGTGCCATCTTTGTGAGGCGGTCCACTACTGTCAGAATGGGTGTGAACCCATTGGACTTGGGTAGTTCTACTACAAAATCTGAGGCAATGGCTGTCCAGGGGCCAAGTGGAATCTTGAGGGGTCTAAGGGATTTATTGTGAGGCACCTTGGAGTAGGCACATACATTGCCTTAGGAGACCAGAGGAAAAGACAGTTACCTGTTCCATAACCGATGTTCTTTGTGAAGTGCTGCTCATGTCCATTCCACATTAGGTGCGTGGGCTTGCCACATGCACCAGTGCCGGAAGTTTTTCCCTCAGCAGTATCCATAGGGGAGTGGCTCTGGTGCCCTCTGGAGTGGCACCCACATGGCATGGTATAAGGGGCGCTGCTGGCTTCCCCCCACCCTCAGTTCCTTCTTGCCAAAAACTCCGACAATGGGGAAGGAGGATGGGTTGTGGAATGGACATGGGCAACACATCTTGAAGAACACCAGTTACGGAAAGGTAACTGTCTTTCCTTCTTAGAGTGCTTGCTCATGTCCATTCCACATTAGGTGACTCCCAGCAGTTCCCATGGAGGTGGGTTGGATTTCACAGCTGAGCAGATTGTAATACAGCTCTGCTGAACACAGCATCATCTCTGGCCTGCTGAGTGATGTCATAATGAGATGTGAACGTTGTGGACCAAGGACCATATTGAGGCTCTACAGATGTCCTGGATTGGGATGTGTGCCAGGAAGGCTGCCAAAGATGCCTGCACTCTAGTCGAATAGGCCCTGATGATCGGCAGCGGCAGGACCTTTGATAGCTCATAATAGGTCTCTATGCAAGAGGTGATCCAGTTGCAAATCTTCTTTGAAGAAACTGGAAGGCCCTTCATCCTATCCGCCGTAGTGATGAAGAGCTGGGTCGATTTACAGAAAGGCTTGGTACGCTCCAAGTAAAAAGTCAAGGCTCTCCAGACATCCAGCACGTGTGGCTGCCTCGCCTCAGCAGTCTCGTGCGGCTTAGGACAGAACACAGGCAGGAATACATCCTGGCTCATGTGGAAGGAAGAGACAGCCTTCGGCAGGAAGGCTGGGTGGGGCCGCAGCTGGACCTTGTCCTTATAAAACACTGCATAAGGCAGTTCCGTGGTCATGGCCTTATTCTCTGAAACTCAACTCACTGACGTCACCACCACCAGGAAAGCGACCTTCCAGGGCACGTAGGAAAGGGAGCAGGAGCCCAGCGGCTCCAACGGCGGGCCAGTGAGCCTGGAGAGGACCAGATTAGGGTCCCATTATGGGATAGGGGCCCGTACCTGTGGGTAAAGCCTCTTGAGGCCCCTCAGAAACCTGACAGTCATATCATGAGAAAAGACTGTCTGACCTTGGATTGGCTGGTGGAATGTAGAGATGGCCACAAAGTGCACTCTGATGGAAGAATGCACCAGACCCTGGTTCCTGAGCTGTGGTAAGTAGTCCAAGATGGACTGCACTGAAGAACATGAGGGAGAAATGCCATGATCCGACGCCCAGTGGAAAAACCTCATCCACTTGGACAAGTAAGTTAGTCTCGTGGATGGCTTCCTACTTCCCAGGAGGACCTGGAGCATGGAACATCCACGCCTAGAGGTGTAGACACTCAAAGTTGGGGTGTAGGAGCCAATCATGATCCTGTGACAGCAGGTCCGGCTGGTAGAGAAGGGGCCAGGGAGGGGCCACCGCCATGTTCATGAGCATGCCAAACCAGTGCTGGTGAGGCCATGCAGGGGTGATCACAATGGCCTGTGCCTTGTCCCTCTTGATTTTTACTAGAACCTGGCTGACCAGAGGGATCAGAGGGAATGCGTATTTCAGACCCTTGACCCACGACAGGAGGAAGGCATCGGCGAGGGAGCCCTGGCTCAGGCCCTGCTGGGAGCAAAACTGATGGCACTTTCTGTTTTCCCTGGTGGCAAACAGATCTACTTGGGGAGTTCCCCACCTCTGGAAGATCATGCAGGCCACCTCCATGTGGAGCGACCACTCGTGGTAAGAGGAGAAGTCCCTGCTGAGGTGATCTGCTAGGGCAATCCTGATGCTGGGGAGGTGACCAGCTTCCAGATGGATGCCGTGGCCAGTGCAGAAGTCCCAGAGATGGAGAGCCTCTTGGCAGATGAGTGTGCTCCTCCTTGCCTGTTGATGTAGAACATCAAGGCCATATTGTCTGTCAGGACTCTCACCACTTTTCCCAACAGGTGCAGCAGGAAGATCCCACAGGCCAGCCACTCTGAGCTCCTTGACATTTATGTGTAACGTTGTCTCCTCCAGGGTCCACATCCCCTGGGTCCAGAGATGTCCAAAGTGCGCACCCCAGCTGAGGTCCAAAGCATCCAATACTAGCTTGACAGATGGAGAGACTGTCCAATGGGACTCCTTTCAGGACCTTCTCATCATTCGTCCACCACCACAGTGAGGTGAGAACTGCTGGAGGACTATCTTTTCCAGATGGTCGCTGGATTGAGAATAGGTCGATGCCAGCCATTGCTGCAGGAGCCTCATGCAGAGCCTGGCATGGCGGACCACGTATGCGCAAGCTGCCATGTGGCCTAGCAGGCGCAGGCACACCCTGGCCGTTGTTAGGGTAAACGCAGACACTTATGCGATGAGGTCCATCAGGGTCTGAAACCTGTCTAATGGCAGGAACACTCTCGCCCGGGTCGAGTCGAGCACAGCCCCAATGCATTCTATACTTTGAACTGGAACTAACGTGGACTTTTTGTGGTTGACCAGTAGTCCCAAGGAGTGGCATGTGGCTTGTAGTACAATGACATCACATTGGACCTGAGCCTTGGAGTTGCCTTTGACCAGTCAGTCATTGAGGTACGGGTAAATCTGGATACCTCGACACCTGAGGTAGGCCATGACTACTGCCATGCACTTGGTAAACACCCTTAGTGCTATAGCCAGGCCAAATGGAAGGACCGAAAACTGGTACTGGGCCGAATCAATTATAAAACGGAGAAAGCATCTGTGTCCTGGGAAGATCGCTATGTGAAAGTATGCATCTTTCAGGTCGAGGGTGGCATAACAGTCTCCCAGATCCAGGGAGGCCAGGGAGACCATGCGAAACGTTAGCTTCTTTAGGTATCTGTTGAGGTCTCGCAGGTCCAGGATGGGACGCAGAGCACCCTTGGCTTTTGGAATCAGAAAATACCGGGAATAGAAAGCATTGTTCTGGTAAGGAGGCAGGATCTCCTCCACCACCCCTAGCTGTAAGAGCCCCTGAACCTCCTGCTTGAGAAGACTCTCGTGAGAAGGGTCCCTGAAGAGGGATGGGAAGGGAGGGTGGGGGGTGTGTGAAAATAAATTAGAGGGTGTAGTCGTGTGCACCGTACTGAGGACTCAGCAGACCGAAGTTATTGCTGACCATGCCGGGAGGAAAAAGGAAAGGCGGTTGCAAAAAATTGAGAAAATCAGATCTAGGAAATAGACTGATAGATTGCCCTCGGATGTATCCTCCAAATGAGTTTTTAGCTCCTTGCTTGGAGCAGGTCGAGCCCAACGGGGCAGAGGGTGGGGACAGGTGGTTCGTGCACTGTCTATAGTCCTTGGGCTTTTTGTGCAGTGGATCCTGCCAGGGTTAGCTCCCTTGCCACTGGCGAAGTTGCAGTTTGAACCACTTACATGCTGGGCCTGGAATGTAGAGCCCCAGCGTTTTTAGGGTGGTTTGGGAGTCCTTCAGCCAATGTAATTTTTTGTCTGTCTGCTAAGCAAACAGGGCCTGGCCATCGGAGGGGAGGTTATGAATCGACTGCTGAGCCTCAGAGGTCAACCCAGAGAAGAGCAGCGAAGATGCTCACTGCATGGAGATGGCGGACAACATGGTACCAGCGGCAGAGTCTGCCGCGTCAGATGCTGCTTGAAGGGCTGCCCTGGCAGCAGCTCTGTGCCCTTGTTGAGGATCACCCGGAATTCTTTACAGGAACCTTACGGGAGGGCATTCTCGAACTTGGCTGCGGACTACCACATATTAACGTCGTAGCAGCCAAGGAGGGCCTGGTGGTTGGTCACCCTCAATTGTAAGCTAGACGAGGAATAATTTTTTCCTCCAAACAAGTCCAGTCTCCTGAAGTCTTTATTTTTGGGAGTAGCTCCAGGTTGCCCCTGGAGTTCCCTGTCGTTAACTGCCTCAACCACTGGGGAATTTGGGAAATGATGGGAGTAAAGGTATTCATGCCCCAGGACAAAGTACTTATGCTCTGCCCATTTGGAAATGGGGGGCAGAGAGAAGGGGGTTTGCCACAAGGCGCTGGATATCTTCAATACCCCTTCGTGAAGGGGAAGGGCCACCCTAGCAGGGGCTGTGGAGGAGAGGACGTTGAACAGGGAGTCTGCTTGCTCGTCCAACTCCTCCGCCTGCAGGCCAAGGTTGGATGTGACCTTCTTCAACAACTCCTGGTGCACCTTAGCATCATCCTGAGGAACCGGGTGAGGGGGCTCTGTGATGGTCTTGTCCAGTGAGGAGGAGGAGGAGGCCAGTACCGCGGGTTCCACGGCACCCATGGGCTGTCCAGCAGGCTGTTCCCCTTGGTCCACATGGACTTGCAGAGTCTTATCCCCTGGGGCCTCAGGCACCCGAGGGAGTTGCGTTGTCGAGGCCCAGTCCTCCTGACACCAAGCGGGCAGGCTGGGAGGACTGGGTGAACCCCCACGGGTTCCAGGGGTACCACAGGGCCAGCCATGGAGCAGGTTTTGGCACCAACAATGCAGGCGGCACCAAGGATCTGGGAGGTTGCCCCGCTGATGTGGAGCCTTGCTCCGTACTGGAGCCATATCCAGAGCGATTGCTACTTGGTGACCCAGATCAACTGGAGTGGAGACTCTGTGCCTGGCGATAAACGTGGTCGTGTCTAGAGGAGGACTAGTCTGAGCAGGACATGTGCCTCTGTGGGGACCTCAATGACCAGCAGCAGTTGGAGGATCCGCACTGGGAGACTGGCGATCCATGCCTTGTGCTTCAAGACCAGTACCGGGATGAGGAGCAGGACCTAGAGGTATCGTGGGACAGGCGATCTCCCTGAATATGGTGATACCCATCTTGGGAATCATCGGCAAGGCCCATGGCTCTGGGCCTCCAATCATTCCCGGGATGTGTAACGGCATTCCTGTGACGCGAAGGGCTAGTCCCAACGTTCCTACTGGGGAGCGCATGCCTCCGTGAATCTGCGCCAGGTAACCGGCGAGGTCTGCCTCAAATCCCACTTCCGGTGCCCAAGATCCAGTGACTGTAGATGGCTCCAATGTATCTGCCTCTCTAACTCTGAGGCATGACAGCTTCGAGCAAGTGAATGGTGGCGGGACGTCCCCCGCAATGGGGAGCGGTACCTTTGGGGCGAGGGCAGATGAAAAAATCCCAAGGCCGGCTTACCCCAAGATCTGGGCACTGTTGGGGCCGGTGCGGGTGGCACTGGGAGCGTCAGGATCTCCTGTGCAGCCTGGAGCGCTTCAGGCATTGGCGGTACCTGAAGCTGATGAAGGCCTGCCTCTGTGTCCGGACTTCTAGGCAAGGAATGAGGTTGGCTGCATCGCTCAACATGAGCTGAGGCCCAACTTCCCAATGGGCGAGATAAGCTGCCTGGCACAGGGTCTTAACTCGCCCCCAGCCCAGTCCTTCCCCTTGTGGGGAGTAGGAGACCGTCCCCTACTGGCCTTCTTCAACTTTTTGACTGGGGCTGGGGATCAGTGCCGGCTCGTCAACGGCGCTGGCGGGGCGCTACGCACTGATGCCACGATGCTGTGTGCCAAGTTGCACCTTTGCTCTGGGGCCGGAGTGAGCACCGACTCCATTAGGAGCGCTTTGAGTCTGATCTCACACGCTTTCTTAGTCCTGGGTTTAAAGGACTTTCAGAGTCATCACTTATCACTTATGTGCCCTTCACCAAGGCCCCTGAGACAGCTACTATGCGGATCCCTCATGGGCATAGGCCATTTGCAGCGATTGCAGGGCTTAAAGCCTGGGGACTGGGACATACCCCATCCACCCACAAAGTCCCTGATGGGACTAACAAAACTTGAACCACTGCTAAGGGCTAACTAACTAAACTACTAACTATGTACACTAACTTCACAAGAACTCTAGTTTGTAAAGCCTAACAAACAAAGCCTAAGCAACACTCCATGCACCGTCACTTGCGACAAGAAGGAACTGAGGGTGGGGGGAGCTGGTGGCGCCCCTTATACATGCCATGCGGGTGCCACTCCAGAGGGCACCAGAGCTGCTCCCCTTCGGATACTGATGAGGGGAAAACTTCTGGCACCAGTGCATGTGGCGAACACACACACCTAATGTGGAATGGACAGGAGCAAGCATTTGAAGAAGAAGAAGAAGAAGAAGATGGTGTTTTTGCAGAGTAGGGCAACAAGAGGGGTAATCTGCTCAGAGAACTTCAGGATTAAGTCAACTGAAGTTTGTGAACCCATGAAGTGTGTAGTTCACAAACATTCCATGGTGCCACACACTTGAAGACTGCCTTTACCTTGCATGGGTCCATTGTAATACCAGCAAGAGATGGGATGAACCCTAGGAATTATATGGAGGACTGATCGAAAGCACATTTTTCTAGTTTAGCATAGATGCCATGTTGCATAGCCTCTTCAAAATGGAATAGACATGCATGGTGTTTTGTTGGGCATTGTCCAAAACAATAAGTATGTTTTACAGATATGCTATCACGTATTGGTCCAGGGTGTCCTAGAGTACATCATTAATAAAATGCTGGAATGTCACAGGTGCATTTGCCAACCCAAAGGGCACTATTAGATATTTGAAGTGACCATCACATGTTCAAAAGGTGGTTTTCCATTTGTCCCCAGCTATAACATGTACTATGTTGTATGCACCCTGGAGGTCTAAATTTGAGTAGAGCTGGGCAGTGGTCACATGATCCATTCGCTCTGGGATTAGTGATAATATGCATTGGTTTCTAATGGTGACCTAATTTAGGGCTCAATACGCAACACACAGTAGGAGACTTTTCATAAATAAAGGAGACTGGTGCCCCGGCAAGCAAAGTGGATTTAAAAATAAAGTCTTTGGCTAGGTTCTCCTGAAGACAGGAGTGCAGCACGGCTAGTTCAGGCTCTGAAATGGTGTATATACACCTGACTGGAACATTTTCCCTTGGTTATAGCTCAATTGGGCAATCACAGACTCTGTGTGGGGGCAAGGTGCCGTGCTTTTTTTCCTAAGATTTCTTTGTAGTCATTGTATTTGGATGGAAGTCGAGGACTGGAATCAGCAGGTGGCTTTGCTGGGACAGCTACCCTAGCATATAACTGTTGGAAAACTACTGCATGCTGCCCATTTCCTGGGGTCAAGCAGTGCTGCTGGCAGAATTCAGACAGGAATCCAAATTTTTGTTCACGCCTGCAGATAGGGGGTTTGCGGAGGGCGAGCCATGAGATACCCTGGATCAGAAGGAAGTGCAGTGAATGGATGACACTGAAACGTAGAGTCTCTAGATGCCCTTGGATAGTAACTTTGAAAGGAATAGTTTCCATGATCACTGGCCTGGATTATAGGAGGGACACATCGATCATTGCTACTAGGTTTGAAATGGGCTTGGGCTGCAGAGGAATCTTTAGTGCCTGGGCTACCTCTACATTGATAAAGTCTGCTGAGCCTGAGTCAATAATAACCTGCTGTGGAGGGAGTGGTGGGAATGCTCCAGGATTTGTAACTTGTAGGTGTGGTTTTGGTAAATGGGAGCTGGCGCATGTCTCCATCAAGACCTCAGTTGGAATTTCAGGGTGATGCTCTGTCAGGACACCCAAGCTATCCCCCTTCACCACGCCTGGACTGGCTCGTTTCCCAGATTCTTCAGGACTAGGTTCCTTGTGGGGCAAGTGGAGATAGCATGGCCCAGCTCGCCACAGTAGTAACACAAGTTAATATGGCACCAGCTCTCTCAAGTTGCCGGCAGGTTAGGCCTATCTGCATCAGCTCAACTGGTTGGGTACAATCTGACAGTGGGGGGCACAGTTGTGAAGCCCTTCTTCTTTCTGTCCATCACTCACATTGACAATTGTCAATACAGAAAACAAGGTCTATGAAGGCATTGAGACCTGTTTGGGTCTTGACTCAGACCAGTTCATCCTTAGCCTTGTCCCACAAGCCCCATCAAAACTGTTATAACTGGGCTACCTCATTCCATTCTGTGTCTGATACAAGATGGTGGGAGTGAACTACATAAGAAGGGGCTGAAAGAGAGTAGGAGACTCCCTGCTTGGGTGACAGTGCAGCTGGATGGCCCCCAAAACACCATTTTCTGGATGGAGTTGATGGACTTGGTCCCTCACGGCCTAACTCTCCGTGGCCAGCAATGACTCAGAGAAGGAGTTAGAGCTTATCTTAGATAACCACCTCAATGTGAGTTCTCAGTGTAATATTGAGGCTAAAAAGGCTTGGATGTATAAAAAGGGGAATATCAAGAGGAAGTAGGGAAGTGCTTTTGCATCTGTATAGAACATTGGTACAACTGTCACTAGAATGCTGTGTCCACACTTGAAGAAGGTTATGGAAATGCTGAAGATTGTTCAAAAGATGGCTGCAAAAATGACCAAGCAGTTGGAAACAAACTTTACTATGTGAGGCTTAAGGACTTAAATCTATTAAGTTTATTGAGAAGCACATGGAGAGGTGACTTGCTCACTGTGTCGACCAACATACATATGGAAAAGATATAGACAGTGAAGAGCTTTTCAGTCTTGCAGACAGGCATAACAAGATCCAATGGCTGGAAGTTGAAGTTGGATAAATTCAACCTTGAACTAAAACACAATTTCCTTGCAGGATACATAATTAAACATTGGGACAGTTTATCGGGGAGATGGTGGACTCAGTATTGCTTGGAGTCTTTGAAACAAGATTAGATATGTTTCTAAAATACATTATTTAATTGAACTTCTGGGAAAAATGTTATAGTGTATACAGGAGATCAGAATAGTTTATCATAGTGGTCCCTTTTGGGCTTAGAGATCTAAGAAAATATGGGCATATTACTCAGGATTTCCCAGCCCTATACCTAATCCATTGGGTCCTGTAACTTTTAGGAGGAAGCTCTTCCTTCAGTAGCCTTTTCAAAATTGACAAGTGTGACTATTTGTGCAAAAATGACATTCTGATTTGTTACAAACATCCAAGTATTGTAAAATATGATGCACCAAACGTCACTGTAAATTTTCAAAATTTTACAACATTGCTCCAGGTTTACAAACTTGAAAACAGGAGAATTTTGGTCAGAAAACAAACCTGAAATTAATTTTTCCCCATCTCTTATTATTTTCCTACTTTGATTTATTGTAGTTTGTTTGCCCCATCACTAAATGCAAGCATATGGTTCCATCTGTACTTCTACACGTCTGTCAACAGCTAGGTTAAAGGTGATTAAGGATGCATTTACAGTATCTCAGATATTACTGAATAAAATCTGTTCAAATGAACTGTATGGCAGAATGTTCCTTGAGAAGTAATTTTAGAACAAGAGATGAAGGCTCAAGTTTATTTCCTATCTGAACATTACTCTGGTATTTATTAAACTTACTGCAGTCAATAAATATAGCACATGGCAACATTGTGTGTTGGCAAAATCAGAAAATCAATTAGATTTACCAACAATTTGCTTTATGTATCTGCATTTAACACTTATGCAAATTCCCTCTTGGGTGGATTAAAGCAGGATCCATACATCCACAGAATCAAGTCCCATGCTGTCCTCAATGTTTGGATCCAAGAACACATGGTGGGGGCCCAAAGTCAGAGAGAGCTGGTGTCTACCCCAAGGACCAAGGAATAGGAGGGAGCACTGGCAGAAAAGAGCGTGTGCTACCATGAGTGCTACTACACTGTTGCTTGTTGGTTCCACTCCTGCTTCACAGCTTAACTGTTTGATGACTCTGATCCTGCCTGACCTAAGCTGCCATTGTTAGACTGGGTGCCAGCACACAGACGGAGCACCTACAGGAATCCCCCACCTTTCCCAGCCTAGTGGAGCATATCCCTTATTTCTGCTGGCCAGTCACACCAGAAGAAAAAGGTTTTAGCCTGGGGTAAAGTTTGATTTCCTCCAGCCTCAAATAATATTTCAGTAGTTACCTCATGTGACGCAGGTGACCCAAAGAAGTGGGGCATGCATCATAGGGCAGACAGCTCAGCCCACAAGATGACAAATCTGGGTGTGTCAGTCAAAGCGTATGCAGAGACTTTCTCTGCGCCTGCTGGTCCCTATTCTCTACAATCACAAGGCGTAACAGCCATCTGTCCACACAGTCCAAATCTCAACTGCAGCCCAGAACAGCAAAAGGAAAGTTCTGAAAAGGCTCAGGAGAAGAAAGTTTGTGTAGGGGCTCAAAGGAACAAGGAGAGATGGAAGAGGAAGGGCTCAGAGGGTTTGAAAGAGTACTTAGAATCAGGGCCGCCCAGAGGATTCCGGGGGCCCAGGGTCTTCGGCAGCGGGGGGCCCTTCCGTTCCAGGACCCGCCGCTGAAGTGCCCCGAAGACCCGCGGCGGGGCCCCCCCGCCGCCGCCGAATTACCGCCGAAGCGGGACCCGCCGCCGAAGTGCAGCCTGGTCTTCGGCGGTAATTCGGCAGCGGGGGGCCCCCGCCGCTGGTCTTCGGGGCACCGGCGCGGGTCCCGAACGGAAGGCCCCTCGCCGCCGATTACCAAGACCGAGCTGAACTCGGCGGCGGGTCCCGCTCCGTCTTCGGCGGTAATTCGCCAGCAGGGGGTCCTTCCGCCCCGGAGCGGAAGGACCCGCCGCCGGCGAAGACCGGGAGCAAAAGAAGCTCCTGCGCCCGGCCCCGCAAGAGTTTTCCGGGCCCCCCGGAGCGAGTGAGGGACCCCGCTCCAGGGGCCCCGAAAAACTCTGGTGGGGGCCCCTGTGGGGCTGGGGCCTGGGGCAAATTGCCCCCTCCTCTGGGCGGCCCTGCTTAGAATCTGACGGGCTCTTCAGGGTTTCCGATGGGGACAATGAAGAAGGAAGACAGGCCTCCAGAAATCTGAGGGTCCAAAGACAGGGAAGAGTAGTGTGAAGATCTTGGCTTGGGGTGAAGATGGAGAGAGAGGAGAATGTTGATTCAGTTTTCTCATGTGTTTTATATATGAGATTTTGGAAGGGAAGTTGAAGCTGTTTTGTCACATATTATATAAGTTTTGATGTGTAGCATATGCATTTTTAATGTCATTGCTTGGGTTGTGTGTGTTTTGTGTTTGTTGTTTTTCTTTTCCTTCTGTGGTAACAATTTATTTTGTGAATGTGTATTAGTGACAGATGTCATTAAGGACTACTCACTCCAGTAGAAAGCTGCTGCATTGGACCCTCTTGTCCATATATTTGATTTTTAAAATGATTCTTGGTGATTTAACAGATGACTCCCACCACACACACCAACTGAATGAGAAGGAGATGTGATTTGACTGATGATTTTTGTTGTCACTACATGCTGAAAGAAGATATCTGAATAATGTGTATTCCTGTGAATTAGTTTATAGTTTTATTCAGTATGTGCACTTTTAATTGCTAGCCCCAAGTATTGTTAAATCTTCCTGGCCAAATCATGTAAGAAGAGAAACAGAATTCATACTAAAAGGAGCTCATTTGTTTTCCATGGAAAAACTGTAATAGAACACATTTGAAAAGAATTTGGATTTAGCCTTGGATTTAGTCTGGATGCAATAACTCTCAAATGTTTACTGTATGCATTATGTTGCAACATTCATATAAAATTTAATAACAAGAAGTTTAAATAGAAAATTGTTTATCAGCAGAACGAGCAGTTCCTAGCCATTAATTAAAACTATACTCATTAAATTCAGAAAATAGTTTAACAGACGTTTTGGAGCATGAGCTTTCGTGGGTAAATACCCACTTCGTCGGATGCAAGGGATGACTTGCATCCGACGAAGTGGGTATTCACCCACGAAAGCTCATGCTCCAAAACGTCTGTTAGTCTATAAGGTGCCACAGGATTCTTTGCTGCTTTTACAGATCCAGACTAACACGGCTACCCCTCTGATACTAGAAAATAGTTTGTGAGAATCAGATAAGCAAATGCAAACAATGGACATACATTTCTCTGGGGAAGGAGGATCTTTCATTTGTATGGGAGGACCCTCTGGTTTCAATTGGATTAGATCCAGGTCCCATTTTGCCTTAATCAATCAACCACTGGTTGCACACCCTTTTACAACTAGAACATGATATATAATAAGAAATGATCTGGGCAAGCCTTGAGTAAGTCACTTGGTGTTTATTTTTTTAGCTAGAAATTGGGGATAATAATACATAACTACCTACTTTACAGGAGTGTTGGGAAACAATTATTGAGCAGTTTAATGGGGTTTCAATCGAGTAATTTGATTGGATGCTGGGAACAGAGCATTATGCTCAGTCAAATACCTCTGCAGGTCTTGTTTTTAGAGAGCAATACCAAGGGAATTGGCCTGAAGAGTGGACAGCACGGGGCATGCTTCTGGGAGTTCAGGCTTTTAGGGTCTGCAGCTCTGGGGAAGCCCCACCATGTGGAAAGGAGATAGGGACCTGGCTCCTCAGTTCTGTCTCATCTGCAACACTCAGGGCTTCTAGACTCCCAGAATGACAGTGATCTGGTAACCTGGACACCCTAGGAGCTCAGGTTGAGCTGGGAGACCTCACGACTTGGGTTCCCAGGAACAAAGTCATTCAGGAATATTATTTTTCTTGATTTTTTTCCCCTATACTGGTGAAAATCACTATTTGGGGTAAGGAATTCAGGAATAATTGGGTTGGTGCTTGGTGTCACAACCAGGCAGTGATTCACCTTATTAATTGACAGCAAAGTTGGCATGGATAATGAGACTGGGAAGGCCATTTGTGTTACACTGCCATCTGTTTAACATTCTTTTCTGTGCAGTACACATTCCTGGCATAACCCGGCTGCTACTCTGAAACCTGTCATTCCTGGCATAGACAGTGGCATTGCCGAGACTGCCAATTTGAGGGCAACAGATTCCCAGGGCCTATGATGTTCACTAGCTGAGTGCTGCAGGCAACACCTGACCAATTGTGGAAACATGGCTCCTGACAGCTTTAGGATAGGTAGGAAACTCCATTGTCACAAGTACATTCAGGGTTTACAAAACTGGTCCTGTCAAATTCATAGGATTTAGAATTAAGAAAGGATTCCTGATCTTCCTGTGATATGTGGTGTCTCTGGTGCACTGTGGATTGGCTTTGTCCATAGTATCTGATCCCCTTGCTGGGCTGCTATTTTGCTGCAGGCCGGCAGGATTTGCAGCTCTTTGTATAGGATTCTTTTAAGGAACCTTTGGAGGGATGATCCAGAAGTAATAGATGCAAGGACAATGCCCATAAACATAGAGGATTTTTTAGTGTTATTAGAAGATTTAATTAAGGTGTGCAGCTGTGAGATGGAGGCGGTTCTATTTAAAGATGCATTTAATGTTGACTTTTTTCATGCTTTCAGGGTTAGTGAGCTTGTGCAACAGGTGAGAGGACACAGCTCCAGGCATGTGTTTCCACAAGGAGCAATTTCTTGGAAAACAAAGTATTCCAGAACTGATCAAACCAGGAGAGGGGCCTTGGTGGATCTAAGGGAATGCTCAGATGAATGAGTATGTCTTGTGAAAGCAGTCAAAGCCTTTTAAGCCATACCAAACCAGGAGATAGGAACCTACCTGTACATGGTGGTGGCCACTACCTGAGCAGGTATCAATTTGCTGCTATAAAGACAAAGGCATTGGCTTACTTAGGTCTTAATCCAGCCAATTTTGGTACGTATTCCTGTAAGACTGGGGAAATGATATCAACAGCATTGGAAGGGTTGACCCTCAGAGGGTCCAGGAACTTGGCCAGTGGAAACTGGACTGTTACAGGACCGATGTTTGCCCCACTGATGGGTTACTGGGGCAGGCTAACAGTGTGAACTAACCTTGTCTGTCTGTGTTTACAGTAGATGACAGAAGCAAGGCTGATGCCTGGACCTACTGGAACCCTATAGTGCATTGGGACCACAAGGATCAGCCAGACTGGAAGGAGGATCACACCTGAGCTTCAAGATTGAAGCCATCTGTCTTCAATGGCTCGGCAGAAGGGGCAAATGGTGTTATCAGCTCATGCCTTTTCTGTTCTCACTGATGGGTGAACACAAACACCTAATGTCCTGGTTATTAATCTTGGGGCAAATGACCTCAGAGCCTGCACTGGAGTAAATTTGAGAGCTAGAATTCAGAGGGACATGGGAAGAATAAGGCAATTATGGGCGAACACAAGATTGGCTTGGTCTGAAATGCTTGTGAGGCGAGTCTGGCGGGGAGCCAACAAACCAGCTTGTATGGACAGGGCTTGGAACTAGAGCTGGTCAGGAATTTTCCAGCAAAACAAAGGTTTTGTCAGAAAGAGCCAATTTTTCCTAAACCTAAATGTTTCACAGAAATGTATCAGTTTCATCAAACTCCCAGTAAAACACAGCCAGGTTTCCACTGGAAACCTGCCTGGTTTCCTGCCAGCTTGCCTGAAATGCTTCTGGGAGTACAGGCTTTAGGGTCTGCAGATCTGGGGCAGCCCCACCCACTCTGAAAGGAGATGGGGCCTGGCTCCCAAGTTGTGAGGCATGTGGCTCAGCTGCAATACCCAGGGCTTCTAGACTCCCAGAATGACAGAGAGCCAGGGGCCTGGAAGCTTTGGAAGTGCAGCCTGAGCTGGGAGACCTCGTGACTTGGGTTCCCAGGCACAATGTCTTTCGGAAATGTTCAAAACAAAAATGTGTCAATTATTTACAGAACTTTTTTTTCCCCCTTCAGATTTTCCCTTCTGTGGGAAATTAGAAAACTCTACTTTTTTGTTCTGAAACAGAATTTTTTTTCAAGAACTTTGGCATCTCCTATTGAATGGAATTCCCACTTTTGACCAGCTCTACCCAAAAGAATGTGAACTGGAATGTTGCCGGTGATTTGGTGATAATACACACAGGGATAATCAATGATCTATAGCTTTTTAAGGATGATGGAGGGCACTTGTCAGATGCAAGGGGTGATATTTGGCGTTGGGATCTTAGGGACTGGATTAAGTGGGAAATAGAGACTAGGCAGTATGGATGGAAGTGGAGGTGCAACCAAAGTAATCACTGGTTCCCCCAGTATGGATAAAGGCTAAAAGGGCCAGTTCACAGAGGCAAATGAGACACTAAGGAGATGGGAAGGCCTGGAGACTTTGTAGACTGAAGTATCTTCTTGGTACTGTCTACTCCCTTCATGGGTAGGGAGAGGGTTAAAGGGACTCAGAAGTGAGCTGAGTCCTGAGTAGTAGGCTGAGAGGTCTACTTTGGGTTCTTGGTTATTTGGTGGTAACCCTGCACTGGACCCACTTAAGCGAGAAGGGTGAGCGTATACTGCCTCTACCCAGTATTAAGTGAATAAAAGTTGTGGCCTGATGCTTAAAATACATTCAAGTGTTAGTCTTTCTTTCACCTGCATGCCATAGATAGAGATACACTTAACTACCTACATTATAGGGTTGTTAAGAAAATTATGTAATGTTTGTGCAGTGCAAATACACAAGAAGAAAGAGGCTGTTCCTCATTGATGTACTTTGACCGAAAGGCAGATGACCTTCTTTCTAATAGCAAGAATAAGCAATGACAGCACGTTCCAGTGCTGGGTTCCACAACCAAAATACATGCATGCGCAGTTTATTAACTGTTGGTGAATGGAACTATTTGAATTATGCCATGACTGTACCTGTTTCTTTTTTGTGTATATTTACACTGTGTGTCAGTGACTATGTGTCACATTTAAAAGCATAAGTAAGTCTTTTCCTAGTGATCTAGGCTTCTGATTTTGGGATAACATACAAAATAGGTTTATTCTAGTAATGTCAAACAGTGCCGTAACCATAGAAGAATAGTATTTTTCAGCATTTTTTTTTTCATTTTGACTTAAAACCACTTTCACTCTTCTGCCTTTTGGCATCAGTATCTTTAACATTTCTCAACTTCCCATACGTCAACTCAGGCATCTCCAGCTAAATAAATAAATAGACGATTTCCTGTGAAATTGCTATGTTACCAGAATAAACATTGGAGTTTTGTAGTACTGTAAGTATTAGTATGCTAAGTACACATAAATACCTATTAGAGTGTGCAAGTTTGAAAACTGACATTGAATTTTTCTTTACATATAGAAATCTATTACATTCTCTACTGCATTTTCTGCCTTTCCAAATAGAGAACTTCTTTTCAGAGGTGCCCACCTTACACCTTATTTAGTCAGTTACACATGTGCAAACTGAGTGCCAACAGATGGAGGTAAGATGACAATTTCCTAATTCAAACAGTGTTGCAGCCAACATAGCGGAATTCTATACTAGATCTTGTCTTGACAGGTAAAGAGGAACTGATTACAGAACTAAAAATTAATGGCAGCTTAGGTACAAGTAATCTTGACTTGATCACATTTATAATGTACAGTCAGAATGCAGTCCAGACCTATGATATATATACTTGGTGCTTTAAAACAGCCCATAAAGCTGAAAACAATTATGAGCCAAATCATCTGGGAGGAAGAATGTAATCAATCTGAAAAATTTGAATGATAATTGGTAATTATTGAAGAATACTTTATTAGGTGCCCAAAAAGCCAAAATTGAGGAAGAAGGCCATACTGATTAAAAAACAACCTGGTTTAGAGGGAAAGTGAAGACAGCTATATATATATATATATATATATATATATCTCAGAGGCTAGGAACAGTAGAAAACTGATAAGAGAAGCAAAAGGACAAACAGAAATCTACAGCTAGCATTGTTAAGGACAATAAGGAGGTGTTTCTAAATATATTAGGAACAAAAATCCTAATTACTGGCTGGAAATGTTAGAATTTATCAAACAGAAAACTCAGATGTGTTAATAAATATTTCTGTTCTGTATTTGGGAAAAAATAGATGATGCAGTCATCTTAGATAATATCACTTTTTCCATTCCACTAGTATCTCTGGAGGATGTTAAACAGCAGCTACTAAAGTTAGACACTTTTAAATCATCATATCCAGATAACTTGCATAAAAAGAGCTGGCTGAGGAGCTTGCTGGACCATTAATGCTGATATTTTCAATGAGTCTTAGAACACTGGGGAAGTTCCAGAAGACTGGAAGAATGCTAATGTTGTGCCAATATTTTAAAAGGGTAAGTATAAGCAAGTCAGTGTAACATCAGGATAGTGGAGCAGCTGATATGGGCTTCGATTAATGAAGAATCATAGGAGGGTAATATAAATAATGCCAATTAACATGGGCTTGTGGTAACTAGATCCTGTCAAACCAACTTGATATCTTTTTTTGAGGAGATTACATGTGTGGCTAATAACTGTAAAAGTGTTGATGTAATATACTTAGATTACTGTAGGCATTTGACTTGGGACTGCATGACATTTTGTTTAAAAAAAAACCCTAGAAAAATACAAAATTAACATGACATATTAAATAGATAAAAACAGGCTGATACATCTCAAAATTTAATTATAGATGGAGAATTATCAAATGGATGTGTTTCTAGTGCTGGGCACAAGCAAATAATATGTATTTTAATATGGCTAAATGTAAGTGTATGCATCAAGGAACAAAGAATGTAGGCCACACTTAAAGAATGGAGGCTCCATCCTGGGAAGCAATGATTCTGAAAAAAGATCTGAGGGTCATGGTGGATTATCAGCTGAAAATGAACTAGTTCACAGTGTGATACTGTGGCCAAAATTGCCAATATGATCTTTGGTTACACAAACGGGAATCTCAAGTAGGAGTAGATAGGTGATTGTACTACTGTATTTGGCACCAGTGCGACTACTGTTGGAATACAGTGTCCAGTTCTGGTGCCTGCAATTCAAGAAAGATATTGATAAATTGGAGAGAGTTCAGAGGAGAGCAATGAGAATGATTAAAGGATTAGAAAACTTGACTTATAGTGATAGACTCCAGGAGCTCAATCTATTTAGTTTAACAAAGATGATGTTAAGGGGTGATTTGATTACAGTCTGTAAGTACCTACATGGGGAACAAATATTGAATAATGGGCTCTTCAGTATAGCAGAGGAAGATGTAATATGACTCAATGGCTGGAAGCTGAAGCTACACAAATTCAGACTAGAAATAAGGCATCATTTTTAATGGTGAGAGTAATTAAACATTGGAACAACTTACCACGGGTTGTGGTGGATTCTCCATCAGTAACAACTTTTAAATCAAGATTGGATGTTTTTCTAAAAGATCTGCTCTGGGAATTATTATGCCCTGTGTTATACATAAGATAGACTAGATGATCACAATGCCCCCTCTGTCTTGTAATCTATGAATCTATGAAATGTTACTAAACTGGAATGGTAGTAGTCTATACCCACATCACACAGGTGTAAATAGCTACACAAGGTGCAAGGAAAGAATCGGGACCCACAATTTAGTGTAGTATAAACAGCTGTAATGCTTTCCTTAACATTTGTAAGTATTGGGCGCTCTTCAGTCCACAGTACTACTACAAATCTCCCAGATTACTCAGCCAAAGAGAGCGCTCCCCTATCTGGAGTCCCTCCCCTCAGCAGCAGAATAAGGCTAAGTTTGCAGGTCCAAAAATGGGCCCTTTTTCCAGGGGCAAAGTATCAAATTTTGTCCTTTTTGAGTGCCATATTGCCTGTTTTAAGAGGGTCACATATCTAGGTTGAATAACCAGGAGACATAATTTTCTCCCATTTCTTCACCCTTAGGAATTTTCCCTCTTCATGCCCCTTTCTGTCACCCTTGTCACTTAGAGTAGTTTCTACCCCATGCCATTGTATGCTCTGCCATTTTGTTATTTGCCTCCTCCTCTCTCCAAGTTCAATGTTACTTATTGTTAAAACACGCCTAGGATACAAATATGGTCCTCCCCCTGGATGTTTTCTCCTCTCTCTGTCTCTCTCTCTCTTTTCTTTCTCTGGCTTGGTATTCTATTCCCCGCCTTTTCCTAGCTCCCTCCAACATAGGGCTGCCCTGGAAAGTGCTCCTTCATTGGTTCCTCTTTCCCCAAAGTCTCTCTCCCCCTTTTGCAAGCAGTCTGAACTGACCACTCCCTTTCCCCTTTCCTTCCCAGCTGGGTTCATTACATTTCACCCAACCCTTCCGCTGTACTCTAAAGGTCACTTGTTTTCTTTTGTTTAAAGTCTTCGACAAATTAAAAGTCTGAGTACAGAAAATTCCTTCATACTTGATCTTTCACTGTTACTGGCATGGAGAGATGTCATGCATTTGTGATTGATTATGGACATTTTTCCACAATTTTCTTCCACAAACACAGAAACACTTTAAAGATTTTAAACACTTTGCAACATATATCATTCATATTACTGAGCTTCTGCTCTGGTAAATAAATATATTAACCCATGGCTGTAGATCTGTACTGATTTTGACACTAACAACAGTAAACAGATGGACTAACAATATTGAAAGATAAAAGAGAAATACACTATTTACTCTCCAAAAAATTACATTTTCCACTTTGACCGTGCAATCAGGAAAGCAACAGCTATTAAGACCTTGGTCTCCATGGCCACTCTGTAACTTTAGTTCAGTGAGATTCCAAGGAATATGAGAAGATTTATTAATCCCACAGGGCCTGTAAACTGTCTACTTTTCCCTTCTTCAGCCTCCCTTGTAGGAGGAGTTCTTCATTCTCTAAAATCCTCTTAAGAGCTGAGGCAGTGGAATTTTAGGCCTCAGATTTAATAAAGGAATTATTTTCCCTTGGGTTTGCAACAGTGGGAAGATGTATAAGAAAGTTCAAAATCCAAAATGAATATAATCATTTCAGACTTTGTTGTTGTTTTTTAGGTGACCACAGAAAGCTGATGGTTAACTTAATGAAATGGTACCAGAACAAAAACAAACATATTTAAGTTACTGAAATTTTTTTATTATCTTTCTAATGAGAGTTTAATTTAAAATGACAATTTACTTCCACACTGCCAAAGTGTATTTCAAAGATTTATTTATACACCTAATGAACCATAACTTGGAGAACTGTACAAGAGCACATTACAATCTTAAGCTCCTTAGGGCTCTGCATCCCAATTTAACTTTTACTCCATTTGAAAGGTAATTAATTCCAGCCATTTGTTTTGACACCTCCTTGTCAGACAGCCAGGTTTATGCTACGGTATATATATAAAAGATACAACATTGAAACCCATAGCATCATGCTTATAAGACATTTAAAACAAAAAAAGTTAAATATACATCTGATTTACAATTGAAATGACACCAATATGGAGGTGTTTTTCCATGGACCTATACCTAAAACTCACCGACTTGGACTTATAACTGGCCCATATAATAAGATAGCAATGATTTTATTATGCATATCTAGGAAAATATAGCGCATCGAAAGGGGCTTGATCCAGTCTCCAGTTCCATAGCCATGGGTCTCTACTTGAAATTAGTTATAGATACAAAATTGCAGGCACAATAATTACAGGAGGAAATTCTAATATTGAATTATCTATCTGATATATGGTTATAAACATATAGTTAAATACAAAAACTTACACTCTCTTTTGCTCCTCTGATGTGTCTGGTACTAGCTACTGTCAGTCAGACACTGGTCTAGATGGCCTACTGTATCCCTAATGTTATGATACAGTATTTTGTAATTAGACATCTTATTGTATAAGTGCCATACCAGTTTCCATTTGTGTATCAGCTTACAAAGCACACTACGCTACACCCAGAACTACAGAACTGCACTACACCCAGAAAAATAGAAGTAATAAGTGTATATCATCAGATTCCTGCCCATACAGAAAAGCCTGTGTAGGAGAAAATGATCTCTGCATGATTCCTTGGTCAAAGCCTCCACCAGATCATTCCACGAGGAAGGCTGAATTTGGCCCCAGGGACTAGAAAGGGAGTTCAGGCCAATAACATATATTTCAGGTGCCAGAGGCCAATGCCATCCACATGGAAACCCTGTTCTGCCTCCTGTGCCTCTCTCCTATCCTTCTCAGAACAAATCCAATCAGCACCTCCCCTACCTGCAACTGCCTTCAGTACCCTCCCTAAAGTGAAGGTTCCGTAATACAGAAGAGCTCCACAGAAATGTTGATATAGCCATAGGCAGCAATAACTTTTGAGCTGATTCCCTGCTGATTTCCTGGGGAGAACGACAGGAACAACACACACTGTGCACCCATTACTCGCATCCTCTTCCAGCCCCAATGAAACATTCTCTGCATGGCCAATAGGATCAGGTTCAGTGGCACAGAGACTGCAATTCCCTTCGGAGACATTCTCAAGACATCTCCGTGTCATTAACTATGGAATGATCAGGGCCACAGGGATGAGCCTACTGCTACAGAATTGTAATATACTATTAAAATATAATTATTATATTACCATTAATAACATCATGGATATAATTTTATATTATAAATATACACTATTATATATTATATACTTATATAACGGTAGCTCCTAGAGGCCATGAGCAGGATCAGGCTCCCTTGTGGTAGGTATTATACAAACATTGAGGTAAATATGGTTCTCACCACCTGAGAGTTTATAACCTAAAATGCCAAACAATGTGCCCAAAAGACAGATAATTTTTATGTATAAGGTTTGTAATCAGATAACTGGTTATCAACTTTCCCTCAGCCTAGCCTTTCTACACTAGCTGATATATTTTAGGCATCATGACCAAAGTGGGTCTTGAAAAAGGATTTGGAGGAGTAGCTTTTGGGATTAGATCAGTGTCAGCATTCCTGTAAGGGCATCAAACATGCATCCATGGGCTCCCAAACAGCCATCACACACTGGCCACCAGTTCTAGGCAGCTCACTTAGAACTACTGGAAGTGAGGAGCTAGCACACCTCTGACCCCTCCTAGAGGCACTGCTCACAAGGATCCTGACTGAGGATGCTGACCGTTCCCACCAACTGGCCAGATCACACTATTTAAACCATACTATTTAAGGAGGCACAGGAAATTGTCTGAGCAACTTCCTGAGTGATTGCTGCACTAGATCGGACCTTGGCTTGGTTCCTGGACTCTGCTCCCTGGCTTGGACGCTGCCTCTGACCACTAGACATAACCACCCCTGGTCCATCCGCTAGGTCAGACTGTCCACATCTCAATCCTGACAATTCAGTGCATAAGTAGTGATGTGGGAAGGAAAGCACAAAGACATTTGTGGAAGGAGCATTCAAGCAGATACTGAAGGCCTGTTGATGGAGCAGAAGAAGCAGGAGTGATGCAGTAAGAGACAAGAGAGGATAAATAGGGAGGGGATTAGTTTTGAAAGGATTTGTAGATTAAGACAAGAAATTTTAACTTGATACAGCAGAACTAGGGAGTCAGAGGAAATACACAGGATAAGAATGATATGGTCACTTTCACTGGTATGGATCAGTAGTTTACAACTAGTTCCCTTAGAAAAAGTTAATATTTCAAAATCTTTTCTGGAACCAGGTTTTGGGCTTTTTTCTGTTTTACAGGAATGCAACCATGCAGGGAACATATCATCATCATCATCATCATCATAAGTATTCCTGCCTTTCCAGTTTCCTCATGCACAGCTGAAAAACAAGTATATATCCACTTTCAGCAGGAAAGGGAAATATTAACATACATATTTTCCAGCTCATCTCTTCTGATGGATTTATGTAATTACAAACATGTTTCTTTTGATATAGTGTAGTCATAGGGATACTTTTAATTACAACATATTCCAGTTCAACTTTCTCTAAACCCAGTTTAAAAGCATGATTTACCTACATATGGAACAGACAAATGTGGTTCAGTTTCCAGGTGAGATTCCTGTTGGAAACGAGTAAAGCAGTGATCATGTGCAATAACACAATTCCTACATTTAAGGCTAAATTGTTTCCTCAGATACATGCAGTTAACTCTCTCTGAAGTTAATAGGAGTTACCAGTGCATATCTATGGTCAGAATTTAGATGCTAGTAACTTCTACCCTTGAAGATGAGATAAATATTTAAAATGTTTTTCTTTATACATATTGTCCTGTACTCCCCTTTCTCTAATTTTGGCCCAATGTGCCATTACAGTTGGAGTTACAGAACCTATGAAAGTTCCACAGGCAGAGTACATGTTACACCGGGCCCAAATGATCCTTCAACTGGATATTAATATTTATAACTATAAAAATCAAAAGCATCCATTATTCTGGTATATGATAGATTTTGTATTTGTGATGTGTAGTATGGAAAATGTTAAAGATAGAAAATGCCCATAAAGTGTACAAAAATGGTTTAGAGGGAAAGAGTTAGGTTCTATGCGTAATAGGAAAAATAAATCCAGAAATATTTTATCATAATATTCTGTACTAATGTAGATGATACAGCTGACAAAATTTAGTGCGCGCCCCAATATTTGTTTCACAGTAGTGCTTTACAACCTGAAATGAAAACCACTGCTGGCAGGCGTCAAGACTCAATAGCAATGCACTTTGGAAGTCATGATGCAAATTACACGCTTAAATCCTACAAAGAAAACCCCCTCAGCTGTGAAATATGTAATGACTCCACTCTGTAGTTTGTTAGATCAACTTCCTGAAATATCAGGTTTACCCAGAATAACAAAGCCCTTATGACTGACAGGAACACAAAGTATACTTTCTTCAGTTTAAAGAGGGAGACAACAGTGATGCAGTTGACAAATTAAAAATAATCTTGATTCTTATTGTGGTTTAGAAACTTCCCTAGTTTACTTAGTAACTTACCTAGTAACTTCAAAGTTATCTTGTGACTAGGGAAATTTCAATTTCCCTTCACCTACATCAGGATTTGAGTAAAGTCCCTTTGTTATTTACATTCACATATTAAATACAGATTAATATAATTTTTTCTCCTGTAATAGAAACGGGAAACCCATGCCCAATCCTAAAAAAACACAGTACAAATGAACATTCATATGCAATTCCTTATTTTATTGCCTTGTTAAAGAAAGAAAGACTAGTATAAAAGTTAGTATGGTAGGGACTTTGATAAAATAAAAGACAACATAGGTTTTTATTTTTTAACTACTTTGTCAATTTTATAGAATGAATACAAATTTATTATTAACTATAAACAATTAAGAAACCGAGGGCAAAGATCAAAGCTTAGAGAAGATACAAGCGATGAGCTTGTACAAGCCACCTCAGAGAATTTTCAGTTCTTCAGGCTATAAACACATCATCTCCTCATGGGTGCCCCTCAGATCTGCTGGCAGCCTTGCATGGAGTCCTTGACTTTGTCATCCCCTACTGGGCTCTCCCTTGGACCTGCAATGGCCTGTCTCAACCTGCACCTACTCCACCTCTGGATGTTCTGTGGCTTTGCATAGAAGTCTAAAAAACAGCCCAAACAAACATTCGAAGTAATAGACCCCTGGCTTCACTGTAGTTCCCTTGTTGGCCTTACAACAGGAGCCTAACCTGCGCCTGTAATGTTCGTCCTCCATTGCTTCCTCTCTGTTAAACCTATCCCAGGGCTTCTCTCCACCAACAAGGCATGTGTCCTCTGCACATATACACACACCCTCTCCCACTGGGGTGCCTCAGTCTACTTACAAAGCATAGCTCTGCCTCTGGGAGACAATTAGTTAATCACCCCCAGAAGAAGGATCATGACTAACTGGGATTCTTTCCCTTGCTTTGCAGGTGATGGGGGTTAAGCCCCATCACACAAGCCAATATGAAAAAGGAGGATTTACGATTAAGATTAGAGGAGAGGATAATATACGGCCTGATTGTGCAAGGACTTACAAGAGGGAGGAAGAGGGGGTACTTACCGTACAGGGTGGGCTGTACCCCCTGCCCGCAGCCAGCCCCTGCTGCACCCCCTGCCCGCACCAGCCCCGCACCCGCTGCCCTGCCTGCAGCCAGCCCCGCACCCCGTGCCCTGTCTCCAGCCAACCCCTGCCGCACCCCCCTACCTGAAGCCAGCCAGTCCCGCACTGCCAACCCATGCTGCACCCCCCTGTGGCCCTGCCTGAAGCCAGCCAGCCCAGCCCACCCCACACACCGCTGTCTCCAGCCAGCCCTGCACCCCTTGCCCTGCCTGCAGCCAGATCCTACCTCCAGTCAGCCCCTGCCCTGCCTCCTGCCAGCCCCATGTCCACTGGTGCCCTGCAGTTCCCAGGGCAGTAACCCTGCACACCTGCTTCAAAGAGGGGGGCAGGGAGCAGTTGGGATCCACACATGTGCACACTCTAGAGTGACCAGACAGCAAGTGTGAAAAATCAGGACAGGGGGGTGAGGGTAATAGGATCCTATATAAGAAAAAGACCCCAAAATCGGGACTGTCCCTATAAAATCGGGACATCTGGTCACCCTAGCACACCCCCAGGGAGTGGCGGGGACCCACACATGTGAAATGGAGCTCATTTCTAGTTCAGGCCCATCTTTTTAAAAAAGAACTTTAGGTATGGTTAACATATATCCGTATTTTCCCGGACATGTCAGGCTTTTTGGTTCTTAAATCGCCATCTGGGAGGAAAATACGGACGTATGGTAATCCTATTGGTACAAAAAATACATATGTGGCACATCCCTTAAATCAGAACTTTTTATAGAGAACTCGTTGCTAAGAAATGAAAGGCTTTTTTTACATTTTTTTTTTAAAAGTCATCCCTGCCGGGGCCCCACTGAAAATGTTCGAATTGGGCCCCGCACTTCCTAAAGCCGGCCCTGACTCTAACAATCAGGCCATAGCGTCATTCTCATGCATGTACACTCTCTCTGGCCCAAATGACTCTTCGAATCAGTGGTCCTCAAACTGTGGGTGTGCCTGCCTATGGGGACACGGAGGAATGTTTGGGGGGCGGGGGTGCAACAGGGCCTGGGCCAGCTGCTGGCAGGGAGGGGGCACCTCCCAGCCCTGCTCTGCCTCCAGTTCAGCTCCGGCCCCAGCCTTGGCCCCCACTGAGGGGTGGGGAGGGAGCGCCACCCAGCTCCATTCTGGGTCTGGCCCTGACTGCGGCCCAGTTCCCGGTCATGTTCCCAGACATGGCTCCCGGCTTCTGGCCCAACTCTGGCTGTGGTTCCTGGCCCTGGCCAGCCACCATGGGGGAGCAGGGAGGGAGCACTACCCAGCTCCTCTCCGGTTCCAGCCCCAGCTCCTGGCCCTGACTGCAGCCTGGCCCCTGACTGTGACCCAGCTCCTGGCTGCAGTTCCTGGCCCCAGCCCTGGCTGCAGCTCTGCTCCTGGCTACAGCCCCAGACCCATCTCTGCCCCCAGGCCGGCTCATGGCCTCCGGGGGGTAAGGAGGATGGACAGATTACATTACGTCTTGTGGGGGCATGACATAAAAAGTTTGGAGACGACGGCTTTAAATATTTATTCACTGTGGAAGAGCTTCAATGGGAGAGACTGAGTAAGCCCTACATTTCATAGCCCAGTGGTCAGGGCATTCACCTGAAAGGTGGTAACTCCTTGAACTGCCTGGGTGAGTACTATTGTGCTAATTGGGCCTACAAATTTAACCTAATTGTAAGATCAAGTGTAAAAAAGTATATGAAAGATGTTACAATAACCTATAATAAGGAATGGTCATGGAAAGTAGTGAATGTTACAAACACATGCAAAAGAACCAAAGAGAGACTAAACTAGGGCTGGTCTACACTAAGGGGGAAAATCGATATAAGATACGCAACTTCAGCTACGTGAATAACGTAGCTGAAATTGAAGTATCTTATATCGATCACTTACCCGTCCTCACGGCGCGGGATCGATGTCCGGGGCTCTCCATGTCGACTCCGCCACCACCGTTCGCGGTGGTGGAGTTCCGGAATCGACAGGAGCGCGTTCGGGGATCGATATATCGCGTCTAGATGAGACACGATATATCGATCCCTGAAAAATCGATCGCTACCCGCCGATACGGCGGGTAGTGAAGACGTAGGCCCAGTCAAACAAAAAAGCCACATTGATATAACTCAATATCAATGATATCTTGAAATCATAAAGACAGAAGATGTGAAACTGGAAATTAATGAACCAAAGTTGAGGTGTCACATATTAGCCCTAACTGGTGGACAAAATATTGAGGAGATAGGAACTCTTTGTGGGTCCTTAAAAAAAGAGACATTGGGAAGAAAATAGTGAAGAACAGGCAGAAGCTACTGAAACAAGCACCATCATCCTCGTTGCCATCCCCACCATCTTCTGGGACCCTGGGCATTCGACATCCTAATCCTGAGGGACGTCCTGCTCAGCTCGGGACAGAGAGCGGGATCGAGATAACACTGCCACCCCTACCAACTCTGACTGAATCCCGACAAACACCCAAGATGAAACAGGACCAGACTTTAACAACAGCACCAACAATAACAGCTCCAGCTCACTCATCTCAACCAACTTTTCTTTTTCCCCAACAGACCATTAACACCATCTTTGATACTATGTAATAGGCTGTCAGACAAGGGATCTTTTTCTTTCTGAAACACTCTCCAGCTAAAGGGAAAGTGTGACACCTGTACCTTTAAGCAGCACCCTGGAACCCCCATTTTCACCACTGTCAGATCATTATGATATGTTTTGTACAAAGTATGCCTCGTGGGGTATCATTTTAAAAGTCTTGATCTGTTGAACATTAATATCCTATTGATTGCATGTGCTATCATTATATGTGAGGTTATGAATAATTGCTCTGTGTGTGTGAGGTTGGGAACACTCACAGACAGCCTTTCAGGTACAACAATGAAGTAGCCAGATGCACTGATGGCTCATCAATACCCATCAAGGAAAGAATCCACTATTCCAGTAACTGTACACAATGGAGATTCCTTGACCAATGGGAATTGACTGATTCACCTCACAGCAAAGACCTTTTCTGCAAGCTGGAAGAAACAATAAAAGAGGGGAAATAACACCATCAGTTGGCCTCAAACCCCCCCCCCCCACGTCTGGAGGACAAAGACTTTGAACTGGGGAGGGTGGTCCCAGGCTGGAAAAGAGTCCCAGCCTGTGTACTGAGGAACTATACCATCCGTCAGGGTGAGATGCTGCTTGATTCAAATCCTGTTTAGTTTGTAGAACTCAGACTGCAAAGTTACTTTTATTTCTTAGGTAACCAACTTTGATCTCTACGCTTGCTACTTATAATCACTTAAAATCAATCTTTCTGTAGTTAATAAACCTGTTTTATATTTTACCTAAAACAGTGTGTTTTGGTTGAAGTGCTTGCAAAATCTCAGCTCAATTTACAAAGGCTAGTGTCTCTCCTCTCCATATCAAGAGTGCAAAACAGTACAGTTCTGGGGTGCAAAGCTGGGAAACTGGGGGGAATTGACTGGAGCCTCTCTATTGTTTGTTCATGAGTGGCTGGGGAAAACATTCAGCTAACTCAGTTGGGTGTGTCCCTGTCTGTGGATGTCTGAGTAAGTGCAGCACCTGTCAGAGGTTTGTAGCTTAGTAACAGCATCCCAGAATGAGAAGGATACCCCATGCTGGTGGGACAGAGGGCTCAGTGGTCCCATAGTCAAGGAACTATCCGGGAACCCCATCATAGAAAGGGAACAAAAAAAATGTCATAAAAACAAAAATCTTATTTATTTTACATTTCAAATGCTTCAACTGTTTTTTCCATTTTTTTCTGTAACTTTAATAAAAAGTTAAAAGGATATTTAATGGTGTGGTTGCCATGGTACTAAGCAGGCTGAAATTCAGTATACCAAATCCCAAACCTTTTTAACACAGTTTAACATTGGACAGTAACTGGGTTATGTTAACATCTTTGGCCCATTTATTCCACCTAAATTAATACAACAGTACCCTAATCACTGGGCTAAAACGTATGAGGGAACTCCTCCTTCCCCTACTCCCCCGTCTTGAAGAAAACAGCTTGGGCTCCTAACTCCAAAGAAGGTTTACAGCTGAGAATTGCAAATAGAGATAGGTGTCTCCCTGCAGCCTGGAATTAGATGCTGAGGACGGGTCCCTCTGCCTAACATGCTGGCTTTTGTGGATCACATTCTAAGGCATCTATCCCTCAAAATTCATTGTGTAGGAGTCTAGACACCTAACTCAGGCATTGTGAATCACAGTGCATTCCTGTGAATTTCTAGTTGCCTAAAAGTTCCTAGGTTGTTTCTAGAATTTCTAGGTGTCTAAAAGTGCTCAGCATTACAAACTCTAAGTGCCTTTGTTAATCTAGCCCACAGTCACTTGATGCCATTTGGATGAATGTCCCCTCCTGTCTTAGCAGGGGATAGTGTTTGATCAGACCAGCATGGGGTGAAGTGCCCCTTATCTTTCACCTCCCCACCCAGAACATACTCCTGTGTGGGAGAGATTGTGGGTAAGGAGAGCCCAGCAGTCTCTGCCTCCAATGGGTTGGAGGAGATTTAGGATTATTCAGTGGCAATCCAATTGAAGTTGTCTTTAGGAAAAACTACAATATATCTTATGTTCTTATATATATCATTGCAGATCCAATGGTAGCATATGTATGTCAGGGATTTGGGGGCTGGCTTTAAGTTTAGTCTCCAAGAAGTTTTTGGTTTACACAATATTTTCTACCTCTTCAACAAAATGTACTGATTAATTTGGTGAATGTCCCTGTATTGATTTCCAAATGTATGTTGCAGTGTGTATAACACACCAAGCCTTACATATTCATTTTAATTTCTGATACCCTTCTAATCAAGATGAAGAAGAGGTACCGGGTATGCTTTCTGTAGATTAGCTTTGATTTATTTGTAGATTGGTGTTGAATGCCAACAACCCTTGTTGCATTTAAGATTCACCAATAAGAAATCAAGTGATTACAAAGCAGTTGTATAAAATCAAGTTATAGGGAATAGTTGAAGACCTACATTTAGGGCCTAATCATATAAGCCTGATTTAAAAGCTTCCTGGGGAATTTTCACTGCACGACTAAGGTAGTATGCAATAATCTCTGTGGTGGGATATATATGCCAAAGGGAACATGAAGATTTGTGTTGAACACAAATATGAGCATTGGAAATTTTTTCCTAACGCACCATGTCTTACACATATTGGTGCCTGTCATGTAAGAATCTAGAAGTTTTTTAAACAGTCATTAATTAAGCATAATAAACTCACTACAAGGTAGGCATTATCATACTCATTTCACAGGTAGTTAAACTGAAGTAAAAAAAGGTAAGATGACTTTCCAAAACAGTCACTAAACGAGTTAGTAGTAGAACCAGAAATAGTACCCCCCAAGTCCTTATTACCAGCCCCGTCTCTAGAGCTGTTAAAAAACATTCTGGGAAAATTTCCCCCCATTTTCACTGAAAATATTTTTTGATAAAAATATTTCAACTAGCTCTACTTATAACTAGTGGAGTATGGACTGACCTAAAAAGATATGACAGATAACCTTATATGCCAAAGGATAAACCCACTCATATTTCTTAAAATGAAAAATAAGTCAAAGCATATGAAATACAGCAGGAAAGCATATTCACCAAGCACCCAACAGAAGAGCACCAAGTATCTATGCTAGATCTGCCTGTCTAGCTAAATAACCATGAGGATTACTAGAGTGCAAATATTCAGTAGCTGAGCTAGAATTTTGTTAAAGTCAAAATGATCCCCATACAAAATAAATTGAAACATTCTTTGACAAATATTACTTAAATGTTTTTCTTAAGATTCCTTATAAAACTATATATACTGAGCGAACAAAAGTGAATTTCATTTATTTAAACGAGAAATTATTTTAAAATTAATGATTGACTCCTTGTACATAGTTGACTTAAAATCTAGCACTGTCAAGTTACAATTTGTGATAATTAATTTTCATATATTACTAGCATTACAGCTAATATCCCTTCCAGTTTTTATCACCTCATTATTCCCATTCTTTCCTTATGAAGTCATAGTGCCTAAAAAATACGTGACCAAAAAATTGCAGCCTTTACATACTTCAATTCCTGCCCTTCTTTAGGGGAGTGGATTAATGTATCATAATACATTGAGGTATCTGTTAGTTAGCGCTGTGGGCTTCACCCCACTTCAAAGCAGTGATGTTAAAGGGTCATTTTCCACTACAAGGCAGGTGTATTTTTATTAGCTCTTTTTCAAAATTGCTATGACTTCACTTGTGGATATCCCGCCAACAGCCATTATTGAAATCTGGACTATAATTGCTAAGGAACATGCAATGTCTGAACCACTGAACCAATGTTACTGCAATCCTCCAACTATTGACTGGAACCAAGTGTTACATCATTAAAGCTGAATTACAACACACCCATGGTGTGTTTTCCATGTGTGCTATTTTAAACAATAGTAGAGAAAACCCTGGCTATAAATTCACAGATCCCCAATTTGTTCAAAATTCATGAACAATGAGAGCTGTCTGACAGGCCCTGCTGGCTCTATTTTAGTCAGAAATGTCACGCATCATAATTAAATGTCTGTTTGGCTCTTATTGGAGATGGAAACACTATCGTTATGTTATAAATTTAAACAACCTGTCACAAGGGGAGACTCCACATTTATGTAGTTTGGGAAAGCATATTCAACTGTAATTGCTCCAGGAAAGGCAAATAAACTAATGGAAACTGCTCTATTTCTTAATTGGTTTTGCAAAGAAAAAAAAAACAAATCGGCTAATGTGGTTATGGTATGGCTTTCGTTTGGTTTGGCCTGGGGTTCTTTGCTTTGGTGGCAACTGATAATAAGTTACCAGTGCCTTCAGTTGCGGCATCTTGATTTTCTTTTGGAAATTAACTGAAGGAGAAGATAATTAAGTGATCGTGACCTGCTGTCTAAGAGAACACACCATTGACAAGTGATAATAAAATGCCATCAGCATTCAACAGAAATGTTCTTTTTAAGTCACTGCATTTAGCCCTGGTGTTGTCTAAGTGGAAATATTTTGCCGTCACGCTGGTATGCAGAGGCTATTATAGTTTAAGTAAGTCCTGCGATTCTTTCTATTCAGCTTCAGAAATTTTACAGTGCCCAGATTCCACTGGAAAATATTTGGTCACTCATATGCTTGGACCAAAATTTGTCACCTGGAATAGAAATCAAGGTAAACCTGCCAGCATCCTTATTCAGACAGGCTCTGGAAATATATTTTAGGCTAGATCTCTGCCAAATAACTTGTGTCTGGCCAACACAGCCTTTCAAATAGTCTATGAATAACAGTTGCCAATAAAGATTCATTATACCATGTATAGGTAAATATTTTTTTTAGCTTTCACATCTACAATTTTAAAATTATACAGTAGCAATTCATTTGCACTCCACATATTACCTGTCTGCAGGTTTAGGTGCAGTAGCCAATCACAACATTCACACTTCTCCTTAGTAACTTAGTAATATTTTTCTCTTTACTTAAAATAGATCCCTCCACACCAAATGCAAGAATTTCCAAAATATTTTTTTTAACTAATTCATGGAGAAACTACTACAGCTATTTTAACAGGTTCACATCATAAGAAAAACATCATAATAAATGTAACAAGTAATCCAAATGTCTGTTGGTGCTGCACCGCTCTACAAACAGCTAATAATTTTAGCTGGCTTTTTTTAATATTCCATCCCAATTTTAATCAACTACTATTCTCTTCTACCTATGTAAATTTTTGCATATAATATCAATTATGTAAAAATTACACCACACCTAATTTCTTAATCGTGAGAGTTTATGATTGATTCTTCAGGCACAGTAATTTCTGAATGGCTTGTGGCTCATCTTCCCCTTCAGATGCGATGGCATGAAGAGCATACCGCACCCTAGAAAAGAGTTGGCACATGGTGCTCTCATCATAAATAAATGTCCACCTAGTTCTCTCCCTTATTTAAGAAATCGCAAGCCAGCTGAGTCAAGCTTAAAATGGCACTTTACATTATCAAAATCACACCAAACTTGCCTATTTAAAAATACTCAAATCATTTCTGTGTTGTTTCAGTATTCATCTTAATCTTAATGCTGTCTTCATTTATCAGAAAAACTGCATGCTAGAAATCCTGTGGGTATCCATTGTTATCGAATTCCTGAAAGACTACTTGTTTACCCTCTCTTTCTGACTAGCAATATTTCACTTGTTTTTACAACCCTCCCTAGACATTTTCCAACCTACCCCACAAACTAGGATGTTGTCTTCTCCCCTTTCCTCTCCCTGTACTATGTCCCTTTTCACAATTTTATCATTTTTCCTCTTCCTCATCTGTTGCCATCGGGATTAGTCTTCTTGTACCCCTCTGCTTCATCAACATTGCATCCATTTTCAATCTCATCTGAAAACTTTTCTTCTGTGGCTATATTCTTCCTCCTAATTTCTTTGTAGTTGGTACTTTTTGTTTGTTATCTCTGTACATATTCTTGAAAGTATTTTGGGATACCATTGGTGTGAAAAATCTTTTTCAAAATAAATGGATATTGTAATGATTAAAGGCACATGTCCTGATCCTCAGCTGTATCAGCACTCCATTCAGGACTGCTAAGGAGTTGGAGGTGCATGGAGAAGCAAAGTCATCTTTGCAGTATCCTGCTCTCTAGAGCAGCTGGTTTTCCCCCAGCATTAATTAGAGCAGCCTCAGGGCTGCTCCAACTTCTGCCTGCATGTAGCACACTCCCCACAAAGAGTCATTATGCTATCTGGAGAATCTGCAGAGCAGAGTACCACAGAAATCCTCAGTTGACTCTTTAGAACTATATTAAAGTTCCTTTGTACTGACAAAGCAGCAAAATGGGATTTTAGCATAGGCCAGGTTCTGGCCTAGTCTCCAGAAAGCCTCATATCTATACTTTTGTACAAATACTCAGCAAACACAAATCAACATAGTCAATACGTATATGTATATTTAACCCAGCTGTGGATCTGGCAATTTCTCTTTATAGAAAAGAACATCATCCTTTTCAAAAAATAAATTATTTTTTTCTTTCCCTCAGAAGATTCTTGCTTGTTTTATTTAATTTTTTGTTTAAATTAACTGCTGAACTGAAGTCTTCAGTTAGTGAACTTTTGAAGCTTTTAATTGATAAAGAGGAAACAAAATTATTTTAAGCAGCATGTTGTAGTGCCATTGTACAAGGTATATCTCTCTAACTATCTTCTCATTTGTGGCCCAGTCCTCCAAAATGCCCATCAACCTCATTTCACACTGAGGTTCAGTAGTGACTTGTCAGCATGTAGCCACTGGACGCTGAGGTTACTTATAACCTCCTAGCATCACACCCCTAATAACAATAAGGATCAGGCCCCTAAGGCATCAAAGAAAAATAAATAAAAGAAAATGATAATTTTCCCCACTAAATATTTCTTACTCAGTACATGAGATATTTTCCACCACTGGTGACAAGTATTTTGCAAAACTGTTTTTTCTTGACATCTAGGTTGATTACACTAACTAGAAGGTTAACAACACTGTTTGGATTATAGATGGATTTATTTACAGAAAGAAAAAATGGTAAAGTCATCAGGTTGCTTTACTAGCCAAAAAACAGCAGGAAAAAATGGTTAATAAACTTCAGAGGAATCACTTAATTAACAAGGCAAACACTCTTCAATGAATATATGAAACCAAAGTTTTTCTAAAAGGTACATCTCTCATTAATGTAAAATGATGTGTTTCATGCAATACATAGCTTTCTTTCAAAGTTGAGCAGTCTGAAAATGCTGGCTGAAAAAATCACAGAACTCCTAGTAATGGAGAACTGGAAGGGACCTTGATAGATCACCAAGTCCAGTCCCCTGCAATGAGGCAGGAGTAAGTATTATCTAGACTCTCCCAGACAGGAGTTTGTCTAACCAGTTCTTAAAAACCTCCAGTGACGAAAATTCCACAACTTCCCCACGTAATTTGTTCCAGTGTTTAACTACCCTTACAGTTAGGAAGTTTTTCCTAATGTCTAACCTAAATCTCCCTGGCTGCAATTTAAGCCTATTACTTCTTGTCCTGTCCTCAGTAGTTAAGGATCAATAATTTATCACCCTCCTCTTTATAACAAGCTTTTATGTGCTTGAAGACTGTTATCATGCCCCGCCCCCCCTTCAGTCTACCCTTCCCTAGACTAAATAAACCCAGGTTTTTCAATTTTTCCAAATGGATCGTGTTTTCTAGACCTTTAATTATTTTTGTTGCTTTCCTCTGGACTTTATTCAATTTGTTCACATCTTTCCTGAAGTGTGGTGCCCAGAACTGGACACAATACTCCAGTTGAGGCCTTATCAATGCTGAGTGGAAGAATGATTTCTTATGTCTTGCTTACAACACTCTTGCTAATATATTCCAAAATGATGATCATTTTTTGTAATAATATTACATTGTTGATTCAGTTTGCAATCCACTATAACCCCCAGATGCTATTCTGCAGTACTCCTCTCTAGATAGTCATTTCCCATCCTATATTTGTGCAATTGATTATTCCTTCCTAAGTGTAGTACTTTGCATTTGTCTTTATTGAATTTTATTGTATTTATTTCAGACCATTTCTCCAGTTTGTCAAGATCATTTTGAATTCTAATCCTGTCCTCCAAGGTGCTTGCAACCTCTTCCATCTTGGTTTTGTCCGCAAACTTCATAAATTTACTTTCTGTGCCATTATCCAAATCATTTATGAAGATACTGACTAGAACCAGACCCGAACAGGTCCCTGTGGGACCTCACTCGATATGCCCTTCCAGCTTGACTGTGAAACATTAATAACTACTTTCTGAGCATGGTTTTCCAGCCAGCGGTTCACTCACCTTATGGTAGGTTTGTTTAGGTTACATTTCCCTAGTTTATTTATGAGAAGGTCATGCAAAACTGTATCAAAAGCCTAAGTCAAGATATATCACATCTACTGCTTTCCCCCTATCCACAAGGCTTGTTACCTTGTCAAAGAAGGCTATTAGGTTGGTTTGACACAATTTGTTCTTGACAAATACAGGTTGACAGTTACTTATCACCTTATGATCTTCTAGTTGCTTATAAATTTTTGGTTTGTTTTATTTATTTGCTCCATTATCTTTCTGGGTCCCAAAATTAAGCTGACTGGTTTATAATTCCCTGGGTTGTTCTTATTCCCCTTTTTATAAATAGACAATATATCTGCCCCTTTTTTGCAGTCCTCTGGGATCTTGCCTGCAAGAATGAGCTCTAGAAAGTTGGCACCACCTTAAAAACAGCAGTATGTGAACAGTCACACTTGCATAATTATATAATTACACTTGATGGCAGCAAAGCACATAGTGAAGACTACTAATAGTGTATGCAAGCTGCACAAATCTCACACAGGGTGGGTTTCCTTCTAATTTTTTTTTTACAAAAGCCAAAAGGTACTTGAGTGGAGAATATACTTTAATTATACATTTCATGGTGACAATTACTATGAAAGAAAGGATCGAAGTCTAATGGCACAGCTGGCAGTTTGAGAACAATTAAAGAGATAGACTAGCAATACCCATTTTGTTTCAATAAAATGGACTTCAGTAAGGCCTCAGAACTGTAACAGAGAAATGCCAGAGACGAAAACACTGTAAACTGGCATTAGTCAAAAATTAAGAGAAACTGTAGTTTTGGATGCTCCAAACAAATTTTGAGGAAAAGCCTTATTACTAATTAATATAATATAATAAAATAATAATACTAATAATACTTAATAGCATTGTCATCAAGCTGGGACAAAAACAAATGCTTATTAGACAAACTGCAAACCAAGGACCCAATTCAGGTTCTAACTGTTCAAAGCACAGACCACAGAAACATAGCAAGACAGCAAAAGTAATGTTAGAATGGGCCTAGAGTAAGACCAGCCATGGTCCATCACACTGCCCCCCAGCTCCAAGTGTGTTGTTTCTACAAGGACGTGAGTAATCGGTTTGCGGTGTGGGGCAACCAGGAGGAAAGTAAGTGATGTACACGATGCAGACAATGCTCTCCAAATCCAAGACACATCTCGAATGCCTCCTTTGTGGAGATGGCTGCAAGGTGTTAACTTTCCAGGATTTCAGGGAGCGGATCACAGAGGTAGCATCTCATTGGGCCTCTCCCACTCAGAAAAAGTGATAGCAGCAAGGGCTTACTGGGATGCACATGCCTTGTATGCCCCCACTCCTAATAATGGGCCTGATTGGCTCTCCATCCATGCGGCCCTCTACCAGACAGCAGCACAGACCTTTTTTTAATCGCCAGGTTTCAAAGTAGTAGCCGGGTTAGTCTGTATCCGTAAAAAGAACAGGAGTACTTGTGGCACCTTAAAGACTAACACATTTATTTTAAGCTCATGCTAAAATAAATTTGTTAGTCTTTAAGGTGCCACAAGTACTCCTGTTCTTTTAATCGCCAGTGTGCAATGAGTTGTTCATAATAAAGCCTGTATCTTTTCTGGTTTTGAGTGGTTACAGTTAAATTTAGAAACCTCAGCTTGTACAATTAGTTAGTCCCTCCAATGTGATTTGCCGTGTATTTGTTAATAGTAAATTTCACCTCCCATCATGCTGTTCATTTACCTAGCTTTGTTAAAGCCTTCTGGAGTTCTTCATTTCTTCAGTTTTGACTAACCTGAATTAAAAGTTTCACCAGCAAAATTTTGCCATTTCATTAGACATCCTTTTTCCAGATTATTAATGAATATATTAAACAGTCTCACTATGCATCCCTGATCCAACGCACTGTAAACCTTTTGCCATGCACAAAATTGACCACACTGCCCTGCAAATGGAATGACTTCTCAACCCCACTACACCTTTTCCCCATGACTCACTTCTTCCTCAAGGGGAATAAACACTAAAACTATGTCAGTCAAATGCATTCTCCACCCAACTTTCTATAAGATAGAACTCAACCAAAAAAAAAAACTGCTAACATTTTTCCCTGAATGTCCAAGTGTGTTGCCCTTTCTTATCTGCATCTTTCTTTTAAATAGCAAGATGCTTCTGGGTGGCGTTATGATAACTGAGCAAACAAATTTACCCTAATTGTGATCACCTGTAAACAGTACATGAAAGATCATAAAATGTTACAATAACCAATAACAAATGTCAATAGAAAGTAAGTCAAGTTGCTTTTAGTAAGGCAGTTATAAACAGCTGCAAAAGAACCAGACAGAGACTAAATTAGTCCAAACTAAAAGGCCACCTTGATATAGTTCAAGGACTATGTTGAAATCATAAAGACAGAAGATGTGGAACCAGAAATTAATGAACCCAAGTTGGTATGTTGGATATTAGACCTAACTGGGGACAAAATAATGAGGGGATGGGCTATTCCACCCACTGTTCCCTTTGTGGGTCCTTAACAGAAGAACAGATGGAAGAGAAGAACAGATGGAGGCTACTGAAGTGAGCTTCACCATTGTGACTACCACCCCCACTATCTCCTGTGACCCTGGACCTTCTTTATCCTAATCCTGGAGGATGTCCTGACCAGCTTGGGCCAGAGAGAGGGATCCAGATGACATTGCCACTCCTACCAACTCCAGCAGAATCCCATCCATCACCTGAGATGAAACAGGATTGGATTTTAACGACAGCAGCAACAATAATAGCTCCTGTCCATCTCAGGTAACGTCTTCTCTTTTCCTCAAAAAGACAGTTATTATAATGTCTTTGATACTATGTAAGACACTGTCAAACAAGGTGAGTTTTCCCCCCTTCTAAAACAGCAGCTAAAGGGAAAGGGAACAAGAAATGTTGTTAAAATGAAAGCCTTACTTCATACTTTACATTTCAAATGCTTATCTGTTTTTCCTTCTTTTCTGTATCTTTAATAAAAGGTTAAAATGATTTTAATGGTGTTTGCCAATGTATTGAGCAGGCAGAGGTCTCCATATACCAAACTCTGGACCTTATTTAACATTCTTTAATGTTGGATGGTGACTGTGTTAACACCTTTGGCCCAATATTTTCGTTGTCTTTTTTTTTTTGTCTTTTGTCAAGTACTAAGCATATCAGCAGCACTTTACAAATAAAATAATAATATGACACTCTTTCAAGCATAAGACTACATGCAGCCTGAAGCCTGAATTTGTCCCCAAATGAAAATCTCAGAACATTAAAATATCTCCATTGCCTGACTGCCAGTTATAACCTATGCTATCAGCACAGACTAGTAAATATGCCTCCACTCTGCCTTTTAAGAAACACTGTCTAATAAATGCAGTTTTTTCAGCTGTAGTTTGCTTTTGTATGGGGTTTTATGGTACAGATTACTGCACAGCAGAAAGCAAACTAAAATCATGAAGACCATGTAATTTCATCCATACAGGGATCAAAATATAACAGCAGAGGGTGAAGTAACTGATTGGGGAGGGTTCATGTGGACAAGCCAAGAAAGCAGACCAGTTTTGGTTGCATGCTGTTTTCACAGCTATAATTTTTGTTAGTTTTGCAATCTGATGCTTTTGATTTTTATTTGATGCTAATAGGTCCTGAAAGCTGGAGATATTTTACAAAGCCAAAAAAATAAACCTGGATCCACTAAAGATTCTGTTTTTCACTTTCCTAAATCTCCTTTAGCCAGGAGTTGGGCCTGCTGGCCTTTAGTGTTAGATCTACTGATGAAAAATAGTATATAATGGCTAGTTATTATAATCGTCCCTAGGAGGAACAGATGTGAGTCATATAGGGGTGCATTTTATAGGAATAATTTAATTGTAATTATTATAAGAACTTGGAAATTAGTAAATGCTTAAATACAGAGTAGGCTATAATTACTACAGCAAGACACTTGAAAACCTCATTAAGATTGCATAAGATTATATAACAAAATTGAAGACAAAACTATCTTCCTCTAAGGGGGCTAAAGTAGAACACCACAGGTTAAGGGAATGATAGCATGGAAAAAAATATTTTACGAAAATATATCATGTTATTGTTTGCTTTTCTGGTTGTTTATTTTGCAGAATTCACTGGTGGTAGTGCACCAAATACACAGAGCCTGATTCCCTCATAGGGTTTCATCCACCTCCTGTTCAAATTAGTGAGAGTCTTTCCATGGTCTTTAATAGGAGTTGGTTCAGGCTTACATAGAGAAGTGCTTAACTGTACAAGTCAGCCCACTGATTTCAAGGGGATTACTTCATGAGTAAAATTTTACTAGACATTAGTAGGGCCGATATTATAACAAAACAAATAATAATTGGGTGATCTTGAAAGCAGAGAGAGATTGAAGACATGGGGATATTCATTTTACAGTGAGTTATAAAAAGGAAGATAGGTTTCAGAGTAGCAGCCGTGTTAGTCTGTCTCCGCAAAAAGAACAGAACAGGAGTACTTGTGGCACCTTAGAGACTAACAAATTTATTTCAGCATAAGCTTTCATGGGCTACAGCTCACTTCTTCGGATGCATAGAATGGAACACACAGACAGGAGACATTTATACATACAGAGAACATGAAAAGGTGGAAGTACGCATACCAACTGGAAGAGTCCAATCAATTGAGATGAGCTATCATCAGCAGGAGAAAAAAAACCTTTGAAGTGATAATTGAGACGACCCATAGAAGGTGTGAGGAGAACTTAACATAGGGAAATAGATTCAATTAGTGTAATGACCCAACCATTCCCAGTCTCTGTTTAGACCTAAGTTAATTGTATCTAATTTGCATATTAATTTGAGTTCAGCAGTCTCTCTTTGGAGTCTGTTTTTGAAGTTTTTTTGTTGCAAAATTGCCACCTTCAAGTCTGTCACTGAGTGGTTAGAGAGGTTGAAGTGTTCTCCCGCTGGTTTTTGAATGTTATGATTCCTGATGTCAGATTTGTGTCCATTTATTCTTTCACATAGAAACTGTCCGGTTTGGCCAATGTACATGGCAGAGGGGCATTGCTGGCACATGATGGCATATATCACGTTGGTAGATGTGCAGGTGAACGAGCCCCTGATGGCGTGGCTGATGTGATTAGGTCCTGTGATGATGTCACTTGAATAGATATGTGGACAGAACTGGCATCGGGCTTTGTTGCAAGGATAAGTTAAGTTATGTTGTATGGTGTGCGGTTGCTGTGAGTATTTGCTTCAGGTTGGGAGGCTGTCTGTAAGTGAGGACTGGCCTGTCTCCCAAGATCTGAGAGAGTGAGGGATCATCTTTCAGGATAGGTTGTAGATCTTTGATGATGCGCTGGAGAGGTTTTAGTTGGGGGCTGTAGGTGATGGCTAGTGGCGTTATTTTCTTTGTTGGGCCTGTCCTGTAGTAGGTGGCTTCTGGGTACTCTTCTGGCTCTGTCAATCTGTTTTTTCACTTCAGCAGGTGGGTATTGTAGTTTTAAGAATGCTTGACAGAGATCTTGTAGGTGTTTATCTCTGTCTGAGGGATTGGAGCAAATACGGTTGTATCTTAGAACTTGGCTGTAGACAATGGATCGTGTGGTGTGTCCTGGATGGAAGCTGGAGGCATGTAGGTAAGTATAGCGGTCAGTGGGTTTCCGGTATAGGGTGGTGTTTATGTGACCATGGATAACTCGTGACCTCCAATATGCCATGGTACTTTGTAACCTTAGGAAGACCAGGCAATCAACCATTCCTTTCTGACAGTAGCGAAGTACACTACTCTTAAAGAAGAACCAATTTTTTAAATAGAGCTATAAATTAGACTCTAGTTTTCAGGGCAAAATTGACAGTTCTACCTGGATTAGTCATGCAGTATAAGATGTATTAAAAACTCCAAGAGTAAGTGGTGGAACTATGGATCAGGGAATCTTGGCTATCTCCTTCCAAATCTGTTTCCAAGAAAGTCAAGTGTAGAAGGTTTTACCCCTCCCTGCACATACCTTTTAATATCAATGTATTACTTCTCCTGGTGCTCAGTAACATGCCAAGTATGCTGGCAATCACCAACTGAGAAAAACTGATTAGAATTTCAGTCTCTGAAGTCTTGCCAAGGCTGAGGGTTGTCGGTCAGCTTGAAAATATTTTTTTACATAACTACCATGATTTTAACATAAGAAAGATATTACTAGACCTATTTCCTCACTACTAATGGGAACATTCTTGGTTCTCTTGGTCAGGCCATTATATCACTTGCTGACAATGAGGGCAAATATTCAGTGGGATCTTTCTCCTAGTTACCAAAGTCAAATAGGAAGGGTGCACAGAGCATTGGAACTTGACCATGACAGGGTGTGGATCTTGACTTGGCCAATTCAGACCATTGACATATGAGTAAGACAATGTACTGCCATGACTCTGCTACTTCCAACAGAGGCCCCAAGAGGGTAACAATAACTCAGTGGATCATAGTATGTTGGAGGTGCTTTGGCCATTTGATACCAGCATATACTTGCAGGTGAACCTCTCTGTCTCTACTACAAATGATTGAACATTTCTGTTCAAAAGTTTTTCAGTTAAAATGACCTATTTTTCAAATTTAAAGTTATGGTTTTTGAACTTTTCCAGTTTTTCAATGAAGACTTAAAAATTCAGTCCTCTCTGCCACTTTCGCTCTCTTTTTAAATTCCTTTTCCAGAGGTAACATGAAAGAAAAGTGTGTTTGGTGGGGGGGGAGGGGGAGGGAAATACAAAAAAGGGAGGAAAAGGTAAGAGAAAGTGGAAAAAATGAAATACTTCAAAAACTTGTGGGTTTTTTAAAAATGATTTTTATACATTTAAACTTACCAAAAAATACTTTCTATTTTTTCCCCAGCTCTAGACTCTGCAATCCTTGTGAATTTAAGAATTTGGGGAGATTTTATTCACTAGTTGCAGCAATATCTATCTCAGAGTGACAAACTCAAGGAGCTCAATGTATTTACCTTAATAAGAGAGGTTAAGGGGTAACTTGACAACAGTCTATAAGTATCTACAAGGGAAACAAATATTTAATAACAGGCTCTCAAATCTAGCAGAGAAAGGTATCACGTGATCCAACTGGTGGAAGTTGAAGCTAGATAAATTCAGACTGGAAGTAAGGCATAAACTTTTAATGGTGAGAATAATTAACCATTAGAACAATTTACCAAGGGATAGTTGATTTTCCATCACTGGCAATTTTTCAATCAAGACAATGTTTTTTTCTAAAAGATATGCTATAGAAAATATTTTTGGGGACGTTCTATGCCCTCTGTTATTGGGAGGTCAGACTAGATGATCACAAAGGTCCCTGCTGGCTTTAGAATCCAGGACTCTATCTGTTTATTCCATAATCCTTAAGTATTTGAAACTGTAGCCTGTCAATAATTCCCTGCCAAGATATTATTCTACCTGATAGATTAATCTATGGTATGTGATTAATCTATCAGGTAGAATAGATTCATGATTTAGCAGATCCAATTAAACAACTGGCTCTTTGTAAATTTGGCTTTAAGTGACACAGTGAAGGGGCAACCTGCCCCCTTAAGAGTAGTGCAACCTAGGTCAGCCCATCCCTGTCACATGACGTGGCTCCTTCGAGTTTTTGGTAGGTCTCATCTACAAAGATGGAAGAGATATTCGAAGATGGGAAAATGGGCCTGGGAATAAGTAGTGTTTGGGAGAAAATCAGTTACTATTTCCCAGATGCTTCAAGAGGGGCAGGAAGTGCCACCCACTCCATAGCTGGCAAAAAAAAAAAAAAAACGGTGAGGAACCACAAATGCAAGTCAAGGCTAGCAGAGTTTGCAGACCCAGTGAAGACATCTACCGGCAGGACAAAGGACAGAGCAGTCCAGGGTGGAGGGACTGAAGGCACAGTCCTTAGCCATGTAAACCAAGGTCGCTGGCTAGAACACAGAAGAGAGGGTGAGCCCAGGTTCCCCTACTTCTTCCCCAGAGCAAGAGAGGAGGTACAGGTATCAAGAGTGGAGTTTGAGGGCTGAGTGTAGAGGTCACTGGACGTTGGGTTTTCTTATTTTGGGACTTTTCTGTTAACCCTAGAAGGGGAATGGACTGAGAGATGACCATGCCAGAAGGCAAGCCACGGAAATGGCAGACCATCATGGAACTGGGATGGAAAAGAGGGCACTGCAGATCACTAACCTCTGCAACACCGCTTCTGTGCATGTGGGGTTTGCTCTGAGGCAAGACTCTATAACATGCACTAATAACACAAATGAATCAATTAATTGTCTATAATTGGAAATGTCACTGGGGAACCCATTAACACCAGTAGTGAATTTGACCTAACAAGTCTATGTCAGAGGTGGAGGTAGATCCAGGACCAAACCTCGCCTTCTATGTTATAGTGTACTTAGTTAAAACCCACAGAAAATTAAAATAAATAAATAAAACCATCCATGTGGATAAAAGGAGGTCAAGTCTTTCTAAACCTGGCAATCATTTGGTGGGCCACATTTGAGTGTAATAATCAGAGAGGCAGCCGTGTTAGTCTGGATCTGTAAAAAGCGACAAAGTCCTGTGGCACCTTATAGACTAACAGACGTATTGGAGCATGAGCTTTCGTGGGTGACTACCCACTCCGTCAGAGGCATGCATCTGACGAAGTGGGTATTCACCCACGCAAGGTAATAATAAAATAAATTAAAAAGACAAGCAGTTTGTGGAATTTAATTATGATGATGATTACTGCTCATTATTTATATAGCACTGCAAGTGTGCTAGGCATTTTTCATACATGCAAGAAGACACAATTCTGCCCCAAGGTTTTATAATCTAACTAGATTATTTGTAGGCAAAGGAGAAAAGGGAGAGAGAAAGAAAAATGTATCCTTTCTTTTCTTTTCTATTTATTATTAAATCACACATTTAACTGCCATTTTTTATTGTTACTTAATCTCTTCCTGTTTTCTGTAGCCAACATTCTGAAGCCAACAGTGGGGAAAAAACGAATCCATGCCAGGGATTTATAGTCATATGCAGATGTGCAGCAAATTCAGGTAATAGCTAAAGATAAAATATAGCATCCTCTTCTCCATAAAACCTAAAATTTCCAATCTAGAACCGAGCATTTCCAACTGTATATTAGCACTCAATCAGCAAAATAAACAATCTAATCTAAGCATTACACAGGCTCCACATGAAGATAAACCAAACCAATTCTGTCAGGACAGATGGGATCATTCTCAAACTCCATGGGGGTGATTCCATTGTTTTGCCTGTCTCAAGTGAGGTATTAGTAAATAACTAGGGCTTTGTATATTCTTTCCCCCTCAAAACACCTATTTCCAACTTTTAAACATACAAAGTGTTTTATGTATTCTGTGCTTGGGAACCAGTTGTTAAACACAACATTTGCTAATCTTCTTTCATCAGGCATTTTTTATTTGGCACTGGCAAGAAAAGGAAACTCTTTTAAACATTCTTTCTTCCTTGCGTAATATTCAAAACACAAAAATAAATACAGCATTGTTGTTTTCTTTATGTTTCCTGATTCTAAACATCATATCAAACAGATCTCCAGGAAAGGAATAACAAACATGGCAAGGCAATACATACAATTAATCACAGAAACTACAACAACTTGATTCTAGCTGATCGATCCATTGCCCACTTTAGACAAGAGGCATTTAGCTGGTTAGAAATCAGTATGCAGCTGACCAGATGTCATGAAACAGCTTTCATACTCAATGGTTATTTCAGGTGCTGCTCTTAGGCAAATAATTTAAAAGAGGAGTCATTCCCATTGTGTCTAAGATGTCATCTGCATTTTCAGTAACAACCTAATGGACATATCCCTTTTGATTAGAAGAATGTAATTACTAGCAACTATCAAACGTTATCTTTGTAGTTAAAATATACACTATGTTGTGGAAGTATTTTAAACTCACCCCTCCCCCCCAAAAAAACACCAACAACAATCTTCTTCTAAACTTGGGTGTTGATACTATATAAGTGCTCTGCTGTGGCTTGTTGCCATGTGAAGAGCCACACTAGCCTAGAAGGTCAGGGAACCTGACATACAGGGAACACACCGAAGGTGGCCACGCAGATTTGCTGGTTGCTGTAAAAGGAAAATTTCGCATGGGTGTGTGATGCTTCCCAGGGTTGTGAGGCATCTCACCACTACCTGCCCTTAGCGTGAAGCAGTCTTGTCCATGCCTGCTGTAGATCATCTCCTTGTAACTAACAACCTCTGGCAGCACAAGTACTACCTTGCTCTCTGTACAGATAGCGACAAGCATACATCAACCCCCAAATACTCAGAATGTACCCTGCAGTGTTCAGCCCCTTTATCCACTGAACACCCACAGAAGTACCAGGCCTGTGGTTCCCAAAGAAACAGTACATATCACCATCTAAGATTCAACTCAAAATAAGCACTTTGCCTAATTCCATAGCACTTAGATATTCACCTCTACCCCAATATAATGCGACCTGATATAACACGAATTCGGATATAACGCGGTAAAGCAGCACTCGGGGAGGGGAGGAGCTGCACACTGGCGGATCAAAGCAAGTTCAATATAACGCAGTTTCACTATAACACGGTCAGATTCTTTTGGCTCCTTAGAACAGCGTTATATTGGGGTAGAGGTGTATATAGTTAAAACATGCAGTTTTAAGTTTATTATCAAAGAACAGAGATTCAAGTAATAGTAAGAATCCTTGAAACAAATGATTATATATAAAACAAACTAACATGCTTTCTAAAGACTGAACTTAACAAACAAGTTACTCTCTTTAGTCTCTTGTCTAAAGAAGTTTATCTCACCCAAAGTTCTCTTGAGCCCCCTTTTTCATGAAGCCAAAACACTGTCCTTTTTATTCCTCCATGGAGGGTTCCTGGGCATCCTCTTTATCCCTCCCAAATATACATGATGGCTAAACATCTCTTGTCTGACAGAAAATCTATTTTCCACCTTTGCTGCTGACTAATGCTTTCATACAGCCTGTAAGAACATATTTTTGGTGTATATACAAACTCCTTAAATAGTATCTGTACATGTATTTGCAATGATATTGATGCCCATGACATTCTTCGTGAACCCAAATGTACACACTAAGATCATGAGATTCTTATAAGGTCTCTGCACACTCTTGCCAGTTGGCATTAAGAGATTCTTGTGTCAGAGGGTGGCAGGAGGCTTCTTGCCCCAACCTCTCCCCTTACACATCTTTGCAAGAGCCAGATACACTGAAGTAACCTAAATTTGCATTTCTCCCTTTCACACTCAAGTTTTCTTCATCTAATCATGAGGAAAGGACATCTAAAGTATCTCAAAACTGTCATGATTCATGGTGTCCAGCATCAGCAAAATCTTGCTTTATTATATGTGGAGAACAGTCAGCTGAATCCAGGCTGTCTTCTTCTGGGGGGTGATTCAAACATTCCATTGTGAGGAAACATCTTGTTGTTTTGAGGAGAAAATTCAGATCAAGTTAGCTACATCTATGATGGCAGAACATGATCTTGAGAGGACAGGGGAAAGTCTAATCTGCTTGAGTTTAAACCCAGTGTTCTTCACTGAGGGCTCTGGATATATTGGGAGAACTTTGCTCTACAGATGAACTTGGAAAGGCCAGTGGGGAAGTGTTGGCTCCTTTGATGATAGAGGTTTTCAATGTCTCCTTTAATGATGGCAGAGTGCTAAGCACTCTTAAGGAAGCACATGTAGCATATTTGATAAAGAAACTATGACTTGATGCTGACAATCTGGTCAACTGCTTCCAACCTTCCATTTTTGGCTAAAATTATGTACAAGGTTAATGTATGACAACTTTCAGCGTATCTAGATGCCTCAGAACCCCTTGGCCAGGTTCAGACCTGGTTATGGCATGGAGACTATACTGATTGATAATCTTACCGAGGTGCTAGCTAAGGGTCTAGACTGATACTGATAGCTCTATTGGCTGCCTTTCATACCGCTGAACAGGAAATTCTGTTAACTTGCTTGAGGACCTATGTGGGAGTAAATGGAGCTACTTTGCAATGGCTTTGTCATTTTTGTCTTGGAAAGTCACCAAGAGGGTAATTGCTTTTCTGCCTCAGAGCTCTTGTAGAGTGCTACAAGATTGCTCCCGAGATCATTCTTCCCATTTAATTTGTGTATGCTGCTGTTAGAAGAGGCAGTGAAGAGGCCTTAGGGCAGTACTTTCAATATTTAAATAAATATCTATGCTGATGACACTCAGGTCTATTTTGTCCAACCCAGGAATTACAGTCAGGTGTCTCCCTCCATTACAGGTGTGACTGGGGTGTGAATGAGTGTGAGCTAGCTGAGACACAATCCAGAGCAGGATGGCAGGTTGGCAGTAAGAGAAACAGATAGTAGCAGTGACCCCTTTTTGGGGAAAATATATTTCATTCGCATTAATGCCTTTGTCACTTACAGATTAGAGTACTGCAAAATTCTTTACATAGCATTGCAGTTTAAATCAACTCTAAAACTGAAGAAGATGCAGAGGGCAATAGCGTGATCATTAAGCAGTGTCTCAGTGTGAGTATGACACCAATGCCCCTGAATCTTCACTGACTATCTGTTGGTTCTGACCTATGGAGTCCACAATGGCCTGCAGTCTGCCTACTTGAGAGACTGCCCTGCTCCCCAAATGACTCTGGAACCCTGGTGAGGTCTGCCACAGCATGTGATGTGGAGCTCCATTTGCACACGAGAGAAGATGCTGTTGGTAGGGCACCCTTTGAGAGGGCCTTGATTTTGAAATGCACTCCTGCTGGGCCCAAAACAGACCATGCTTTTTGGGCATAACACAAAGGACCTTTGGGGATGTGAGTTCATGCTTTGTGGGGTTTCAAGTACAGATTTTCACTTGGAGAAAACAATGGTTTTGGGAAGCTGAGATAAGGAAATTTCAGTTTGGGCGACGCCAGCCTCTTCCTGGTGGGGAGCTGAGGTGGGCCAGCCAGAAAATTGGGGCAGTTGTGCCTGCACTCACCACGAGGCCCCATCTCCTCCATTGTCCTTCCCCCTTCTGTGGCCAGGTTGGAGACCAGAAACCAGAGCCAGGCACTGCGGGGTGCGGGCTGCTTGCAGCTGGTGAAAGGTGCCTGGGATGGGGGACCCGGCATGGCAGAGTCCTTGGGGAGCAGCAACTGTGAAGGGTGGTGGGCAGGAGCCCAGGCTGGAGCGGCTCACTCTGGGCCACTGTGGGGAGTCCTGGATCCTTCACTTGCCCTGGACACCAGGCAGGGACACATGCCGGGGGCTGCTTTCGGGCACCTCAGACCTCCCACCCAAGCGTACTTCTCTGCTGCTGCAGAGATGGGGGGCTGGAGAGCAGCAGTAGCTGCTACTGGGTGGCTAAAGCAAATTTGGGGATGACTATAGTCCCTGCAAACAACCCCCTCCCCAACCCACCTATGCTGTCTCTGATGGTGGACTCACTTTCACAAAGGTTGTTGTTTTGCTATTGCTATTTTAGTCTTAATTGGACTGTATTTTTAAAGTACCTGTCATAGGCAGCTAAAGCCTGAGAGAGGCAATCTTTTTATGTTTACATATTTAAATGAAATAAAACAGGCAACTTCTTACTTCAGCATATCTGCTCCCAATGTGAGAAACAAATGCTTCCTTTACTGACTCAAAGAAGTACTGCTAATGCACAATAGAGCTGGTTGAAATAATTTGTGGAGGTTATTTTTTTTGATGATTAAGAATAGCTTTTCAACCAAAACAAACATTTTGGTTACATTTTTTTTAATAAAAAATAAAAAAAATTCTGCAATTTATTTTGTATTTGGCAATTTTTTTTACCCAAAATAGTTTTCATAGAACAGAAAAACATCAGTAGTCAAGTTTTCATTAAAAAAAATATTGGGAAATTGGACAAAAAAAACCAAAAACAGAAAACTTAAAAACATGTCCTGGCATTTATCTACTAGCTCCAGGGCTTCAGAATCAATACAGCTGTGGAAGGACAAAATGGATTTGTGCATCCACTGCAAAATTGTCCGCCAAGGCTTCAGTCTTGCCAGTGTATCTGTACAGGTGCAAGGCTCCACCTGTGTAGGGGCAGTAGTACAACTGTGGTCTAAGTGCTGACTGCCAAATCTTTATTACTTGTGTGTTTTAAGAGGGAGAAAGGAAATACTGCTTGACTTTCAGAGCTGGCCAACAATTAGAACAATCATTCTTTGATTTATAAACCAAGCAAATCTGAAAGATAAATTATCAAGAGAATAAATGATGAAACTCCATAATGTCATTTTTTCAGAGACACTTTTTAAGAGGATACCTGTACTTCAATAACCCCCTTTTCCATGGTTGTTGACTTTGTAAACTTAACTGTACGTAAGGCCATCAGTCAACCACTAACTGTCTTGGGCTAAAGAAGGGCCACAAAATCCAGCTCACAAATAGAAAGGTACCATCAACCTTACTAATAATGGTTTTCACATATATTAGAGTAATTAAAAGTGAAATACATTTTTAAATGTATGTTGATAGCATTTATATCTTCAAATGTTTCTCTTGCCCCTCCCATTATATTTGACAACAGGGAAGAATCTACTTTTTTTTTCAATTTTTACACTAAGTTGCTGATTTCTATTAGCCCTGACTATCTCCTTAACTTGTCAAGCAATTAAAGTGACAAAAGTAATAGCAGATGCTTCTTTTACAGCTAAACCTATGGCAGGCAGGTCATACTTTGCAGTTTATTACAACCACTTGACACAATCTTGATTGTAAGGTAATTGAAAAGATCCTGATAATAAACCACTGGTTTACTTTTTTCAGATGAAATAAATATATAATCCAATTTCAACCTCATTTTAATGGCACATTAGATGGTCTCCAACTTGTCTTGATTTTTATTTTATTTGATGATTGTAAATAAACCCTGGAAAATTCCTTCCAAGATTTTACCACCTGAAACTGCAGCTGTTGGCTGACACTATCAAAGCCTCGCAATTCCAAACTCACGTGCAAATCTCATCAAGTGCAGACATTTCTAATTGGTTCCAGAAGTTTTTCTTTTTGCTAAGATCAGGGGGCAGAGGAAGAATAATGAGGAGCTTTTAAACAGAGGGGGGAAGGAGGGAGGGTGTTGAGCTTGGGGAGTGGAGATTTTAAAAAGCTCCAGCTTGGCTGCTCTGCCAGAAATGCGGAGCAATTTTATGGTCAATTGGCCAGAGCATCTGGAACCATATATCATAGTCTTTAGTTGACGGTGGTGAAGCCGACTCACACATTGGCTCAGGCTAAAACCAGTAATGACTCTGCTGTCACACCTAAATGGAAACTAACTTAATCTACTGCCAGGTTTAACTGTGACTTTTTCTAAGGGACATTATTCCTCTTAGGGCAGTTGTCAAGAATATTAAAAGTTCAGTCCACTGAATGTTCACGACACACTATGGTAGACTTTTATGAGCAAAGCTAACATATAAAATAAAGATTACAACTTGTGTTTGTTTAGCTCCATATGTGCTGACAAGGCTTTTTATCATGAGGCTGTTGGGTTTCCTCCCATCCCTCCTCCTTCCACCTTCGTTTTAAAAATATATTTCATATGCACCAGCCTACCTTGTTAGTGCATGGAGACTGCATAAATGCTGAAGTCATAAATCACAGCCTGGGGTATGGAGCATTCAACCTAATGGAAGCCAAATATGAGATGTACTGCATTTTGAAATGTGGCACAGATGATCATAATGAGGGGCAGAGCAAAAATTCCGCAGAGCAGAAAACTAAGGTTGATGTGGAAATAATTCCTTGTGAGTAAAGGTTTGTTTTAAGTCAATGGTCATAAGTCTCTGTTGCATTAACAAACAAGTGAGGTAACAGCAAGTCTCTGCATGATGTAAGAAGTCGCAAGTCAGCAGCATGGTAATACATCACATTCAGAGGGACTGGTATGAGGTAAGGAGTACAGTGCAAAGCAGTACTTTTAAATATATATCCATTCTATATTTTTATCCAGACAAATTAGTTAACATACTAGTTAGAAATGTAGGACTTGCACACTAGATCAGAATAGTGGTCCATCTAGTTCAGAATGCTGTCTCCAACAGCATTCTGCACCAGCTGCTTCTAAAGAAGATGCTAGAAAGATGCTGCAGAGGTTAGTTGTGGAATAAGCTGACCACAAGGAAGTTTCTCTCTAGCTTCATTAGTTAGAAGCTGGCTTATGCCCTGAAACATGAGGTTTTACATACCTTCCAAAACTCTTATTTCTCTTTAATCCTTATACAACCCATGCCAGAGTCAAATTGAAAAGAAAAGAAAAATACTTTATTTTAAAAGTGTTATTTGCAATATTGTTGTAGCCGTGTTGGCCCCAAGATATGAGACACACAAGGTGGGTGAGGTAATATCTTTTATTGGCTCAACTTCTGTTGGTAAAAGAGACAAGGAAGAAGATCTCTGTGGAGGTCAAAAGCAAGTCTCTTTCACCAACAGAAATTGACCCGGGATGTGAATTAGGCACCTTTTAGCTTGTGCCAGCAGCACCCACACTGAGCAGTTAAAGCGCAACTCTCTGATGTGGTGTGCAATTCACAGTGTAAACATAGCCAGAGTTTCTTAAAATTTAAAAGCCTGGCCTCCTATCTCAAGGTTTTGTTACCAATATTCTGTATCTATAAGAGCTAATAAAGCCCTCCATAGTCAGGTTGTTTGCAGGGAAGCATAGAGCTCATCATTAATTATATGAGCACTTGCATGAGTCAGTATGTTCAGCCTTCTGAAAACATTCCATTCACACTGGGCATGGTCAGAGGTTTTACACAGCTATTAATGGGCAAGTTTTGCATCAATGGCTCAAATGATCCCAATAAAACACAGTCAGGCTACCTTAAAATGTGGAGTGAGTATTTCAGTATTACTTTAATTTAATGTAGATCATTTAAGACCTCTCAGCTCAAGTCTAATACAGACAGCTTCAGTTGACTTTTGACTTTAATTTCTATTAGGTGTATCTTGCTCACAGAAAAACTTGCCTAAGTTTTTCAATATGTTCTGTTAGGTCCCTAACCCAAATTAAATTAGCGTCCATTATAACTTCAACATTGTCTAATCATTGATATTACTGCAATAACTCCTTGAAATACCCTGGGAGCAGTGCCAATACCAAACATCATTCATTTATATTTATAATTGTTTATTTAAAATCACTACCTTAGAACTCAGTGCACCCAATTTTACTAGCCAAAATGCCCTGCTCCTAATATGGAGAAGATACTTTTTTCTGAGAACTGATCTTCAATTGTTCAACAATTTTCATCAGATAATCTTCCTGTTTTATTTAATTGCATGGATCAAAGCAAATCTATACTTTATTTAACCTTTCAGTTACACTAGAATTAACACACAGGTTCAAGTCAACAATGTTGATTTAAAATCACCTTGAGAAAAAAGCCATAGCCTCCATAGTGTTTTATTCAGCCCAAATGAATATAGAATATGAATTTAGAAAATACTAGGGTCAGATTCTGTTTTGCTCTTATGCAGGTAGGCTGATGACATTCATAAAGAAACCTCCCTTACTCAGTCCGTATAAGGGCCTGCCAGAACTGTAGCTCTTACTCTCTGGGAAGAACAAGGGATGCTTCCTTCCTGCTCCGCCAGATACACACTGCTTCCCGAAGGCAGTGGAAAGTGATGGAAAGGAGGGAACATGTTTCTGTTACAAAAAAAAAGTGAACATCATTCTGAGATGTATTAGCAGGAGTGCTGTAAGCAAGACACGAGAAGTAATTCTTCTAATCTACTCTGCCCTAAGTACGCCTCAACTGGAGTAGTGTGTCCAATTCTGGGCATCACAGTTCAGGAAGGATGTGGACAAACTGGAGAGAGTCGTGAGAAGAACAACAAAAATGATTAAAGGTCTAGAAAACATGAACCTATGAGGGAAGATTGAAAAAAAATGGGTTTGTTTAGTCCGGAAAAGAGAAGACTGAGAAGGGGACATGATAACAGTTTTCAAGTATGTAAAGGTTGTTACAAGGAAGAGGGAGAAAAACTGTTTTTCTTAACCTCTAAGAATAGGACCAGAAGCAATGGGCTTAAATTGCAGCAAGGGAGGTTTAGGTTGGACATTAGGAAAAACTTTCTAACTGTCAAGGTGGTTAAGCACTGGAATAAATTGCTTAGGGAGGTTGTGGAATCTCCATCATTGGGGATTTTTAAGAGAAGATTAGACAACACCTGTCAGGAATGGTATATATAATACTTAGTCCTGCCATGAGTGCAGGGGACTGGACTAGATGACCTCTCAAGGTCCCTTCCAGTCCTATGATTCTATGATTCTTCTCCCCCATGCAATGGCCAGAAGAGCTGGTTGATCGGCCAGAAGATGTGTTCACCTACTGCACACTTGAGAATGCCAGAAGGCAAAGTGCCTGCCAATAAGTGACCATCTAGTCTATCTCTGAGGCAGAATGGTTCTGCACCACCCCAGAACAGGTATATGCCTACAAGACACAATCAGTCTCTAACAAGGGCACAAGGGGAGCCTAGGAGTAGGGATGTGTGTTTAGTCATAAAGGATATCAAGGAACAGGTATCAATTCCTCATTGCCGGATTGTTCTCTTCTGCTTTATCATTACAACTTCATGTTTGTTGTCCTTTATATATATATATATGTTTGTTGTCCTTTATATATATATATATGTTTGTTGTCCTTAATTTTATATATATATATATATATATATATATATATATATATATATATATATATATATATATATATATATAAAAAAATTAAGGACAACAAACATGAAGTTGTAATGGTAAAGCAGAAGAGAACAATTTGGCAATGAGGAATTGATACTTGTTCCAGTTTGTGATCCACCTCTTGACCACTCTAAAATCTCACAAATCTGACACATTTCAAGCAGAAACTCATAGTTTTTGTGTAATGCATATTTGACTACAATAGAATAAATATGAATAAGGTTTATACTTAACCAAGCACATTTCAAATTATTCAAGATAGTGCATAGCAAACAGAATCTGCCACAGAACTGGTCCAATGAGCACCATAAACTTATAAACTCTGGGACAGAATTAGCCACTACATTCTAGGTGCACAGAATATTGTTATCATAGATATTGCAATTTACACTAGCTTTCTTTATTTTCCTAAATCAGTGTCCAAAAAGACAACATACATACATATATCGACAAAGTGAGTTAATAGAAGTTGGAGTAAGAGAAATTTAAACTACCACCACAAAAATCTATAACTGGTACACAAATACATTTTGCAATGGTTATATTAGATGTGGGAAAGTAGAGAATGAGAAAGAGTGTGTGTGTATGTGTACTTCAGATTAAAAAGAGTGAATGAAAATGATTGAACTAATGTCTGTCTTGAATGGTGAATAAGACTGGTGTCTGTGTGCGGGAGAGCAAGGGAAAAAGGGATGTGTGGATGAGCAGATGAAAAATTGCAAGGACAAAGGTGGCAGAAGTAAGGATAATCATTTCACATACTAGACAGATTAATGTTTGCGTGTGTCACAATATATCATTGTACATGTATAACCAGGTTAAGTGAGTAGTTTTGATTGATCTCCCTTAGCTCTAACCTCAGGATCTGAGGAATTCTGGGAAAAGTTGTCTACATTTTTCACCTTTGGGTCACCGGTTTCAAATTCACCCAGATTAGTAACAACCAGAAACTATTACCATCTGAAATCTTTTTGACAGCTTTTTTGCATGAGTTGGTGATCTCAGTCCTTCTTTTTGGGTGATTGTCTGCATCCTAAAACCCACTATCACAAATTACCATCCTTTGTTAACAGTCCCAGCAAGGAGTCCAGAAACTGAATGTGAAGGTAGAATAAAATATCTTCTTACCCACGAAGGTAAACCTTCTAGATCATGGCACCCCAGAAGGGCAACATGAGGAACCGTGCTATATCTTTGGGGTGTCTACACTGAAATAAAACACTCATGGCTGGCCCATGTCAGCTGACTCGGACTTGTGGTGCTTGGGCTGAGGGACTAGAAAACTGTAGTACAGATGCTCAGGCTTGGGCTGGAGCCCAAGCTCTGGGACCCCACAATGGGGGAGGGGCTCCAGATCCCAGGCTTCCACCTGAGCCTAATGTCTACTCTGCAATTTTACAGACTTGCAGCCAAGCCCCAGGAGCCTGAGTCAGCTGACAGAGGCCAGCCTTGAGTGTTTAACTGCAGTGTAGACATACCCATAGTGTACCTGTTCTGTAGTAAACAGAGGACTTGATGTGTCCAGTGCTATCAGCCTGGCAATTTACAAGCCCTATATTAACTGCTGTTTCATATTCTGGTCTGTCCACTGGCAAATTACTTGGATGACACTTGCTCTTGCGATATTTTCAAAGAAAACTACCAATGATACTACCAATGATGACTAGCCAGCCAGTGCAAAATAAGAAGGGAGACAAAAAGAAAAGGGGCCAGGGAAGCAATCAAATGGGAAGGCCAAAATGAGGAAAAGAGAGAAAAAGACTGAAGAAAGAAGAAAGAAATAACCAAAAAGAAAAGAGGGAAGAAAGAAAGGAGGGGAAAAAGAGTTACAGAAGCAGTCAGAGACTGAAGGGGGTCAATACTTTAATGAAGAAAACAGATTAAGAAAAGAATAAGAAACAAAATGGATTTTTTTAAAAAAATAATATTAAGAGAAAATAATTGCATTTTGTTTATTGCATATTTTTATACAATGAAGTAGGAAACCATACGATTACTCCAGACCTACTTAGGACAATGTCCTGGAAACAAAGACAATGAATATTTTGTTGTTTTCCCTGAACCTTATCTTACTTATATTTTTACACACACACACACACACACACACACACACACACACACACACACACGCCTGCGAGAATGATAAGTGAAATATTCACATAAGTCAAGGCTATATTCATATAACTCCCATTGAGTTGCATGTGTATTTCAAATCAGTTGATAACCCTTGTGTGATAGGATGTCTACCCCACTAAGGCCCTGAATGGATTAATGTGTGCCTAAGAGGCCAATTTTGTTACTTAACTGCACCTGGAGGGAGAGACAGGCTTAACTGATCATGAAGCCCAGCTGAGCAGGAACAAGCTGGTTAGCATAAAGCAAGGAAGTTTATAGCAGAGGGGGCTGCAGGGAGAGAGTCTGATGTTACTATTTGGGCACTAGAAGATGGAGACATCTGCTCAAAGCAGAACCTAATCCCCAACTAAATCATCCCAGCTAGGGTTTTGTCAAGCCTGACCTTAAAAACTTCTAAGGAAGGAGATTCCACCACCTCCCTAGGCAACCCATTCCAGTGCTTCACCACCCTACTAGTGAAAAGTTTTTATTAATGTCCAACCTAAACCTCTCCCACTTCAACTTGAGACCATTACTCCTTGTTCTGTCATCTGCCACCACTGAGAACAGTCTAGATCCATCCTCTTTGGAACCCCCTTTCAGGTAGTTGAAAGCAGCTATCAAATTCCCCATCATTCTTGTCTTCTGCAGACTAAACAATTCCAGTTCTCTCAGCCCCCTAATCATTTTTGTTGCCCTCCACTGGACTCTTTCCAATTTTTCCACATCCTTCTTGTAGTGTGGGGCCCAAAACTGGACACAGTACTCCAGATGAGGCCTCACCAATGCCGAATAGAGGGGAATGATCACGTCCCTCGATCTGCTGGCAATGCTCCTACTTGTACAGCCCAAAACGCCGTTAGCCTTCTTGGCAACAAGGGCACACTGTTGACTCATATCCAGCTTCTTGTCCACGGTAACCCCTAGGTCCTTTTCTGCAGAACTGCTGCTAGCCGTTCAGTCCCTAGTCTGTAGCAGTGCATGGGATTCTTCCATCCTAAGTGCAGGACTCTGCACTTGTCCTTGTTGAACCCCATCAGATTTCTTTTGGCCCAATCGTCCAATTTGTCTAGGTCCTGTATCCTATCCCTACCCTCCAGCTTATCTAGCACTCCTCCCAGTTTAGTGTCATCTGCAAACTTGCTGAGAGTGCAATCCACGCCAGATCATTAATGAAGATATTGAAAAAACCTAGCCCCACGACCTACTCTTGGGGCACTCCGCCTGATATCAGCTGCCAACTAGACATGGAGCCATTGATCACTAGCCGTTGAGCCTGATGATCTAGTCAACTTTCTATCCAGGCTGGTATGTCCCCCTGGTGACTAAACAGCATAAACAGTCATCCAGACAACCTTCACCAAGTATTTTTATGATTGTTTCACCTTTGTGCTCCAGGTACAACACCACTATAGCAGCAACAGCTAGCAGGAGACCCCTCCTGCTGCCTTGTTCAGGCTTTTACCTACTTGCTGCCTTCTCCCAGTTATCCAGCTGGTAAGCTAATTACCTCATCCCCTTCTCCACACGTGCCAGTGATCCCTTCTAATTTTCGAAGCCAGTTCACTACCTAACTCCCTCCTACTCTAACCCTGAGTGCGCTAAGTGACCAGAGTCCTGGCTTCCAGAAAGCTCTATTTATAGCTGCTAAGAGTGCCCTATCACACCTTGGGAAGCAAAATAAACACAGGACAATTAATTCTATGTTTAAAATATATCTATTACACTAGTTTACTCAATGTACACTAATTTTTTTTCCCAAATACTAGGCCCTTCATACTTAAAACAAAAGCTATCATGAAATCCATAAAATGTGGGCTTTAACTCGGACACACACTGATTAAAAGAAAATAAGACACTTGTTGATTTTAAAATCAAGGTTATGACACTAATATAACAATTACCAAAAAGTTCAAAATAATTTGTAAGTAGTGGCGCTTTGCTAACCAGCTTTACATTTTGTCTAACAATTATTGTTTCCTGTCCTGGTGGGGGGAACACTAGAATTTATCCATGGTGATATTGCCTGCTGTCAAGGAAAAGGCAATAGAATTGGTACCATTTTCAGAAACACCCAATTAACAACGTCTTGCGGGGGGGGGGGGGTGTCAGATCTTTAATTGAGGTAAATTGGTGTAACTCCACTGAAGCTGACAGCTATGCCAATTTAGACAACTTCAGGATCTGGCCTTTGATCTTTCTGTTTCTAAACCAAAAGATACATATATGTCCTAGTCTTTTGCTCAGGGAAAGACATTTGAAACTGTTATTCTTAAAACCCCCACTATATTAAAAACACTAAGTTACTATGTTTAATTCATTCTTCTTAAATAACTCACTTATGCTAAATAGCTTGCTTCATGTTCACTTGGCACTTCATAAAGCTAACATACAGTCAAATGATTGCGTTGGACCCTTCAGATCATCATCCGGCCAAACCCAAAAGTAAACTTTATTTGTTAACCAATCTCTCAATAGTGCAGTGAGCCATTCATAAAACCAGACTTGCACAACCCTAATCCTCATCTGGAAACTAACCATAGATTCCTTAAGAATGTGGTGCAGTTTGGAGTCATATGAAAAGTATCATTTTAATGTAAAATACACACCTAGATTTTGGGAAACTCAAGTGCAGAGAAACCAAAAGTCATACACAGTAAACACAAACACGTCATAATGAGGGTGTGAAATCAGGCAACACAAAGTCAATCTCAACACAATGATAACTGAGCATGCCTCTTTGGGCTGTTGTCAAGTCCTGCAGAATAATTAAGATCCGGGAATAAATTAAATCTGGAGGTTGGGCAGCACGTGAGGGTATTTCTTTCAAAGTTTATGGCCAACAATATATTATTTTTGATTAGCAGGATAACACACATCGCTGTCTCTGACTTTTTTTGATTTGATACATTAGGTACCACCCACAATTAACAATTTCTCCTACAGCAAAGCCTCAAAACATGTAAGAAATATGATAAAAGGCTACGAAAAAAATTCCCAAATTCTGATCAATTGTACAGTCAAAAATATGTATCAGAAATATATACCTCTAAAGGCAACCCATAATCTTAAATTGGCAAAATGACTCATTTTCTGAAAAGGGGGGGGGATCTAGAGTCCCTAGGGTCTGCAAATTGCATGCAGTATTCTTAAAAATAAATATCTTACCTCGTAAGTAAATGCCAAAGAAGCAATGTATATTTTCAGGTAACTAAGTTTGTGCAGAGCTAGAAAGACTGAGCAGCGGACAGCTTCCAAACTAGCTGCTTTGGGCCTAGAATAAGAATTAAAATTAATGTTCAGTCTTTTCTCCTTTGCATGTAATCTGTTGAGTACTTCAGTGACAAATAGGAACACAGAACAAGGAACTGATGATATCCTGTAGTAATATGCAGTTGCAACTGAGTTTTCACTATAAATCTGATTTAAAGTTTACAATTTAAAACCTTAGCTCTGAATTTCCTGGATTAGTAAGCTTGATTTGGGAATCATTTTGAAATCTGGGTAATGTGTTCTACCTTAAATTACTGATATATATATACTCTCAATCTTAGTTCTATTTTAATGTAGTTTTTGCCTGGGAAACTCTGAATAAAGCTGTAACCTATTGGTGGAGTAAATTATTTATTATACAAGAGGTGAGGGTAAGAATGGGGCAAGGCAAAATTATGAAAAATTCCTAATGAATAATTTGAGCCTCTCTTTACACAATTCTAATTTTCCTTTATTTACACCCATCCACATTTTTTGCGGCATAAATTCTAAACTGCTCCTGTACATTGCCAAATTCTTTCTCTATGCTGAAATAAACAATTTAGCGTGTAAAGATCAAAGGTATTTACCTCTGTCTGAATAATGAATGTGAAACAGAGTAGGATTGTCACTGGAATGTTAAATGAAGACATAACCATTAATTAAATATAAATAATTTCTTCTGCATCATCTTCAGGCAGGCTGATTCCATTTCTCTCTACAGTTGTTTTCCATTATTTCTTAGGTCCTTACTCATGTTGAGTAGCCCTACAGTCGGGTACTATTTATAAGTGCATCACAATTTGGTCCATACATTGCAACGTGCAAGTAGGAAGTCCATGCATTTGATTAACATTATAGTCGTTTGATACTTTAATGGTTGCCATACTTTATAAGTAATTGTGGTAGCCAATGGACTTTTTTTTTTTTCACAGTCAGGAAACAAGAAAAGAAAGAAAATGTTTCATGTCTTGCCTTTGCTCCATAAGGAATCCAATGGAGGTCAATGTCAGGATAATGTAGCCAATCCTCAGGAGAAGAGTTACCTGTGATAATGTCTGTTAAAACAACAAAGAACAAATTACTCATTTAGGGTAGCTCTCTGAAGGGATATTGGGTTCTAAACATGACACTGGAGCAGCCCGAACTTTCACTCTCAATTATACATTAGTGTCTCCTTTTAAAGTAGTTTGATATTTTGAACTTTATATCTAAAAAAACCCATGCCAGATTCTCCAGCCCACTCCCTACATGTTTTTCTTTTTGCTTCTTGGAAGCTACAAGAATCAGATTTTTCCAAAAATAATTCTTATCATAGGATTAGTCTTCAAAATATTTTTTTAAAATTTTCATTACTGTTTTTCCCCTGAAATTATTTGAACCCTTCATACTGGTACCCAAAAGCAAACAGCTATTTTTTCTAAATAAATATGAAAGCCCAGCCTGCTCTTTTTCCTGTTCATAATGTCATTTCAGCTTTGCAAGGGTTCCCCAGAGGGTACAGGCAGTTGAAAACAATATTGCTTAAAAAAAAATGAAGAAGGTTAGTAACCATTTTTTCTTCTTCAAGTGCTTGCTCATGTCCATTCCATGCTAGGTGACTCACAAGCAGTACCGCTGGAGGTGGGCTCGGAGCTCATGCACATGCTGACTGCAACACTGTTTTCCCAAAGCTGGCATCGTCACAGTCCTGTTGGGCGATGGCGTAGTGAGAAGCGAAGGTATGAAACGACGACCAGTTTGCAGCTCTGTGGATGTCGTGGATTGTACCTGCATGAGGAACACTGCTGATGAAGCGTGGACTCTTGTGGTATGAGCGGTCATGATAACCAGAGGTGGAACCTTCACCTGCTTGCAGCAAGCTTGGATACAGGCGGTTATCCAGAATTAGATTTTTTCAGATGACACAAGTAGCCGTCTCATCCTTTCTGCTACTGCTAAAAAGAGTTGCGTGGAGCTGCGGAAGGGCTTAATTCTCTCAATCTAAAAGGCCTGGGCCCGCCTAACATCCAATATATGATGCTGATGTTCTTCAGTGGTCTTGTGAGGTTTTGGAAAGAAGATAGACAGAAAAATGTCCTGCTCTTCAGGGGTAAGCCATGCAGCAACCATGCAGTCAAGTGTAGGGAGGTGAGGTTTGGGTGAAGCAACCAGCCGTGGTCTTATTAATTCAAGTCTGGTTGGAGCGGGAGCACAAGTGGAGCTGCCACCAAGAGGTCCAGAAAAACACCAAACCAATGCTGGTGTTGCCACGCTAGTGCTATCAGGATATCAAATCCATTTGATTTTTAGGAGGACCTTGTAAACCAAGGAGATAGGTGGGAAGATGTACAGCAGGTGGTCTGTCCATAAGACCAGGAAGGCATTGGAGAGGGAACCCACGCTGTGCCTGAGCACTGAATAGAACTGATCGCATTTCCTGTTCTGTGTGGTGGTGAACAGGTCCACTTGGGGAGGCCCCCACTTCTGGAAGATGACACTGACGACCTCCGGTGAAGGGACCACCCATGGTGAGAGGTTTCAGGCTCCCAGGAAATGTGACATCTCGAGGTGAATGGCATGTTTCATGCAAAAGTCCCACAGCCAGAGGGCCTCCTAGCACAGGGCTGAAGATCAAGCCCTTTCCTGCTTGTTGATGTAAAACATTGATGCAGCATTGTCCTTCAAGACCTGCACCCCTTTGCCTGAGACCTGGGGAAGGAACATCTACCAAGCCAAGTGTGTTGCCCTCAGTTCCCTGAAGTTTATATACAGGGAGAGTTTTCCTGGGACCACAGGCCCTGAGATTGCTGAGGTGGGCTCCCCATCCCAGGTCTGACACATCCAAGACTAGGGTTATTGATGGTTGAGGGGCAGCAAACAGTACCCCCTCCATTACGGATCCTGGGTCTCTCCACCAGGTCAGTGAAGCAAGGACTGGAGGCAGGATCATAAGTATTGAGTCCAGGTGATGTCTGCTTGGGGAGTAGACTGATGCCAGTCACATCTATAGGAGTCTGAGGCATAGCCTTGCATACTGCACCATGTAGGTAAATATTGCCACATGACCCAATAGTTTGACGCAGACCCGAGCAGTCATTATTGGGTGGATCATGACCTTGGAAATCAGGTCGAACATAGCTCAGAATCAGGCCGCTGCCATAAAAAAGAATGGCCTTTGGCCGAATATCTCTATCCTTTCTCATGTAGGGTTTGAAGTCCCTGCAGATCTGGCACTTCTCTTTAATGCAGGCTCGTCCAGACACTTTAGACAGCTAGTGTGCAGGTCACTAATTGACATCGGCTTGCCACACAAGGCACATGGTTGAAGTCCGGGGAAAGGGGCATGCCCAGCCCCTGGGGCAAAAAGTCCCTTGACAACAGGGACAGCAACACTATAATATATAGTAACTCTAACTAAGAACTTTATACATCAACTACAATAACTATATAAATATGAACAGAGAAAGTCCAAACCACTGGGAAAGAAGACTTGCTACAGCAAGAGGCGTTGTTCCAGCAACTGTCACAGGTGGTAAGAAGGAACTGAGAGGGCGTGGGGCTCGCGGTACCCTTTATACCGGCACATATGTGAGTGACTCCAGTGGGCGCTAGAAATGGCCCAACAGATACCACGAAGGAAAAATCTCTGAGAACTGTGCATACAGCATGGAATGGATATGAGCAAGCACTCGAAGAAGAATAGAATTGTTAGCACACTGAGAATCAAGAGTCAATATATGTGTGTGTTTACTTCTCCTTTCTGATGTATAAAGATGTATAAACTTTTGCTTCCGCAAAAGAGAAAAAAATAAGTTCCACCCTGTTTATGGATCTGAAGTGTCAGGAATACCATATGAGGGTGTCCACATGAGAGCTGGTTGATTTTTTTTTAATTGCAATTCAGAGGGCTCAAAATGGAGGCATTTAAAAAAAATGTGTGACTTCTTTATCAAAATTATTATCAACATTGTTTGTTTACCAACACATAGTTTTCAATAGGCAAAGGGAAAATATTTTGGAAAAAAAATAAAATTTTAAAGATGTTAACAGTTTCCATGAAACCACTTTTCACTTGAAAAATTCTGACTAGTTCTAGTCCTCACTTGCCTCTGTTTGATGGACCTGACATGAGATAGAGAGGACCTAAATATAGGCGTCACCCAAGCTTGTAAACTAAACTGCAGATTTTGCTCCCCACCACTGGGGAAGGAGAAAATACTGAAATTCAGATGGCATCTTGTGAAGGTTTATACACATGCATAATATCACTCATGCGAATAGTCTTCTACACCGTGTGTGTAAATCTTTGCAGGATTGGGACTCAGTCATCCAAGAATTATCCTTCTGTTCTCCCTAATCTCAGTTTGCAAAGGGAGAATTAAAAGCAGTTTAACTTTAAACCTCTGTGACTGTTACGTTCCAGCAAAGAGAAGGGAGTATAGATATATTTCTAATGTAAAAACATAAAAGCAAGAAAAAGAACAGAGGCAGTCTTTATATAGACTCAAAGGTAACTAAGCTTTTAGCAGCTGGATTACAATGATATGAAGTTCACATATATAAAGCCCTTGCTCATATACAATGAGAAAGCAGGGGAAAAATAGGTGCAAACAGGGGCAGCTCCAGGCACCAGCACGCCAAGCGCGTGCTGGGGTGGCAAGCCACGGGGGGCGCTCTGCGCCGGTGGCCGCGAGGGCGGCAGGCAGATTGCCTTCGGCGGCATGCCTGTGGAGGGTCCGCTGGTCCTGCGACTTCGGTGGACCTCCCGCAGGCGTGCCGCTGAATCCGCGGGACCGGGGACCTCCCGCAGGCAAGCCGCTGAAGGCAGCCTGCCTGCTGTGCTTGGGGCAGCAAAATACCTAGAGCCGCCCCTGGGTGCAAACTGTCTACTTCACAGTTTCTGCTTCTTGGACCACTTTTTATTTCTTCTCAGCAACTCTGTCAATTGGGAAGTATAATTTGTAGTGGCACCTGTATCCTTTGTCAAACCTGATGCAGGTCCTACACTTGACAGAAGGAGGGCCTGTAGATCACCATTATTTACAAGTCAAACCTATTCTGACCCTCTTATGCTATGTAGACACGCTGAAAGGAAGAATATATACTGCATTACTTGTCTCCCACTCTCAAAGAGCTCTACTTTCTGAAATGGTGAAGGGTGAACCATGTGACTTTGTTGGCAGGTACAGGTGCAGTATGTGTAAATTATGTACAATATGTCACAGTAGATGGGGAAAGTGCCACATTCAAGCCATTTCGCATAGCAAAAATGCGTTCCCACATTTGTAGGCTGTTGCTGTGGGCTGTCTTTTAAACGTACAATAAACAAAGTAATCTGCATTCAAATATATTGTAATATAATAACAGATAATATATTGTGGTAACAGGAAACATTGAAAACATCAGCCCATAGTGTAAATGTGTTTATTATTTAACTACTATAGCTTTCTTTTTACAGTTCTAACACTGTAGTTACTCCCTAGCATGGTTCCTCAATTTACATTTCAAATTTGTTTCACAGTATCACCCCATAAAGTGGACCCTGGCATCTGAGCATCAGTTTCCTAAGCATTAATCTATCAAGACCAACAAAAAAGTCAGTAGATTATTTCACTAAACCAAGCATTATATATTAAATGTGTGCATTACAAGTTGCAGTGAGAAAGGAATGTGCCTTTTACAGCTTAGCATTACTGCTAGCATCCTCTTTCCACTCCAAAAATTATATGTATGCATAGCTAGATAAAATAAATGAGTATTTATATACTACAGTATTTGAATAAACAGAGAAGCCTGTGGGACCACAGCAGGGTCCCCAATTACAAGTCAGCCACAACTTTTGCAATGTGGTTATTGGCTGCAATCAAACAGAAAAAAATATTTCTGTTGGATTTTGATTTCATTGCAAGCTTTCAAATGTCACAAAGTTTAAGAAAAGGAGTTATGGAATTTGGGGAAGAAATTTACACTGCTTCCTAATCAACAGACTATTTTTTAATCAACAGACTATTTATTTGTAAAGAAGAAATAATTTACTCCAACCAAGTAAATACACCATTCAAAATGAATGTGTATTTAGATGAGAGTCAGTTTCCAAATTTACTTTTCGTTTCAAAGGATTTTAGATTATTTTATTTTTGTGAAGTGTCCCACAAAAGTATTTTTCATCCTGGCATGTTGCAGAGCTTCAGCCCCTATGAAAGGTGCTGGCACCTTTCAGAATTTACCAAATGCTAACAATCTGTACCACATTTTATGTTTCCTCATCTAGCAGCACTAATGCAGAAATCAGTTTCAGGGTTAAGGAGGTAGCTTTGTTAAGTTTCTCTATTTAGAGGCTTTTATCTGAAAATCCTTAAAACTTCCGTGAGTGCTTAAAAATACAGGATAATGTACACCACCCAATGATGTCCTGTTGCATTAGATTACGACTGTGTTCTCAGCCTTTGAGAGACATGTTCTTATCTTATCAAAACTGCTCACGTACTAACAATCTAACGAAAGTACACATATTATCATGTGCTACAGTGTCAATCATCAATAAGACACTCCAGAAAGTGTTGATTAAGATACACTTTGAGTGATTTTTGTAGTAGATGCAGTTATGAAACTGATGACTTTTGTTTTTAATGTACTTCAGTTTTACATTTCCAGCATTTTCTCTGGGACTGATCCAAAGCCCATTGTCTTCAGTGAACTTTCACTCAGATCTTGGTGTGCAGAGCTCAGCAGTAACTTTTATTCTCAGAATGTTGCGCAGACTGCTACGGAGAAAAGAAAGACAATGTGCTCTCTCTTGCAGAAAATTTATAATTTGTTCTTTCTTGTTTTGCTGTTTTCTTAAGTTAAATTAAAGGTCACTGAAGGTATATGGCTGCTCTTCGTGTATGGAAAAACTTAACACTTTTAAAGGACATGAAACCAAAGACTGAGTGACTATAATCACATGAGGAATGTAATAACTGTGTGCTGCTCCAGTGTCTGATTGCTATTATGAAATGGAACTTATTCCCCCAAAATTAGGAAAACAGTTAGCTCTTTCCATTTATGGAGCTATGCCATGGTTATGGCATAATTTGTAGCCAAGCAGAAAGTTCCAGTTTTGTCTACAACCATTCCATAACTCAATGTACAGGAAAACTGATACTAAATGAAGAATTTGCCAAGTTACGTTATTCATATATGTGCTCTCTTCTTGGGACAGTTTCCCCTCTGTATTTTTAAAAAGATCCAGGAACTTGGTCTTCTGTCCAGCACTGCTTTCTTCACCTTCTTTGGCATTTATTTCCTGAAGTATGGGCACTTCTCTTCCTGTTTTCTCTATTACCCCATTACCTCATGTTTTATGCAGGTCATTTTCTGCTCATTTTGCAACTTTAAATTTACAACAGTGAACCTTCAGGATGGTTCATTTGTGAAACTGTGGAGAATTTGAAAGAATAATGTTAAAGGGCTTGGGGTTTTATTTAAACTTCCTTTAATCCTTTGACAGCACTTCTTAAACAGCTGTAGTTGTAAATGATAGTACAAAAAATAGTTGGGGCCACATATTCCCCCATCCTGAGGGGAAAAAAAACAAAACCAGGGAGAAATTCATGTGCAATACACTATAGCTCTTGCTGCTGCAAAGACCCACTGTACGCACATCTAGGTCAATCAGATTTACTGGTGGCAGGGGACATGGCCTGAAAATCATTCATAGTCTGGAGAGCCACAATACATGACACCAGAAACTGATCTCTCTCTCATATGCACTGTAGCTCTAGTCCATGCCTTCAGAAATGGCACCACAGCCATGCACCATATTACCTTTGGATCCCCAAACCATGGAGACACATGTGACCTTCTGGTGAGGTCACAGGGTATGCAGAATAAGTTGATATTAGTTCAAGCAGAGTTAACTTTTTTCACTTAAATTATGCAGGGATGCTCTGTAAAATAGTTGTTCTTTAACTTCTCTCCACCAGAATGGTACAATCTCTATTTTGTGTGCTATTCAGACTTTACCTATTTGGTACTGAATGGCTTTGGGAGTCTATATGGTGCCATGGGATCATACCTTGTAGCTTGCCACCATGCAGGCCCCAGCTCATCGTTGCAGTTTCAGACCATCTTCCTGCCCTACATGTCATGTACTGGAGAAGGAGCATTCGAACCAGAGAACCAACACAAATATTTTGACCAAGATTTTTTGAAAAATGACTACTGATTTTGGAAGCCTACATTTTTGGGTGCCCAACTTCAGACATTTCAATAAGGACTGATTTTTAGAACGTGCCCAGCACTTATCCTCTAAAAAATCAGGCCTCTATGTTTCTACCATTGGGCAACCAGAAACTCAAGCACCCAAATTCATTTTTGAAAATGTTGATATTAATTCTTTTATCTGTAATTCCAATAAGTTGGCTTCATTCTACCTTTTTACTTGAATTATGCTAAACTTTATGCATTTATATAGCTATGTAACAATGCTAAAATCTGAAGAGCAGGCTGATAAATATCTGAATTAAAGGGGGAAAAAAGAAAATTCTTGGTATTGCAGAAAAAACTTAATCCCTAATTTGTTTGTGAAGGGGAAAAATATCATTCATATTATAGAGTTGTGATAAACTCAGGACAGACAGCTGTAAGGGCGGGGTAGAAAACAGTCCCAGAAGGTAAAAGGCCCTCTTCCCTATCAACTGGGGAGGAGTGGCTACAGGTCAATCAGGTTTAGCTGAAAAGGGGTTACCAGAGATCAATTAGGATCAGCTGAGAGAGAGTTACCTGAGGTCAATTAGGATCAGCTGATTCCAACTAAGGGCTGCCTGAGACCTTTTTAAACCCTCCCCAGGGAGGGGGAAGAGGGGGAGTCAAGCTGCCAGTAGGTGAGAAGCAGCAAGACAGCAAGCCTCACCAGGAGGGGAAACTACATTCCCTCCCATAAGGGAGAAAAACAAGCCTAAAAGACTGGCTGAGAGAAGGGTGGACTGCCCCTGTGCAGCCAAGAGGGGCTGTTTTACCCCAAGCCCGTCTTGCCAAGGCTAAAAACTGCTAAGGCTGGTGAGACCGAGACGGTGCCTTGCCACAGAGTATATTTTAGTTTCATCGTTATAGACACATTTCTTAGGCATGATTCCAATCTCTGTTGCACTGGTTTTAAACTGGTACAATTCTATTAACTTAAAAAATAAAAATAATATACAGAGATATACCTATCTCATAGAACTGGAAGGGACCCTGAAAGGTCATCCAGTCCAGCCCCCTGCCTTCACTAGCAGGACAAAGTACTGATTTTTTGCCCCAGATCACTAAGTAGCACCCTCAAGGACTGAACTCACAACCCTGGGTTTAGCAGGCCAATGCTCAAACCACTGAGCTATCCCTCCCCCTTCAGTAGAGTTACCCCGACTATAGCAACATAAGTGAGAATAGAATCAGGCCCTTACAGAGTCTGTTTTATTACTTCAATTTTAACATTAAAAACTTCTCACAACAGAAATTTTTTTGCTAACATCAAACACTTAATTTCACTAAAAGTGTGAATTACTTACAGCCTGGGTCTCAAACAGGTCCACATAAAAGCCCAGCATCAAGGCAAAATGTACTACTGCATAGACAGAAAGATATATTGGCAATCTGGGATTGAATGGAACCTCTTTTCCAGTGATCTAGATGCATCAAAACAGATAATAGTCTTCATTAGTAATCTATTTCATCATGTTATCCTTTAGTACCTAGGTTAATTGCAAATACCAAGTGATTAAGGGTCATATTTAATGGCACGTGACTAGTCACTTAGGAATATGGGGAAGAAAGGTAAAAGTGCGGTTATCAAAATATATACATAATCTATTGTAAGAAATAGATTAAGATAAAGATTTTTTTAAATGCTACTTTATGAAAAACATTTGAAAATATCTCTCAAATGAATGATGAAAAGATCTTTGACATATAAAAGTCTGTATGTGTCTACTCTTTTATTCAAATATAAAGGGAAAACACAGCTAAAACTTCCATTTCCTTAAGTCTCTGTTTCCCTCTTCTTTAATACTGCTAATTTAAGATGGTACAAGTAGAGTTTTTAACCTTGATCCACTAGCACTAATAGGGCAAGTGAATTATATGCAACTGAAAGCCTTCTATATATTCAATTACCACTGGGATTTCCTCAGGAAGGCCGAGTCTAGGTTTTCCTGGTCCCCAACCTGGGCCTTTGAATATTACAGAGAGCTTATTACTGAATCCAGGTGTGGCCCAAAATGTGCTCCATATATAAGCCAAGTGACATAACTGTGAAGACATAAGTAATTGTCCATATTTATTAATAAAAACAGCAATTTAGCAAAACATGTACTTTACCCTGCTTTACCAAGGGACATTCAGAGGTTCTGAGAACTCAAAATTCCAGTAAAAATGCAGAAATGTTTCATTAACAGTTCTGAATGGAATCTTCTACGTGTAACTATTTCTAGGTCTAAATGCCACTCACAAACCCCCATGTTTCACATCAAGTATCAGAATAATTTATTGGTAGAACACTGTTTTCTGGGCCAGGACGTGCGTTTAAGTTCCACAGCAGGACTCAGGCTCAGGGATCAGATTGCCATACAGTCATAAGGGGAACTGCAGTGTTAGAGACACTGGACCAGATTCTGTTCTGATTCTCATCCTGTGCATCCCCATTATCTTTTAAATGAGAATTGAAACAAGTGGAAGGTAAACAACCTTTTGGGTTTTGTGAAAAGAGGCAAGGATAATTGTCATCCCTTAGCCAACAATCTTCCTCAATTAAATAGATTCTAATGTTCAAACTGTACCTCAGCTTTTATTGAGCACATGTTGGCTGCTGCATTTACTGCCAACAGTATCATTAATTCATTGTTTAATAAATTATTCTGGGACATCCTGAATATCAAAGGTAATAAATATATGTGTTAAAAACAAATTATATAAGACATTAGATTGGGAATTGCTTCTAAAAGAGCAATATTTATAGCAGATATATGTAACAAATAAAATACACTTTGTATCTCTACCACCTGCTCATAAAGAAGGTTATCCTAACATAGCAGGGCAAAAGACTAATCACTACATGAACGTAACTCATCCCTTTTGTAAATCCACTGATTTCAGTGGCGTCACAACATGAATAATTTTCACTCACTGCATTTTCACCACCAGTGTGTACAGCTGAACCCTTCATCCTTATGAGAACACTGAAATATACTACAGCGAGAAATGAGAAGATAATAATTGAGATTTGCAGAAATATTTTATATGTGGTTTATATGAAATGGTTTAAACCACTAACGTGTGCCAGTGTTACAGTAAACACTTCAAATAATTACAAAACAATCTATAGTACAGTATAGTTTGCCTCCAGTCTTTCAAAAACGTACATTTCTTTTGAAAATAAGTTAATGTTAAAATATATAAGTTCAATAAGAAAAAATACATTACCTGGACCTTGACAGGTTCAAATGTATTTATTGGGTGTGTTAGGCCATATATAACTTTATCATTTTCTGCCACAAATGTTCCTGGAAGGAGGAAAAATAATCCATTTTAAGAGCATAAAACTTCCTGTTTGCAACATTAACATTAGCAACAGCAATTTATTCCACTTACCAAAAATTCTGTCCCAAATAATGAGGGTACCACCATAATTTTTGTCAATGCAGTAAGGATTTCTGCCTATAAAAAAATATTCAGTGCAATTATGAAAAATCTGTGAATTCTACAAACTTCAACTGAAGTAGTGAATCTCGTTTGTAAGTCTGATTTTCTTACCTACTAACCGAGATAAGAGATGGCTAACCTTTCATAGTTAACCAGCTATAACTTTTCTTATGCCTTACATCTGACTACTAAAATATAGCTCAGGGTAAAAACATATTCATGATTATTGCAATGTACCTGAAGTCAATGTAATTATGCCTGGGGTGGATTTACCCCAACATGTATGTACATACAAAAGTTAAAAAACAAACAAACAAACAAACAAACAAACAAACAGAAAAATCACCAAAAATTATCCAAACTGTAACTAACAAGATATATGCCAAATATGCACAAAATATGTACAGTGATCTCATGAATGACTTCCTGTTGCCTCCTGTACACCTCCCATATTATAGACCTGATCTCGCCCCCCACTTAAATTACGAGGAGCTCTGCTAATGACTTAATTGCGAGCAGGATCAATCTCTCTATCTAGTACAGGGCTCCACATCTTTAAGTTTTCCTCATGTGCAAGTAGTCCCATTAAAGTCAATGAGCTAAATTCTGCCCTCAGTTACCCCAACTGGATTACTCTGGTGAAGTCAATGGATTAAACCTGTGCATCACTTGTGTAAACCTGATTAGATTCAGGGTGGATAGGCTCACTCTGGATTTATAGCAGTGAAAATGAGACCACAATTTGGACTGTCAATACTTATGCAAATTTGCAAGATTGGACACTTACAGAACCCACTTTTTAAAATATCTGTACAGTGCCATAAACACTTAACACATAGCTATAATAAATAGCTACACATCCACGGTACATTTAGTTATATTTGAGCGCGATTCAAATTAGTAAATTAAGTTTCTCCATCTCCCTGTTATTGTTCTACTTATTATCTCTGCCCTTTACAAGATACTCAGTGAATGAGCCTTGCAAGTTGCCCAGTGGATGAGCCAGGGGCACCTCTGGAGCCCCCCCTTATTCAGTTCACATTTCCCAACACTCTTCATTATGCCATTAAATTAACCAATCACATATGTACACTACAGCCTACCCTTTCTCTGAATATCGCTGAAAATTATGAAAAAAAGTAATATCAGTTGTATTGCACATGTGCAAAATGGGCTTTTCAATAATGCAGTAGAATGAAAACTGGAACAGCTAAATGCAGTTCTTCTAAAACAGGGCCAATGCTATGCTGATATTGAGAGTTGGACTTTAAGGTGCAAGAACAGTTGAAAATGGGTTACCATATTTATTTATTTTTAACAATAGAGAAGGATTTGCTATTCCCATCACATTTCTCATATTCACAAATGCTGAATTGTTTTGCACAAACTGTACACAGTAATTCACATTTGGAAAGAAACCAATCTGAAAAATTTCAGTTTGACACACAAATATTTTGAAGTTATAACTCACTGATAAAAGGTTTTAATAAAAGTCCTTATGAAACCTTAGAGTGATTATTACTGTTCTCCCTATAATGTTTTTTTAAAAAAACACCAGCCACATTTCCTCCTTTCTGTACATTTTAAATATAATATAAATAATGACAGTTAGAAAACAAACAATGGAAAATCAGACAACATGGTATTGCTTACCATGGTGAACTCTGTGGTGACTGGGAGTATTAAGAATCAGCTCCAGAGGTCCAAGGGTGTTAACTACCTTTAAACAAAATTATCTTGTAAATGAATTGGCATGGACCGTGTAAAATCAAGCAAAAAGAGGAGGAAAAGTTGGCAGAGGGGACACACATAAGGAAGCTAATTTTCCCTTACAAAGAGAACTGCATCTGGGAAGGTTCTTACATAAAGGAACAGTGTACAAGTTAACATAACTTACTAAAACTGTTATATTCTATTGTCAACGACTACGTAATAGGAATTTTTATGAAACTTGTGTATAGTAAAATCACCATAATGCAAACTACAATTGGAATTGTTTTCTATGCTTAATCATTTAATATATAAAATAAATTGCTGGCCTATTTAAATGTTATTACATTGCTCATAATTCCATAGGGCTCTATTCATACATTTGCTACCTGTTCATGTAGCCTTTGTCACCCGAACCCCTCAGAGATTAAACGTAATTCTAGTCTAGGCTGCAAAATCACCTCCATTAGAGCCCGTTCCAGAAATGCTCACTCCCAGAAGTAAACCTACTCATCATCTAAGGAGAATGTATCAATCTTCAGAGCACATTCCAAAATAATACCCGTTTTCCATGACAGATCATTTGACATTGTGATTACTCGCCATTAGCAAAAAAAACCAAACCCACCAAGTAAAGTCTGTCTCTGGGTTAGTATAGACTAACAGGTCTGCTGCAGCAAGAAACAAAGTGTGTGAGCACCCTTCAGAGACTAGTGGTGTAGCAGCATGAGTCAGGTGAATGCCCATATGCAGATGTGCAACAAGCTTTATCAGATGTTAGTAGTTCAATCAGGGGGCAAGAGAGAGGTGTTCTAGCAGCTTCTGAGAGGAGAGAGAGAGAGCCTGAGGGAGAGAAATTTGTGTGTCATTGAGGAGGAGGTGAAAATCAAAGGTGATGAGAACTGATTTTCAAATTGTTTAATCCTGAGCTGATGGGCAGATGTTTGGCTGAGCTGAAGTTTTTTCATTTTTTCTCTTTGAAGTTTCCCTGAAGTTTTTTGTTGGAGCATGGCTGGTTTTTTATTGCCTGTGTGGCTAGGAGTTTTGTCCTCTAGTTTTTGTTTTTTCCATATTTGTGTCCATTGTATATTTTCTATTTTATTTGTGTTTTTTCTTCAGAGAGAGATAGAGCCATTATGCTGGCATGCACATGGCATGTGGGTGATGGGGTGCATGATGGGGGTGGGTGTACCGGTGATGGTGTGTGTGTGTGTTGGGTGTGTGTGCTGTGGGTGTTGGTGGGGGTGTGATGGTGTTACTGGTTGTGATATGTGTTGATGGTTGGGTGTCTAGTGTTGTGGGGTTGGTTGTCGAGCTAGAGTTACTGGGTGTGCAGTGTGGCTGTGAGAGGTGCACTGTGGGTTGGTGCCTGGCCTTGTGGGGAGGGCTGTGGGCTGCCCACTGCCTTGTAGTGAAGGCTGGGGATCATCCTTGATGATGGGACTGATGATGAGCTGATGGGCTGGAGGGGTTCTGTGTGGAGTCCTTGTTGTTTTCTTTCTGGGTTTTGGGTTTTCTCTTTCTTGGTTGTAGGGTCTGTCTCTTATTTCTACGTCTCTCGTCTACTCTGTTGATCTGTCTCTGTGTTTGAGGGTTTTGGTACTGTTGTTTTCTTGGTGTTGGGTGTTGGTTAGGTGTGTCTCTGTGTCTGTGGGTGTAGTGGTTGTTGTATGTGGTGGTTGTGTTGTGTGGCTTGGCTGGAAGAAATGGATGGGGTGGTGTGGGAAGGTAGGTAGGGGGGGGCGGGCATAGGGTGGTGTTAATGGTGGTATCAATTATGTTGTGTAGAGTGTTAGGGACGTGGACCTCCCGAAGTTGACCTCAGTTGGTTTGGCTGTGTGGGGTGGAAGCTGTGTGGTGGTGTGTGAATTTTTGTTGTCTCTTTCCCATGGGTCCAGATGATGAAGATGTCATCATGGGTATGTAGTAGAGAGGAGTGGTAGGGAAGGAGAGAGCGGAGAGGAGTTCAGGAGAAACCATAAAAATAATATTGGCATATTGGGGGGGGCGGGTGCCCATAAGCAGTGTGGCCACTCTATATGATATATATATCATCAATATATATTGTCATCAAATTTGAAATAGTTGTAGGCACAGATAAAGGCAAGGCTGTCAGCATCTGTGGCATCTGTGGATACTGTTCTCATCAGCTTGTATTCCATCAGGTGTTGGTGAGTGTTGGTGTGAGAGCATCCATGGTATGGTGGCCAGGGTGGTGTTTTCAGGGCACCATGCATTGCATTGTAGAAATCTCATCATCAGTGTGTCATGGATAGGTGTGGTGTGCTGGGTGGTGGGGGTCCAGAGAGTCCACATATCCACCACATATCCAGTCATTCATTCAATGCCCGAATGCCGATGATGATCCAGGTTTCAGGTTTTTGGGATTTTTGCAGTAATATAGTATATAGGGGTCGGAGGGGGGGGGCATCTAAGGGTATGTTGATTTGTTTGTGTGTTAGTGTAGTAGTGTAGAGAGTAGTAGTGTATTTTTGTCAGTCAGTGTGGGGGCCAGGGCTGAGGGCAGTGGTGGTGAGAGTTTGGTGTTGGCCTTTTGTCCTCCTTTTGACCTTGGTAGTCAGATGATGACAGCACCCAACAGCCCCTCCTTCCTCAGCTTTTTTCTTAGGATGGTTTCTGAGGCTGTGGATGGCATTGCATTGCTGCATGCACACTTAGGTTATGCAAGCGAGATGTGTTTTTTTTTTTTTTTTTCTGCTCTGCCTGCGCCGGGAAGAAATCAATGTATAGGTCCAGACTGTCATTTCGACCCTCAGGAGGAGTCCATGTGGAGTTCTTCTTTTTGTGCTGTTGGTGGGAAGCCACCAAGTAAAGCTTCCTAGAACCTAGGAAATGTGAAGAGCAGAATCTATCATGTCATCCTCTACGGATGTTTTCTGCGTGAACCTAATTACTGTATTTCCTGCTTAAATACTACAACGATCGGTGCTCTGTAATATTTTCATAATGATGGAGATGATAGAATCCAGATAAGATAGGGAGGCAGGCAGTCGTTGCCCATGAGAGTAGATACCCTCATTTCAATAGGTCTAACTGGGTAAGGTTTGCATGTAAGGTTACAGGATCAGCCCCTTAAACTTGAAAGCACCCCAATTCTGCTTACAGCCACTGCACCTGTGTAAGTGAAGATAAAATTCTGCTCAAAATGCATCAACTGAAGCTTTTGTGGACAGATTTCATCCTCCATCAGGAGACTGTCAACATGGGAAGAAGAGAATAATTTTATACTTATTTGTCTCTCCCTGGCTGAATATGTGGTGTAAAAATAAACACCAACAAAAACTGCTGTTGGCCAATGAATAGATTGGTATACAGCCAAAATTAAAGCAGTGTGGATATTGGCAGATTGGTTCAGGTGAAGAACACTCTAACTTTACTGTTTTTTTATCTGTCACAGCCTCGACCTTCCCCCACAGTTGTGAGGGGAAGTTCTGCATATGAAGGCTGGAATACTAAAGGGTTTTTTATTATTTTATATTTTATATTCACAAGCCAAGGACAATATAAGCAAGCACATTTGAATTTCCAAATGCTGTCTCCAAATAATTTCAAGCCTGAAAAGACCACCTAAGGGTGAGAAACAATTAATCATTCAGGCTAGCTCTGTTTCCATACTCTCTCAAGCAGCAAATCCCACTGTTTCAAACTATGTGAGATCTGACCACTAAATTAATATAATCTGAATCAAAGAACTGGCTTGCATTTCAGTCCAACACCTGAAAGATAAGTGATTTATCTACTAGACCACACCTAACTATGACCCACTTAGTTTCAATATGATTTAACTAAATATTTAAATATACATTTTTTTAAGCCAAACTTCAGAGTACCGTAGTGGGGAGCACAATGCAATGGGTTAGTGGTTTCAACTCTCAGTCTACAGGTAGGTTATAATAAGTCATTGACAACATAGATACCTTCACAGTTTTTAATGTCCAATTGATTAAATCTGTACACAAAAATTGCTAATAAAATTTATCCTCCGAAAGGCTGAACTGTACCTAAGTGTGCTGAAGTAACACTCCGTGTCTTCTCCCTCCCAGGGTATCTCAGGAATATGAGTAACATTTTAAATAAATACATTTGACTAATGTTAATGAGAGTATTTTCTTTGGAAAATGCAATCTCTCATGATAATAACCCTAAGCTGTAGAACAAGCTTGAGCAATGACATTTGCAAGTTTGCACTGTTAATGATTAATGCTTTAGAGTACCATTCTTCAATTTATTACTCAACCACACTCACCTCTACTGCAGAGAAACAGTAGTGACACACTAATGAAAATATTCTCTAAGATTGCAATCACAAGGGTTCTATTTTCACCCTGAAAAGCTCTTGAAGATTTGCAGACCCCGACCTAACAAATGCCTGACATGTTGAAAGTAGCAAAACATAAACCCAAGGTTCTGCCAAGATACAACAAAAAATACATTTTCACTTAATATCTAGAAGCAAAACTACACTCATTTTAGAAACTTAATTTGCTTTAAGTGATATTTCTACTTATTTTGTGAATTCTTACTAAATAATAAAATGACAATTACTTTATAAATATTATCCTCATGTACACTATATAGGGCTCTATTCCAGTGGAAAAACACACATCTGGAAAGCTCATTTTTCAAGGTTCCTGCAGTCGTGCATGGCAAAGAAGGCAGACATTTTTGCTGAATCGGATTCTAAGAGTGAAATCTTGCCATCCTTACTTTAGGCAAAACTCCCAGGGGCAGATCCTTGGGTGGAGTAAACTGTTTAGTTATGGAGCTTTGATAATTTACACAGTCTGAGGATCTGCTTCCCGCTTCATCAAATGAGATCAAGGGGAGTTTCACTTCAGTAAGGATAAAAGGATTTAACTTTACATGAATAAACGTGCAACAGTTTTAAACATGAACACATCAAGTTATAACGATCTCCTCGAAAATGAAGCAGGCGACAAACAGGAGAGGAGGAGTATGTGAACTAGTAGCAGTTACTTCACCTGTACAACAGGGGTAGCGTAATGTCTCTTTAGCAAAACCTTCAGCTCCTAGCACAGACATATTGCCACATCTTGATTCTGTACAGTTATGCCCCTTGTAAGACATTGATTGCTATTGGTAATATCAGTGGCAATAATCCCTTGCGCTCGTGTTATAGCTCTACCCTGCTGTAAAGGTAAAACTGTTGCTCTATCCCAATCACTAGAGTTGGCTGAAACTTTAAATAAAATATTTTTATTTTCAAAAATGGCCTTTTAAAGTTTTTTTTTCACAAAAAAAATTGCCACAATCTTGTTTTTTCACAAAAAACATCAATCATGTTCAATTTTTTTTAAATTTAAAGTGTTACCGTAATGGTTATCAATTTTTTTTATTTACCATAAATAGGATTTTCAGTAAACAAAAGATTTCAATATTGTTGTAGCCATGTTGGTCCCAGGCTATTAGGCAGACAAGGTGGGTGAGGTAATATCTTTTATTGAACCACCTTCTGTTGGTGAGAGAGACAAGCTTTCAAGCTTACACAGAGCTGAAGAAGAGCTGTGTGTAAACTCTAAAGCTTGTCTCTCTCACCAACAAAAGTTAGTCCAATAAAATATATGACCTCATCCACCTTGTCTCTCTAAAAGATTTCAATAACATTTAAGTTTTTTATTTAAAAACTTACTTTTTTTAAATGGTCGGTTTCAAACACTTTTAATTCAAATTTAGAATTTTTTTGTGAAAATAGATTTTCATTTTTCAATTTGCTCTATCAGTCATAAATGAGACAACCAGAATTTCCCCCAAAATTTCATTTTATTTAAGAGAAAAATGTTTTTTCCATGAAAGAAATTTTAAAAAAATATATTTGTAAGGAAAACGGATGAATGCCGCACAAGCAATTTTTTTGGTTTTTGATCTCTGTCTTTGAAAATTCATAATTTCTAAGCGTCAAAAGATTAGCTGGTACTAAAAAGAAACTTAAGGATGTAGGATATGGGGGAGAGAAAGTGTGTGTGCACACGCATGTGTGTGAGAGAGTGTATCTAAGTGTGAGTGAGTTTATATAAAACATGCCAGTTCACACATAAGGGTGTATATATAAAGCAAGCCTGTTCTCTGCAACATCCTTTTGCAGCTACTTTGGAAATGCAGCAAAACAATAGCTACTAATATGTTAAATAAAGTCCAATATGTTGCCCAACTGTGACCTCATCTCTATTTTGAACAAAATGGCTGTTTTCTTATGCCTGTGTTTTCCTTCTATGCACAACCACCTACTGTTCTAAATCAAGTCCTGTCTACAATTTTTCCTCTCTGAATTAGCACACCATGTGCATCTCAATTCCCCTATCAGCGACCCATAGATGAACTGCACGATTCCAATAAAAGTCCATTTTGCTTGTTACTTTGTTTTTTAAAAACCCACAGCCACAAAAAAGTCTCGTTTGACAGTCCTCTTGCAAATGGACTTTAGAAATAAACTGCTTATGACCCAAATGCACAGGTATCTTAAATGTGCCACTTACAAAAGCTCCATTCAGAATTCTTCACAAAACATGTATTCTGCATCTGATTTCTTTTTTAACAAACAGACTACCTCTCCGTTATTGTGCTTAGCTATTGCTACACAATGTAACAGAATTACAATTAAAATATTTTAAAGTAATTCCCCAATGCCAGTTTAATACACTTGACAGGTTCCAAGTTGTATCCTCAGAAACTCCTTCCACATATTATTAATCAAAATGTTTTGGCAATGAAATAAAGCTATGGTACATAACTGGAAATATATAATTTTTATATAGGAACATATTTATATAAAGATGTTTCCTTTGTGACAGCAAAACCTAGAGTGGAGGAAAAGAACATAAATGCAGCAAACTCTCTTGTGGCATGTAAGCACCTCCATTTGCGGTCTCAAGGTTTGTCAGCACCAAGGGAAATCTTTATTGCCTGGTACCTGCACCACTTCAATGCAGTTCTTGTTTAAATAATGAGAAAAAATCGTGACATGAAATCCAAGGGAAACTTTACATCTTGTGTAACAACTCCTCCTGTCACCACTACAACATGAATCTTTATTTCAGCTCTATTTCGACATGAATGTTAGAAAAGAATGTAGACTGAGTAAAACAGGCAATGTTACAGTAAAACCATTTGTGAAAAAAGGGAAATTTTCACCGTAAGTCTAGGAGAGAGTGCTTATAACTCAGTGATGGTTCAATTACCCCAGCATTACTGACCTACAGACAGCAAGGGTCAAATTCATCTTTGGTTCAATACCACTGCTGTCAGAGAAATTACACCATGGATGAATTTGAACCTAGGATTAGCTCATTTGCTGGGCTAACTGGTACTCAGGCACTTATTACTAGCAATTTCCTCACCAAAATCAAGATGATCAGGATTATTATTATTATTTGTAGATCAATTTACATTTGAGACCATCTGGTGTGGAAACGTTAAAATAAAAAAAATAATTGCATTCCCCACTAACACTGTTGTGTTAATTCAAGACAACACACCCATGTATTTATACAGATGGCCTTCGTGACCATATCTGCCATGTGAAATCTCTACAGGGAAGCTAGGGAAAGGCAGAACTCCTAGGATATGCGCTCGTCTGCCCAGTTTCACACTTTGAAATCCTCGGCAAACCCTGATTTATATACCACCAACTGTTTTCCTATCTGATTAGGCAGTTTTCTACTCCAGTAAGCATGTAATATGGAGGTAGCCAAATTTCCACACTGAGGAGTGAAAAAACAATATTTATAGTTTGGAAATAAAACAAGCTGAAGGAATCAGGCCTGTTGGGATCATAAAGAGTTTCATAGGGGGGTGAATTTCTGATAAATCTGTATTGTAGAAGGAGGTGAAAGCCTAGCTTTAATGGATAGTCAGGCTTAGGGTATGTTTATATAATAAACACACAGGCTTCAGAAATGTGTTTATAATAAATTATCTTGAAGGCAGATTGTTGTCACTCATAGTTGTTTTACCTCTCAACCAGGAGGTCAAGGTTTGAATCAAGTTGGCATCTGATGTGAATATTTCAGTTAACACTTTCAATAGGGGATTCTACTTCTCTTTGGAAAAAATGACTAATCCAGCCTTCTCTTAAGGGCAGAAGAGCATGTAAGTGTGTGTGTGTTATTTCAATCAATATAACCAACTAAAATGACAGAAAACCTACATTAATTGGTCATTTTAAGTGGAGCAACTAAGGGAGAGAGCGAGCACATGAGAACAGTCACTTTTTTCAGTACTACTATTTGAAGTTAAATGTTTCAAACAAACTCCATGAGAACTTGTGCTAGGCAGCTTGATTACCCCTCCTCAGCTTAATGAACACATCACATGAAATGTGAAAGATGTACTTGATCTGACTTTTTGGCTTTATGTACACTCAAGAAAGTGTTGCCTTCCAATATGACTGGGTGCTCTAGACACCTCTGACACAGTTTAAAAACACCCACATCAGACTAAGGTTCCAACCTAACTAAAGTGCAGTCCTTTGCACTTTGTATTTCTGTGTGGCACAGGATAACCTGGGACTTGCACTGGCAGCCCATTATGAAGGGCGTGCCTTTAAGTTCCCTATTTGGACTTAAAACCCTAACTAATATAAGCACAGTCTCCTTGAAGGGCTATCTGCTATCTTGTGTCTCATGGCAAGAACTAAGATTGTCTCATCAAACTATATCAAGAGGACAGAAGGTGGAGTTTTTTCTGGCAAGGACTTGGCCCTCTACCTTTCTCTCCAATGCTGTATCTGTCGTAGCTACGACAGCATAAATCTGTATATAGTACACTTGCAGTGGAAAAGCAATGTTTTTTTAGTTACTTTCAAGTTTTATGTGGACAGATGGTTGTTTTATTTATCATATCCTGGGAAATGGGATACTGGGGATTTGTTTTGTTGCATCCAGGATCTATTGAGATGTGTTGCCATTTTCATTAAGTAATGGTGTTAGTTATATTTGGCCAGGCATCTAAAACGCCTTTTGGAGATGGACACCATGGGAAAGCTTTTTGAAAGTCACTAATGATTTTGGGGGTCTCAGTTTTTGGGTGACCAGTTGGAGACACCGTAAAGAAACTGGATTTTCAGAAAATGTTGAGTACTTCCCTCTGAAAGTCAGGGCCCTCTAAGGTTTCTCAAGTTGGGCACCTGAAAACTGAGAGCACCAAAATCACATTTTACTACTCTCAATGACACAGGCTTCATTCCCCCGAATCACCTGATAGTACAGTAACCAAAAGGAAGATGAAAAGCACCCAGATGTTAATGGGGCCCCTCCACTTCACGGAGGTCTCTCTATGGAAAATTGATATAACATAGTGCAGAATTTAGTGTATATTGATGTAAGGATTTCTGCAAAGAGCCTGTTGCTGTCCCTCTTATCTCTTACACTGGTTATTGCTGTCATTAAAAAAAAAAAAGTATTGAATTCAAGAGACCAAACTCCAAACCCTGGTAAAAGAAAATATGTTCCCATATTAATTGCATTGTACATTGTCAATCTAACTTTATTCTCATTCAGCTCAAAACAAGAGTCGGTTTTCGAAAAAAGGCATTCATTAGAGTTGGTTGGACATTTCCAGTTGTTTTGCCATGAGAACGTTCGAACTTTTTTAGTTTACTGATTTTGTTTTTGTTTTTTTCTACCATAAACTGCAAATTTAAAAAAAAAGTTATTTTGAAAACCAAATAAATTGTAGTTTAGTTTTTCTTCCTCTGGCTTTTTTGCCCCTTTAACTTCCCCTCTTTTCCTTTTTTTCCTACTTTTTTTCCCAACAGCAAATTGGATAAAGCAAAAAGGGAGAGAAGCGGGGAGGACAGGAGAAAAGTAAGAAATAAATAAATAAAACTAAAAAAACCCACCACTTCTTGATAAATGTTCGTAGTTTGAAAAATGATACATTTCCATTTTTATCATTTTCCAGTTTGTTGAAAAATCACAAAAATTCAAATAAAATTATTTTTTTATATATGAAAAATGACTATTTTTTTCTCCAAAATATTTTAAATGGAAATTTTTCACCCATTCTAGCTTACAGTTAAGGATCTCTCTTTTCCAGCAGAAAAAGAATAAAGAAAACCAACAAAGGTCAATTAGGCAGAGAAATTCTGCCAGTTTCACTGTTTTCAAAAGAGGCCATGATTGAACGTCATTCTGATAAATACAATGTTTCCCTCTCCAGGAGGGAGAAAGCAGACTGCTCCTGACATCTCCTCATGTCTGGTTATCTCTGGAGTGATCAGGAGTGCACATTGCCATTACCAAGTTTGAATGGCCTGTCACTTGTACTCGTATAAACCAGGAGTAACACCACTGAAAACAATGGAGCTTCATTGCTGTAAAACCGGAGTAAACAAGGGGAGACTTAGGGTATGTCTACACTACCTGCCGGATCAGCAGGTAAGGATCGATCTATCGGGGATCGATTTATTGTGTCTAGCATAGATACGATAAAATTGATCCCCGATCCCTCTGCCGTTGACTCCAGAACTCCACTGTGGCGAGAGGCAGAAGCAGAGTCGACAGGGGAGCGGCAGCGGTCGTCTCGCCACCATCCTCACGGCCAGGTAACTCAACCTAAGATACGCCGACTTCAGCTACACTATTCGCGTAGCTGAAGTTGCATATTTTATGTCGACCCTCCCCTCCCCCCAGTGTAGACCTAGCCTTAGGCCCCACAACTGACAGCAGAGACATCTGTCATTTGAGGGGACTGAGTCTTCATCACTTTGCATCTTGTACAGCCATTTACACGTACGCAAAATGGGTTAAAAGTGCTATTGAATTGCAAGGTGAAGTGAAGAATCGGGGACTTTGGGCCAAATTCTGCTCTCAATTACACTGATGTAGTCCAGAGTCATAATTAACTAGAGTTAATATAGATTTTTCGTGGTGTAACAGTGTGTTCAGATGCAGCCTCCTACAATAGAGACATATTGTACTTTCTTATGGACATTTTATTTTTGTAATCTCTTGTTATGCTATTCTATTTTAAATTATGTTCATATAGCTCCCACCATACCCCCAAGTAGCAACAGGACCTGGTACAACCTTCTCCACCCATTCCCAAAGATTTCTGTTTAGTGATACACACTTTGCCAGTATTGCTCTTTTCAGCCTGCTGGCAAGAGCAATGGTTGCAAGGATTTTCATCTAGTTTGGATGGATTTACTGTATTGAAGCAGTTAGACCAAAATGCTTCTTGAAATGTTGGTTGTTGACATATCCTAGCAATCATTTTTTATCCTGTTTGCATAGGCATCAGTGTCCTGTCTGTGTTGTCTGGACCTACACAGACAACTATATTTTACATAAAATGTTTTTTTTTGTTTTTTAATTCTTTTTTTCCATATTAAAAATATAAGCTGTCGATTTGCTCTGACTGTGTGATGTGGCTGGGGTCTCTAAATATAAAATTGTAAAATGTCAGTGGGATTGGAGTTTAATTCTGTGAGCTTAGCATTTCTTTATGCAATTTGATGCCGGGCCAGCAAGGATTAAAAAATCAGCAAGCTGGGTGACTTGTAAGCAATTCTTAAGGACATATCAAAAGGGTATTGCAGTGGTAAACAGAGCCATTTCTTGCAGATAGTTATCAAAGCCATGTTAAGTAGCCTAGAATCTTTAACCCATTTGCCAGTATTGGTAGAGAATCAAGGAGTAAGTGCTAAATGCATCTATGCTTACCTGCATCCTATTAGAAATCTAAGAATGTGATCTAATTAGTTTGTGGATGCTAAATCCTGTTCCCATCTTATAATGCTTCATTGATTCTATAGACTCGGAGATCAAAAGGGGAAATTATCATTTAGATGGGACTTGTGGCATAATAATATTATTGTCCTCATCTCTCCTCAAAACTTGTACTTCCACATAGTAAACCACCTGTGAACTATCCTGGTAGCTTGAATGGCCCATTGAAAAGAGATCACAAACTGTCCGCTCACTTTCATCAAAGCCCATGTAGTAGAGGGGCCTGTCAGAGCCCAGTCTGCTTCAACTGTAAAAGAGAAGCCTCAGGCTTGAGCCTTTCATCGTAGGTGCGCTTAAATTTTAACAGGGAAGATCTCATAGGACCGAGGTCTTCAGGTAGTTACCCAGGCTATCCTGGAACTCTTATGGAAAACCTCTAACAGACTCTACACCGGAACTGCCTATTGTAATATAACCAATTGAACTGATTCCAGAGAGACTTTACAAGCCAGCAGATATAACATCATTGCTATAACCCTGATCTATGAACACTGAAAGTCATAGATCGATAGATAGATAGAGAGATAGATAGATAGATCTTTTAACCATTTATAACTCTCTTCTTTCTTTTTCCTTTTATTCATAAATCTTAGATTTAGTTATTAAGGATTGGCTGTAAGCGTGTATTTGGGTAAGATCTGAAATATTCATGATCTGGGGAGTAATGTGCTTGATACTTCGGGATTGGAAAAACTTGATTTACGGTGAACAGGGTTTTAATAACTTCTTACTATATTAGACTTGGTTGCCTAGATGGGAGCCAATGGCTGGAATGCCTAAAGGAGACTGTGTTTAGCTTCTTGTTAACCACTGTAATATTACAGAATCTCTTTTGTTACTGGCTTGGTGAATCTAATTATAGAATAAACCACCAGTCTGGGGGATTGTCTGCACTATTTCTTGCAGTCTGTCCTGAGTGTGGCATTCTCAGTGTGGTTCATCCATGCACCAAGGTCACAATAGTAATTAGTTTAATGTGCACTTGTTTGTTAAACTAATTTCCTGATGTTTTAAAAGATTGCGCAACACAATACAATTCCAAAATATTTACAGCAACTACAGCGTGATGTGGCCTGTTTATAAGAGGCCCAGTTAAATCATTTGGATCAATAAGGGTGAGAGAGGTACAACTTTAAACATCAAACTATAATAATGTCAATGTTTTCAGGCTCTAAATGACAGATACCATTAAATTATTCCAGTCTTAGTGACATTCTTTGCCTTTATCTGGTTTCTGTTGGGCATACCAAACAAAACTAGGCACACTATTTGCAGGACTTTCTTGTCCCACATCTTGAATTGTGGGGAAACAGGGACTTTCCCCCATGCTAAAGGAACTAACTTATTGAGACCAGACAAGAAGGAGAGCTCTCTTTACTAACTGTTCACCACATGAGTTCCATATTTCCCATTAGTAGCTAAATTTTATTCTTATACAATCTTAATTACACAAAAATTATCAGATTGATCCTTGGAATTTATCATTCTCTTTACTAATAATAAAATGTGTGGCCTTTTCAGGTGACAGTGGGAAACTGTCAAGTTAACAATGATATCTAAAATGTCCTTACAAATAACACTTTAGATTATTTTATGCAGGGTTGTTGTAACTATGTTGGTCCCAGGATATTAAAAAGACAAGGTGATTGAGGTAGTATCTTTTACTGGACCAACTTCAGCTGTTGAGAGAGAAAAGCTTTCAAACTACACAGATATTACCTCACCCACATTGTTACTTTAGACTATTTTTCACTGTTTATGTCCTATTTATTTTTGCATATTTCTCAACTTACACAATAAAACAGCCTCGTCAATTTCACTTTTGTTTTCAGTCAGTTTCATTCAATACCACTTGAAGGCCATGAACCTGTGAAGGTTTCTGCACGCTTAACTTTACTCACTGTCGGCAGTACCATTAACTTCACTGAGATAAACCACAGTGCATAGAGTTAAGACTTGTCTACACTTGAAAGTTAGTTTGGATTAAGGAAGGGTGTGAATAAAAAGTGCGATAGCTATTCCTGACTAGCTCCATGTGTGAACAAGTCCTAAGGCACATGCATAAGCCTTTGCAAGTTCATGCCCTCAGATTCTTACCTATTAGCATGGAACTTCAGTTTTGGGATTGCAAACATGACTGGGAAATTTTTATTATTATTTCATAGGAAATAGTTTTTTTTAAATTGAAACATTTGTGTTAGCCTAATGTTTTGTCAAAGCAATTTTTGTTTTTATTTATTTTATTTAGCAAATGCATTTCTGAATCAATTTGATCTGACAGTATTCCTTTAAGAAACTGATTACTTAAAACAATCTGTCAGATATGAATTATTAGTTATATACATGTCTGTTCGTGCAATTATTCTGCATATAAAATTTCCATTGACTTCAGTGGGAGTATCACAGACACAGTGGATAAGGAATGTATACATATGAAAAATAAAATTCACAAAGAAATTTTTAAGTGATCGCATTGACTGGGATCTAGGGATCAATAAATGAGTAATTTTTCTAATATCCGATGTTTTGTTACTGTTTTTCCATATGCTATTGCTGACTTCCAAGTCAGATGTTATGATTCTTTTCTGTGTTGACCATTAGATCTGTGTCCCAAATAGGTTTCCTGAGATATCATAACCAGTGTCTGCTTGCCTTAAACATACACCTCTCTCTCTCTCTCACACACACACACAAACACACACAAACTTTCAGCAATTACGTGCTAACTACTGGGTTGTTTGATGTAAGATTGTATTTCCTTTATCTAGCAGTGTGTATTTTACTTATGATCTGGGGGGGGGGGGGTTGTTGACCATATATTGTAATTTATTTTGGATTTAGAACTGTAAGAAAGTACACAGCTACCTCGATATAAGGCCACCCGATATAATAAGAATTTGGAGATAACATGGTAAAGCAGTGCTCTGGGGGGCAGGCTGCGCACTCTGGTGGATCAAAGCAAGTTCAATATAACATGGTTTCACCTATAACGCGGTAAGATTTTTTGGCTCCCAAGGACAGCGTTATATCGAGGTAGAGGTGTATTTCTGAATCTGGCCCTAGTTTCTTTTCATTTCAGACTCAAATGAGAGTTTACCCATGCAAGAACTTCAGGATTTCGCCACAGTTGTGCACCTGAACTCAAACAAGTTATGTACTATTCAGAGCTAGGATAATCAGCATGGGACATGGGGCTCGAGTTACTCAGGAGGCATACAACTTTAGCACATGCAGAACATGCCTACAGGCCCTGCTTTAGCACACCATCTCCTCTCTGCCCAAATAGAGCACATGCAGAAATACTATGGAATAGTCTATTGCACATTTTAAGGGAGCCATAACTATTCCCTCTGGCTGTACTTCTTTTAGTGGATTCATAGGTTCAAACACTGGCTACAATTTGGCCCCTAGAGACTAGAAAAGCACTAGAAGACATACTGTAGAGAAAAATGCTACAGTGCCAGGCAGGTGGCCTAGATCAGTGGTTCTCAAAGCCGGTCCACCGCTTGTTCAGGGAAAGCCCCTGCCAGGCTGGGCCGGTTTGTTTACCTGCCACATCCGCAGGTTCGGCTGATCGCAGCTCCCACTGGCTGCGGTTCGCCACTCCAGCCAATGGGGACTACAGGAAGCGGTGCGGGCTGAGGGATGTGCTGGTCGCCCTTCCTGCAGCCCCCATTGGCCTGGAGCAGCAAACCGCACCCAGTGGGAGCCGCGATTGGCCAAACCTGCGGACGCGGCAGGTAAAAAAACTGGCTCAACCCGGCAGGGGCTTTTCCTGAGCAAGCGGTGGACCGGCTTTGAGAACCACTGGCCTAGATGACCTGAAAAAAAAATCAGTTTTACAGCACAAATTTGCATACTGGAAAATATCAGCAAAATACAAAATATTTCCATTTGGAAATGCGCCATGATGCTTTATGGGAGTTATAATTTAGGTGCTTCATGCTACAATTCTCCTCTACAAGCCCTGGCTGAACTGCATTTTCTGTAAAGCACCATGGTCTCCCCTCTTGGAAAGGAGAGGTCGTGCTTCATGGGAGTCCCTGGCAATGGTGCATTATAGGAGATATAGTCCAGTTGGGTGGTGTGGCCCTTCAGGGACAATGGGGACATGAGGTACCTCAACTACAACTCCCATGAGGCACTGCAACAGCATTTCCAATCAAAACATTTTTTTGACCTAAATATTGCAGTTTGGGGCTGAAAGAGTTCAATTTTCAGGTATTCATTTTCAACAAAAGGGAAAATTTTGTGCAGAAAACAAATACTTTAGCCAAAATAAAATTGTTTAATCAATTTAGTCAATTTTCCTGTGAAAAACAGTTTTGACAGAACATTTTCAACTGATAAATCCAGTTCTAATTTCTATCAGTCTATGATTACATTTTTAATCATATCAGCTCCAAGGCAGGCAGTCATTAATCGATTCACAGATACCATGACCAGAAGGGACTACTTTGATCATCTTCTTTGGCCTCCTGTATAACACAGGCCATAGAACTTCCTCAAAAGAATTCCTACATCACATTTACAAAAACATCCAATCTTGATTTAAAAATGGTCAGTGATGGAGAATCCACCACTACCCTTGGTAAATTGTTCCAATGGTTAATTACTCTCACTGTTATTTCCATTCTGAATATGTCTAGCTTCAACTTCCAGCCATTAGATTGTGTTAGACCTTTCTCTGCTAGACTGATGAACCCATTATTAAATATTTGTTCCCCATGTAGATACTTGCAGACTGTAATCAAGTCACCCCTTAACATTCTCTCTGTTAATTTACAACTGGCAAATACCAGTAGCTGATTGCATCCCTTCCATGGCAGCCGGCACAGGGCAGAGTCAAGTTCCTTGCCATGCATGGGCCTCTCCCCACCCACCTGAAGCTAGTAGAAATGGCCCCATAAGTTTTCATTTCCCCCTCATGCAAACCAATGATGCAAGAAGACAGCACAGAGGATTAAGAGAGGCCTTAGGCAATTTTACTTCCATGCTAGGCTGTGTGGAGCAACTCACAATCTTTCCCCAAATTAGCAAATTAAGCAGAAACTAATGCATGTCAAAGATCAAACAGGCAAAGAATAATGTGTCACCACAATTACTATTAACAGGGATTAGTTCAGTTGCTGCTTTCCAAATACCATTTGACATCCATGGAGTTACAGCTAAACCCACAGAAACTAGCTTCTGCATTCCAGTCAGGTTATAAACAGGACTAATTTATTGGCTCAATTAAAGGCATAATGGAAGGATATAGTTTAATGTGAACCTTCTGAATCACCTGTGAAAATAAACTGAAATAAAGTATTTCTGTCTCTCAGTAGCTGGACAAACATTTTATGGCTATAGAAAAGTTATATTTTAATGCTTTTGGACCAAGGTAGGTAATTTCATTTTACTCTCTTCATTTCAGGAGAGAATGGTTTAATTGGATAGGCATCTCTACCAATTCATTAAGGAATTAATCTTAATCCTACTGAATGAGTTTCTCCATTGACTTAAAAGGAGCTAGATTGGGCCCTCTTTTTTCTTGACTCATTTTACCTATTCTTGTGCAACATTACAAAAATGTATTTTCACTCTTTCATCATTTGTCTTTAACATCTGTTAATGAATACTGGTTTAAACACACTATTATGAGATTTATTAAGAATCCTAGGAATGTGAGTGCCATCTATCTATTTACAAAGGCCTTCTTTAGGGACCTTCTGATAGCATTTCAGATAAGTATGCATATGTGATTTAACCTTGCAATAGAGATAACCCTCTGAAAAGAGATTCTTGTAATGGAATTACACAATTGAATACAAATATATAGTTCACAACTGTCACAGAGCAACAGCTGAATAAAATTACCTCCATTTCTGCCACTGTAACACCCGCACCCTTTCTTTATAAACAGCAAGAATCCTTTATTCATTGTAACAGCCTATTATGATTTTGGTACGAGGGTTTTTTTTTATTGTAACTAGCTGAACAGTTTAGTATAGTCTTCAGATTTATAATGCTTAAAAAACTGTAGGTATTTTAGATAAAAGGCCAAATGTAAGTGCCTACCTACTAGGTTGGAGGAATATGGACAGGAAATCGGAGGGCTGAGCTAGTCCAATTGGGATGCAAAGAGTGGACACTTTTAACCCTCGGGACTTTATATGTTGTTTTCACAGAAATACATGATCTGCGTGATTTAAAATAAAATAGATCCTGTTTGCTCTTCTGGTGGGAAAGCTGGACAGAAACTAGTACTACAGATAAGGAGAAAGTTGAAAGTTATGATGTTGACAGAAACCTCATTTATCAGGTGATGTAATAATGGAAACACTAAGTTCAAGTTTGGGGAAGCGTTGGAGTTTGTACTTCAGCTATAAACATTTGCTCCAGACTGAAACGTGGCATACAAAGTCTCAGTGCAGAAGGATCTCTTCTCTATTTTTTTTTAAATAACTGAATTTGAAAATAGACATTTAATCCTTTGTAAGTTATTAAAAAAACCTCCCATCAGAAGTCAGTTTCCTTCCTCTCTCCTATTAAAACTGAAATGATTTTTGAGTGTTTGTTTGACTAAAGATGAAATTGTTTGTCTTTAGTGCACAACCTGTACTAACATTTAGTGCATAACCTAAACTAATCTTTCAATGTTGTGGAACAAAACAGTATCAACAGATTGGACATATTTTGTTTTTCTTAAGGAGAAACAGCTAATATGCATGAACAAGAATTTTAAAATTAAGATTTCATAGTATTTTTGTCCATGTCACACTTAGGACCTAATCCTGCCTTTGCAGACATTTATGCATAATGTCTCTAAAAGCAAACTTTGGACTTGATAGTAGGGTGACCAGTTGTCCTGATTTTATAGGGACAGTCCCGATTTTTATTTTTTTTCTATTATCCCCCACCCCCTGTCCCGATTTTTCACATTTGCTGTCTGGTCACCCTACTTGATAGGGAAGTGCTCTACACTGGAGAATTGAACTGACTGAACTGTTATAATTTGCACTGGTGGAACAGGATTGGTGTATTAAGAGTACACTAGACCTGTACTTTCATGTGTACAGGTGACTACACACCAGACTCCTTCCAACCACTGCAGAAGAATTGCATGGGGATTACTTACCCCACAGTTTCCAGTACAGCTACTTGCAGCAGGTGCTTTATAGAACCATAGCTGACAACAATATTAGGCCCCGACTTTGTAATGAGAGGCCTGTACTCTCAACAGGCTCTGCATTCAGATGCAAAACCATTCAGATGCAAAACCATGAGATGGGGCTCTGCAAGGACACACCTGTCTGTTCATAGAGTTCTTATTGCAGTATCGGGACCTAAATTCATACTATATAATAAATCTTCTCATATAATTATATTCTATGTAAGATAATTACAATGGGTAAAAAAACAACAATAATTTTTCATGAAGATTCATGAAAATTATGAAAAAATATTTAAAAATTCAAAAATATAAAAATAAATCAGCTCTAATAGTTACTATTTATCACTAGTTAAGTCTATTATAACAGTTGTCACATAATTCAATATAGCAGGTAAAATACAAATAGTTTAAAAAATTATTGGCTACAATTTCCTTCCTAATTGCTTATAATTGGCTGCCAGCTCCATTGGTATAATGCAGTATTGCTTCCAGTTGTGTCTGCTCTGGTTGAAGATATGTGCATGTAGCCCCAAGTACTCCGCCTTTGTAAGCCACTGGTGGGTGTGTGTTTCAGACCTCCCCACTCCATGCCTGATCCTCAGAGGATACAAATCTGCTCTCACCTGGAGAGCCATGGACTTTTAGTTCAAGCCATAGAAGCTCATGTTTTCAGCTCTGGAGATCCCTGGTTCAACCCACAGTTTGTCAGACACAAAGGTGGCTGTCACACCTTCATATTGTCTCTGCAGAGGCTTCCTAGGTCAATCCTCTTCCTCCAATCAAATGTTGTCCTGCCACCCAGGAGCATATTACACATGTGGGTGTCAGTGCTTGAGAAAGAGAGCAAATTTTTCTCTATTTTAGGGGATGGTTTGTTAAATGTTTTTCCTGTGAAGTTTCTTGTTTTTCAAAATACAAAAAATACTTTTCTCTTTCTGTTTCTTCACGAGGATCCAGAGACAGGCACGGCATTATAATATAGCAACGGGAGAACCAACTGAAATGTTTCAGCTGCAGTCTTTGTCCTCTAAACTAGCACTGCAATGGTGCAGACTGACACAGCAGTGGCTGACATCGTGTTTAGCTTTGCTCAGTGCAGTACCAACAATGGCTGAACCTCTGCAAGTTTGGTAGTAATTCTGTGGGTGTAACTGGCATCATAAGTGTTTTGCAAGACCAAAGTTCTCTAGCACAGACAAGCATAGACATATAGAGCTCCCTCAGCTCTGGCCAATGTCAGGGAGAATTCAGAGCACTCCAAGCCTCACAGAAATAGCACCTTGCAGGACCATGCCCATAGTGTGTGTTCACAGCAATTACAGCAACATCTTAACAATATCCAGGGGCGGCTCCAGGCCCCAGCATGCCAAGCGCGTGCTTGGGACGGCAAGCCGTGAGGGGGCGCTCTGCCAGTCACCGGGAGGGCAGCAGGCAGGCTGCCTTCGGTGGCTTGCCTGCGGAGGGTCCGCTGGTCCCGCGGCTTCGATGGAGCCGCGGGACCAGCGGACCCTCCGCAGGCACACCTGCGGGAGGTCCACCAAAGCCACGGGACCGGCGACCAGCAGAGCGCCCCCCGCAGCATGCCGCCATGCTTGGGGTGGCGAAATATCTAGAGCCGCCCCTGACAATATCGTCATAGTTATAAATGAAGGAGACAATAGTCTATTGGTTACTGCATTTTTTCCCCTCCCTTTTTCTGTCTTGTCTGTTAAGGTCTTCAGGCCAGGGACTGTGTTTGTCTATTGCCTAGCACAACAGGGCTGTGAACAAAGCTGAAACGAAATGTAACACAAGTTATTAATTATTATTAATTATTGTTGTTATTAATAGTATCAATAATATATACATTAAACAGATCCAAGTATTTAAACAAAGAACTGTGACTATTCCAAAGGACTAACTAATTTTCTAGTGTCTCAATAATCTACTAATAAGGGGTCTAATTATTAAATAAGAGTGAAATTCACTCCTGTGCGGCGCGCCAACACAAAGCCAATGCACCATATAAATCCCTCTTAAATCTTATTAAGGGTTTAAGGGCTTAGTGGGATTTAAGTGATGCACAGACCTCTCAATTTCATTTTAAGAGCTTAAGAAACAAAATGCACCACAAGTACTGAGCCATGTGACTAATACCGGTCTATGGAATGCTGGCACTTCACAGAATGCTTCTGCCACACAGAAATGATGGCAGCCATCAGCAGGGAAATAGTATATCATATTTTTCCACTGACAATGTAACAGCAACAACTTACCAGTGATCCATCTCATGCACTTCAAGTAAACATAGTCTAATGTTAATCCTACACATGATCGTGAAACATTGCCGAAGCTGAGTGACAACGGCACAACAAAAGCCAGCATAACCAAAGAAGTGAAGTTAGTGATGGCAGAGACAATCAACAGCTCAACAAGGCAGCGTGCTACACATATGTGACACAGGATAGTCATAGACATCTAGGGTGTAGTGTGATAGAGAAGGCTTAAAGCCAAGACCTTTTCAACTACCTGAGAAGTGTGCGAATCTACTTACTAATTACAGTGGATTATTCCTTTTTTAAGTATGTAAAACATAGCTATAGTTCACATGAACATGTGCATGTGTTTATACATGCAAGTACATTGACACAAATATGGTGATCAGACAATCGCAGAATGTGTTTTTATTTGAGAATTTAGATGCGATCTGAGAAAGGCAGTATCTGACTTCAAGTCAAAACTAAATATTTAAGCAGTATTGTTTTTCTAACTGTTTTTACTGAAATATGTATCTTAGAAATGAAATCAGTTTCAATATCAGCCAGATATATTTAATAAGTTGTGAGATAGGAAAATATAGTATTAAAATAGTAAAAAGTTTTGATTCTTTACAGTTAATTTTTTTTAAATCTAATTGGGACCAACTGGCCTCATTGCTTCTTATAAACTTTGCAATATATATTCTGAAAAAGAAATAAAAATGAACAGATGTTTCTCCTTAAAGAAGTCAGACAAAGATTTTTCTTACATAATAAATCAGCTGCTAGTGGATTTCCAGGACACTGCTCCAGGCAAACTGTTTAGGTATGACTTAAAAACCTGATTTACCTCTGTATGTATCCAAAACTGGTAAAGGAGATTAAACTGGAGATGAACAGCATATACTGATGGAGGAATAAAAAGAGCCATAGGCAAGTAGAAAACCTGAAATATGAGAGAGAAAATATACATATGTTTATGATTCAAAATTTTTCATATACTATGAATACTTTCAATTATATATCATCTGAGATCTCAAAGGACTTTACAAACATTAATTGAACCTTACAACACCTCTGTGTGATATACATAATAGAAAAATAATAGATAGCAATTATTATTATTATATTACTATTAACAGTAGTAAAGTGAGACACAAAAACTTTACATAAATGACTTGTCAAAAGTCATACAACGAGAAAGTGGCAGTAAGAGAATCCAGGAATTCTGATTTCTAAATTCTTATTCTGATCACTAGACAGTACTCCTATAAGCACTTATTTGACATTAAGTACTATATATTCCTGACTCTAACGATTATAAAGATGTGTTATAACTAAAACAGCTGTCATGCTTTTAGTATTTGCTGATTTTAAATATCCCACTCTCTTTGTCATACTGCCATGAACTTAACTTTCCTACCTAGGAAATATACTACTGTCATACATGGAGAATAATCTCATGTTAGTTTTCACAATTAGGTGTTCAAATGGCTCTTTAAATAATGTCATCAAATGACAACTCTGGGACCCTCACACCCAAAAAATGTTCATAGTCTTCCTTCCTTGCAAATAGGGTTTACCTCGCTGTTTTTTTCACTTGACATAGGATGAAACAGCCACATGGAGTAATCAATCCTCCCTAGGGAGAGAAGTTTTTCTAGACAAAATAAAATCCAGGAGATGTATCTCAGAAAAAATGGGGGAATGGATAAGTGCATAGGTGAGAGACTTTTGGTGGCAAGACAGAAAGGCTCCCTAAGCATAGATTCCAAAGTCAAAAGGGACCATTGTGATCATCTAGTTTAACATCCTGAATAACACCACAGAACTTCCCTGAAATAATTCCTAGAGCATATCTGTGACGTAAGAACCTCTTAATGCTAACTTAATGCTAACTGGCAGGGGGGGCAGAGGAGTTACATGACATGAGATCTCATATGAAAGCCAGTGTCACACTCATCATAAAAATCATTGTGAAATGCATGTACGCATGTTGTGTAAGGAATTATGCGTATATTCTGAAAATATGTTCTTAAAGTCTCTGTCAAGGTATTAGTCACCAGGAAAGGTGAAAAACAGGTTTTCTGTCAGAAAAGAGTATTTAGCCATTTAACTGCTTACATGTTAATTGAGTACTGTCTCATTCACAGTGGGTCTCCTATCACTAGTCTGAAATTAATGCAAATAAAGGGTTTGAAGACTTCAGAAAGAAACTAACAGAAAGAGAAAAGTAGAGGGAGGGAGTGGTGGAGAACCCTATGGTGTACATCATAGGCTTAACCCACCCACCAATATCGTCAATCTATCCAGCCACACACTCAGCCCAGAAGAACAGTCTGTCCTATCTCGGGGACTCTCTTTCTGCCCTGCCACCCCCACCAACATGATACAGTTCTGCGGCGATCTGGAAGCCTACTTTCGCCGTCTCCAACTCAAAGAATACTTCCAGGACAACACTGAACAGCGCACTGATACACAGTTACCCTCCCACCAACAGCACAAGAAGAAGAACTCCACATGGACTCCTCCTGAGGGTCGAAATGACAGTCTGGACCTATACATTGAATGCTTCCGCCGACGTGCACAGGCAGAAATTGTGGAAAAACAACATCGCTTGCCTCACAACCTAAGTCGTGCAGAACGCAATGCCATCCACAGCCTCAGAAACCATCCTGACATTATAATCAAAGAGGCTGATAAAGGAGGTGCTGTCATCATGAACAGGTCTGACTACCAAAAGGAGGCCGCCAGACAACTCTCCGATACCAAATTTTACAGGCTACTTCCCTCAGATCCCACTGAGGAATACACTAAGAAACTGCACCATCTACTCAGGACACTCCCCACACTAACACCGGAACAAATCAACATACCCTTAGAACCCCGACCAGGGTTATTCTATCTACTACCCAAGATCCACAAACCCGGAAATCCTGGACGCCCCATCATCTCTGGCATTGGAACTCTCACTGAAGGACTGTCTGGATATGTGGACTCTCTACTCAGACCCTATGTTACCAGCACTCCCAGCTATCTCCGTGACACCACTGATTTCCTGAGGAAACTACAATGCATTGGTGACCTAACAGAAAACACCATCCTAGCCACCATGGATGTAGAGGCTCTCTACACAAACATCCCACACACTGATGGAATACAAGCTGTCAGGAACAGTATCCCTGATGATGCCACAGCACAACTGGTTGCTGAGCTCTGTGCCTTTATCCTCACACACAACTATTTCAAATTTAATGACAATATATATCTCCAGATCAGTGGGCACCCGCATGGCCCCACAATATGCCAATATTTTTATGGCCGACCTGGAACAAGGCTTCCTCAGCTCCCGTCCACTCACGCCCCTTCTCTACCTACGCTACATTGATGACATCTTCATCATCTGGACTCATGGGAAGGAGACTCTGGAAAAATTCCACCATGATTTCAACAGCTTCCACCCCTCCATCAACCTCAGCCTGGACCTATCTACACGGGAGGTCCACTTCCTAGACACCACGGTGCAAATAAGTGGTGGTCACATTAACACCACCCTATACCGAAAACCTACCGACCGCTATGCCTACCTTCATGCCTCCAGCTTCCATCCCGGGCACACCACAAGATCCATTGTCTACAGCCAAGCACTGAGGTACAACCGTATCTGCTCTAACCCCGCAGACAGAGACCAACACCTACAAAATCTCCACCAAGCATTCTCAAGACTACAGTACCCACACGAGGAAATAAGGAAACAGATCAACAGAGCCAGATGTGTACCCAGAAGCCTCCTACTGCAAGACAAACCCAAGAAAGAAACCAACAGGACTCCACTGGCCATCACATACAGTCCCCAGCTCAAACCCTTCCAACGCATCATCAGGGATCTACAACCCATCCTGGACAATGATCCCACACTTTCACAGGCCTTGGGTGGCAGGCCAGTCCTCGCCCACAGACAACCTGCCAACCTGAAGCATATTCTCACCAGCAACTGCACACCACACCATAGTAACTCTAGCTCAGGAACCAACCCATGCAACAAACCTCGATGCCAACTCTGCCCACATATCTACACCAGCAACACCATCACAGGACCTAACCAGATCAGCCACACCATCACCGGTTCATTGACCTGCACATCCACCAATGTAATATATGCCATCATATGCCAGCAATGCCCCTCTGCTATGTACATCGGCCAAACTGGACAGTCTCTAAGGAAAAGGATAAATGGACACAAATCAGACATTAGGAATGGCAATATACAAAAACCTGTAGGAGAACACTTCAACCTCCCTGGCCACACAATAGCAGATTTTAAGGTGGCCATCCTACAGCAAAAAAACTTTAGGACCAGACTTCAAAGAGAAACTGCTGAGCTCCAGTTCATCTGCAAATTTAACACCATCAGCTCAGGACTAAACAAAGACTGTGAATGGCTTGCCAATTACAGAACCAGTTTCTCCTCCCTTGGTTTTCACCCCTCAGCTGCTGGAACAGGGCCTCATCCTCCCTGATTGATCTAACCTCGTTATCTCTAGCTTGCTTCTTGCTTGCTTATATATACACCTGCCCCTGGAAATTTCCACTGCTTGCATCCGAAGAAGTGGGTATTCACTCACGAAAGCTCATGCTGCAAAACGTCTGTTAGTCTATAAGGTGCCACAGGATTCTTTGCTGCTTCTACAGAACCAGACTAACATGGCTACCCCTCTGATACATCACAGGCTTGTTAGAGTATATTTTGGGGGACAGAGGAGTCAACCTAGCACCTTCCACTGAGGAAGTAAAAGGACAGTGAATTTGCTTCATGAAAAAGGGTCTCAACCAGGCTTGGTTGAAAATGCTAGAGAACTCTCTTTCACTGATTTCTCTGAACTGTTTACTTCATGCACTTTTAAGAACCCATTTCCTTAAAAATAAATAAAAAGGGGCTAGAGGTGGCATTTTTACAGAGGAGTTGGATTCTTTGGGACATATTCTGTAATATTTCACATGTCATGCAAGAGGTTACACATGGTATAATTCAGTACAGAATTATGGCCTTTTATATATGCAACTTCTCGAAAGACACCTTATGCAAAGGTCACGAGAGGAGCAGCATGCAGGCAAGGTTTAGGTGAGCCCAGTGCCATGACACTGGTACAATCAACTGTATCATTCTAATGATGTTTCATTATCTCCTTTTGCCTGAAGGTAGCCTGGGTAATTTAGTGTATTTATAGATGATGTGGAGAGAAATTAAGGATCATCTTCATATTTATGAGTCTACTCTGAACTCCCTCTATGATGAGTATATGGATTTGCGTTGCAAGTAGTGAGCTAGGAAAAATCTTTATATAACTCTATGGGTATATTTAAGATTGACAACACAGCATGTTTCTTATGCTTCTTTGACATTTCAGCTATATCCAGTAAAAAATCTTTTTGTAAGGGTCACCTGCAGAAATGTCTGATGTGGGGACGGGTGAAAACTCCTCCCATACAGAAGAAACAGAGGATTTTGTTCCTAAAATCTGTCCTTCTTCCATGTCTTCTTCTCAGGGCAAGCCTCAAGACCATCCTCTCAGCCTAAGAAGAGATCTGCTTCTTTACTTCGAACCCACTGGACTAACACAAATGTTTTCTACACACATTACAAAGTTATAGGCATTTGATTCAAAGTTCAAGAATATGTTTCACACCACTGCTTGCACTTAAAGTATGTCTTTCTCCTCTCTTTCCCTTCATATCTTTTCAATCAGCCTGCACACAACCCACACAACACTCTCAACTCAGATTAATTTACAGATTTATCTTATAATGTTTAACTTAAAACACATACAGAGCTGGCAGCAGAACAGTCCCACAATCTCACATTAACCACCACAACATTCTCACATGCCTCTTCATATGCCTCAACAAAATGAGATGTCAAACTGCCTTCAACTGCATATGCTCAGAGACATCAGATATCACTCAGAGATTGACAATAACTCTTCACTAGATTATGTTAAAAGGCAAACGCACACACGATTCTTCGTCATGCAGGCAGTTGAGAAAATGGTAGTTCTTTAAGAATTAGCATGGGGTTCCTGGAGCATGGGTATTTACAAAACTTGTGCTCAAGTGATGGCTATGCTTCAGAAAGAGAAAATTTTCACCCTTGCTTTTACACAATCTAGACAATTTCACCTACAAGACAAACATTAAATTTCTATTTGCCTTTCTCAAATGTGAAAGAGCAATGCACACCATGATGTTAACTAGTTCTATTCTAGTCTTTATAGCTTTTTATATTACGTGTATCACCATCGTATCTGACTACCTGCCAGTAGAGCATTAAGCAACTTGACAATGCATTTGTCACTTATTATTTGTTTTCTCATCCTCTCCCCAGAGGGAGAAGCCTGCACAGTAGCTTGTTTTTGTAGGTGTAGGGGTTTGTTTTGTTTTTTAATATAAATATACCTGTTGCTATGTGTTTATGTAAAAGAAGGCAAGCTAGTATCATTATATCTTAGTTTGGTTTCCCATGGCTCCAGGCTAATATACCTTGTAATTTGGTTTGAAAGCTGGTACTAGCATCAACCTTGGGACTGTCTACAGCAGTAGTGGGCAACCTGCAGCCCACAGGCCACACAGGGCAAGCCGCTGGCGGGTTGCCAGACCATTTGTTTACAGGCCTGTGCAGCTTCCCACAGCTCCCATTGGCCAGGAATGGTGAACCGTGGCCACTGAGAGCTGCAGACGGCCGTGCAAATGTAACCAAATGGTCTGGTGGCCCGGCAGTGGCTTGCCCTGATGTGCCACTTGTTGCCCGCCACTAGTCTACAGAGTGCTTGCAAGCATTACTGTCCTCTTACAAACCCCCTAACCTCCCTGAGTTATCATCATTATGGCTTTCCACAGGAACTGTTTGGATATAACATGCTTATTCAGCCAGAACAAAGTGTTCACAGCTGTCCTTTTCTTCTCTCCCCTATCCAGGTGTTCTTTTTAGAAAACAGCATACCCACGGGTGAACAAGCATATAGAAACTTAAATCTTTAACATGGCAGTATTTGCATGGAAGAGGGACTCCTCACAAAAAAAGTCACTTGGTACCAATGTCCATCTAAATCTTGTGCCCCCTTACAAGGCTGTGAGGGGTACTTTATGAATCAACATCTTGACAATTAAAGAACGAGAATGGGTGCCTATAATAAACAAAACTATGAAGTGGTGCCAATACAAGAGTGTCCAGAAGACCTGATCAAGTTGTGGAAATGCATTCCATTGATTTATCTGAATTTAATATGTTTGGAAGATTTATTATTAACAAAAGGCCAGATTTGGTCTCAATTACATCAGTGTAAATCCAGACTAACTTCATTGAAGTTAAGGGCCAGAAGTACTTAACTCACAGGTCAGTTGCTGACTCAACAAAGAGCTATGGATTTGTTCTACATCTAACTGTAGATGTAGAACATTTTACATTGCTTTTCCTCTGTATATTATGGGAATCTGTATTTACGTCTATGAATGTATTCAGTATACTTGACATTTTTGTTTGTTTTAATACTCTGTGTGTGTGTATACATGTTTTCCCAACCTGTGAAATCTGGTTCGCAATGCAGTGGTTTTCCTTATGTGTATATAAAAATGCTGCAATACAATATAATTTTTCCAAATTTCCACTCTATAAAAATTTGGACTTTTCACTCCAGTTCAGAAGGAAAAGAAATTTCAAAATGTCAGAATTTCCTAGACAGAATTCTGACTGGCTCTAGAAATAAAAAACATTCACCGATATATAGATATTGTATCTAAATGTCATGCGATTTTTCCTTAAAAAAAAGACGGTTACTCACCATTGTAACTGTTGTTCTTCGAGATGTGTTGCTCATATCCATTCCATGTAGGTGTGTGCGCGCCGCGTGCACGTTCACCGGAAGACTTTTACCCTAGCAACTCAGTGGGTCAGCTGGGCGCCCCCTGGAGTGGCGCCACCATGGCGCCGGATATATACACCAGCCGACCCACCCACTCCTCAGTTCCTTCTTGCCGGCTACTCCAACAGTGGGGAAGGAGGGTGGGTTTGGAATGGATATGAGCAACACATCTCGAAGAACAACAGTTACAACGGTGAGTAACCGTCTTTTCTTCTTCGAGTGATTGCTCATATCCATTCCATGTAGGTGATTCCCAAGCGTTACGTAGGCGGTGGGGTCGGAGTGAGATGTTACAGAATGCAAACTGCTGAGCCAAAGGCTGCATCATCTCTGGACAGGAGACCAAAGAGCAAAGGCCTGGATCGAGGACCAGGTAGCAGTACGACATAGCCCGGGAAGGGTATGTGAGTCGGAAAGGCAGCAGAAGAAGCGTGAGCCCTGGTGAAACGAGCAGTAAGGTGGCTCGACGGAACATGGGCCAAGTCACAGGAGGTGCAAATGCATGATGTCACCCAAGATGGGAAGCCCTGGGAGGAGACAGGTAGGCCCTTCATTCGGTCTGCCAATACAACGAAGAGTTGGGGGCGTACAAAAAAGCTTGTCCGCTCGACATAAAAAGCGAGCGCCCTACGGACGTCTAGGGAGGGCAGATGTGCTCCCGTCGCGATGAATGGGCTTCGGAAAGAAGACCGGAAGGAAGATAACCTGGATGATATGAAAGGTCAACAGCACCTTAGGGAGGAAGGCCGGACGTGGTCACAACCGCCCCTTGTCCTTATGCAACATAGTGCACCGTGGGTCCACTGTGAGAGCCTCAAGCTCGGAGACTTGCCTAGCTGATGCAAAGGCTACAAGGAAAAACTGTCCCTCAGGACAGGTATCTCAGCGAGCATGTTGTCAGTGACTTGAATGGAGCAGGCATAAGTCTGCTTATAACCAGGTTGGAGACCCATGAGTTGGTGGGGCGGTGAACTCGGGGGCATAAATGCCCCAAGCCCTTGAGGAACGTAGAAACCACAGCGTGCGAGAACATAAAGCGGCCACTCTCCCTTGGAAGGAAGGTAGAGACGGCTGCCAAGTGCACCCTTAATGATGAACTGCACCAGGTGCTGCTGTTGGAAGATCACAGGCAATCCCAGAGGAAATAGATCGGAGCCTCTGTGGGGGAAACGTGTTTCGTAGCAGCAAGAGGAAGACTGCCAGTTGGGCAGATACGTTAACCGAGTGGAAGGCTTCCTACCACCCCGGGGAAGCCTGTAGGACCGAGGCCGAACAATGTAACTCGGATCGGTTTAGGCCCGCAGCAGGCATGCGGAGATGTGCAGGGATTGCAGGTCTAGGTGGTAAAGTTTGCCGTGATCCAGCATCATGAGGTCTGGGCAAAGAGGCAGGGGAATCGGATGGCTACCAACAGGTCTAGCAACTTGGTGTACCAGTGCTGCCGGGACCATGCTGGAGCGATCATGATCTGATGCGCTCTGTCCCTGCGGAGTGCTAGCAGGACCTTGTGAACCAGCGGGAGCGGTGGGAAAGCGGACGGCAGACGGCTCGTCTACAGCATCAGAAAAACAGCCAAGATCGAGTCCTGGGAGAGGCCTTGGCATGAGCAGAACTTATCTCTCGTTTCGTTCCCGCGAGAGCAAAGTTCCGGAAACGTAACGGATAACATCCAGAGGAATCAACCACTTGAGAGACCGGAAGGAACTGTTAAGGCGATCCGCCAGAGAGTTCCGGACCCTTAGGAGAAAGGGCGCTACCAGGTCCATCAATTGAGCTGTGCAGGAGTCCCGGAGCTGGCTAGCTCCCTGCAAAGAGAGGAGGACCGTGCTCCTCCGTGCTTGTTTATGCAACGGGCGTCCATTGTGTTGCCTGTGAACCCCGAGACACAAAAGCCTCATAGATGCTGCTGAAGCGCCTGGTAGACAAGGCAGACTGCTCTCAACTCCCGGACACTGATGTGCAAGGGCGGCTGATGAGCCAACCAAAGGTCTGGAGTGGGAAACTAACCCAAGTGAGCACCGCAGTCAAGAGATGGCGGCGTCCATCCTGAGGGACACCCAGGGTGAGGAGGATGGAACAGCACCCCTGTACACATCAGGGAGGGCGTAGACCCCCCAGTCGAGGGAGCCTAGGACGCTCGGGGGGATCGAGGCGACCATGACCATGCTGTCTCTGGCCGTGTGGTACACTGATGTGAGTCACGGTTAAAGTGTACGGAGGCGAAGCCTGGCATGTTCAGTTATGCACGTGCAGGCAGCCATGTGGCGCAGAAAACCTCGGCAAGTTCAAGCCAAACATTCCGGTAAGGTCCGTAAACCTTGTACAATGGTTACCATCGCGTGAAAGCAAGGCGTAGGTAAGCAGGCTGTGCGATACTGAAGTCCCGGGTGGCCTCAGTTAAGTGTATTCCCTAAGTGGGAATCCGGGTGGATTTCGCTATGTGGATTCTCAGGCCTAAACGCAGGAATAGGACCTCGTCGACGCCCACAGGAGTGGTAACTTGGGCCTCGGTGGTCCCTGGAATGAGCCAAGCGTCCAGACACGGAGAACGCATATCCGACGGTGGCGGAGTGGGCGGTGACTACAGGCAGACACCGTGAATACACATGGGGCTGTATAGAGGCCGACCGGGAGGACCGTAAACTGGAAATGACGGTTGGCCACAAACCGGAGGTACCTTCTGAGCGGAGGATAAATGGCGACGGGAAAATACGCGCCCTTCATATCGAGGGCGGCATACCAGTCTCCGGGATCCAAGGATGGGATGACGGTCCCCATGGATACCATGCGGAACTCCAGGTATATCATAACTGGTTGAGTTCCCGCAGGTCTAGGATAGGTCTGAGACCTCCCTTCACGTTGGGGGATCAGGAACTAGTGGGGCTAGAACCTATGCCCCTTTCGACCGTGGAACCTCCTCTATAGCTCCGATGGTGAGGAGCGCCCGCACCTCTTGCAAGAGGAATTGCTCGTGAGAGGGGTCCCTAAGAGGGAAGAGGAGGGATAGGCTTCTGCCCGATTGGCGGTTGGGAGGACTCTGATTTTGTGAGACATCGGCATGTACATGCCGAGAGGGAGTGCATAGTGACCTCGCTGTCCTTTGGGCCTTGCAGCCTAGGGCCAGTTTTGAGAACAGGCCTTTGTCACTGAAGGACAAGTCCTGTATAGTGTGCAGCAGCTGCGAGGGAAGGCTTGATAACTGGAGCCATGAAATGCGCCTCGTGGCAACACCCGAGGCCAGAGCCGTGGCTGTGGAGTCCGCTACATTCAACAAGGTGTGGAGGGAAGCTCTCGCCACTTTGAGCCCTTTTTCCAGGAGGGCATCAAACTCTTGACGGGAGATCTGAGAACCCGACTCCGTAAAGTCTCCCACTAGATGACAAGGGAGCAGGGGGAAAGACGCACATATAAGTGCCCGTCGCCCCTGGAGAATACCATGCACATGCATTCGACTCCCGTGCCTACGGGCGGGATAGTGGCCACTTGGAGATTCATAGTGAATGCCACCCGTCTCGGGAGGTCCTGATGGGCCCCCAGGCCGATTAGGGGAGGGCCCAAGGAGCACGCTTCTGCCACTGCCTCATCTGGGGAGGGGGCAGACGAAAAACCGGGGCAAGTGGGTCTTGTGTGGGCTCACGCTCCTGGACAACCTGCTGATCTGTTGGGATGTGGGAATCCGGTGGCAGAACCGGACTCCCGCTGTACCGGTCGGAGGGGGACGACTAACTGTCGCCCCTGGTACCCAGTGCTCTGACGGAACAGAGCGCGATGGGAGCACAGGTGGGCGCTCCCAAGATGTACAGGGCAGCCACTGATGGGGTTCAGGCTCCTGTCCTGGAACACCCGGAAGACTCTGGTGTGCACATCCGAATGGATGGCCATGGAGAAGTTAAAGCCCTGAGCGGAGTCTCCCTCTCCAGCTCATGGCGCTCGGCGCGGCACCGGGAATCGGTACCGTGAGGCCTACCGGTACCGGGAGCGAGAATGGGACCTGCGACTGGAGCAATGCCGAGAGGCTGGCCGAGATCTCGAGGCTCGACGCCGGGAGTGGTTACGTGAGTCCAGTGCCTGGAGCGGTGCCGGGAGCTGGATCTGCACCGAGTGTACCAGGTCGGGGAACGGGCCGCTGATTGGTGCCGCGGGTACGACCGGTACCGATATGGGGAACGGTGCCGGCACCGGCTTGGTGACAGGACCGAGAACATCTGCGGGACTGCTATCGTGAACGGTGCCGCTCTGTGGTGCCGACACTGGGTGGCGTGAGCAAGACAGGCTCACCAATAGACAATATAACCCGCACCGGCGGTACCGGGGGTCAAGGCAGCGCAGGTTCTGCCCTTGCCATTAACACCCTCGCTGTGGAAATGTGTCCTGCGTAGAGGGAGTAGTGAGCACAACCACAGCTCGCATCGGGGAGCGTTCAGGTGCTGAACTCAACGGCTCCTGCATGTCCGGAGTCTACAGTGCTGATAGTCGGTGCCGCAGCAGTTACCGGTGCCGGGTAGTGCGATGTAGTAGAGCACTCGGGCTGCGGAGCAGGCGGCTCGGACGCAGCAAGGATATTGTGCCTTTTCATCCTCCAGGCTGAGTGGACGTCGGAGCCAGCGACGGTCGGCGCCGAGAGGCCTTGGCGGTAACGGCGATCCGGTGCCGAGGGAGCGCTCCTTGAAGATTAACCGGCGCTCGGTGCCGAGAGCGGAGGAGCAAGAGCTGCCTCCCTCAGGAGCTGTTTGGGACGAAAGTCCTGCTCCCCTTTGTTCTCGGATTAAAGGCCTCACAAATGCGGCACTTATCCATGTGGTGAGATTCCTCAAGGCACTTAGGAGAGGATCTCTTGTCGGCATCGGCTTGTGGCCGGCCGAGCATTATAAAACCCTGTGGACCGGGCATCGGACCCGGCACCGGGTGAGGGAAAAGGGATAAACCCCGAACCCTGTGAAATAAATACACTATACTATACTACAAACAAATAAAGTTAACTACAACTATAAATGTCTGAACTATCTACTTAACAAGAGAAACTACGAGTAGCTAGGGAAGTGGAGGTCAGCTAAGCCGCGCTCCACTGTTCCAATGACCGACACGGGCAGTAAGAAGGAACTGAGGAGTGGGTGGGTCGGCTGGTGTATATATCCGGCGCCATGGTGGCGCCACTCCAGGGGACGCCCAGCCGACCCACTGAGTTGCTAGGGTAAAAGTCTTCCGGCGAACGTGCACGCGGTGCGCACACACCTACATGGAATGGATATGAGCAATCACTCGAAGAAGAACATGTAGTTTAAGAAACAAACTTTTCAATTTCTGAAGACACTGAGTACATTATTTTTTTAAAATAATTATAAAAATTAAACATTTAAATAAGCAATTTCTTATGGCGTTCTTATCTTTTATGTTTAAAATTTATAACTTTTAGAAAAACTGATGATGTATTTCAAATAAAAAATATTGAGTAATGGAAGAACCTTGGAGGATAACTGTGAGAGGCAATAATTACTTTGGGCCGAGCTCTGGGACACAACAAAATATATTAAAATTGTGACTTGTAGAAATAAGAATCATACAAAAAGTGGAAACTAGGTCAAATTACAAAGGATGAATATAAAAAACACACAAGAATGTAAGAACAAAATTATAAAGGACAAGGCACAAAATGAGATTAAACTAGCTAGGGATATAAAGGGTAACAAAAAAGCATTTTACAAATACACAAGAAGCAAGAGGAAGACCATGGACAGGGTAGGCCCATTACTCGATGAGGATGAAAAGACTATAACAGAAAAATGCAGTAATAGCCAAAGTGTTAAATGCCTTTTTTGCTTCAGTTTTCACCAAAAAAGTTAGCAGTGATTGGATGACTAACAAAGTGAACATCACTTTAAATGGTAGATCCTAGAATACTTAAGCAGCTGGCTGAAGAGATCTCTGAGCCATTAGCAATTATCTTTGAGAACTTGTGGAGGATGGAAAAAATACCAGAGGACTAGAAAAGGGCAAACATAGTACCTCTCTATAAAAAGGGGAATAAGGACAACCAGGGAATTATAGACCAGTCAGCTTAACATCAGTACCTATAAAGATAATGGAGCTAATCAATCAATCAATTTGTAAGCACCTAGCTGATAATAAGATGGTAAGTAACAGGCAACATGGATTTGTTAAGAACAAACTATGTCAAACCAACCTAATATCCTTCTTGACAGGATAACAAGGCTTGTGGACAGAGAGAAAGTAGTAGATGTGATTTAGCTTGACTTTAGTAAGGCTTTTGATTCAGTCTCACATGACCTTCTCATAAACAGCCAGGGAAATATAGCCTAGAGGAATCTACTATAAGGTGACTGGAAAACCATACCCAGAGAGTAGTCATCGATAGTTCACAATGGAATTGTAAGGAAATGTGGTGTCCTGCTGGAATCTATTCTGGGTTCGGTTCTATTCAATATCTTCATAAATGATTTATATAATGGTATAAAGATTTCACTTATAAAGCTGTGAGAGCAAGCACTATGGAGGACAGGATTAGAATTCAAAATGATCTGGACAAACTAGAGAAAGAGTCTGAAATATATAGGATGAAATTCAATAAGGACAAATGCAAAGTGCTACATTTAGGAAGCAATAATCAGTTGCACAAATACAGAATGGGAAATGACTGCCTAGGAAGCAGTACTACAGAAAAGCATCTGGGGTTATAGTGGATCACAAACTAAGTATGATCAAAAATGTAACACTGTTGCAAAAAAAGCAATCATTGTCTGGGACATATTAGCTGGGGTATTGTAAGCAAGACATGAGAAGTAATTCTTCCACTCTACTCAGCACAGATAAGACCTCAACTGGAGTAGTATGTCCAGTTCTGGGTACCACACTTCAGGAAAGATATGGACGAACTGGAGAAAGTTCAAAGGAGAGCAACAAAAAAGTTTAAAGGTCTAGAACACATGACCTACAAGGAAAGACTGAGGAAAAAAAGGGTTTGTTTAGTCTGGAGATGAGAAGACTGAGGGGGTACATGATAACAGTCTTCATGTACATAAATGGTTGTTACAAAGAGGAGGGTAATAAATTACTGATCTTTAACCACTGAGGACAGGGCAAGAAGTAATGGGCTTAAATTGCAGCCAGGAAGATTTAGGTTAGACATTAGGGAAAACTTCCTAACTGTAAGGGTAGTTAAACACTGGAACAAATTACCTAGGGAGGTGTAGATGGGTCGGACTCACCCCTGCGGTGCCTCCTGCTGGTGACTCCGGGAATTAGCTCGTTCCAGCGATGGAGCGCCCTCTGCAGGCCGGTGATCTGCCTGTCCTCTGGCCCCCGTGTCCCTCCCTGGACACGGTGCTCTTTCACATGGGGTGCTGCCCCTGGCAGTAACCCCTTTCTCTCTGGGGCTCCCCTCCTTGGGGAACCCCCACCCTCTATCCCCACCTTGCCTCAGTATTGGCTACTGCCAGTCATTGTCTAGCTCCACACTCTGGGGCAGACTGCAGTATCAGCCTACTCATCACAGGCAAAGGGGTTTGGACCTGCTGCTTTGGCCTACCCCTGGGCTGCCCTCTGCAACCCCCAGTACCTGTTAGCCCTTCGCTAGGCCGCAGCCTGGGGCTTTCCAGGCTGGAGCTCCCCAGCTCCGTAGCCTTTCCCCAGTCCTGCTTCACCCAGGTACCTTGTTTCTAGCTCCTTCAGCCAGGCCCATCTCCCTCTACATGCAGAGAGAGAGACTGTCTGTACTTCTGGCTTCCCTGGCCTTTTTTAGGGCCAGCTGTGGCCTGATTGGGGTGTGGCTCAGCTGCAGCCACTTCCCCAATCAGCCCAGCCTAAAGCCCCTTCCCAGGGCTGTTTTAAAGCCCCAAAGGGCAGGAGCGGGTAGCCACCCCGCTACAGGAGGTAATTGCCTCACTGCAGGGGACTGGACCAGTTGACCTATCAAGGTCCCTCCAAGTCCTACATTTCTTTGATTCTATGAAATTCATTCACAAAATCCATAGGTGAGCCCTCTTAGCAATTGATATTTGACAGGCACAGTGATCACCCTTCAAAAATGGCAATTTCCTTTAACCACTTTACGGAGTACTGCAGACACTAAGGTAACGCTTACCAACAGCATTTGGGTAAGAGCAGCCACTGGAGAGAAACAAATACACACATGGGCATCCCATCCAGTACTTTCACAGGTAATTCTCCTCCTGGTTCCAGTTAAGAACATAAGAACATAACAACAGCTGTACTGGGTCAGACCAAAGGTCCATCTAGCCCAGTATCATGTCTTCCGACAGCGGTCAATGTCAGGTGCCCCAGAGGGAACAAACAGAACAGGTAATCATCAAGGGATCACAGGTTGACTGTGTGTTGTGAAGAAATACTTCCTTTTGTTTGTTTTAAACCTGCTGCCTATTAATTTCATTTGGTGACGCCTAGTTCTTATGTTATGAGAAGCTGTAAATAACACTTCCTTATTTACTCTCTCCACACCCGTCATGATTTTATAGACCTCTAGCATATCCCCCCTTAGTTGTCTCTTTTCCAAATTAAAAAGTCCAAGTTTTATTAATCTCTCCTGGTACAGCAGCTGTTCCAATGCTACAGTGTTAGGCTGCTTTGGTGTTTTCCCCGCCACAGCAATGTTAAATTTAATATTATGGTCATTATTACCAAGCGGTCCAGCTATATTCACCTCTTGGACATGATCCGGTGTTCCACTTAGAACTAAATCAAGAATTGCCTCTCCTCTTGTGGGTTACAGGACTAGCTGCTCCAAGAAGCAGTTATTGAAGGTGTCAAGAAACTTTGTATCGACATCTCGTCCTGAGGTGATATGTACCCAGTCAACATGGGGATAGTTGAAATCCCCCATTATTATTGAGTTTTTATTTTAATAGCCTCTCTAATCTCCCTGAGCATTTCACAGTGACTATCACCATCCTGGTCAGGTGGTCGGTAATATATCCCTACTGCTATATTCTTCTTATTCGAGCATGGAATTACTATCCATAGAGATTCTATGGTACAGTTTGGTTCATTTAAGATTTTTACTTCATTTGATTCTATGCTTTCTTTCACATATAGTGTCACTCCCCACCAGCACAACATGTTCTGTGCTTCCATTATATTTTGTACCCTAGTATTATTGTGTACCATTGATTATCCTCATCCCACCAAGTTTCTGTGATGCCTATAATATCAATATCCTCATATGAGGCACTCTAGTTCACCCATCTTATTATTTAGACTTCTAGCATTGGTATATAAGCACTTTAAAAACGTGTCACTTTTTAGTGGTCTCCCATTACATGATGTAATTGAATGAGACTTTTTTTCATTTGACTGTTTCTCATCAGATCCTACCTGTATTTTATCTCCATACGCTCCTCCTAAGGGATGTCTGTGTCCGAACCACGTGCTTCTCCATACCTGTCGGCTTTCCCCATGCCTTCATTTACCCCAGCATAGATCCAGAGTAACTCCATTATCTGTTACTCTGTGTCTATGCTGGCATTATGAAGAAGAATATGTTGCATTAGGTTTAGAAAGTTATGATTGTGTGAAAGCCTGGGACTATAATTGGCCTTCTCAATGTTGACTTTATTTCTCCTTTTCACACATCCCAATGAGTGTGTAAGCGTACCTATTTTCGATTCTCAGGATGCCTCAAATTACCTTTCTGCACTGTGCTTTTCTTGACTTACATTTTATTTTCCTTCAGACAAAATTAAATAGCTGTCATTTTATATAGCAGTGATTTTTAATAAAGTTAAATTATATTATTGCATTTTGCATAACTTACCCAAGAAGTGTATCTCTGCAGTACAGATTGTCTCAGTGCTGTGGATAAGTTATAAGCTTCAGAACTATGATGTACTTGGTGTGCTGCCCACAATATATTAACCTCTGCAAAACACATAATTTCTAATGAGGCATGAAAGAAAGAAAGAAAGAACAAAGCCGCATTCGTCTCCCATGACTTTTTTTAACCTAAAAGCAAATGATTCCAAAATTTACATTTTGCTATTTTATCATAATATGGCAGGTAATAAAAACTAACCTTCAGATCTGAATTTAGAGATGATGAAGAGAATGGCATAGGTTAAACATTGGTAAGTGGACACGAGTGGGTGTAATTTACTTGCTGAGAGAGAGAAGAATGAGGTTACAAAAGAAAGTAGAAGGCTTTAAGAAAATGTGAGATGAAGGGTCAGGGGAAGGCAGCCTTGGTTAAATTATATTTTCATCAGGCATTTTGTCACTGACTTCAAGGGGACCAGAATTTGGTGTGGATTCCAGTATCATACTTCAGGTTTCCTTCAGACTTGGATACTAAAAATGTTTTAGTGCTTGATGAGTAAAGAAAAAATTTAAATAGTAACTTTCTGGGACACTTCAGTCTTCAAGCCCACCTGGAAACTCACACCACAAGGACATGGCCATTGTCTGCCTATTAACAAGAAATGGAAAAACAAAGCATTCAGGTATTACTGTCTGGGAACTTTGGATTCAGTCAAAATATAGTGACTGGGGCACTGTTTTATGGGTGAGGTTTGGGCGAGGCTGGTGTAGGTCACACGCCCCAAAGGCATGACACTTTTGATTTGCTGCATGTTTCAGAGCAAAACAGAGAAACACTAACTGTTTACCAAGGCATGTTTTTCTTTAAGTACCACTCTGGGTGGCCTTGTTGCTATGAAACTTTGAAAATCTAAAGATGTTTGGACAGTCTTAAGTGGGAGGTTATCAAGCAGAAAGGAAAGCCAAAAATCTTTCATGGCCATCAGATGTATTGCAAGAGGCTGTGAGGAAGGTCTTAATTACACTATAATGAGAAGGTGGGTGGTTAATATAGCCCCATAAGGTGCCTTTTCAGCTTGCAACTAAATTAAAGGTCACATATGTTTAAAGGGATGAAATTTACATAAAGTCTCAGCTGATACAGAATTTGAAAACTGATTGGCTGACAGCCAGTTAAATCCTCCCCACTAATGGCAATGTTTCACCGGAACAATTAGGAAACTGCCTTTGGCAGATATTCGGATCCCATCCACAAGAGTGATCTTACAAATGTGTATTCAAATGCCTTGAAATTATCTAGTGCCAAAACTATGTCAAATGGTTCAGGACTGACGATTAACACATAGTTGTAAAGTAAACGGATGCCAAATCAAACACCTTAATGAATCTCAAGGTGTCTTCATCATTTCAAGGGACTAGAGAAATAACAGAGTGCCTGTATGCTAGAAATTAGAATTTCTGTATCTAATGAACTGTGACAAGTTAGTAATTTATGAGGCAACTTCATCATTTCTGACTGTCCTCTAAGCCTTTGAAAATCCTTATGATAGTTGTCTTGAAACTACAATTTAAACTACCTATCACAAAACATATTTAACACTCAATCTGAGAAACCTTTATTCCTTAAATGTCTCTTCTCCTGAAGTAACAAGTGTGCACTCTATCTAACATTTGTCATCTGGGGGGGCGCGGGGGGTGGACATCTTAATGCATGCTGCCTTAATGAGCTCACTAGGAGATGAATTATTCAGGTGAGCTTCAATACTGTGTAATAATTTGTATTTGAAATGCTTCCCAAGACCTCTACAGAAGCTAAATGAGTGAACAAAGAATCTAAAAAGGTGGAGGTTAAAAACCTGTCGTCTTAGTTGTTTTAAAAGCATTTACTTCCTATCACAAACTGTGTGTAACACAAGCCTTCACTCAATGAAGTACAGCTGTACAAACAAGGTACAGTAACTGGATCTTCCTTATTTCCCTCAGTCATTTTTCAGCATTGTGAAAAGTTCAAGGAAGGGAATCTGTGATGATTTTTACAGTCTACATTCATTCTGGTTAAGGTCAAATGGTTTTCAAAACTAATTAATAAAATGACATTTTATTAACAGAGTTTAAAATTAAAAAAGCTTCTTAATCTAATGAGCAGGCTAACTGCATGTTAAAAATCTTCTCAAATGTGAGAATCGATTTGGAAGATCAGTAAGTTGAAAATATAGTAGAGCAGTATTAGAAAAAAACAAACAATACTGCCATGAGTAATTCAGTCTAAGAATATTTTCTGATCCTTATATTGTACTCCATTAAAGCTTTAATCCTGCTCTCACTGAAGTTAATGGAAAAACTCACCTGGAATTCACTGGGAGCAAGAGCTACCATGACTAGATGTCCTGACAATATCGGGATCACCCCAATATTAGGGGCTTTGTCTTATATACGCAAGTATTCCCACCCATCTTACCCCTGAAAAAAAAGTGTCCTTATTTTTAACACTTACTATCTAGTCACCATAGCAAAGGGCAGAGTCAGTAATTTGAAATTAATTTTATCCTGTTTTAGCTGAATAAACTGACCATCATTAATATTCATGCTATTTTTTAATTTGAAGCAGTTTAACATTACTGTCCCTGTGTGTACTGCAACAGATTTGGGTTTATAAAATCATCCAAAAGATCAAACTTGAAATTATCAGCATTTTAACAGTATTTTTTCTTATTTTTCAAATGTCACCTTTCACAGCATTTATTAGCTTTTACCTACATAAGAGTCAAAATCTGTCATTTATACTTTCCCAAACTATTACAGTGAAATTGGAGGAGATGCGATTTCATGGAAATTATTAGTTCTGTCATATTTTTGCAACATTTATTATGGTTTTGCAATCTGTTTTCATTTTGGGAAATAGTGCCAAACAACTTATATTGCTTGAGTATAGGCCTGATAAAAGGGAGTTTTGCCTAAGGACTTCAGGATTTGGCCTCAAAATTGAAGAAGAAAAAAAGGAACAAAATTATCAATATTTTCTGTCTCATCTGAACTGATAAATGGTAGCCAAGGCCGTGAAACTCCCCTTGAATTCAACTGAAGTTTTTATCCTGCTCTGGACTGCAGAATTGCATCTTCTGTAATACAGCAGGAAAGACCAGTAAGAAAAGAATAAATAGCAGCACTTACACTAACAATAGTTTATAACTGTGACTAAGAAGCCTGAATCTAGGCATCAATCTATTGTTATTATTATACAATATCCAGCTACAAATAATATGCTGTAAAATACAAAATATGTCTCAAAGGTAAAAAGCAGACTGACCAAGGAAAATAACATATTGTTCACTAATCAGCAGCATCAGGAACAGAAATTGAAGTGTCTCGAGAAAGCTTAGGTGGCAATATTTTTAAATTTCCATGAATCAAAGAGAAGACAAATTACTTATGAAAATATAATTGTAAAACATTGTCTTTCACCCTTCCTTAGGGTGGAAAGTAGAAGTGCACCCAATGCCTATTTTTAAAAAACAGATAATAAAATTAAAAAGATGGCCAAAATCTGTACCCTTTTCCTCTCCATCCCCATTCCCCAAAAGAACCAAGGAAAGTAGGCACTTATGGAATTTGAGGTGCTAGCTATATAAAGCTTAAAAAAAAACAACAACCCACAGTGTCATTTTTTCTTCGTCATGCATGATTAACAAGTGAACTGAAAAATTTAATTGAGCAGAACACAACAAAATTAGGAATAGGTATCAGAACAATGGTTATGATTTGAATTATTATATGCAACAGATGATGGATAATGTCTCAAAAAAACCCTAATTTTCCTCCTAAAATCTACTTATGAAAGGCCAAATCCAGAGGTCTGCTCAGGAAAACTCCCACTGAATTCAGTGGCTCTAACTCCCATGTAACTTCATGATGAATTATTGTGGGAACTAAGTGAAAACTAAATAAAAATTGAGGGTCAGATCACAACATTCCTCTCCCTCCCCAATCCACAGAAGGGTTCTTCACAGTACAGATTTCATCTCTCTTCCTTGGGGATGGGAGGTGGTCAACCATCTACATGACACCATAACCCCTTCTTGAGACCCCATGGAGGGCTGTCTCTGGGGTTAGGATCTACATGGGGCTGATGGTATAGAAGATGCACACATTGTCTCCCCATTGGCCCTACTGAAATTACTTCAGTAAAGTAATACCCTGGAGCTGTCCTACTCTTCAACATCAGGAAACAACTCCACAAAGTCCCACCTTATTAAATGACCCTGGGGTAATCCAAACCCACAGAAGGCCCTGGTAGATGGCAGGAATTTAGTTTATGGATTTCTCCCCAGGGCCATGTGGATATTAGGTTTGCAGCTACAGCCTGTTCTCTGCAGATAAATGACACTCGTCCAACAGTACAATCCAAAGGAACACTAAGACAATCTCTCAGAACTTCCCTCCATCTTTATCTTCTTCCCTGGGTTTTACTATGGGAGGGGGAAGATCTTGCCCCAAATAAGGGTATGCACCCCAATAAACCACTGTCATTAATACTGATATATAAACACCCACTTTCTACAGTGTTGGCATTATAGCTGATTCTTCTCCACTTTGAATTTCTCCTTGCACAAGTTTTACTTTTTGGCATCAATCAGCAAGTAGGCTGTTTTAGAGGTGGTAGTTGATGCTGGAACCCCATTGTAATAGCCCAAAATCAGATTCAACACTTTTGCTACCTGTTTTAAATTCAAATCAATTTCCCATGTGATGGTAGAAACTGCTCATCTCAGGCATAAGATTTCTCTTCAAAATACAAAACACAGTAAGTTCAAATTACCCTTTGTTCTTAATTTCCTTCTCCTTTCACCATGATACATAACTCACCATATTTTGTTTAACAACAGGAGAAAATGCATTTGCCAATAAAAACTGTTCAAGAAGCTATGTCAGTGAAAACAGAAATTTTCACAACACCCCAAGAACAGCAGCAAGGTAAAAATGTGTCAGTTCTGTTAAACAGATGAACAATTTCTTTTCAAGTTTTTTCACTCAGAGGGCTCAACCATAGGCTTTAGAATTAAAAAAAAAAGTGTGCAGACAATGTGGAACATATTTGTATTACCACTTAATGAAATACACTCCGAAGCATGGCTTTTGATTCTTTTTTCAGAAGTCATGGCTATGGACAAGTGAATGGCGGGGGGGGAGGGGTATTTGAATTCAAAATCTAATTTTAATCTAGCTATTTTTGTTATGTTTTGTGGGGTAAGGTGCATACGTTATTCAGTCAGAAACAGAAACATATGACTTATCTAACAGTACATACATTGAGAATATTTACAATTATGTGTACTACATCACAAAGGTACCACGTGATGAATGGCTTTGGCTAATGACCGCCCAGGTCAGTGGTGAGATATTTCCCTTCCTCCACCACCTAGTGTGGTCTCTGAGAGTCACCAGTACCTAATGAGGAGCAGTAACCTACAATGCTTTGGGTATCATTAAATATATTGCATTGCAATTACAAGGGAACAGGTCGATAAAATGGCTGGTCTCCTGACTCCACCCTCTCCCATGGCCTTGCTAAGCAGAGCCCCAACAGTGGTTGTTGAAGAGGAAGGTGGTGGGGAAGCAAACTTTGCAGCCACCTCTTCCATTTGTGAGCCCCTCCTCTGTGGGATTTAGACCCTTCTGCAAAGAGGCCCAAACAGAACAATTACAATTTGTTAGGGACTCCCATCTGTCTTCTGCATTCCCTATAGCTAATGGGTTTAAGATTACTTTGGTAAACAGAAAAAATCTTAGTATCTAGCTATTAGCTTTTGTTTATCAAATACTTATTCCACTGGAAAAACAAGATGGGTTTGATCCACTATCTACCTGCTCAGTTACAACTGATCTACTCTGCTACTTTGCTTTATGAATATATCTGCAGACTTTTTCAGAGATCCATGCTCCCTGCTGAGTGCCATATTTGCATAACAGCTGGATGAAGAAGCACACAGATAGAACACATTTGAGCTTTACCTTATAGCTTATACCTTATAGAGAGACAGTTATCTTATAGCAACAAAAGATGGGTATGGAGTGGAGGGAGGCTCCCAACTGCTCTGAAATCAAAACCCTCCTGAAGGCTCATTTCTTCTGCCCTACCAGCACACAGTAACCTGCATTAGTCATCAACCATCTCCACATCAACATTAGATTGGTGCGGAGGATGAGGGGGAGGGGAGAGAGAGAGTCAGTGCTCTAAATCAACATCCCTATCGATCTCCCTGTTTGTCTTGTCTGTCTTTGCCTATCTCTAAGACAGTGGTTCTCAAACTTTGGTACTGGTTACGCCTTTCACATAGCAAGCCTGAGTGCAACCCCCCTAATAAATTAAATACACTTTTAAAATATATTTAACACCATTATAAATGCTGGAGGCAAAGCAACGTTTGGGGTGGAGGCTGACACCTCGAGACCCCCATGTAATAACCTCATGACCAGGGCCGGCTCCAGACCCCAGCACGCCAAGCGCGCGCGTGGGGCAGCATTTTAACGGGAGGGTGGCAGGCGGGTCCGGCGGACCTTCCGCAGTCATGCCTGTGGGAGGTCCAACGGAGCCGCGGGACGACCGGACCTCCCACAGGCATGACTGCGGCGGGTGCGCTGGTCCCGCGGCTCGTGTGGACCTCCCGCAGGCATGCCTGCGGAAGCTCCACCATAGGCGCGGGACCAGCGGCATGTCTGCGGGAGGTCCCGCGGAGGCGCAGGACCAGCGCCCGACAGCGCGAGTGGCGGAATTTGTAGAGCCGCCCCTGCTCATGACCCCGAGGGGTCCCAATCCCCAGTTTGAGAACCGCTGCTCTAAGACTCTCAGAATGCATCTAAAATTGCATTTTAAAACCTGTGGCAGTGAGTCTCAGAGCCTGGTTCTACAGACTCGGGCTTGCGGGGCTCACACTACAGTGCTAAAAACAGCAGTGTTGATGCTGCAGCCTGGCCCACTCCTTGGACTTCAGAGCCCAAGCTCCAACACAAACCCAAACATCTGTTTTTAGCACCACAGCGTGAGCCCCGCAAGTCTGAGACTGTAGACCCAGTCTCTGTGATTCGCTGCTGTGGGCTTTAACATGTAGTGTAGACATACCCTTAGTTTCCCTGGGCTGGAACTGTTTCACAGTATTTGTGTCTTGTAAATTGTTGTTAAATAAATAACAATGCTAAAATACATTATTTACTGAGAGCCTCCACATCGTTCCTACCACAAATTTTATTCCCATGAGGTCAAATTCTTACCTCAGTTACACCACTACCACCAAAGGGCTGCACAGGTTTAAATGAGAGCAGGATTTGACCCAAGGAATTTATGTGGAAGAGTGTACTATATCCCACACCCAAAGGAGTATATGTATTATATATCTCCCCAGTGTATCCCAGCCTGTACAGCACTACATTAATCCGGGGGATGGAGGAGATGTGAGGTACATGGCATTTTAACCTGGTTATTTCTCTTTATGTTAAATCAGACACTTTTTCCCCCTACTCACAAGTTTAGTTTGATGGGTTTAATATCCTCAACATTTTTATGTTTAAATCATTTAACATTAACATTGTGTTTAACTCAAAGACTAAGAGTAAAGACTCAAGTTCTAATCCTTGCTCTTCTACTGAATCACTGTGTGGCCTCAAGCAAGTCATTTAACCTCTCTCAGTTTATATACCTGTAATAGAGTTTACAAACCCCATACTGAGCACAGGCAGAAGGGAGAGGAGAGTCTTCCCTGCTTACCGGCAATCAGGCTGATCACACCCCTCAGAGCTGCCAGAACTACTAATCATGGAGACATGCACCCACAACTGGGACTGATAAAGAAAACAAACCCAGATATAAAGGAGGGGGAACAGAGATGGAAAGGGAGGCAGAAGGCCTGGGATAGCAGAGGGGCAACAAGGAGACTGCAAGCCCTGGAGTTTAAGGGCTGACAGATTCAATGTAAAGTAAGAGTTTATGGAGTGATCTAATTAAAAACAAATAAAGTAATTTAAACAATTTAATTAATTAGTTTATGGACTGATCTAGTTACAAACAAACTGAAGAGGACCAGTTGGGAAAAAGCTGGAACCCCTAGAAAGAGTGCACCAAGAGCAGTTGACAGTGCCTCATAGGAACTTTATGAGGATAAATGAATTAGACCCAGCACTTGCATATGGTCCTGCATGGGTGCAAAAAAGAGGATGCAAGGAGTGTCCCATTCACCTTGTTCTCCTGAACAGGGCCAGACACAATCCCAGTCCTTGCATGTTGAAAGAAGGCAGACTTGTTACAGGCTAGTACTGAGGGTGATGCTCCTCTCAGTAGAAGATGGCATCAGTTAGCAAAGCTGAGCCTGCACGGCTTGATGAGAGGGAAGTGCACACTGCACTCTGGGAGAGCATGTAGCAGGGGCTGCACTGGCTTGAACTCCCAGAAGAATTGTGCCTGCAAAGGGAGGTGAGGTGGGGAAACTTCATACCCCCGCCCCTCCTCGCCACAGGCACAATTTAGCCTTCATTATATATACAGCATTTTGTAATACTGAGATGAAAGGTGCTTTACAAGTATATGTGCAAAGCAATATTCTTCTCTGAGAGAGTACAGTGGTGACACAAATTAATGTCCAGGTTACCGCATGCTATATCACACAATAACTCGTAGACTTTCAATAGTAAAGTTACTGTATGATGTCATGATAGAGCAGCACGAAGTAATTCTGCAATTAACTTTTGTCACCAATGTAATAAGCAAGTTTCATAAGACAATCAAATGCATGATTCTTTTGTGATGAGAAAAGAGGTGTTTTTTCTGCCCTTTTTTCCCTAAACTATCTCTGCTTTTTTCCCCTCTTCTTAAATTACTATATGTGGTCAGTAAAATATTCAGTGAGTGGGCTAACTTATAATCAAGTAGTACATTGGGCTATATGCTCCCATGGTTTACACGCCAAAAGCTGTAGCAACCTAGTACAAAACCTGTCTCCAAAAGCTGTGCACCAGCCAAAACCTCTTGCTTGATCTGCTGCCATACCAGTTGAAAACACAAATCCACTCCCACAGAAAAGATTTGCAAAACTCAAACCAGAAAGAATGGGCTGAGGAAACGTGGGAAGACTCAGGGAAAGCCAAAGTATTACATATACTACCCAAGGGGAAAAGGGGCAGATCATGTCCCCCTACAGCAAAATCTCAGGGGACTACAAGATATATTCAGAAAACTCAGATATAGTTTAAACCTGCAAAATTTCTGAAGTATAATGAGATCAGGGGAGCAGACTCTGGCCAGCTGCAAAACACTTAGAAGCAGTGGCCCGCCATATCATAAGATCTGTGGGGAATTCCTGCCATCCTTATAGGTTTAGGCTATTCATGCAAATCTACAATACTTCTCAGGGACCACTGTCTCTCCAATGCAGCGTAGCTCCCTCAGGAGGTCTGTGTCATCTTCAGGAGCCAGGCTGCCATGGTCAATCTACCTATGTCTGGTCCCAAATAGCTGAAGGCAAGAAGTGGAAGTCTGCATAAGTCAATTATGACAGGGTCAATATTAACTTATACTGTATGGAAGTCTCCATGTGGCTGCTGGAGGATAATGCTGCAGACTGCAGCTATCTCATAGTAACCCCCCACCCTGCCATGCTATCAACTCCACAAACCACAGCAGATGTTCAGTAAAGTCACTCAATATTGGCTCAATCTCCACTACCTCCAAGGCTAAATGAACAGATTTCCCCCTCTATGAGGAAGAAATTCAAAGGATAAATATTCCAAAGCAGCATTAACTTGCTATTGTCAGAAATCCATATTTCAGTTAGGAAAAATACAGAAGTTTTAGAGGATGGTAAAGCATGCAGAGGCCATGTGCACAGTGTTGAAGCTTCATATGCTTCATCTCAGATTTTGAGAGACTCAAAAAAGCTTGCTGCCTATTTCGGTATACTATGATCCCCTACTACAAATTCTCCCATATGCTGGAAGTGCAATATTTCAAATCCTCCCCAAGATAGTAGACCTGATTCTCTGGTACCTTGAAGCAGCTTTATACCATCCCAGGAGAATAAGTGTGTCCAAATGCTGGCTTATGTGAACCCCTAGACCTAGAGGATCTCCTCAGCATAAGGATGGATCTTCGGATGGTGAGGAGCCACCATAGCAGCCTATGCCACTCCCTATCCCAACTGCACGTACGGGGTATGGTTAGGTTATCCCTGCACTCCAGCAATCCCTGGTTGTCATAACAGCCCAGGGCCCCTTTGGCCACAACAGTCTGAAGTCTGCTTTGATTTATACCAGGGAATGGACTAGTGCCAGGGCAGCTTCAAGACTGACTTAATAGTGCCTTAATACTTCATTTTTGCCAACACTCTGATCTATTTTGAGCATTCCACAGTTGCAACCCAGGATCTGGCCCAAAATCTTCAGTTACTTCTCTCTTCAGTGGGAATTTCTAGCCACACCCACTGCTGGTTATTGCAAAGTTTATTTTTTCCCCTTTGAAGGAGTGATTTGGTACATATTAACTCATGCAGCTCATTTATGTAGCAATTTTTTTAGCTCTTAGCTCTTTCCACACCTTTTTACTACAAAGACGAGCATATGGCTCATTAATTGCATGCCCATAAATCAATTTAGCTGGTGAAGCCAGATTTATATATTAAAATAAATGCCTGCAAGAAGTTTCAGAGTAAAGGATAAAATTCCTAGCTAGTGAAAATTGGAAAAAACAAACATAGCTCCAGTGAAATCAAGGGAGCAACACCATTTTTTCCCCCAACTGAAAATCTGATTCAAAGCTTTTCCAAATATGGCTGCTGATTACTATACTGGCAACTCTGAATTTTGGAGTATCGCCAAGCTGCATAATATAACTTGGTGTTACTGAATACTAATGTCAAACTCTGTGGTATAAATGTGAGAAACATTAACTGTGACCAAATTAGCACTTTGCTCCATAGCCCAATGATATGAAGACCTGAAACTAAATTAAATGGATGTTAAAAATCAAATAATTGGGTATTTCAGTATGCCTACTTTTCTATCTCTTCAAGTTGCATTAAAAACTGAGCCACTGAAATGTCAGCATATGGAATTTGAGAACATATTCATCCTGAAGGATCTTAGAAGGAAACTGCTGGAATGAAATGGAAAAAGAGAAGATAATTCTCCTTTTGTTCTTTTCTGAGGGTTCTTATTTTCCTGTATTCTAGGCTGTCTCTATGAAAGATTGATGTCTGGTGTCACTGCTAGGAAGTGCAAACTGTTCAGCTTCATTGCAATCTATGTCCTCATCCTCTTGCTCTGCAGGATACCACATACTTTGGCAGCCGATATTCAGATGGGAAGCACTTTAATGGCAGGAATGGATGCCAGTGAATCCTTTTCCCACAATGTTTAAACCTCTGAATGTGCATACATTTAAAGCAACATAAACTTACAGGATATTAAGAAGGAAACAATGACTGATATTAACTCAAGTAACATTCATGTTTCTTATTTGTCCCCCTCCCCAAAGCACCACATTCAAGGAATGTTAGGAGATATTGCAAAAAATGACAAATTGTAGTGAATAATAGTCTGCCAATATTTAGACACAATGAGGGGTGTCAATCAGGGGAAATGTATATGGGTCATTCATATAGCAGAATTTACTCAGCTCTTCGTCTTTCCAGAATAGATAAATTGAGACTTAACATTGAAAAATCAGTCAATGGAGTTACAATGTGTAAAACCAGTGTGAGAAGAGAATCAGAGCCATGGATTCTATACAATTTCCTCTTTGGGAGTATTTTGCATGTCTTATTAAACCAAGTTCCTGTCTCCTATATATCAACATAAAGATAGAATTTTCAAAGGAGCCCACTGAAATTTACTGGAGTTTGGGTGCTTAAATCCCTTCCAAGCTTAAGATTCCAAGGCAGTTTTTGTAAAAGTAGGTGTTTGCCTCATTTTCCTTAGCCAAAATTTCACCTGTTCTTCAAACTTTCACTTCAAGCGCAGACTCTAGAGATCCTTTGGGATCTCATAATAATCTTTAATATTTACTTTTAATAACTCATGATTTATACATGACCCACAGTACAGTGAATCCTACGTGGACAAAAAATAGCTTGATTAGCATACATTTCAGGTAAACGGAAACATGGTACAGAGTTGAAATCCACATCCTGCACTAGTATCAGTTAGTGCAAACCCTGTGCCATTCATATATACATATTTTTCAAATATATTCTGAATTGCCAATATCATCCAGTGACTTCAATGGACTTCTGGATTTGGGCCTTTGTCAACATATCACATCCACTAATGGTTCTTATGCTCTAATCATAGGCATTAAAGGCTTACAACGTTTTGGATGGATTTAAAATTCCCTTCCATTTTTAAAAAATAAACTAATTTTCTACCTTTACATTCCCCCCACCGCTAAAATAGTTCAGTGGTCTGATAATTAATAAGGCAGGTGGCACATTTAAAAAATAATTAGCACAAAATACTTTAAATAATCAAAAATGTATTATTTTCTCTCTTTTTTCTCCTATTAAATGGACTTTTTTAATTACTTCAGATAAATCCATTTATGTTCAATATCAGGCCTCCTGGAGCTTTTAGATTGGTAAACCCTAGAAAAGTTAGACGGACTCTTAGGTGGAGCATCACAAATTCTGAGTTTTGTACTATATGCGCCTTATCCAAAGCCCATTTAATTCAACATAAAAAGACTCCCACTGACTGCAATGGGCTTTGGAACAAGCTCAATATACACAACTCCAACCAAAACAACAGGACTTTAACCTTCTGAACTCAAATATGACATTCAGTCATTTAATCAGATATACTGCAAGGGTCCTAAGTCACCCAAAAATATTTAAGGCGGCACTGTGCAAATGTCCCATAAATTATTCTTCCAAGAGAGAACATGAATCCAAACAACAATTATTCCTGCATTATACAGTTTGGTAGTCACACATAGCCCATTTACAGTATATTTCATGTACAAATGAACTTGCACCAGAGATATCGCTTTCTTTACTGTTACTGTCAATCCCTATACTCTACTCCCATTCCCAAAACCACATACACAACACCAGATTTTCTGTGTCATTCATTAAACTACTGACTGCTGCATCCTTCAGGCAACACACGGACTCCAGCCAGTATCAATTGCAGTGCAGCTGAGATTATCACTCAGACAACATGGTGATGAAAACCGTATTGACAGAAGGGCTAGATAAATGCACCAGATCTTCAGCTCCTGCCATGGAGTACACAGCCCAAGTGAGTAAAGCTGCCAGGGCAGTGTAAAGCTCACCTCTGTACTTCCCCAATCCTAGATCTGCTGCATTGGGTTAGTCCCAGATGTAAATTAGAACAGCCTGAAGGGCCGCCCTAATTTAATGATCCCAAATGGTTGAAGTGGTGGCTAAGGATCAGTAAAGCTTTGGGGCCATTCAAGCCACATCCCTTTTCTCAAACCACATCCCCTAAGTCTGCACTAGGGGCGTAAGAGCCCGCAGCCAGGTACACCAGCATTAAGATCAGCTGGCAACGGGGCATAAATTGGCACACCACACTAGAGGGCTTGGCCCAAAACCTTTTACTGGAGTGCTATGACTGCTGATATTATCTGGTCTCGCACTTCAATCATGAAAAAGTGGGGAGTGGTTAATAGTCTATTTTCCTAAAAACATAGTTAGGAAGGTACTGTAGGTGGAGTGGGTAAACAAGCATGCAGAGAAGTCTCAGGGGCAAATTCTACCCTGACTTACTCGCCAGATGGGTCTTGCACCAGAGATATAGACAGACTGCAGTTTGGCCACTATATTTCCAGGTTCAATACCACTTGCTGCCACTGGGGGAGTCCAGGGAATCCTGGAAACACTGGATTGTTCAGGCAGTAGAGGGAACGGGAGTGGTGCAGAGCAAGAAATACATACAAACTTCTGTGGGACTAATTCAGATTAACCACTCAGAGAAAGGGGATGGAGCTTCCCTTACATGTGCCAATCTGCTTGCACCTATAGCCCCATCCCCTAGTTTCTGTAGGCCTAGTAACTGGAGAGTGAATGGTGGGTGCAATGGGCAGGATGGAGCTGGGTTTCTGAGCCAGAAGGTATTTGGGGTGGGGGGAAGGGGAATGAGGGGTGTCAAGTAGTGCTGCCAATTTTGGTTGCACATATTCCTGGAGATTTCATCACATGACATAATCTTTAATTAAAAATTAATCTTTAATTCCTGGAGACTCCAGGCTAATCCTGCAGGGTTGGCAACTTTAATCAAGTGTGGAAAAGGGGCTTTTTGTGAACCAGTTGAGTAAAAACTTCCAATGTTTCATATTTAAATTACAGATTTTTTCCTCAAAGATAACCTGAGATTAGTGTTTCAGAGCAGGGATGGACTGTTACACTGGCTATATATTGAATAAGAAGAAACTTAACATTAAAGCTATGAAATGCAACATACAAAATGTGGGGAGGTCTTAACCTAAACAATGTTTATACTAAGCAGATCTTCTTGAGGAAAACAGCTCTTTATTTTATCAAGTATCATAGTTGTATTATTATATTGCTAGTGTATGACACTTTTATTATAAATGTTAAAATAGCTGTTTTGTTGCTCTGAGACGGCTGGCTCAGAACTGTCCAGCAGAATCTGTTGTTGCCCTCCTTAGGTGGACTGTGCCAATTAAAACTCCAGTATACACAAGACATAGTCTGTTATTCTACAGCCATTAATCTCCTCCCACAGTTGAAGAAAAAACCAAGTACCAAATCTTTTACTGAAAATGAAGAGGGTGGGGGTTGTGGGGCAGGGTGGTTAATAGGAAATATATTTGTAGAAAGTTTTACAATGTTTTAAAATGTCTTTCTCTGGATGGCAGTATATGTTGTCTGTGTACAGAGCATGGGAGCTATCAAGATTTATAATAAAAGTTAAACAACTTGTCCACATTCATCACAGGATCAAGCCTACCTTATGCTGGCAGAGGACCCCAATAGTGGAAAAAGACTCTCAGCACCCAACATGCTGCTTATCCAAAAAGAGTCACGTAAGGTGTCTAATAAAAGCTCATAGCATCCTGATCTTTATCATCATTGTGAGATGTATGTGTGGGTGATATTTAAGAAGTTGCGTAGAGGTAATAAACTTGCATGTTAAAACCAATGTCCCAGGCGGAGCTGACAAACAGGTTTCTTCCACAGAGGAGATAAGATATGTATCTCTCTTCCCCATATAAATTAAGCATTATAAATCAATACAATGGAAGCATATTTGCATATGGGACACACAGGAGTATAGGACAACACCTTGGAGCCAGAACCCTAGGAAAGGAATCACAGAGGTCATCCTGACTTCAGGGGCAAAAAGAGTGGACTTTCAGAGGAGTGCAAAAAGAACACCATTTTTATCCTCTATTTGAGGAGCTAATCAGGCAGTGCAATTATATTCATGAAAACAGGATCCTAAGCTGTCCTGGTTGGACAAATGCTGCAAGGAAGCCTTAGGGCAAAACTGCTGTAGATAAGGGTTTTAGCTTGTTAAAATTAAATTTAGACTCTAAGAACTGTGTTTGACTTTTTTTTAATAGTTGTAACCATTTTTGTTTCCATTATCCTTACTCAGTATCTCTTAAATCTCAGTCTTTAATAATAAATTTACAATTGTTTCACTATAAATACATCTCCATGCTGTAGTTATATAAAAGACCTGATCCTGAATTGTACTAATCAAGTTGTTTGTATACTGTTCCCTTAGGAACAACAAACCTGGCAATTACTGTGAGTGTCCAGTGACAAGGGTTGGACTCTACAGGGGGACTTTTCAGAGGAGCTCAGGGACTGGAGTACACCAAGTGTTAACCTGCAAGGAAAATAGGGGCTGGAAGAGCACTAAGGATATTGGTAAAAAGAACAGATGCATAGAATCCAATGAAGTGGGCTGTAGCCCACAAAAGCATATGTTCAAATAAATTTGTTAGTCTGTAAGGTGCCACAAGTACTCATGTTCTTTTACGGATACAGAATAACACGGCTGCTACTCTGAAACCTGTAAGGATATTGGGTGGCTAACCCACTGGGAGTGTCAGGGAGCTGACATCCATGTTAGCACCAGCAATTCTCTCTCATGCTAAGGCAGGGGGAACACAGCGACTCACAATCCTGGGCACCCCAAGAAAACTTTGTGCCTGTATACTGTGCACATGACTAGTCTATGCAATCATATGACTCAATCTTAATCCTCCATTCCTTCTGTTTATCTGTTACACTCACTTGTTGCATCTCTCTTAACCTAGAGGATAAATTCTTTGGGCAGGGATGTCTCTTGTTATGTTTCTACAGTTTGTACAGCACTTAATATAACTGGAGCCTGATATGATTGGAACCTTTGGGGATTACTGTGCTAGAAATAATAATACATATTATTCAGATTTTATGCAAAGTTATAAGGAAAGAGTGAGCTAGTGAAGCAAACAGTATAAAAGTTTTCAAGAGATAGATATACTTGTTTCTGGAATAGGATGGGACTGGGGAGAGGGCACAGTTAAAGTGCAGGTGGTTAAGATTATAATCAATCAAAAATGGCAGGAAAATTGCACCAGATGGCCTTTTTCTGTTACTAATATTACTTATGTTCTTATTCAGCTGCAAAAAGTTACAAATAGTTTATCTGTTCAGATTTTTCTGACTCAAATTACATAAGATCAATGTTCTCACTTCACCATCATACTAAAAGTTATCATGACACTGTAGCTGTATTTAATAAATTTACAATGCTGCTTACCCAGAGGAGAAATCTCTAGGTGTAACAGAAGAAGTCCTGTGTTTTATAACATAAATCATTGAAAAAGAAAGGGAAAAAAAAACATTAATCTACTGGATTAAGTGCCACTAGATACAAAGGAACATCTAAAGTTAAACCATACTTCCTGTATCAAACAAATTAATTTTGTCTCCTAAACTCTAGAAGTAAAGCTAACGGGCATGATTAATCTACAGTCACACAGATTGCATGACACATAACTACTCTACAATTGTGCCCACCATGTCTTAAATCTGTCCCTCATTTAACATGGGTCACTGACTAAAGAGTCTATAAATTCACCTTCAAGAAGGCATTTCACAGGTGCAAGAAGAAATTTAACATCTTGAAACTCCCCATTTGCATGAACTTCTTTCAAAAGACTACACAGTCACTCTCTCCTATATGAAAACAAAGCATATTTAAGAGTTCCGAAGCAGTAAGATAATTTTACACTGAAAAAGATGCCTAGGGGATCTATATTATAATTCATACAGTCCCACAAATATGTGATGCTTTAAAGAACCAATACAAAGCTTAGTCTAATGCTCTGAAGATCTTATAATCTACAATTAGATATGATGCAATGAGCAAGGGTAGCAAAAAGTCTGAGGAAAAAGTTGGGAGTCAGGGCAATGTGCATACTAATAGTATTACTGACTGCACTAGGTAGCTGATTGCTCCCATTTGTGCCTTTGAATATTCCCCTATAATTTTTACATTATCAGCAGTAATAAATAGGGTACAGGAAACTATTCCATCCTACCCCTTATAAAATGCTCTTCAATGCTCTATATATTCATTAACGAGTATCTACTGAGCAGATTAGATGCTGTAGCTAATGGGCTATTACCTGCATTCAGCATTCCCAGAAGTAGTTATTCCAGGTATAGGAACATGAGGCCCTGTTTCTATAATTGCCAAGCTCCCACCGATATGCACTGGTAGCAACAAAAGAGACTACACAAAACATGACTTTGATGTTTACGTGTGGGTGCTTCAAACACTCCAAAAACAGACAGGAAGTAACACCATCTCACATCCCAGACTCTAAGTGGTACATGCCTACTTCCAGCTCCTACTTATTAGTGAGGTATGAGGCAAAGAAGTGCCTTCAACTAATATTATCCTGTTACTGTATGCCACATCATTTTCATTGCTACTATATAATGGAAATATTTAAATATTTACCTAAAAAAATTTCTGGATATACCACCACTGCCATTATAAACCATAATTCAGCAAAGCTCCTAAGGAAGTCCTTAACTTTGACTCATCATTGATTTAAGCAGGACTTAAGCATTTGCTTAAATGCTTTAGTGTATGAGAATGTACTTATGCATTTGCTTAATTTTAAGCATATGCTTAAGTGCTCTGCTGAGTCAGAGCCATAAAATTAAAAGTGTTTTCATTATTCTCTCACACTGTGCACTGATGCTAGCTTTTGCACATATATTAACTGTAGCATTTCTTAATCTCACAGCTCACAAATGGGTTAGCATTTATCTGCTTTATGCACATTATATGAAATAATTTATATCTTGGTACCACAACAAAACACCACCAAACGTTTAAATGTGAGAAATCCAGTTGCAAATTTCATTATGTAGCAAAATATGCAGAAAGGTAATTTTTGAACATTTTTCTTAAAGGCTACATTTATAATCAGTATGTGATCACCTGACTAAATATTATGTTAGTATCCTGTATATGTTGTCTTATGCTGATTTGAGTCTGCCTTTGCATGTTTTAACAGTGCTATTTATTCTTGGCCACTTGCTTCTCCAAGAAGGAAGAAGTGGGACCGCTTAAAACTTTAAACGGAGTGGAGATTAGGGATAATCTTGGCATGGCACAATATCTGAACGAATATTTTGGCTCGGTCTTTAATGAGGCTAATGAAGGGCTAAGGAATAGTGATAGAGGGACTGATGGGAATGAAGATATGGGGGTAGGCATTACGGTATCTGAGGTGGAAGCCAAACTTGAACAGCTTAACGGAAGTAAATCGGGGGGCCCGGATAATCTTCATCCTAGAATATTAAGGGAATTGGCGAGTGAAATTGCAACCCCGTTAGCGATGATTTTTAATAAATCTCTAAACTCGGGGGTTGTACCGTTTGACTGGAGATTAGCTAATATAGTTCCTATATTCAAGAAGGGGAAAAAAAGTGACCCGGGTAACTACAGGCCTGTTAGTTTAACATCTGTAGTATGCAAAGTCATGGAAAAAATTTTAAAGGAGAGAGTGGTTACGGACCTTGAGGCCGATGGCAACTGGGACAAATTACAACATGGTTTTACGAAAGGTAGATCGTGCCAAACCAACCTGATCTCCTTCTTTGAGAAAGTAACAGATTTTTTAGACAAGGGAAATGCGGTGGATCTAATATATCTTGACTTCAGTAAGGCGTTTGATACGGTACCGCATGAGAAATTACTGGTTAAATTGGAAAAGATGGGGATCAAAATGAAAATCCAGAGGTGGATAAGGAGCTGGTTAAAGGGGAGACTGCAGAGGGTCGTATTGAAGGGTGATCTGTCGGGTTGGAGGGGGGTTACCAGTGGAGTTCCTCAAGGTTCGGTTTTGGGTCCGATTTTATTCAATCTATTTATCGCTGACCTCGGAACCAAAAGTAGGAGTGGGCTGATAAAGTTTGCGGATGACACAAAGTTGGGAGGTACTGCCAATTCGGAAAAGGATTGGGATATCCTCCAGGGAGATTTGGATGACCTTGTAAACTGGAGTATTAGTAACAGGATGAAATACAATAGTGAAAAGTGTAAGGTTATGCATTTAGGGATGACTAACAAGAATTTTAGTTATAAGCTGGGGACGCACCAGTTGGAAGTAACGGAGGAGGAGAAGGACCTAGGAGTCCTGGTTGATCGTAGGATGACTATGAGTAGGCAATGTGATGTGGCCGCTAAAAAAGCTAATGCGGTCTTGGGATGCATTAGGCGAGGTATTTCTAGTAGAGATAAGGAGGTGCTGGTCCCGTTATATAAGGCGTTGGTGAGACCTCATTTGGAGTATTGTGTGCAGTTTTGGTCTCCCATGTTTAAGAAGGATGAATTCAAACTGGAACGGGTACAAAGAAGGGCCACTAGAATGATCCGAGGAATGGAAAGCCTGTCGTATGAAAGGAGACTTGAGGAGCTCGGTTTGTTTTCCTTAACCAAAAGAAGGATAAGAGGAGATATGATTGCACTCTTTAAATATATCAGAGGGATAAATACCAGGGAAGGAGAGGAATTATTTCAGCTCAGTGCTAATGTGGACACGAGGACAAACGGATATAAATTGTCAGTCAGGAAATTTAGGCTTGAAATTAGACGAAGGTTTCTAACCATCAGAGGAGTTCAATTCTGGAACAGCCTACCGAGGGAAACAGTGGGGGCGAAGGACCTCCATGACTTTAAGATTAAGCTAGATAAGTTTATGGAGGGGATGGTATGATAGGATAACGGGTTTAGTCAATAGGTCAATAACATGCCACAATGGTAATTAGTACAAAGGGTCAATGATAGGATATTGTTAGCCTTTTTCCAGAGGGTCTGGCTGGAGAGTCTTGCCCGCATGCTCGGGGTTCAGCTGATCGCCATATTTGGGGTCGGGAAGGAATTTTCCTCCAGGGTAGATTGGCAGTGGCCCTGGAGGTTTTTCGCCTTCCTCCGAAGCATGGGGCAGGGTCGCTTGCTGGTGGATTATCTGCTACTAGAAGTCTTTAAATCATGATTTGGAGCATTCAACAGCAGAGTCAAGGGAGAGAATTATTTCAGGAGTGGGTGGATCGGCTTATGTGGCCTGCATCTTGCAGGAGGTCAGACTAGATGATCATAATGGTCCCTTCTGATCTTGAATTCTATGATTCTATGATTCTCTCGCTTGCACACAGCATACAGGACCAGAAAGTATCTCATGATGTGGAGGAGGCTCAGAATATTGGGAGGGAGAGATGAATAAAAGAGGAAAATGGAGAGGATCATGAGGCTCTGAAAAGATTCTATGCAGGGTTCCACTTTTTTTCTGTGTGGTCTTCTGAAGGAAGAAGTAAATATGGCCCGTTTAACATACATGTACAGGGCTGCAAATATTTCATTTGCCTTTAATATGTAAATGGATGAATGTGTAGGTTTAGTTTGTGTGTGAAAGGGAAATTACATAACAGAAACATTTTCTCATAATACTCTCAGTTAAGACTGGTCGACTTCAAGATCTTATTGTACTGTTTGTTCTTAAATTCAACTCACTTTTTGCATTAAGAACTGCAAAGGAATCAGATCAATAGTATCAAAAGCAAATTTAGGTCCTAATCCTGTAACTGTCACAGGCAGACCCCTCCCTCGAGCCATGCAGGTCCCCACTACAGTGAAGTTAGCTCAGTATGGCGGTCGGGAGTCTGTTTGTGCATGATGAGATCTCAGTTTGCACTGAACAATTTTCATTTTCCTTGTGTGAAATTTTTTCTAACAAACTTTGATGTCAGCCTTCTTTAAATTCAGATAAGGGGGTATCTTTTTCATTATTTTATTCTGTATTTATTCTGTACACTATATTATTGCCCTATATTTCACCATTGTTTTGAGGTTGCTTCAGCATTTCCGTCACAAACTGTTTCTTCAATCTAGCATTAGGAATCTGCTCTCAGCTGGGAGCTGGTCTAGGAGGTAAACTCAGGAACTATTTCCTCCCCCGTCTCCCAAGCTGTTCTTCAGATGGGACTTGATCCTGCAAGGCGCTGAGCACTCTGGCTCCAAAGCAGCAAAGCACTTAGGGACTACGCCCATGACAAATAAGAAGACCTGGCTTTTTTTCATTTTTTTCAAATGAACATGGACATAAGTTTAACACAAACTGGGTGTTTATAAACAGCATTTACATTGACATCCAGTTATTATTTTATATTAGGATTTTTAAAAGACAGACTAGCTACGTGTACTATTTTAAACACGAGGGTAGATATTTAAGGACTTACTCTGGGAAAGCTTCCATTTACCAAAGGTTTCCATGGAATACAAAGCCCATGTAGAATCATTATGCTTAATCAGAAAAATAATGCCAATTCTAGAAAATGTCTAAACTTATACCAGAATCTATATTGTGTCAGTGTGGACTCCCCTTTCATAGTTTTTTCCCCCATTTTGATATTTAAAAAAGACAAAATTTAACATAAAAGTGCATGACAGTGGCATTGACTTTTAGATTTTAAAAGGGAAGAAATCCAGGAATAGTGCAAAAATATGGCTAAAATTGGATCATTAGCTCATGCTGCTCTGCATAGCTATTGTGCAAACACGGTATGCTCTCCAAGGACCTCTACAAGAGCTAAGCACACCAGGGTGTATCAAGGACAACATTTGAACCTTACTCTGAACTTTATTTGTAATGCATAGCTAGACTATGGTAACATGAGGTAATAGAGCCAGTAAAATAATGGGTCTCTCTGGGAACCCCAAACACCGCTAGCAAACTTTCTTAAACTAAAATGTTGTATTGATTTCACAGCTTTGGGTATCCTATGGTGTTTGGTTGTTTGGACCTTGTCCACAGATTGTCAACTGCATGACCCTAAGGACATGTCCTCATGTTCCATGGAATTTTCACACACAAAGGTTTCCTGCTGCCCTGATTGTGCACCAAGTATGACACACTTGAAAATTAAGCTTTAAAAAGATGTAAAAGCTTCTTTGCATACAGGATTTTTTTCAAGCAATGTTCACATATATCCAGCATATCAAGGGCTGTGATTTGGCCAAAGAATCACTAGGACTGATCCTTGACCTCCCACTAGAAAGGTCATCTTTCAAAATACATGACATATTAATTTAACATTTTCTAGCAGAAGCTGGATCCCTTATAGCATACCAATGAAAAGAAAAGGAATGCCCTTTCCCCCAACTCTTTCTGGTACAGCAAAATGTTGGAGGAGTCATGATGGGAACAGGCCGGCTCCAGGGTTTTTGCCACCCCAAGCGGCAAAAAAAAAAAAGCAAGCCGTGATCGCGATCTGCAGCTCTACCGCCGCTGCTTCAGTCTTCAGCGGCAATTCAGCGGCTGGTCCTTCGCTCCGAGAGGGAGTGAGGAACCCGCCACCAAAGACCCGGATGTGCTGCCCCTCACAGTTGGCCGACCCCAGCAGCTGCTTACTTGGCTGGTGCTTGGAGCCGGCCCTGGATGGGAAAAGTTAATATATCAAAGATGGACACATCAAAAAAGATAAAAGATAGTTTGGAAATACAACTTCCCGTTATTGAGTTTTCTAACAAAAAGCACTCCAGTAACTGAGCCAACACATCTACAAATCCATTTTTGAATATGAAGGCTTAGGGACAGATCTCCAAGCCTGGCCCTTTTATAGCCTGCCAGAGCTGTAAATTATGAATGCTGGTAATGATCCCACAAAGGGCCATTATGGTAGTTAGGGACTGGACAGAAATAGCATCTCCATGGCCCTTTATACTGACAGGAAAAGGGGTTGATAAAGAGGCCACTATTCCAGCTCCATGTCGTTCAGGGATTCACTCGTGCCAGAAGAATCTGTCGGTAGCCAGAAAAGATGACTTAGCAGATGCTTTATGCCAGATGCATAGCACAAAACTACAATAGGTGGCAGAATCTGGCACACAGAAGACAGACAGGCAATAGGCAACAAACTGGGCAGATGCTTTGGGTGATTTTGATCCCACAACAGTGTAAATCAGAAGTTGCTCCTTTGAAGTCAATGAAGTCACACTAATGTGAAAGCAGTGTAAGTGAACTCAGCCTCATGTCTATTTTGGTCCATATGAATGATCTCCTGTATGCAAAAATATGTTATAATGGCTATGAACCATCATCTGATAATTTTTTCTTCCCCCAGTGGAATCCTACTTCTGTACATATGTCAAATTTGATTTTTTTTGTATTCTATGAAAACTGATTCCCATTTTACTTGTAAAGCAAGTGTATTTTATACAGAAATCAATGAGCTACAATGAACATATATCCCCAAAATCCCATTTTTACAAAGTCACTCTTCAGAGTACAACTTCACTTTAAAACTTCAAACGTATGTGTAGGGATTTGCCAACTGCCACTCTACTGGATTAATGAATGACCCCCAGAGCCTACTGCACATCTGATGAGAACACCAGCTGCAATATAAAATTTCAATGTATCATATAAAAGACCTGCTGGGTTCTGCTAGGAAACATTTTTAGAGTAGGGGAGCTGAAAGGGGAAGGGTCACAGGAAGGGGATGGCTGAGATAGCCTGTTAAGATTAAGGCAGCCTTTCACAACTGTCATGAAACACCTTCAAACCAAGCACAACATCTATGCACCCACCCTTATTATGACAATCGGGAACACACATGCGCGCGCGCGCACGCACACACACACACACACAAAGTACTTCCCCCACACAAGCAGAATTTTATAAGGCTGGATTGAGGGGTACGTTGTGAGAGAAATGGACAGGTTGTGATGGGCCATCATGGAGAAGTTGCAGTGGGCCATCTGAAGTGAGGATTAAGCCAAATGCTTTACATATAAACATGAACACACACAAATTGTGTATGTGTGGCCCCAACACTGCAAAAGGATCCATATGGGTGGATCCCTATGCCCAGGCAGAAAAATTTGCAAGATCAGAGCCTAAAGATTTAATCCAATAGTCCAGAACAAAGGACATATTAATACTAAAAATCAAAGGAAATATTAACTGGTTATCATGTTAAAAGTCAATTTTTATAATGTCTTATATTATTTACTTAAAACATTCAGTTACTGGGTTCAAAACTTCTTTGTTTTCTTTTTATCTGAAGGAAGTATGATGATCTCAGTTAAATATTTGGAGGTAAATAATCAGTGTGATGCAAGGGAACTAAGTTAGACAATTCCTAGTAAAATTAATTCTGCTGTATGTGGCCTGGATTGTGAAATTTTAAAAATACATACTATAAATACATACTGTAAATTCAGCCACATTGAAATGAATGAGAAATGAATGGTGCAATATGTCCTATGGTTCAGTAACACAAAAGATCTAACATTATTTATTAGTTTCTGAGAGCATGCATAGTATGCTTAGCCTGGTACTCATGAACCACACAGGGTTTTTCTATATTGATACTTAGTTCATGGTAAGCTGGGACATAAATCTACCCTCCACTAGCCCGCCAGTCACTAACTGTCCATGTGGATCCTGCTTCTGCACACTAAAAGGCACTTTAATCTAGTTCCATTTCAAAGTGGGGTAGATCAAGTGTACTAGGGAACTTTTAGAGCACAGCAGCAGGGTCCACATGGATAGTTAGCATGCAGCAGGCCAGTGCAGGATAGAATGACTCATATAGACAGGACCATACAGAAGCAATGGAATTCAAAAGGTAAGGCTGAAAATCTGCATTGACCTTGCAGCTTTAGCGTAAGTAAGGGTGGGCTACCAGACAGAACTTCCAGTCTTAAAATCTGTATTTTTTGGCTGAATATGATTAATCATGCATGGCAACTATAATACCGTCTGTAGCTGAAGAATATATTTCATGGCTCTGTGGATTCTGAATCAATGGAAGATCACAAATGTGTTCTTCCTTAGGAATATTTACTTATACGCCCCCTTCTGTGATAAATTTTGTTTGCAAATAAAAATAATAAATATACTTTAAATTTTATCCATGGTAACAGAGTACATGCATTAAAAAAGAAAAAAGAAAAAAAGTCTGCTGTTCTAGGACAGTAATGGAGAAAACTCAATTTGTGAAGCAGGAAGTAGAAAGCAAAGGAATTCCAAAAAGGCTCATTTACTCAGGGAATACTGTATCTCGGTTTTCTAAGTCAAGTGTGGGAAAATTCCACAGAAACATGTATGAACCTTTGTCCAAATCAGACAATTGATAACACATTTATCACATAAATCAAAGCCATGGGAATATGTTCTTCTCTTCTAAACTTCTTTTTATTTATTTGTATCACAGTAGTGCCTACAGGTCCCAACTGAGATTAATGCTCCAAGTGCTAATCTTCATGTACATATATGGAAATGTGGTTTAGATAAAATTACTATAAGGCGGATGCACAACTGGTTGAAAGATTGTATTCAAAGAATAGTTATCAGTGGACTGCGGAAGGGCATATACAGAGGGTTCCGTAGGGATCAGTCCTGGATGTGATACTATTCAATATTTTTATTAATTACTTGGATATTGGAGTAGAGAGTATGCTTTTAAATTTTCAGATGACACCATGCTGGGAGGGGTCACAAGCACTCTGGAGGACAGAATTACAATTCAACGTGACCTTGACAATTGGAGAATTGGTCTGAAAGCAACAAGATGAAATTCAATAAAGACGAGCACAAAGCACTTCACTCAGGAAGGAAAAATCAAATGCACAGCTATAAAATGGGGAATAACTGGCTAGGTCGTAGTATTGTTGAAAAGGATCTGGGGGCTATAGTGGATCACATATTGAATTTGAGTCAACAATGAGATGCAGTTGCAAAAAAGTATAATATTCTGAAGTGTATTAGGAGTAGTATCATGTAAGACACAAGAGGTGACTGTCCTGCTCTATTCAGCACTGGTGAAGTCTCAACTGGAGTACTGTGTCCAGTTCTGAGTGTCGCACTTTATGAAAGATATGGACAAACTAGAGAGAGTCAAGAGGAGAGCAACAAAAATGATAAAAGATTTAGCAAACCTGACCTGTGAGGAAAGCTTAAAAAAACTGAGCATGTTTAGTCTTGAGAAAAGAAGACTGAGTGAGACGTGATAAGTCTTCAACTACGTTAAGGGCTGTTATAAAGAGCATAGTGATCAATTCGTCTCCATGTCCACTGAAGGTAAGACAAGAAGTAATGGATTTAATATGCTACCAGGGAGATTTAGGTTAGATATTAGGAAAAACTGTCTAACTATAAGGTTAGTTAAGCTCTGAAATAAGCTTCCAAGGGAGGTTGTGGAATCGCCATCATTGGAGGTTTTTAGGAACTAGTTGGACAAACAGGGATGTCTAGGTTTACTTGGTCCTCTCACATCACAGGGGGCTGGACTTGATGACTTATCGAGCTCCCTTCCAGCCTTACATTTCTACAATTCTATACAAAGAGCAAGTCCACATCTTAAAGAAGTTACATACTAAGAATCTGATTCTAAGAAGACTTTACATCCTGTGAGTAGTCCCATTCACAGGGTTAAAGTGAAACAAAATAGATAAAGGAAGTATCATTATTCCCATACATACATACATATACACTTCAACTATGCTCCTCCTTCCCACATCAAAATGTCTTTGGTATTTTTCTAAAAAGTTAGAGGTAATGAGTTTAGTATGGTAGTACATTTAATTAGGCTCTGATCTTGAAATTGGCTCAGAGTCCCACTGATATAAAATTGGGCCTCTGTGCAGGAGCTGGGGTCTACATGCACAGAACCAGGTGCAGGATCAGGATTTTAGAATTTAACTGTTAGTATATGACTGTCCTACTGTATATGGTTGCAGATCCTGTCATTGCCTTAGCTACTTCCAAGTTTCTGTGCTTTTCTTTAGTCAACCTTACAAAAGTGTCATTTTCTTATTATTGTGTTGTAGACCCAACAGCTGTTTATATTCCCATTTTTAAAGGCCTCAATTTACCATATTCAACTGATAAATGAAAAGTAATGAACACTGGAAAACATAATCCCAACCACACGTATAAATAAAATGATGGGGTCTAAATTAGCTGTTACCACTCAAGAAACATCCACTCAATGTGCAGCAGCAGTCAAAAAAGCAAACAGAATGTTGGGAGGGAATCATCAAAAAAGGGATAGATAATAAGACAGAAAATATCATATTGCCTCTATATAAATCCATGGTACACCCACATCTTGAATATTGTGTGCAGATGTGGTCGCCCCATCTCAAAAAAGATATATTGGAATTGGAAAAGGCTCAGAAAAAGGCAACAAAAATGATTAGGGGTATAGAACAGCTTCTGTATGAGGAGAGATTAATAAGACTGGGACTTTTCAGTTTGGAAAAGAGACGACTAAGGGGGGGGGATATGATAGAGATCTATATAATCATGACTGGTGTGGAGAAAGTAAATAAGGAAATGTTATCTCATAAAACAATAACTGGGGGATCACCAAATGAAATTAATAGGCAGCAGGTTTAAAACAAACAAAAGGAAGTATTTCTTCACACAATGCAGTCAACCTGTGGAACTCTTTGCCAGAGGATGTTGTGAAGGCCAAGACTATAAACAGGGTTCAAAAAAGAACTAAATAAGTTCATGGATGATAGCTCCATCAATGGCTTTTTGGGATGATGTCCCTAGCCTCTGTTTGCCAGAAGCTGGGAATGGGCGACAGGGGATGGATCCTTGATGATTATCTGTTCTGTTCATTCTCTCTGGGGCACCTGGCATTGGCCACTGTCGGAAGACAGGATACTGAGCTAGATGGACCTTTGGTCTGACCCAGTGTGGCTGTTCTTATGTTCTTAACCCAATTTTAATTTCAGAGATCAGACTGCTGTTCAGATACTAGTGCTATATTAACCATGAATGGAAAAAGCTAAGGGATTTTGCCCTGTGCCCTACCTTTAGGTTTTTCTTCTTGAGCCCATGACAACATTAATTAAACCATACATATGTGCAATTTTTTTTCTCAGTGACAGCTACTCTCCACAATTTCCAAGAAACTGTTTCCAATAAAGTTTCTCTGTATCAGTTATTTTCCAACTCTACTTTAAAAAATCCTGACTCTATCTAATCAAAATTTTTGTTTTTCTTTGTGAAGATTCCTCCTTTTGGGTATTTTTTATTAAAAAAAATACCCAAGTAATTAAGGTGTTTTAATATTAAGCTTCTTGCTTCTTAAAGCTACAATAAAATATTTTGGAAGAGTTCTGTTTTCTCCAAAATCCTCCTTTCCCTAAACAAAAATTATTAGTGTTAGAATTCTGAATCCAATCCTAAATGACCATAGTGAGCTTGACTGACTATATACAGAAAAATGGCAGGAGGAGAACTTTGCTTTAATTAACAATTAATTAATCTGATCCCTGCACTCCAAAGGGGACGCTAGACACAGCATTTCCATCATGCATTATGGTACCTTTTAATGCTACAACAAAAATATCACATCAATGTAACACCACAATACAAACATACCATTACTTGAGCCTCTTATAGGCATCAAAGAGGCATCTTATAGGCATAATTCTCTGTAGGTAGTTGCAGCAATGAGAACATCATATTAGATTTTACTTGAGTCTTTTCTCATCAGACACGATGACACAAACTCTCTACTATCCTTGGCATGGCTTGCACTACAATTTGGAATCTTGAATATTGTTTTACTAGCTAAAGATAGATATTATCCAACAATAAAGCACCACTGTTCCTAATATATAACTTTTTGAACAATGAAGTGATGGATGAAGAATATCTATTTCCACATAAAACCCAGTGTAGGTTTTTGGTCTATGGCTTTTGGGGAGTGTATTTTTGCAATTCTGTTCTCAGACAAAACTTCAGCATTAATGAAGAGATTAACAGGTAATGATCCAACTGTGAATGGGGATCTTGACTGGGATTCAAGGTTTCCAAAAATTCCAGAAAGGAATGCCTGAGCCATCTGTTATTCATTATAGTCTTGTCTCCACTGAAGATCACCTGAGCCTCCATTTCTTTAAGCATTTTTCCCATCCTGGTGTAGTCTTCCTTGATGTGTTCCAGCATGAATATAGTTCTCACATGACGGACAATCAGTGGATTCTGTCCCGCTCCCGTTAGGATCCTCTTCAGATTCAGCTGTATCAGCCTTCAGCCACATCCTAAATTTTAGCTCCCAATGGACAACACATCCTAGCCATGCCCCCTTGCTTCCAGCTACAAAGGCTACTTGTTATTGAAGGATCTCCCTGAGCTGGTTAAAACGTCTTTAGGGCTAGATTATGTTGCCAGTGTGGCAGAAATCTGGTGCACTGGAGAATCGGACCTCTTCTGTTCATGATTATTTTTCTTCAATATTTTTTCTTTTAATTCAATGTTATAATGTCACCATTTTGACTAGCGATCAGAGTATAGTGTACTCCCAAGCCTGCATAACTGAATCCCTATTATTTTCCCCCTTTGAGAATTGCTAGTTTATTTGTTTTAAAATTTTGAAAGGAAAATTTGGCTTAATTTATGAACTATCCCTTCTGTGTGCACTTCTGGTTTCCCACATATAAGAAAGATTAATTTAAACTGCAACAGGTACAGAGAAGGATTACTAGAGTGATCAGAGGAATGGAGAACCTGCCTTATGAGAGGAGACTTAATGAGCTTGGCTTGTTTAACCTAACAAAACAAAGGCTAAGAGTAAATATGATTGCTCTCTATATCACAGGGATGAACACCAAGGAGGGAGATTATTTAAGTTAAGGACCAGTGCTGGCAAAAAACAAATGAATATAAACTGGCCATCAACAAGTTTACATTTGAAATTAGACAAAGGTTTCTAACCATCAGAGGAGTAAGGTTGTGAAACACGCTTCCAAGAGGAGTAGTGGGGGCAAAACCTAACTTGTTAGAAGACTGAGCCTGGTAATTTTTTGGAGGGGATGCTATGATTAGGTTGCTTACAGTGGCATATGGCCCATCCGCCTCTGCTACTAGCAAATATTTCCAATGGCTGGAAATGGGACAGTAGATGGGGAGGGCTCTAAGTTACTACAGAGAATTATTTCCCAAGTGTCTTGCCCATCTGCTCAGTGTCTAACTGATCACCCTATCTGGGGTTGGGATTCAGAAATCTTTCTCTAAAATCTCATGTCTGTGCACTTTATGGGCCAAATCCTGTAGTCCTCACTGATGGCTTTTAATAGGAGTTTTTTCCTGAAAACTGACTTGGTAATTACGGCAGAATATTGTTAGGCTAATGGGTGAATTAAACACTGACCCAAGTAAAGACCTGAGGAGTGACTGAAAATGAAAGCAAATAGGGAATACTAAATGTTGTCCACCCAGATATAAGCTAATCTGTGCAACTGCTGAAGAAAACTAGGAATAGTAGGAACCTGAATAGTAATCTCCTCTGTATGGTACTCAGGTGTGACCACTGAGATGTCAGGGCTCATGCAATCTCCTTTACAGCCACCTCTCTCCACAAGACATGTTAGTGACTTTAGAAAATATTACCATCCCTTCAACCATATTATGTGAAGAGAAGCAATAGATAAAAGTAAAGTCAGGTCACTTACTGCTTACAGAGACAATTACATTAAGCACTTTCCTGTGGATGTGAATATGAAATGACTACAACTACATCATAAGTAACAACACGTAGTGCATTTCTGTTCAGACGAGCAAAACAGAGCCTCAGAAACTGCATGAAGCCAGCAGATAGCAGCCATTGTCATGCAGTGCTTTTAATACAGTGAGTACTATATAAGCATTTTACCATATCTGATCCAGAAAGAAAAAGGAAAACCATGTGTAACCCATTAGCACTTGCTTTGGCATTGTGCTGGCCTGGCACAAACCATAGAAACTCTGAGAAGATAAACATAACCTCTGTTCAGACCAAGAATTTTCAAAACACAACTTGATATCAACCCTGGTCATCTAGCAGAGACAGTTGGTATATAAGAACTAGTGTTGGTAGTGCTGTTAAACTGACCCATAAGGGCACTGATATACTTCTTGAATAACTATGACAAAGACAAGGAGCAGAATCACATTTTGAGGCATTTCCTATTTCCTATTGGGAGAAGTTGAGGTTGTCCACTCAAGTGCTAGACTGATCTTTTCCTGGCTATTTCTAATCTGCTCTCAGATTAATGTTTGCTTTTTATAGGGGTATATTCACGCAAACCACTGTAACTGACTAGGACTTGTTCACCGGCACAATATCTGCAGATAAATCAGGATTTCAGATAGAGTACATTTGCAAAGACTTCCATAAATGTATTAATTTTTATCTTGCTGGCTGGAAATAACACAGGGCCAAAGTCATCCTCAGTATAACTTAACTGATTTCAATGGAGCTGCACCAGGGATACATATAATTTTGTCTGTGAAGTTTGCATTTAGCTTTCTAGTGCATGTCTGTTTTCTAGTGTACTGTACAATATAATTATTTTAAGCTTTAATATTGTCGCAAGGCGATGTATACTGTTTTACCTTTAGTTTTTGTTTTATTCCATGTAATGTAGTGTCAATTTAGCATTCAAGTACTATTACTGAAATGCTGAGTTTTGTATAATGGACTGCAAATGGAGACTCTTGACTCAATAGCACCTTTGTTAATTTATCCACAACTACAAAAATGCTATTCAGTGCCCAAAATCATGGTGTATGATGTACTTGGATTGTTTAAAAGAAAAAAACTGTGTAAGTATACTGGACAACATAGAGTGCAGTCAATTCTTATTACAGGCCAGCTGTGTGCGCTTGAGCTCTCATGGATTTTGGTAAACAACTGATCGTTTTCTTTGTTTTTTCTTTAAGAAAAAGCCTAAGTTGAACTAAAGCACCAGAAATGCCTGTATTAGTGCCAACTCTACTCCCCCTTCCTGACAAATGCACACTTTTTCACTTGCACATTCCACCAGAACAGGAGTTATGGTTGAGCAAGTTACACATTCCAGATGTGAGGTGATAGGAAAATCACAATGTGGAATTCAGGTTTGGGCTTTTTTCATGTCTTAAAAATTCTATTCTCATTAAGAAATTTTTCTGCATCTATATCTATGAACAATAAAAAAAGACTGCTATTAACGTTAGGGCCAACATTTTCAAATTACAAACAAGCATTAAAAACTTTATTTTTTATTGTCTGTCCATTAACTTTGGAACCTGGTGACTATAGGTCATACAGCTATTTCAAAACTCAGGGGAAAATCTGGGGAAGATCTTCTTTTATTAGAAATATTGCCCTGGGAGCTTTCCTTGGAAGTTCCACCAACAGGGGTTTAGGAGGTAATGGAGTTCAAAGTTCATGGGGTCTATACTGAGGTATGCTTATCTGGGCTGCTTTAACTTGCCAGATGTGATTTCTTTTCTTAATGTGGTTTCTATGGGCCTGATGCAAAGAAACATTGAAAACTTTATACTATATCTAGACATATAAACCTTTCAAACCTGGCAGCCTAAAATTAGGATCCTAAAGCTGCCATTGAGTATCTATGTAAAAGATGCTTGATTTTCAGCAGTACTGTGTGCCTGGGGCCTCTCGATGTTTTTACTGAGAATCACAGACTCATAGACTTTAAGGTCAGAAGCAGGGCTGGCTCCATGTTTTCTGCTGCCCCAAGCGGCAAAGAAAAAAAGAAAAAGATGAGTGGCGGCACTTTGGCGGCAGCTCAATTGCGCCACTTCTTCTGCAGCAATTCGGCGGTGGGTCCTCCCTCTCTTCCTCTTCGGCAGGAATTCGGTGGCAGCTCAAAGAGGAAAAGAGGGAATAAGGGACCCGCCACCGAATTCCCGCCGAAGACCCGGACGTGCCACTCCAATTGCGGACAGAGTGCTACCCCTTTAAATTGGCCACCCCAAGCACCAGCTTCCTACGCTGGTGCCTGGAGCCGGCCCTGCTCAGAAGGGACCATTATGATCTTCTAGTCTGACCTCTTGCACAACACAGGCCACAGAATCTCACCCACCCACTCCTGTAACAACCCCCTGACCTATGTCTGTGCTACTGAAGTCCTCAACTTGTGGTTTAAAGACTTCAAGGTGCAGAGAATCCTCCAGCAAGTGACCCGTGTCCCACGCTGCAGAGGAAGGCGAAAACCCCCAGGCCCTCTTCTGACGGTCCAGGGTTACACACATGAGGAATGGGACTAGGGCCATGTATTGTCCTTCCCCTACATTCCATAAGGAAGGATCTGCAAAAAAATTAATGCAGCCAGTCTCTCCTCTCTCCCTGCAGGTTGTCCTGCTCTACTCAGCACTGGTGAGGTCTTAGCCGGAGTACTGTGTCTAGTTCTGAGCACCATACTTTTACAAAAGATGTGGACAAATTGAAGAGGGTCAAAAGGAGAGCAACAAAAATGATAAAAGGTTTAGCAAACCTATGAGGAAAGGTTAAAAAATCTAGGCATATTTTCTTCCTATGTGAAGTACTTTGCACTTATCTTTACTGAATTTCATCTTGTTGATTTCAGACAAATTCTCCAATTTGTCAAGGTCATTTTGAATTCTAATTGTGTCCTCCTAATTACTAGCATGTAATCAGATTTTTCTGTTGCTCAGAAAGGTTACAAGAAGCAACAGAGGCAGGCATAGGCAGCAGGTTTGTATAATTTTTGGTGGGGCCCAAAATGGTGGTGCCCCCCCGCTCCCGCCCTGTAAGCCGATATAAAATGAAGCTACAACGCATCAGCACCACAAGATTACAAGGGTCAATTAAAAGTGGAAAGTCAGAAGCAGCACTTGCCTACTTCAATATACAGTATTATATTTTGTTGCACCTGTTGTGATGAAGTGGGAATGTTCTTAATATTTTCTCTGAATACTGTGTGGGTGCCTCAGTTTCCCCTGCAAGATGCCAACTGAAGGTGTTGGGGACAAAGAGATCAGAAGAGACACAGAGGCCAGAGGAGGGAGTGTCAGTTTGGAGCTGGCTGGGGAAATGGGGAGAGACTCAGAACTTGGTTCTGGGCTCCCCACCCCGCAAGATGGACCTGACAGAGGGGTTCTGTTTTCTGTACCAACAAGCTCTGTTTAAACTGTGTTCCCATCATCTAATAAACCTTCTGTTTTACAGTCTGGCTGAGAGTCACATCTGACTGCGGAGTTGGGGTGCAGGGACCTCTGGCTGCCCCAGGACCCCGCCTGGGCGGACTCACTGCGGAAAGTGCATGGTGTGGAAGGGCTGAATGCTCTGAGGTCAGACCCAGGAAGGTGTAAGCTTCTTGCCCTGGAGACAGTCTGCTCAGAGAGGAGGCTCCCCCAGAGTCCTGACTGGCTTTGAAGGAGTGGTTCCAGAGCATCCCAGCATCCCCTTCCACCCCATGCACTTCCCAGAAGTCCGCACAGGCACTAACACTCCCTCCTCTGGCCTTTGTCAAGAAGGCTAACAGCATTTTGGGCTGTATAAGTAGGGGCATTGCCAGCAGATCGAGGGACATGATCATTCTCCTCTATTCAACATTGGTGAGGCCTCATCTAGAGTACTACATGCAGTTTTGGGCCCCACATTGCAAGAAGGATGTGGAAAAATTGGAAAATCCAGTGGGGGGCAACAAAAATGATTAGGGGGCTAGAGCACATGACTTCTGAGGAGAGGCTGAGGGAACTGGGATGGTTTAGTCTGCAGAAGAGAAGAATGAGGGAGGATTTGATAGCTGCTTTCAGCTACCTGATAGGGGGTTACAAAGAGGATGGATCTAGACTGTTCTCAATGGTAGCAGAGGACAGAACAAGGAGTAATGGTCTCAAGTTGCAGTGGGGGAGGTTTAGGTTGGATATTAAGAAAAACTTTTTCACTAGGAGGGTGGTGAAACACTGGAATGGGTTACCTAGGGAGGTGGTGGAATCTCCTTCCTTAGAGGTTTTTAAGGCCCGGCTTGACAAAGCCCTGGCTGGGATGATTTAGTTGGGAATTGGTCCTGCTTTGAGCATGAGGTTGGACTAGATGACCTCCTGAGGCCCCTTCCAACCCTGATATTCTATGATACTCTAAACTGACCACCAAATTTAAGTTGTGTGTTTTTCGCGTCAGGTGAGGACTCTGGGGCAGGGCTGGGGATAAGGAACTTGGGATGCAGACAGGCTGCCCCAGGGCTAGGGCCAAAGAGGACTCCCCTCCACCCTCCCTGGCAGCAGCAAGCTCCAGGGGAGGGACCCCTCCTCTCCCCCGCAGTTCACTGCACATGCTCCTAGGTCCCTCTCAGGTCCAGAAAGGCCACTCGCCTCCCCTATGGTGGGTACCGAGGGGGGAGGTTGCCATCACGTGTGGCCTCCCCTGCTGCCACCCCTCACCATAGCCTCACTGGGGATGGGGCTGCCCCTTGCCCAGCATAGTGCAGGAGTGGGGACTGCAGGGTGGTAGCTGGGGAGGGGCACAGTATCACAAAATTCACCTAAGCCACAGCTGCACAGGTCTAGGAAGCTCCCCTCCCCAGTGGTGTAGCCAGGTTCTAACATCAGGGGGAGCGAACACGTAAAAAAAGATGCCAGCCAACATATCCAATTACTAATCAGGTAGTTCTATAACAGGCTATAACAGGCTGCCCTGGACCCCATCACACCCTGAAGCACAAGGTAGGGGTAGGCACCACCATGTTGTGCAACAAACACTTGACAAAATTACTGGACTTAGTGATGGACAATGCGGGCAGGTGGGTATTATGTCATTCAATCATTCAACCCATAAAATTGCACACATTTTGCCTCAGTGAAATTAAATATCCAGAGAATTACTGGGCCTGTGATGATGACCAGGGCTTGCTCACCTGTGGCTCCCCCTCCCTGTGCTGTGCAGGCACAGCCAGGCAGGTCTGCATCTGCATCTGCAGGCAGGCACCCTGCCTCATGTGCAGCTCCCGTGGGCCCTGATAGCCACTAGACTGGGAGCCTCCCAGCCTATGGAATGGGCTGGGCTGGGGGCGGAAGGCAAAAGGGGAGATTGTAGGGCGCTTTGGAGGAGGGGAGGCAGTGGGGGAGGGGAGTGGGCTGGCACAAACGGGAGGGCTCTCTGGAGAGGAGTGACAGGGGCACAGGGGTCATTGGGAGTCTCTCGAGGGGGCACAGGGTTTTGTGGGTCTCTGTGGGGCAGGGGGCTGTGATGGGCGGAGCCAGCTGCAACCTGGGTCTGCTCTGCGGGGGGTGTTGCTATAGTCCCCTCAGGAACCTCCCCCCACCCTGTGTATTTTATACCAGCCCCAGGGTGCCCATTGCTGCTCCCTTCCCCGCCCACGGCTCCATCTGTCTGTCCCCACAACCCCCCAGCTGTGTCCGTCTGTCTGTCCTCACAACCCCCCTGGCTGTGTCCTGGAGTGTGTCTGTCCCACAACCCCCAGCTGTGTCTGTCTGTCTGTCCCCACCATCCCCGGCTGTGTGTGTCTGTGCCACAACCCCCCTGGCTGTGTCCTTATGTCTGTCTGTCCCACAACCCCCGGCTGTGTCTGTCTGTCCCCCGCCACCCCCCCCCCCCGCTGTGTGTGTCTGTCCCACAACCACCTGGCTGTGTCCTTATGTCTGTCTGTCCAACAACCCCCGGCTGTGTCTGTCTGTCCCCCCCCCCCCACTGTGTGTGTCTGTCCCACAACCCCCTGGCTGTGTCTGTCTGGCTACCCCCACCACCCCCGGCTGTGTCTGTCTGTCTGTCCCCTCCCCCGCTGGGTGAGTCTGTCCCACAACCCCCTCCCCGCTGTGCCTGTTTGTCCCCACCAAACCCCCCTCCCCAGCTGTGTCTCTGTGTCTGGCTGCCCCCACAGCTCACCGGCTGAGTCTGTCTGATAGGGACAGACGCTGCTGCTGCTCTGCCCAGGGCTCAGACGCTGCCGGTGGCTCGCTCCCCCTCCCTGCTGTGGAGGCGTGGCCAGGCAGCTCCGGCACTGCCCCCGGCAGCTCCCATTGGCTGGGGTTCCCGGCCAATGGGCTGTGAGCCCAGTCGCTGCTGGGGCTCTCCCGGGAGCTGCCGCTGCGGTGAGAGCGCCCAGCATTGCGACACGGGGACCCCCGAAGCACAGGGCCTGGGGCCCAAACATTGCTGGAGCTGGGCCCAGCTTCAGGATTATTGGTGGGGCCTGGGCTCCACGGGCCCATAGAACTCACCGCCTATGGAGGCAGGCACACTGTACCTATTGATGGGGAAAGGCATTCCTGTCTTGAAAAGATCTAAAATAGCAGAGAATCCCCATCAACAGCCAAGACAATCTAGGAGGAGTAGAGTAACAGATCCACTCCAGCATACAGAAGGTTGCAGGTGGTGATGCTGGAGAACTGTTACAAGAGAAAATGTGCTTTCTTCCTTCCATTAACCAGGGAGTGGTTCAAATTTATCAGACACCTACTAGCAAAGATCTGATCTGATCAGAGTCCAGGGTCAGCACTCTCGTAAGAATTCCAGCATTTACCAGCACTCTTAATTAGCAGACCAGGGCTGGTCTTTTCATCAGGATTTTGCCCTTGTACCTTGGAGGTCTACAATATTTGCCTGTAACTAGTCATTTTAATCCTCTGGCTATGATACCTTACATATTAGAATAATTGTTAAAATACAGAGTGGCCTGATTAATGCAAAAGAATCAGCAGCATCAGCTAGGAAATTTGAAAAAAAATAATAATGCAGTTTTCTTTTTCTGAAAAAAGAGGCTGCAAGTTTCTTTTCAGCCTTAAATAAATAATAAAATAAAATAATAAATAATAATAATAGAAGTATTTTCCCCCTATTTGAATTTTTTTACTCAGTTAGTAGATGAATTAGTAACAAAAAGCAGATCCCACAGGTCCAGTAGAGGTGAGCACTGTAATTTTCTAATGTGGCATTTCTCTTACTACTAAAAGGAATATTATAACAGCACAACTTGGAACTCTAGAGTTAATCATCTACCAGTAATATAATCTCCTTGTGACAGGTTCGGTCACAGAGATCCCCTTGGGACTGTCACCTGATGTGCTGAAATCACCTCTGAGCCCATTTTCCCTGCCAGCTTGGGACTCCAGAACCCTATCTTATTGAGCCAGACACACCAGCCTGCTGCAACCCAGACCCAGGGTCTGGTCCACGCCTCCAAAGCTGCAGACTTAACTCAAAACAGCTCAGCAGATACCTATACAGGTATCTGCTTATACAGAGTAAACTCAAATTGTCCACCCTCTATAACACTGATAGAGAGACATGCACAGCTGTTTTCTCCCCCAGGTAATCACTTACTCTGGGTTTACTAATAAACAAAAGTGATTTTATTAAGTATAAAAAGTAGGATTTAAGTGGGTTTCAAGTAATAATAGACAGAACAAAGTAAGTCACCAAGCAAAATAAAACAAAACACGTAAGTCTAAGCCTAATACATTAAGAAACTGATTACTGGTAACATCTCACCCTCAGATGTTCCAATAAGCTTCTTTCACAGACTAGACTCCTTCCTAGTCTGGGCCCAATCCTTTCCCCTGGTACAGCCCTTGTTAGTTCCAGCAGACCTCTAGGTGGCAAGCAGGGGCTTTCACATGGCTAGGATACCCCACTGTCCTGCTCTACCCCCTTTAATAGCTTTGGCACAAGGGCGGGAATCCTTTATCTCTCTTGGTCCCCACTCCTCCTTCTAAATGGAAAAGCACCAGGTTTAAAATGGATTCCAGTATCAGGTGACATGTCACCATAAGACCTCATTCTTCATTACCCATGGGCTGGCCTACACATACACAGGAAGGCTTGCAGGTAAACAAGCCATTTACAACCATTTGTCCTAGTCAATGGGAGCCATCAAGATTCTAAACCACCATTAATTGTCCCCACTTTGCATAATTATAATAGGACCTCAGAGTTATACATCATATTTCTAGCTTCAGATACAAGAATGATACATGCATACAAATAGGAGGAATATATTCAATAGATCAGTAGTCCCCAACGTGATGCCCGCTGGTGCAATGGCGCCTGCTGGGGCATCTATGTGCACTCCCGTACTGGCCGGCGGACAAAAATCTGCCCAAATGCCGCCAAAAAGCAACATCACCAAGAGGCGTTGCCGCCGAAATGCCGCTGATTTTCGGTGGCATTTCGGCGGCGATGCCTCTTGACATTGCCGCTTCTCAGCGGCATTTCAGCGTATGCTTGTCCGCTGGCCATGGTCCTCAGTGGCTCGTCGTCCAGTGCCCGCCACCCAGAAAAGGTTGGAGACCACTGCAATAGATTATAACCTTTGTTATGATACCTTACAAGAGACCTTTTTGTATAAAGCATATTTTACATCATATTTACATTCATAAGCATATTTCCATAAAATACATGGATTGCAATGTCACACTTCTATTTGCATTACTTTTAAAATGTCCATTGTTTGTTTGTTTTTTCATATTTATGGGAGTACCAAGAAAACCCAAATCAGGATTGGTGCCCTTTTCTCCCAGCTGCTGGACTGAAGTAGAGAAGCCAAAAATTCCTGTTCCAAACATCTTACAGTTGACATTTGGAATATGGCATTTCAACCTGGGCTCAAACTACTTTTTGGAAGAAATGGGGGGGGGGAAATCTTTTCAGCTACTTGTGTTATAGGAAGGAATGCTGTTTGAGGCCCCAAGCATGTGCTTTATTTTACATAGGCCCATGTGGGACTACTCATTTCTTTTAAATAAAAATTTGCAAGTAAATAGATCATAATGCAGGCTAACTACCTTTGCTCTTTTAAAAAACCTCAAACATAATTAAACAAAGACAAACTCACAAATCAATGGAACTATGCATGTGCTTAAAGTTACACACAGGCTTACCTGCTTTGCTGGCTTTGGACAAAGGAAGGTATGTTGCTTCAGCTGCAAGAATTCTGTTTAAGACAGACACAGACAAACAGTGTAGTCTTAAACAGTCTTCACAAAGATGACTTATTTATTGGGGGGGGGTTATTTTTGTGTTGTTACTATTTATTTGAGAGTTAAAAATTTGGAGTCCCTAGGCCTAATTCCCCATTGAATTGCTCCAATTTTACACCAGCGTAACCCCTTAATAGGGGGTGAATCAGGCCCCCAGTTTGAATGTTCAGAAGCAGCTCTGAATTTCCTTGCTTTGGTGGGTTTAAGTCAGACCAGAAATATTACTTGGACATTGTTCTATGTAGCTGATATATTACAGAGCTGGTTGCTCAAACGTTTCATGTTAATTTGCAATACACTTTGCAGTACAAAACACTTTTCTAAATATACTTTTTCAAATGTTGAAATATCTTTCAAAATGTTGATCCTGCAGCACAGTACAAAGGAGGAAGGAATGCAGCAATGTATGTTCCGAGATGCCATTTTTCAGAAGCGATATTAATCTGAAATCCTTTCTGCGTATCTCTGGTAGGTAACCAAATGATGAGAGTTAAAGCTCAGTGACACTTTTTAAACAGAATAACAGAAAACTAACTTAAGTTCTCTCTCTCCTGTTCACTCTCAAAAAAAAAAAAAACCAGCTGAACAAACACAAAAACAAGAAAACTCCACAAATCCCAGATTTTAGTTGAAGCTGTGTAGAAAATGTTCATATCCAAAATAGAACGGGACAGTATTGATGGAAATATCTTCAAAAAATTACTGCAAATATTTTCAACAGTTTAATTTGCACAATGTTGCATCCATTACCTCCTTGAAACTGGGAATTTCACACCATTTCAAGGACTGAAGATTATTTGCAGCAAAGTGTGGGGAAAAACGCTACTTGTGCAAAAATTCACATTTTCAAAAAAGTAACAGAAGGAAGTTGTGTTGGGGATGCTAAAAACACAAGTCTTGTGGATTAATAACAGAAGTGGGAGACATGAAATTATACTTAGAATCATAGAATCATAGACTTTAAGGTCAGAAGGGACCATTATGATCATCTAGTCTGACCTCCTGCGCAATGCAGGCCACAAAATCTCACCCACCAACTCCTGTATCAAACCTGTGTCTGAGCCACTGAAGTCTTCAAATCATGGTTTAAAGACTTCAAAGTGCAGAGAACCTTCCAGAAAGTGACCCATGCCCAAGGCTAAAGAGGAAGGCGAAATCCCCCCAGGGCTTCTGTCAATCTAACCTGGAGAAAAATTCCTTCCCGACTCCAAATACTGTGATCAGCTAAACCCTGAGCATGTGGGCAAGACTCACCAGCCAGACACTCAGGAAAGAATTCTCTGTAGTAACTCAGATCCCACCCCACCTAACATCCCATCACAAGCCATTGGGAATATTTACCGCTAGTAGTCAAAGATGAATTAATTGCCAAAATTAGGCTATCCCATTATACCATCCCCTCCATAAACTTATCAAGCTTAGTCTCGAAGCCAGATATGTCTTTTGCCCCCACTACTCCCCTTGGAAGGCTGTTCCAGAACTTCACTCCTCTAATGGTTAGAAACCTTCGTCTAATTTCAAGTCTAAACTTCCTGATAGCCAGTTTATATCCATTTGTTCTTGTGTCCACATTGGTACTGAGCTTAAATAATTCCTCTCCCTCCCTGGTATTTATTCCTCTGATATATTTATAGAGACCAATCATATCTCCCCTCAGCCTTCTTTTGGTTAGGCTAAACAAGCCAAGCTCTTTGAGTCTCCTTTCATACGACAGGTTTTCCATTCCTCGGATCATCCTAGTAGCCCTTCTCTGAACCTGTTCCAGTCTGAATTCATCCTTTTTAAACATGGGAGACCAGAACTGCACACAGTATTCTAGATGAGGTCTCACCAGTGCCTTGTACAATGATATTAACACCTCCTTATCTCTACTGGAAATACCTCGCCTGATGCATCCCAAGACCGCATTAGCTTTTTTCACAGCCATATCACATTGGCGGCTCATAGTCATTCTGTGATCAACCAATACTCCGAGGTCCTTCTCCTCCTCTGTTACTTCCAACTGATGCCTCTCCAGCTTATAACAGTAGTTCTTGTTATTAATCCCTAAATGCATGACCTTGCACTTTTCACTATTAAATTTCATCCTATTACTATTACTCCAGTTTACAAGGTCATCCAGATCTTCCTGTATGATATCCCGGTCCTTCTCTGTATTAGCAATACCGCCAGCTTTGTGTCATCCACAAACTTTATTAGCACATTCCCACTTTTTGTGCCAAGGTCAGTAATAAAAAGATTAAATAAGATTGGTCCCAAAACCGATCCCTGAGGAACTCCACTAGTAACCTCCCTCCAGCCTGACAATTCACCTTTCAGTACGACCCGCTGTAGTCTCCCCTTTAACCAGTTCCTTATCCACCTTTCAATTTTCATATTGCTCCCCATCTTTTCTAATTTAACTAATAATTCCCCATGTGGAACTGTATCAAATGCCTTACTGAAATCGAGGTAAATTAGATCCACTGCATTTCCTTTGTCTAAAAAATCTGTTACCTTCTCAAAGAAGGAGATCAGGTTGGTTTGGCATGATCTACCTTTTGTAAAACCATGTTGTATTTTGTCCCAATTACCATTACCTCAATGTCCTTGACTACTTTTTCCTTCAAAATTTTTCCCAAGACCTTGCATACTACAGATGTCAAACTGACAGGCCTGTAGTTGCCCGGATCACATTTTTCCCCTTTCTTAGACATAGGAACTATGTTAGCAATTCTCCACTCATACGGTACAATGCCTGAGTTTACAGATTCATTAAAAATTCTTGCTAATGGGCTTGCAATTTCATGTGCCAGTTCCTTTAATATTCTTGGATGAAGATTATCTGGGCCCCCTGATCTCGTCCCATTAAGCTGTTCGAGTTTGGCTTCTACCTCGGATGTGGTAATATCTACTTCCATATCCTCATTCCTATTTGTCATCCTACCATTATCCCTAAGCTCCTCATTAGCCTCATTAAAGACTGAGGCAAAGTATTTGTTTAGATATTGGGCCATGCCTAGATTATCCTTAACCTCCACTCCATCCTCAGTGTTTAGCAGTCCCACTTCTTTCTTTGTTTTCTTCTTATTTATATGGCTATAGAACCTTTTACTATTGGTTTTAATTCCCTTTGCAAGGGAAAACTCTACATGGCTTTTGGCCTTTCTATCTTTATCCCTACATGTTCTGATCTCAATAAGGTAGCTTTCCTTGCTGATCACTCCCATCTTCCATTCCTTGTAGGCTTTCTGTTTTTTCTTAATCACCTCTTGAAGATGCTTGCTCATCCAGCTTGGTCTACAATTCCTGCCTATGAGTTTTTTCCCCTTTCTTGGGATGCAGGCTTCTGATAGTTTCTGCAACTTTGACTTGAAGTAATTCCAGGCTTCCTCCACCTTTAGATCCACAAGTTCTTCAGTCCAATCCACTTCCCTAATTTCCTTAATTCTTTAAATTTAGCCCTTTTGAAATCAAAAACCCTAGTCACAGATCTGTTTTTGTTTATCCTTCCATTTAGTTTAAACTGAATTAGCTCATGATCGCTCAAACCAAGGTTGTCCCCTATAACCATTTCTTCTATGAGGTCCTCACTACTCACCAAAACCAAATGTAAAATGGCATCCCCTCTTGTTGGTTCAGCAACTACTTGGTGAAGTAATCCAACAGCTATCGCATCTAGGAAAATCTGAGCCCTATTATTATTACTAGCACTTGTCTTCCAGTCTATATCTGGGAAGTTAAAGTCTCCCATGATCACACAATTCCCATTAGTATTTACTTTATTAAAAACATTTAAAAGGTCTATATCCATAGCCAAATCAAATCCTGGCGGTCTCTAGCACACCCCAAGCACTATCTCGGGGAGGGCTCTGGTAGCTTTCTTCCCCAATGTGATTTTTGCCCAGACAGACTCTGTCTTATCCATTCCACCCCTTCTTATTTCTTTATAGTCTACTTCATCATTGATATACAATGCTACTCCACCACCTTTGCCTTTATTTCTGTCTTTCCTAAACAGAACATAGCCTTCAATACCTGTACTTCAGTCATGATTACTATTCCACCATGTTTCTGTTATCCCTATAATATTCGGTTTGACTTCCTGCACCAGTAACTCTAGTTCCTCCATTTTGTTATCTAGGCTCCTCGCATTGATGTACAAACATCTTAATTCTCGTTGTTTGGCTTCACTCACATTCTTTACCTAATTAGGCCCAGAAGTTCTACTGCCGGTATCACCTATTAGAATTGTATCTACAGTACCCTTCCTTCGTATGTCCATTCTCCTACCCATGACAGTATCCTTTCTTGCTTTGTTTTCTTCCCTCTCAATGTTAAAATCTGGCATGGAGATTACCTGAACATCTCCCAACCATCTCCCCGCAATTCCTAGTTTAAAGCTCTCTTAATCAGTTGTGCCAGCTTCCATCCTATTAGTCTATTTCCCTACTCAGGTGAAGTCCATCCCGAGAGAACAGTCCTCTGTCCATGAATACCTCCCAGTGGCCATACATCCCAAAGCCCTCCTTATAGCACCACTGCCTGAGCCATCTGTTGATCACCATAATCTTGTCACACCTTTGTTGCCCTTCTCTAGGAACAGACAGAATCCCACTGAAGATCACCTGAGCCTCAATTTCCTTAAGTGTCTTCCTTAGCCTGGCATAGTCTCCCTTGATACGTTCCAGCGAGAATCTAGACGTACCATTCGTTCCCACATGAAGTGGGAGACATGAAATTATACTTCTACCTCTCCTCCTCACTGACCATAATACAATAGAGGAAAATCCAGACCCTTGCTCTGCACCCCTCCAGGTCTCTCTGGCAGTGTAACTAGTGCAGTTTCACTACAAACGAGGAGGTATCTGGATTTGCAGAGGGCCATACAAAGCTGCGCTGAGAGGTACTAAACTGAGTCTTCTACAGGAGCACTCCTTTACAGCTACGCTCAGGGGGAAGGTAGAGGCAGAACAGGGGAACTGACTCTCAGTAGATTGTCAAGTTCTAACCCCAGACTATTGATGTGATATTGCTGTAAGAGCTACTTCTATTATTGGATTGCAGCTGGTCTTGGCTGAATGGCTCTGAAGACTTTTTCCCCATATTTTTATCTGTAGACTATTAAGAAAAACCCTTCCCTATTGAGAGCAGGAGAATCTCCCTTTCCCTTCTGCAGATTACTTTGCCCAAGTTTGTAAGTCTCTTAATTCCTCTTTGAGATATCAGGCTCTGGCCTTGTGCAATTTTTCTCATGAGTAGAAGCTGTTACAAGCTCAATCCCCGCCCCCCGCCTTCCCACATTTGTACTCAACAGGTTTCACAGTAAATATTTAATGTTAGCTAATAATATAATAATGTTATGAAGAGAACATGTGGAAGCTGTCCCCCGTCTAGCTCATGATCAAAACTGCATTGCTGCCTATTGCTTAATGGCTGATGGGTTTTCTGTGGAATCTCAGAATTATAACTATGTGATTCAGTTGCTTAGAGACAGTGACCTATATGTTTGACTAGTGATTTCGGGTGCCTCATTTTCAGAAAGTTCTGGGCAAACAAAAACTGAAGCACCCACAATCACTACTCACTTTTGAACATTTAGGTTAGTGGATGTAGGACAGTATAAACTGTATTCTATTGGGCCATATAATTTTTAAATGTTATAATCCAAGATAACTATAAATTAAGTCATGCTGTATATATGAAAATAATTGTATAAATGAATAAATGGTCTCTGAGTGTAGCATGGCATCATTCCAGAAAAGGTTTGACTGATTGTGTGTGTTTCCTGTCTCCATCTGCTGGCAGGTCATACTACCTGCTGTCTGCTGGACTGGTATCCTGGAATGTTTGGAGAATGTTTTGTTTTCTTAATTGTATTGATTCATTTGTAAAGCCTCGGATGCCGAGAAAGTCTGTAGTATATCATTTTCCTGAGACAAAGGAAATAAATGCAGTTTCTCCTATTTCAACCATAAAAAAGGATATATTTTATAGATTAAGCCAAAAAAAAATTTACATTAAAAAGTTGATATCATTCTTATTTTGCTTCCTTTGAAATAGGGTAATTGCAAATTATACACATTGACTTCTGGAGATGAGATCTGGTGATTTTCTGAAAATATTATTCACTAAATCCAGAGAGGTTTGTTGGCTCAGATTCTGTTTTTCTTACTTTTTCTGCAGACCTCACTAACACCAGATCACTTTACATTGTCAATATTAAACTGCATCTCAGAGTTACCCATCTCTAACATGAAAGTCAGCAATACCAAGCTGAAACCTTCGGTAATTCAGAAGTCCCCCTCGAAACAGTGTCCAGCACTTCTTGGAAGACAAATGATCCTATTTCAATCTGTATAGAATAAATATACACATTAGTAGTCCATATATGTCTTTAATTGTGTGTTGCTACAGAACAGCTAGTAACTTTGGTATTGTGCCTACACACGCTTGAAGAAATACTTGTGAAATAACATAAATAATACCAGTAAGATAGAAGTCCTCTTAAAATTCATCACTGAGGAAGCCTCCCAGTGTCAACTGGAGTTGTGCAGTTAAAACTCCAGGCACCATTTTGAAAGTAATGGAAAAAGGTAACTTATTTGAAGCACATTAAAAAAGAAAAAAGAACAGGAGTACTTGTGGCACCTTAGAGACTAACAAATTTATTTGAGCATAAGCTTTCGTGGGCTACAGCCCACTTCATCGGATGCATGTAGATACTGTATTTTCCACTACATGCATCTGATGAAGTGGGCTGTAGCCCACTAAAGCTTATGCTCAAATAAATTTGTCAGTCTCTAAGGTGCCACAAGTACTCCTGTTCTTTTTGCGGATACAGACTAACACGGCTGCTACTCTGAAACCTGTCATTAAAAAAGGAGTTTGTCAGAGCCATGCATTTGTGCCCATGTTAAAGTGTTTGTACTGTCTGGCACTTTGTTTTGTTTTCTTTTCAAATTATTTGTGTGAGCACATATGTGCAGGTGTTTTAGTGATAATAATCAGTTCATTTGCCATTTGAGCAATGTGGCAGCTTCCTTGAGCCATCTTACCACACCTAAAAACCCACCCACTCTCCCACACTTTCCTTTGGCCACACTGTAGAGATACCAATTAATACTATTTTATGCACCCACACAAAGCCAAAGATTCCTTGCAACCAACAAAGTCAATTACCAGTGCCATTTAAAACAGCTCAGCAAGATCCGAATGTGACAACAATATGCTGTTGGAACACGATCTATACACACACCACCTATGTCCAAGGGATGACGTTTCTTGTAAAATCCAAACAGTGAAACTGATCAATTTAAGAACATTCTCTGGTCCTGAGTATAGCTTTTGGTGATTATTGAGAGAACAACTTTGGTGCACACTCTGTATGCTCACTAATTTTCACACACAAAATTTGCCCTAATCTTACCGTTCTACAATCCACCAAATTTTAGCTTAAGAGGGTGATCTTTTCCTATAGCAAATGTTTAAAAAGTACAGACTGTATAGGAAGTTTAAATATCTTATATAAAATTGTATTGCAGAAGAGAACCACTACTATTTGAATACTTTTTACAATTACAGGATTTTTTGGCGCAGCAATCTACAATCAGATATACTGCATATTTAAGAAAAAAGAACAGGAGTACTTGTGGCACCTTAGAGACTAACAAATTTATTTCAGCATGAACTTTCGTGAGCTACAGCTCACTTCTTCGGATGCACAGAATGGAACACACAGACAGGAGATATTTATGTCTGTGTATGTATAAATATCTCCTGTCTGTGTGTTCCATTCTATGCATCCGAAGAAGTGAGCTGTAGCTCACGAAATCTCATGCTGAAATAAACGTGTTAGTCTCTAAGGTGCCACAAGTACTCCTGTTCTTTTTGTGGATACAGACTAACACGGCTGCTACTTTGAAACCTGCATATTTAAGGAGTTTGCGTAGACTTCTATTTACCTGAAAAAAAAAGTTATGGGTTATATTTTAACAAAATATTCCACTAAAAGATATATTTACAATAATGCTATTTCTTCTTGTCTACAGTGTGTCCACAGGAATTTAAGAATATTTTTAATGTTGTTTGTGAGGTGCTGAGATACTGCAGTGGAGAGGTTCATACAAAGAGATTAGGATTAAGACTACAATTACAGTTAGCCAGCAATCTTACTTCTATAGAATTTAGCCATTTCCTGAACTAACCAAGTGAATTCCGTTCTAGATTTAGTACTCTCCTTTTTATAAGTTTATATACAGTAACTCTTATGCAACTGAGAATTCTTTGTGAGTATCAAGTGTCCTAGGATTTAAAGTGTGCATTAGACCATTTTCTAAGCCTTCAGAAACAAACTTTGTGCCAATGCTTAGCGGCAAAGAAAAAAGGAAACCTCTTATTTTATAGTGTAATATGAACAACTAAATGAGTGGCCTCTAAAGAAGGAAATTTAATATCTCAGTGAAACCAATTTTGTTTTTAAATCTAAGATAAGCTATTGAGAAATCATTAAAATCAATGCAGCTCAATAAACTTTCACATGCTTCTACTTATATACTCAGCTAAAAATTTTAAATGCAACATACAAACTTTTTTAAATTGGTTTCTGAACTTGTTCTGGATTAGGCAGTAAATATTTACTGTGAAAAATGAAAGCAGCTAATAAACTTTACAAAAAACGGTAGAGCCCAGCATATGCAAGTAATATGCCGAATAACTGTTCATTTTCTTTCTGCTGATTAACCTCAGATCTTCACCAGTAGTCAATGGGTACAAAATCCTGTGGAATTTGCTGCACTAAGCCGGCCAACCAAAACAACCATCGGATCCTATGACACTGGACATGTCATGAGCTGTCATCACTGATCACAATGCTGTTCTCACTCCTATGCCAGAAAAAGAGGCTTTTTTTTATATTAAATGCAGACTCTCACATCAATTTTAATAAAAAATTACTTCTGTGTAACAGCATTTAAATTTCAAGCAATTTTTTTGATTAAATCACAATGGTCTCTCTTTTAAGTTCACTACCTTATCATTAGATATAAAGTATACAAAAATCATCTTTATCTTACATCTATTATGGTTCCTCCTCCCTACTTAGTTACTTTATTCCTGAACAATGTATCGGGTGGGTCCAGGAAGTTTGATCCTGAAGTGCAGCCAGACTTATCTGGTATTTCATTTACTGAACATATGCGTCCTTGAAAACTGATGCTAGGATACCCTAACATCTCTGTTTAAGGGGTTAATTTATTTCATATAAAACCTCAATCAAATATGCAGTGTATAAAGGTGGAAGAAACAAAACTGCTGGCCATTCTCTCCAGGATACCTTGAAAATTAGTTCTTGTACATTTAATTCTTATATTTAAAAATGTAAGTCCCCAGAAGTCCATCTAAAGATAGACAGTTGATGGGATTTAGACTCAAGTGCCTAAATCCCTCTTGAAAATGAGATGTGGTCCCTAAATCAGTTTGGCATTGCAATGCTGAGCACTGAAATGCCTAAATAACTTTAAAAATCTGGGCCTGTGTGGCTAATTCTCTTCTGACTCACAGGTAATGAATATTTCTTATCAGGAATGCAGTTTGTGTAACTTGCACAATTTGCTGCAATGATGCCTTAACAAAGACACAGATACCGTGAAACCACGGGTGTTTGCTAAGTGATGTTTTCTGTTGAATTCCTCATTCCATTTCCTTCTTTTGGCAGAAGGAAAGAGAAATTGATTTTTCTAAGTTACTATGAACCAAAACGCAACTCAAACTGGCCCCAAGAACCTGAAAAGGTATAGCAACAAAAACACGTAAACACCCTATAACAGTCTGGGCATTGACACATAGAAATATGACTTGATATGAGGAACAGCCACAACTACCACATGATTTATTGATTATTACCCATCTTATGAAAGGTCCCCAGCTTCTTAAACAAGAAAATCCTACCTGCAGCATGAGAGTACCACACATGCTAGCAGGTGACAGAGAGCTGGATGACACACAGGATCACACAGTAGGCAAATTCCAATCATTGTTACATTAGTGCAAATCCAGAGTAACTCCACAGGGGCAAAAATCTGTGCTCAGATACACCAGTGTAAATCCAAAATAAGTCCATTCGAGTCAAAGGAGTTATTTTGTATTCATGCCAGTGTAAGAGAGATCAGAATTTGGCCAAATGCCTTGCATGTTACTAACATAACAACACTCTGGTATTCTTGTTCTTGTCTTCTGTCTTAAAGAACCAGTTAGTGTGAGTACAGTAACCTCATTTCATTTTGCATGTCACTAATCTTGCACTGTGCACGTACAAATAGTGAGTTTCTTGGTACAGACTGAAAAGCACAGGGCTGTAGTGATTCCTCTTATTGCTAAAAATTAGTGGGCCAAATTCTTTTCCCATGTATCCTCTATGAACTTTGATGTGAAGGTGGTGGCACAGGTATAAATTGGAAAAAAAATTGTCCCCGCTGCTTTGCAAAATATGCTACAGAATCTGTGGAGAATATTTACTAGTACATTATTAATAATCAAGAAAAAATTAAAACTTTACTTGTGAAACAAATGAAGCATTTTATCTAATGCATTACCCTTATTTAAAAAAAATTTGCATTTGTTCAATCGCTTGTTAATTTGCAAAACTTGTAATCTAAAGTGATTCTCTAAATCATGAATGCAGTTCTTTCAATAAAATTAGCAAGATTCTACTCACTTCATTTTATTGGTTCCATTCTGTTCCATTACTTCCATGTAGAGCTTTAACAAATTTATCTCCACATTTTTTCTGACATGTAACAACAGCATTTGTTACTTTGTGGAAGCAAATGTGGATTGACATCCAAGTTAATGGATGGATATGGATGATATCTCTAGAAAATATATCAATGACAAACAGCATACAAAGAATAACTGAAATGCCGAGAAAGGGCAACTCACACCTAAAAATAAGCCTATTTCACCAAAACAATCTTTTCTTGTCCTTTTTCTAAGATGGTTTGGCAAATGTTAATGTGTGAAATAAGACATGTCCATGTTTGTAAATACTGCGGCTATGAACTGTTAATGTTTCTGTTTAGAGCTATAGTATGTTCTGCCGCATACATAGTAGGTATTTACACTACTTATTTCTTCTTCTGTGGCAGTCCGCCCTTAAAAGGATGACTGAAATAGTTCCGACTATAATATGAGGCGATAGTAGTGTCAGGGGTATCAGTTTTGTCTCAGTCTTTCGCTTCTAAATACTGTATTTGTGGCAAAATATTGTTAGTGCCATAATGCAGATCATAAGTAGATATTAGCTAATTAGGGTGTTTTCAACACTATTTCTTTCCAAAGGTTCCTGTTATGTTTTCCTTTCCTCCCCCTCCTCCGACCATTGAGATATAAGACACAGAACAAGATCTCACTGACAATTGGCTTTCTGAAAGGGAATCCTAATGAAGTTTTATATCAATTTTATTTTATTTTTTATTAGCCCTGTGTGCATTTGCATTCTTGAGCAAAACTCTTGCAAGAACTCTAATTAAATTCCAAACAAGAGCTGCTTGTTTGTTTTCACTATGATTTACATGAAGGCAAAACATGTAAGTTCTGCATTCGTGGACTGATTGTGTGCTGAAACATTAAAATGGAAAGAAGAACTAGCCATAGCACAGCTATCGTACAAAAGGTCCCCCCACATGCTTCATGGGTCCAACCCAACGCCGGCTGAAAACAATGGGAGTCTTACCATTCACTTTAAATGCCCTTAAAGCAGGCTCTATGGCCCAGCTCCTCAAAGGCACCTAAATACCTTAGAGGATCTGGGCCTACATGCGCACCGTAAATAAAGCCATTTCATTTTTAAACTGCATTTAGATTCTGCATCAAGTGGTAGCATTTTCTAACGGTTAAAGGTGGTGAAGGACTTCTAGGGTCTTTTCCCAGACCTGCCGTCACAAGAGGCCCGATTCTAATTTCAATGACACCAGTGTGTAAATGAGGAGTAATTCAGATGAAATCAGTGGAAATACACCAGGATAAAATCGTTGTGGGCAAGCCCCTCTGTGTGATAAGTCCCACCAAGAAGCTGTAAGCTGCAGTGGGGGGTTGTTATCTGAAATTCAGAGAGCCTGTTTGAATCAAATGAAACCAACCGACTTCACTGCCTCCAAACTCAGCACTTTATTAATGAGAGCTCTCCTATTTATTTACAGATATGATACAATATCATCAACAACTTTATATTTGTTGTAGCGTTCTGAATCATTTCTTGAGAGGTGCTGAGATATCAAATGCATTCCATTAAGAGCTGCTCTAATTATCCTCATCCAAGCACTTCTCCTAATGGTAAGGAATATACAGCAAATGGGGGGGCCAGAGCTGGGGGATGAAAAAGAGATTGGACATAGGAGCAGATTCTGCACCATGCCTTGCAGGAGGCATAGCCCGTTATAAAGTCACCTTGGCTACCTTCCTAACACCTTTGTATTTCCAAAATTCTGGGCTTACCCAGGGACCAGAACAGCCCCTAATGTAAGTTAGAGAAGGCTTATTCTATCTAGTACTGTCTGCATTGACATCTCTGGGGCCATTTGTGATTCAGATTAGCCAGAGCACAGAGAATTCCAGGCACATCCCTATGTCATGTCTGGAGGAGGCAGTGTAGAACTAATTCAACAGCCCTATGCCACACAGAAAACCCCCCTGGCACCAGAGGTATTTGGTAACTAAGAGGACACACCTGGGTTCCCACTCCTATGTCCCACACGGAAAGGTGTAATGGGGATGGACTACAGCTCAGAATTAGGGACTATGTCGGCCTCTAGCTGGTGCCTGCAGCAAGGCAAAAACCCCACCCACCTCTGTGAGTTAACTGAATGGCCAAAGTCCTGTATTTGGAACTAAAAATTGTAAGTTCTGTTTGTGATGTCACCTGTTTGCAGCTGGCAAATGATTCTGCCTGCCAGTGGCTTCATTAGATGGACTAAGAGAGATTATATTTGTTCTGGGATCACTAGGTAGGTTACACAACTTGATTCTGGGCTATAAGGATGGTATTTCATCAGCTTCCTCCAAAAAAGGCTTCACCATTCACATTTCAGTAGCTACTGTACTGTAAATCTCCAAATAAATGATTAACAAACATTAACATGGGGATGATAAAACATCCACTGTAGACAGACTGATGTTACATTTTATGGAATTCTTTTCAACATGGGATAGTGGGAATCGCCTAAAATATGGAGAATCATACATGTCACCATCATTTATATTCCAGCCATTACCTCTTTTTATATTCTGGCCACCACTTCTTAATAGAGTTTCTTATTAAGTCAGAGAGGCTATAAAAGATTTCTGGGGCTTTCTTTAAAACTTTGAAAAGAACCAATATAACGTTGAGATTTTATGTAGAATAACATGAGGAATGTAAAATTAAAGCTGTTATTAGAAGCAGTTGAAAGCAAGCAGCGAACTGAAGCTGTGCCTTGCAATCTTGGCTATTGTTATATTATTGCAAAGTCCCATAGGTAATCCTCACATGTACAGTACAGAGACTTCACATCCTGGCTCTTTTGATTCTTTTGTCCACCCTCCAACCTGCACGGCCAGGAACTTTCAGTTGAGGAAGATTTATGAAGCCCCCACTAACAGGGTCAGCCCTGTTATATCACCAGAGGGCTTCTTCTTAAAAACAACAACATCTATCCACATCTCTGTAGGGCGGCCTCTCTTGGCAGAAGCATTTTGTGTTTGTCTTAACAACCAGAGCACACAAAAGCCCCCAGTTCCAGTGAGGGGTGTCCATCAATTCTGTTAGGCACAGTAGCTCTAACTCCTGCTATCTGTCAGCCCTATGTCATCTAAGATAACTGATATTTTCAAAGTGCCGCTCCAGACTTCTAAAGGGGAGCAAATTGCATCCTGAGAAGGTATACTAAGATTTAGAGATGCTTTAACCTCAGAAGATCTCATGCAGGAAAACCGTCAGTCTGACAAAGTTCCTAAAAAACCTACAGCACAGACATATTAAACCATTTCACAGGCTGTAACAAGTGAAATTTCACTGCAAGACCTTTTTATTTTTGAGAGATATTAATAATTTTAAATAACTACTTAGCACAATGAACTTGACTAAAAGTTCTCACAATTTCAAATAATGCAAGCTACTTTTCTTTAAAGTGGTCTACATCTGATCCAAGACTTTTTTGATACTGCCTTTGATTTAGTGTTTTAGTAAAAAAAAATACACACCACTTCTGGAAAAAAAATACATACAAGACTTCTCCCCAAAGGTGTAAAATGTAAAAATAAGTAAGAAAAAAAATTCTATGCAGTCATCATTTCCCTAGCAGTTCATGCTTAGAGATTCAGGCAAATCCTCAAATAAGGTGTCCTACTTTGTAATCACTCTTAAGAGAGATAAAAGGCTAGATTTGATTCCATTGCTCTCCTCCTGATCCAAAGAATATGCTCTTAAATTTATTTTATTTATTAAACTGTTCCTCTCACAGTGAGCATTCTTAACAAGTTTAGTCCCCTGTGTTGGGAGGAGAAAGAGTCTTTTCATGGGTACTTAGCCAAGGGTTCCTGAGAGTTAATACTCCCACTCTTCTTCCTTGAGTGTCAAGGGATTTTTAACATCCGCAAAACAGACAGGAACTTGGTTTTATGCCTTAAGAAAAGAATAGATTTTTTTTTCCACCACATCATAATCTGCAGTGCAATTACTAATAAAAAAGTAATATTCTGTGCTATAAACTGAACAATCTGCGAGGAACATTTAATGGTAAGGCACAGTTCTAAAAGCAAAAAGGCATAAGGAATTTAAATCAAGTTTTAATAAAGTGAATATAGAAATCAACAGCATTAAAAAATTTAAAAAAGAAAACAAGCACTTCATAATGCAAAACGCTCTATATGGTAAACAGAAGTCTGTAGTGTGCTCTCGTATCAAAACTTATCAAAATTATTTATTTTTTCTGACACATCAGTTTAAGTATTAGGTTGTATTCATTATATCAAACACGTTGGCCCTGACTCTACCATCATATCCTCATAGGTGAACCTTATGCACATACAGAGGACCATCAATTTCAATGGGGCTCCATGTGGGAGTGAGTGTCCACCTGCACAGATCCAACAGCATGATAGGGCCACAGCTTCTCATTTATTAAATAGAAAGTTATCTCCTATGACCCAGATAAAAACTGACTGAAGGAACTAAGGCTCCACCACTCTCTGCCCCCCTGGTGGGTGTCAGGAGGAGTAGAGAGGCCATGCAGGTATTTGGGGGGAGGTTACTTCCCTTATATCAAGGTTCTAATGTGCAATCTGTCCCATAGTTTGGCCTTATATGGATGCCCCTTGTAATTTTTTTAAAGGGGCCCTTATTCAGCTCAGAACTGCCTGAGGACTAGGAGCTGAAAAGTTGTTCCATATATTTTATAACTACAAAATGTTTGTTTGAGACTTATTGCCGCACTAAGCAGAATTTGCTCCACTTACCAGGAACAAAACAGTCCAACGGAACCAGTGCTCACTGTAATAAACAATGTTGTGGGGAAAAATAAGATGCGCATATAAGTTATCACAGCTATTCTCTAGCTTAAAGAGAATGGTAAGGATGCCTGAACATTTCACAGTGAACTAATTCTGAACACCAATGGCATGTCTAGACTGCAGCTGCGAGCAAGCCTGCCAGCCAGGGTAGACAGACTTGTGTTAGCGGGGCTTGCACTAGTGCACAAAAAATTGTTGTGTGGACATTGAGCTTGAGCTCGGACCTCCCTGCACCCTGGGTCCAAGCTTGGGTGGCTATCCCAAGCCTCTGCCAGAGCTGTAATGTCCACACAGCTATTTTGAGTCACTAGCACAAGCCCTGCTAGCACAAGTCTGTCTACTCAGGCTGGGACGCTCACTCCCAGCTTCAGTGTAAACATACAAGTTACTGGGAAAAGTCTTCCATTCTGAGATGTATGTACATGTTGCTGTTGAGACAGAAGCTGGTAGTAGCAACACAAGTGCTCATTGTTTAAAAAAAGTATACAAGTAATTCACTGCACAAAAATAAGTTGCCACTGCAGTATCTAGTGGTTTATTTTAGAAATATGGTCACATTTATAACAGACCATTGGGAATTAGACAGCCACCTACCTTAAATTATCACATTCCTAGAGGCACAATCAGGATTCTGTCCAAACACTTGAACAATGACATTGAAAAATGTGCTTGTCCTAACATGAGGCTGGGTTTCTTCCATAGCTGACAAAATATCAGTCACTGGGTATGGTTTTTAAAGGGGCTGTGCTTTCCAAAGGCATCTATATTTTCCTAGCTGACAGACTAATTTCTAGCAACCAGACCAAGACAAAGTAAGAGCCATCAGACTGAAGATTTTCCTACCTGCATCCCCAAATAAGAGGATGCAGGTAGGAAAAGATGGTGAAAAGATGGTGCTTACCTATCCTCCAGAGTCAAGAGCAGGAGCATCCCTCCTGTGACGGGTTAGATCACAGAACCCCCCCTTGGGAGCCGACACCTGATGTGCCAAGACTGCTTCTGCCCTCTGCTTTCCCTGCCAATTCGGGACCCCAGCACCCTGTCTTGCTGAGCCAGACACACCAGTCTGCGCCAACAAAGACCCAGGGTCTGAATTACTTGCCCCAAAGCTGCAGGTTTACCTGAAAGCAGCTAACAGAAGTGTTCCTGTCTTTAACACTCAGATGCCCAACTCCCAATGGGGTCTAAACACAAATAAATCCATTTTCCCTGTATGAAGCTTATAAAGGGTAAACTCATAAATTGTTCGCCCTCTATAACACTGATAGAGAGATATGCACAGTTGTTTGCTCCCCCAGGTATTAATACATACTCTGAGTTAACTTATAAGTAAAAAGTGATTTTATTAAATACAGAAAGTAGGATTTAAGTGGTTCCAAGTAGTAACAGACAGAACAAAGTAAGTCACCAAGCAAAATAAAATAAAATGAGCAAATCTATGTCTAATCAAACTGAATACAGATAATCTCACCAGTTCCAGAATGCTCCCTTTTACAGACTAATCTCCTTTCAGCCTGGGTCCAGCAATCACTCACACCCCTTGCAGTCTCTGTCCGTCGTTCCAGTTTCTTTCAGTATCCCAGTGTGGGTGGAGAGGCTCTCTCTTTAGCCTGCTGAAGACCAAATGGAGGGGTCTCCCAAGGGTTTAAATAGACTCTCTCTTTTGGGTAGACACCCCTCCCTCCCCCTATGTAGAATCCAGTCACAAAATGGAGATTCGGAATCACATGGGCAAGTCACATGCCCATGCATGACTCAGGACTTGCAGGTAGCGGCCATTACCCACATGCTACTTTGAACATCCTCAGGTGGACTTCTTATGTGGATTGGATTCTTCCAAACTCTTTTGTCTGTTAAATGCTTCCTGATTGAGCACTTAACTTGCACATTCCTTCCCCAAAAAGTGACCAAATGTTCTAACTAAGGCCATGGCTACACTTGCAAATTTGCAGCGCTGCAGCAGGGTGTCCAGCAGAAAACACACCCTCTCCAGCGCTGCAAATTGCGGCGCTGCAAAGCGCCAGTGTGGTCAAAGCCCCAGCACTGGGAGCGCGGCTCCCAGCGCTGTACATTATTCCCCACAGGGAGGTGGAGTACGGACAGCGCTGGGAGAGCTCTCTCCCAGCGCTGGCGCTTTGACTACACTTAGCGCTTCAAAGTGCTGCCGCGGCAGCGCTTTGAAGTGCAAATGTAGCCATAGCCAAAGGCTACTTAGAAATCAAGCAAGTATACCGCCAATGTTCACAACTTTGAACACACAAATGGTACCTGCATAAAACTAGGATGACCATAACCAATAGATCATAACCTTTATATAGTTGTGTTACATGGCATATGTATCAAAACCCTATTCCATTTATATCATACATACATTTATAAGCACCCCCCATAAAGCCTTATGGGGTACACTGTCACATACACTGTTCCAGTTATCAGAGCTGAGAAGGTGAAGCTCCCCTAAATCCACTTCAAAAAAAAACTTTCACATAGAAAATGGGCCCTCAGGTTGTACCCAGGTCCATGCATCTTCCTTTAGTACCTTAATTCTACTAGGCTGCATGGGATTAAGCACAGGGATTAAAGAGTGATGGGGACTTCTTTCTGGCCTAACTCAATGGACTGGCCTGTCTTCTGGATAGGTTATCAAGCCAGAGCGTCTTTTGTCTTCAGCCTTTCACAGAATGACCAGCTCAGAAATCCACAGGTATCCAAGATATACCCAAGACTCAAATATAATTTATCTTCAGGGTTAAAAAAAGAAAAAAAAAGTGTTTGGTTTTGTTTTCAACCAGTGTCTTCATGCTGAAGATATCACTAAGGTAATTATACAAATTACTTCATTACTAATTACAAAATAGGTTTGAGAATGACAGAGAAATATATTTTCTAACAAAGTCTTTATGCAAATCCCTGATAGTTAATGTATCTTAAACTATCACTCTAACTAAAAGTTGAACAAATTAACAAATACGTATTGAAAACATTGGTGATAGCATGAAGTGTTCACTACAAATGGCTGGTTGCCTGGCAGAAAGGGTTTTAGTGTAGGTTGATGTAATCATATACGTGATTTATACCTTAGCTTTTAAAGACACATCTGTGGACAATGATAAGCTTCCTATGGAACTCTACTGGCTTCAGACCTCCAAAATTATACAGGATTTTATTTGACTATGGTACACATTTTAAAATTGAAAATATGCCACATAAAAGGATTAATCCATTCAAGGTCTCAATGACTTGCCAGGTATTCTCTTCTAATATGGACAGATGTACAATAAAATATTTGTCCTATACGCCAAACTTTTGAACACAGTCTTTAAAAATTTTGCCAATGCATACGCATATAGTCTGCTAGAACTGAAAGTTCTCCCATTGTGTTTAAGTATTAATCATGACAGTCTTTGTTTTTGTTTTTGTTTACATTTGTCTCAGGTTCTTAATGTTTTTCAAATTAAAAGTTGTTCACAATTATTTGTTTTACTGTGCTACTCAACCTTTGGAAAAGCTTTAATTATGTGATTGCATTAAGAACATGAACATGGCATGAAGTCTTGCTACTGTATCACTATAAAATAATTATTGGACATTATTTTTTTTTAAATGGGGGATTTCAACATTATAGAAATTATAAATTAACAAAAATTACTTACCGAATTATTTTTACACATTATGCTGTAAAAATAAATGTCAATGACTACAGAATGTTCAGGATGTCACAAAAATAATTCACTATAGTAATTACTCACCATGTTCTGGTGTGGGATTAATGTTTCCAACAACCTACTGATGAGTGACTTATGAAACAAGCTTATTTATGCTACTTCAGTCACTTGCAGTCACTGACGAACCACAGAATGAATTTTCCATACTTTAGTTTCTGCAGTTTGTTAAAGATGAAAAACAGTTTCATTTCATATGCACTGTGTGGAGGTCAGGAGATAGCAAACCATGTTTGTACAAGATATTACTGCATCTCTCTAGTCATTTGGAAAATTAAATATACTAATGCACTCATTAAATTAAAACGTGCTACTTTCTCCCTCTAAAAATTTGCAGTTCCAACAGCAATTTAGTTTCTTATTTATTCATTTAAAAAAATCAGAGATTTGAAACAGTGAAAGGATCCACTGTGCTGGCAGATTATAAACGAGGAACAGATTTTCTGAAGACATCTACCATACATTTTTACAGCAATGCAAATGATGTTTTGAATATTTTTAACCTAGACCCCAACATGAAAGAGAGCTTTAAAACAAATTCTTCCCATATCTCTAGTTTAACATTTAATAATGAATATATTAACAAATATGAAAGAGTCTTCACACTGATATAAATGTATTAAATGCTACCATAAGATATGTGTAGTTAAAGCTTTTGCGAAATAAATGTGGGGTTTTTGTTTGTTTAAGAATTACAAGAACAAATCAGCACATTTCAAAATGAAATGTACCTTGCACTATTTTATGTTTTAATGAGGTCATTTGCAGATGAAGGATAAACACTTGTTGCAGACGTGCCTCAGTGTAATGGGCTGAGGACATTTCTGTTTGGTTCTAAAGGTTTTATTGTTTCTTCAGTGGATTCATACAACACACAGTAGCAAATTTCTGCTCAGTGTGACGTTGCCACTTGCGCAGTATTCGTTACATTCATCCACCTGGAGACTGCCTACAGTGAGAAGGTTTTATCTAATAACATTCCAATTTTAAATATTCCTTTTATTTTTCCTTCTCTATCTCTGTCTTTAATATTCTTGCTTTTACTGGACTTTATTAAAATGTTTTTGCCTTATTCTAATAGCTATACTGAGTTTGATATTGCCGTCGATTTATACACTGGGGCCAAATCAAGGGATCCAGAACCCAACCTTGGTAGCGGGCTGTGTGCCAAATCTTTCTGCAGAGGCCAGGAAATACATGGGAATCCTCCCCAAGGCAGAGGAGGAGATGCAGAATTGACCCAGGGAGGTCTTAAAGGTGCCTGTGCAACCAGTCTACCAGCAGTGCTCATCTGATGAGCCTCATTTGGCATATCAGAATGAGACTCTCTCCTAGTGCAGTTGTCTGAGGAGTCAGGTTAGTAGCTTGGTTGCTGAGACACATCTCCACATCACCCTTTTCCCCTCTCAACATAATGGGGCACACAGGGTGAAGGGAGAGGCGGAGATTTGTTTCTAAAGTTGCCTCAGGAGTAAAGCTACCAACCATGCTCCTTAGCCACTGTAATTGATAAGGATTTCAACATTATACTGTGCCAATTCCTGCCAGGGTAGGGCCTTTTAAGGTAAGACCTCTGAAGCAGCTTGGTAGCCATAGACGACAATTCTGGTGGGCATCTAAAGAGGACGAGTTTTAGATGATAACAGCTGCAGCAATGACATGAAAGAGGTTGAAAATCTATATCTTGATAGTTAACAAATGAAATAAAGGACAAGATATGAAAATATAGAAGGAGGGAGAACTAGGTCTGTCTTTTTTCCCTCTTGTGCAAGTGGTATAGAGGGAATCTCTCAGTCACTGTCCCCACTCTCCTACTACTATGCCAGGGGGTTCAAGACCTAAGCCTCAATGTCTACTGAAGTGTTCCTCTTACAATATACTGAAGCACAGTTTTACAGAGTATTCGTATTACAGTGTGGAGAAAGTAAATAAGGAAGTGTTATTTACTCCTTCTCAGAACACAAAAACTAATAGGCAGCAGGTTTAAAACAAACAAAAGGAAGTATTTCCTCATATAACACACAGTCAACCTGTGGAACTCTTTGCCAGAGGATGTTGTGAAGGCCAAAACTCTAACTAGGTTAAAAAAAAGAACTAGATAAATCCATGGAGGATAGGTCCATCAATTGTTATTAGCCAGGGTGGGCAGGGATGGTGTCCCTACCCTTTGTTTGCCAGAAGCTGGGAATGGGCGACAGGGGATGGATCACTTGATGTTTACCTGTTCTGTTCATTCCAACGGAAGTACCTGGGATTAACGTACCTGACCCAATATGGCCGTACTTATGTCCTTGTGTATAATTTTTTGACCTTGAAATTGCACAAGGCACTTTTCTCTAAAGATCATTGAGCCCTTTGTGAAATAATGAGACATTACTGAACTGTTTGATGTCTGCTCTCAGGTCCCTTCTGATCCCTCTGCAATCCCTTGTACCATGGCTGCTCGGCCACATTACAGCAGGAGCCTGGGATTTCTAACTGTCATGTGCCAATCCAAGAGGAAGCCTGGACTAGCTGCAATACCAAAGGGGAAAGGACTCACAGCAAGTGGAAAGGCACAGTGCATGAAGACAGAATTGCCACAGGCAAGGAGAGATGGGTAGCACAGTTTCTGGAGTAGGAATGTCAGTTGAGGGAAGAAGATAGAGCACAGCAGAAAGGCCTGTTTGAAAGGCCATGTGTGCTAGTGGCTGAAGGAGAACAGGATCCTGCTGGATTCGCACCGTGTCCTGAGTCCCCTCCATGGTATCACGTGCTGCAGACCAGGAAAAATTTGGACAATTCCACTTTGGAGTGGCCCATGCAACTGTGACTTAACTGTAGCAGGATTGGCCAAATGTACTCCCTGCAGTTCTTCACCCCTCCTGCAGGCCTCACCCTCCTGCAGCAGCAGCCCCAAGTGTGTACTAAATTCCCAGGAAAGTGAAAGGAGAATGGAGAGCCTGAGGATTTATTTGTTGGCACCAGGTTTCCCTTTTTGCACTGTTCAATGTTTGTTTTATTACTTGTTTTGTTATTGATTTATTATGTTGATGTTTTGGTGTTCTAATGGCACTGGCCTGCCTGGCAATACTTTTATGTTATTTTTTGTAATACAGCCATGTTCACAAATAACGACTTATTTTATCAAGAAAGTTTATTACCATCATTGCATCACATCATATAATGTGTATTTCAAATAATAAAGATAAACACGACACAGCACAACTGAGAAGTTGTTTGCAAACACAATTTCTCAATACATCTATGTACAACAATCCATAATGAAAATCCACAGTTCTTGCCACACAGTGCACCTCCCATTTCATAAGAAGTCATCTCATCCATAATTAAACATTATAACAATCAATCCTCCCCCCATTCACTGCGTACAGTGACAGTTCCTCATCTACAGTTAACTCTGCTGCACAAACACATTCATAAACATACTATTTTCCCTCTTCCATTTGTCCATGCAAGTCCATAATGTAGGAACATAGAGCATCCCTGTTTTCTGTCACCCAGGTGTATCCTGCTCCAGTTGTGATCAGAGCATTTTCAGCAATCCATCACTGTCATAGGTCCATTCAGGGGCAAATGGCTCACCTTTGGCTTCACAAACATCGTGAAGAGCACAGCAAGCCACGATAATGTGAACAGCATTGATGACACTGGAATCCAAATGGTTCTATAAACAGCACCAGCGGGATTTCAATCTGCCAAACACACATTCAACCACCATTCTACATCTGCTGAGAGTCTTTGCCAGGCCCTCTGAAATCAGAATATGGCTTCATAAGCCAAGGTGAAAGGGTGTACATGGGTCCCCTAGTATAACAGTGGGGACAGTAACTCCATTTATGACAATGTCATTTGCTGGGAATATTATCCTTGTCTGACCATGAAGGTAGACTTCCAATTTTCAGTACAGCCAATATCAGAATCCATAAATTGGCCTCTGTGGTCCACAAGGGTCTGCATAACAATGGACTATTTCCTTGGTTTATGTACTCATGTGCTCCTTGAGGAGGGCAAACTATGGGAATATGAGTCCCATCAATGACCCCAGCACAGTTTGGAAACCCCATTCTCTCAAAACTAGAAATTACTTCAGGGATATTTTTCATACCCACCATAGTCGGGTAAATCGCATGCCTCATCGGTGGTGAAGGTTTCTGAGGCACTCTATCTACAGTTGGCTTTCCAACATCAAAGTAGTTAACAATGGATCTGTAGCGGTCTGGGGTAGCCAGCTTCCAGGGTTAAAGGAACTGGCTTCTGAACCAACAAGGCTGCCCTCATGCATATGTTGAGTCTGCAGGATTGGAACGAGCTGCTCACAAAGCGCCAGGAACGTAGCTTTCTTCATGCAGAAATTTTGGACCCACTACTAGTCATCCCACATCTGCATGACAATGTGATCCCACCAGTCTATGGTTGTGGCCCTGCTCCAGATGCGCTGGTCTATGTAGGATTATCAGCAGCTATATAAGAGTCATGATCAGCATCAGCTAATCTGAGTCTCCTAGTGTGTATCATCCCTCTTCTCCTCCTCTGATAGGTCAAAAATGCTGCCATAACGTCCACTAGTGTCTTATGGATGCTCTGTCTGTTTCCTGAAATAGGAGTGAATGCTCAAGCAGGACAAGTTCTTCAAATGGTGAATCCTCCATGCTTCTGGCGCCAGTTGCATGCAGATCCAAAAGATAACTCAGCAGGCTGAGTGTAGGCAGGCTGAGACTACTTCCTGTAATGTGAAGGCTGGCTAGTCAGGTTTTCCCACACTGCACTACGAACAAAGGGCAAGAGTGGCTACAGCTGGGGAGGGTGCTAGAAAGCCTAGTGAGAGGCTTGTCTGACTAGGGATTGCGAAATGCAACATAGATGCCTGAGATCCAAGTTCAGAAATTCTAAACCTAGGGTCAATATTCACTGTGGAAGCTTAAATGCAGGCTTGCAAACGCTGAGCCAGTGGGCTCGAGTTCCATGGGTTTAACTGCAGTGTAGACATACCCTAAGATACAGTAGGTATACTAGCACTTTACATTCAGGTAATATTTTAAAATGTTTAAATGGGATTACAGCCTCACCCCTCTCGCTGCACGTAATGGGAGTCATGCAGCTCAGATCCCACATTATGCGTCGCAAGTATAGCCCTTAGAGCTAGATTCCACTTGTTATGAAGTCTTTTACTATCCATGTCACACCACTAGATTTATTTGGCACTAGCATAGCTGTGACATGTTCTTCTGGAGGAATTCTTCAGTAATTCAGCATCAGGTAAATACAGTTTCCATAAATTCAAAATAGATAACAGAACTTTCTAGCAACTGCTTTCTTAGATACAACTTTATTACCTAGACATATACGGAAACAATGATCGGTAAGAAATGTCTTTCCTTGTCTAGTTAAAAAAAAATAAAAAATGAGGTTAACAGAAAACATCCTGTCACCGCTCAGGAATGTTCTCAACCTGCAAACTGAAAAGAGGCCATTTTCTAGTGTCATCTCTTTTTTTAAAGTTTTGCATAATAATCAAACAACTACACATTTTCCAGTGTAACAGTGTGGTATCAAGTATCAGAGGGGTAGCCATGTTGGTCTGGATCTGTAAAAGCAGCAAAGAGTCTTGTGGCACCTTATAGACTAACAGACATTTTGGAGCATGAGCTTTCGTGGGTGAATACCCACTTCGTCAGATGTGTGGTATGTTTATCTGATAAGCAAGTGCCTACAGGATTGCTCTTTTAAATATTTTTTTTCCCCACAATCTGTTTCTTTTATTTTGGGATGTCAGTTCTAGTTTCAAGGTTATTAACAATGGCAAAAGTCCAGCCCACTGGTAGAAATATGCAGTGGGCATAAAGTGCTCTAGTTCCAAGCTTTACTCATGTTTCAGATGAGGAGTGGGCCTGTGCTGATGGACTGTTATGTATGATTTTTCCGTGAAAACACCAAGAGACTGCAATGAATGGACTCCTTTCATTATTCTCCAAGGGAAGAGGAAGAGTAAAAGGTTCATGGTGAATTGTGTCCTCATTCAAATGTCAGGACAAAGCAAGGCTCCTTGCAAAAACATTTTCTTTACAGGCTTGGCAAGTCTTACTTTAAGAAATACCATAGAATTGTGCTCATAATGTCAGGCATACTTTAGTGAGCATAAAGGATTAACATTTTGTAACTTGCTGCTAAACTTTTGTCCACCACATGAAGCCAAGCAGGCAGATGTTAGCTTTCTGTTATATTTCTTTAAAACAGGATATGGGTCTGTCACACTCTTACTCTAATTCAATATGCTATTTGATCAGAAGGACTGGCCAATGGACATCTGATGTAAACAACATTGCTTACTGGAATCCATGCTGATGTACATGTTAAAAGCTATATTAACCCTTAAAAGATCATTAAATAGGCAGAGTATTGATTGTTATTTCACCCTATATTACAAAATGTACCAATATAGTAAGGTCAGTTGAAGTACCATCAATCAATTTAACTAGTCATGGTTTTTTAAGTATCAGATTCAAACAAGTATTTACAGTACTAATTTTACATTAAACTGCATGAATCAATAAATTTCACATATATTGTTATTTTTTTTAATCTTTTGAATGATCTGCATTTTCAAAAGTACTTTATTAACCTGGCAGATCATAGTATTAAGGGAATATATTTAGATTATGATTAAAACAATAACCTGGAGAAAAAAGGAATCTAATATGGACTTTTAAAAAAAAAATCCAAATCTCAAAATTGCCAAATAAGATAATCTATCCAAAATATTAACATATGAGTGGGCTAATGAACTTTAAAAAATCTAATCTCATTGCAATCTACAAGATTAAAAACTAGAGGCACAAAATTATTTTAAATTTGGCAAGTCGCTGGTTAAATTGGACTTGCCTGAAGAAGAACATCAGGCTTAAAATTAATGTTTAAATACTAGGTGGCTGATGTATGGAAATCACTATTATACAATAGGGCTGCACTGTGGTTCATTTTGACCTTGTTAGTGTTAAATATTCAAAGGAGCTACCAATATAGCATTTACCTGAGTCAGACTTGTAGATTGCAATATTTTGATTTCAATTAACATTCCAAAGTTAAAGTGAGCTAAGTTTCCTTAGAACAAAACACAGATACAGCAAATTTCTGCCTGGAGTAGGCCTTATTCCCTGCATCCGGATTTTGACAGTCAATATTTAGTAGCTAGTCATGCTTGTTATTTCTTTGTCAGAAGTTAGATCTCTATTGTATTATTTCTTGAAACTTTAAAGTGTACATTTTCAACATAATGTGCAGAGTAACGGCCACATAATTACACCAATGTTAGGGTGAGTCAGATACTATTTTGAAACATTAGGGGACAAACATTTATCTCACTATTGGATTCAGTGATTGGCATATAGACCCAAATATACAACATATCAAAGGGAAAAATTTGGTCCTACCTTAGAGCACTGAATTAAAAATTCAGCAAATTTGGTCTGAGTAGCAAAACAGGCAAAGACTGAAAGAAACCCTGCAGCCAAACAGCTGTCAGCATGTCTTTGTGCCATGGAGACATAGTTAAAAGTGTTCTGCTTACATCAGAGGATCCAAATTTGGTGAAGTAATTTCCTATTTACCTTATTCAACCTGCAGCTACGTAACAACTGTGCTGTGATCGTGTTAGATCTGACAAGCTAATAAGGATTGGGTCGATATTTGGACAAGAGGCTTTCAAGTAAGTTAAACTGCATAAGGAAGTTTAGATCCTGTTTCCGTAGGATATATCTTTATCACTGAGTCAGAAATTAATCAATTCCTCAGCATAACATTAAAGCGCACCCTTCTGTTGCAAGTGCCATCATTTGGTTGATACGTAAAACCAACATCCTGACCATTTATAGCTATTAACAATCCTCTGGCACTTTTCAAAAGAGCAGGAAAGTTAATCCTGCTTCCTGACCAAGTTCTGCCTTCCATAATTACATTCTGACTACATAAATTCCCCTGCAATTTCAACTGATTAGAGTATTATTCTTCACTTCCTGTCCTAAAGTTTGTGTTGTAACTGTGCTCTGCTACAAAGGTAGATGAAATGATCATCTGCACATAGTTTCTGTATAAGTTTGGTACATTTGTAAAACATTGAGGTATCTTTCAGCGTGAAAGAAACTAAGTGCTATATGTTATTCCTATAGAAAAATGCATGATTCTCCTCAGAGCAGTATATTAATAATCAATAGTGCATCTGTTCAGGGATGTCTAAATGAAGCTAAAAAAGTTAAATATTTCTGAACGGATGCACTGCAAATAAGAAAACACTACATTGAACTCCTTCCTGAACACACACTATTGCCATGTCACCTATGAGAAGCAAAGTGGAGGATAAATTTGCTTGATCTTCTAGGCAGATACCCAGGAGTGCCAACTGCACACATTCAAAAATAATTCAACTGGCTTAAAATCATGAGGTTGCATTCAGGAGGACTCCACTTCCCAATACAGGCATATCAAAATCCCGGCTTCCTTGACTCCTATTGACTGAAACAGGCCGGGATTTCACCATTAATCTCTAGAGTACGGGAGCTGTGATTCTATCCATCCCCATCTCCTGTTGTTATCACTATCCGCGCCCTCCTCCTGCATCTCCCTCCCACTCCTCACATTCTGCCATTGCCCTTAGACTTCCTCCTAGGCCAGCATCATTCCCCTGCTCTGTCTCCTGCTCCTCCTCAAACCCTCAGTCGCCTCTTGATTCCCACATTCCTTTTCACCTTCAGTCCTCTTCTGCTCCACCACTAGACACATTTCCCTGGGCTTCTTTTAGTCTCCTCCTGCTTCCCCCAACTCTCTCAGTCTTTACTTCTGCTTCCAAAGCTACCAACCCTTCCAATTTTATCATGAGTCTCATGATATTTTGGCATTTCTCTTAAAGGCACAATTCCTGGAATCAACAGTTGCGTGAGATTCTCAGCTTTCATTTTTCAAAACAGGAAGTGAGTGTACTCTAATGGCTCAGACAGCGGAAAGCAAAGGAAAAATTCCCCATTAAAAAAATCAATCTAATTTTTAAGCCAACTCAGGATTTTTGAGCACTTCAAGTTGGTAACATTGTGCTTCTGCCACAAACATTCCCCCCATACTCTCCTGAGTCTCTCTTACTTCCCCCACATGTTGCCCTGTGAAGGCCTCACTGTCCTCTTGCACTTCTCTTCTGCCCTTCACCACATTGTCTCCTCAATGTCCTGTCTAGCAGCTTAACTGTATACTGACACTGATTTTCCCTAAGGGCAGTCTGGCTTCAGTCTCTTTGAAAACCAAAGGAGTTGACAGTCATCTTCACTAGGATCAGCCTCACTCTATATGCAGAGACCATAGGGACCAAAAGCCATTTTGCCTGGCCTCAACCCTAGTGAAAGTAATGGGAAATGGTGGCCATTTTGAAAATCAGCAAGGTGGGAGACAGGAGTAGGGAGATCACTTGAAGGTTTAAAAACCTCCAAATGATAAAATTGCAAATGACGGAGCTGGTGATACTGTCATTATATACTAGCTTTGTGAGCTGCCTCACACGTTATTGAGAATGCTTGAAAAATAAAACAATAGATGACTAATATCACAGTTCAACTGCAATCGGCATTTCACCATCCTCACCGATGTTGTCCAAACCAATATGTGTCATTTCACGTTTCAATCTCCACTCTTTCCATGCCCCTGCACAAGAGGAAACAGCAGCAAATGGGAGGAGTTTGCCAGGGGCAGACTCTGGAAATCCCCATATCCTTGGGAATCCTTCTCAATGCCAGCTACAACCAAGAGTGAAGAGGGTAGGGCTGGGCCTTCAACCCTCCTGTATTGCTTACCACCAAACCGTGAAGGACCCACATGGAGCACTCGGCCCAGCAGACTCTTCTCTCCTCCCCGACATGGAAGATAGCAGCTGCAACTCCCCCTGGCACTGGGAAGAACCATTACAGCCAGCCTTCAGTTCTCCATACAACTCTGAAAATTGGACTGTGGGTTATGTTTTCTCTCATTCACTGTATTGCTATTGGTGGTTGTTACCTTTTCATCCCACCCCACTTCTACCATTGCAGCTTCTTAGTGACTGTCCTCACTCTTCCCGTCCACTGTCCTCTCTCCTTATCTCTCAGTTTTCCTCTCCTTTTTCTTGTCTCTATATAAAGACATGGAACTAGTAAGGTGTGTGCCTGGTATTACCCTGATCACCTTACTTGTACACTGTATCCCTTTCTCTCGCCCTTTGTCTGTGTATAATATTCTTCGTAGCAGCATTACACAGGATTATACTGAAACTGAGGCACACTATTTTTATATGCTTACAGAGGCTGGAATTGGTGGCCTTTAGGTCATGCTATCTGTTCTCCCAGGGCTCTGGAGAGGAATAAGCTGGTGAGAGATTTTGGTTAGAAGAGTCTGTGGTTTTGAGCTGTGGAATTTTGGAAGGTCTGTTTTGAGGGGGAGACTGGGTCCTTATTTTAACTGAAGTTTTAATATTTTTATAATGTATGTACACAGCATAGGCTGGGCACATTTTCACATATAAATAAATAAAATAAATTACAAAACTAAGGGCTGTGTCCACCTGAAAGTGTGGGCCCTATGCAAGCCATGGAAGTTTGCGTGTTCTGGCAGTTGCAGTGGGACCTAGAGGTGGCTCCATGTATTTTGCTGCCCCAAGCACAGCAGTCAGGCAGCCTTCGGCAGCATGCCTGTGGGAGGTCTGCCGGTCCCGCGCCTTCAGCGTACCTGCCGCCGAATTCGCGGGACCGGCAGACCTCCCGCAGGCATGCCGCCAAAGGCGGCCTGACTGCCGCCCTCACAGCAACCCCAACCCCCTCCCCGCGACTTGGGGTGCTGGTGCCTGGAGCCGCCCCTGGTGGGACCACCTAGCCCAGAGAATGATCAACCCATGGCATAAGCCCAAAAAGAGAAAAAAGAGAAAAAAAAGATACAGATTTGCACATACTTGTTTTGGAGCTTCTCTGGGAGTGGGAACTTTGTATAAATGAGTTCATCACATCCCCTAAACTGTCAGTTCCTAACCAGGCTCTGATATTCACCCTTCTCTTGGGCCATGCAGGTCATGGGAGTTATTCCAGCCCTAGGAGGGAGGTTTGGGCAATAACAGCTTGCCTGCATTCTAGAAGGGGTCACTTTCACCTCAGTCTTACAATCATGACAAAGGCCTCTTGTTCCTGATCACCTACAGAGAAGTCTCCTCCACGTTATTAACTACCAAAAATGCCTGAGCAACCATTATTTGGTGTACATTTAGAGGCCACTTTTCAAAATTTATCTCTGGAAGTTTTTACGGAGTTGTTTTTCTTTGCCAATTTTAAGATATTTCTTCCCATATGGGAAAAATATTCCTCAAATCTAATATTGTTCATGGAGCTACTACATCTGGTTCATAAGTCCTAGCAGCTAACTTATTTACATGACTTACATGAGACTGTTCTTTCCTCTTTCCCTGAGTCTGAAAGCAAGCACAGACAGAGATGAGCTTTACTGCTGCATGTGCAGGGAACCACTTCTAACAATTTACTTGAAAAGAAACAGATCTGTGTGTTAGGTGGGAGAGGGAGAGAATCAGTGTAAGCAGGTGAAAGAGTGGTAAATGTCAAACTTTGAATTTTTGGTAAATAAATGGCTTGAAACATGGAAACAGAACGTAGATGGCACACCTATTTCCTTGTCCTGGAAAACCAAGACACTTTTGTAAGCTAGATATTCCCTGCATTAAAAACAATGCACCAAGGGTGTCAAATTAGCCTTACAGACATAATGATTATTTAAAAAAACAACAAAAAAAACCCAAACCCACAACTCTTGTACCGTATGGATTTATATTTGGAAGCTGGTTACAAATCTGTTCTCATGAAGCTATATTGTAAGTAAAAGAAAAAGAGATAACTTGAAGTTTTACTTTGAAACTCAAATTTTTCAGGACTGAAAAGATGAAGAGTTTGTATGTTTACTATTTACAACTTCCTCTCAGAAGACACAGGTATAGCATTCATGTCTTCCAAAATGTAAGCTTATACATCTGGCCAGCAAACATCTGGATATTTATCTTAGCTCATCATTTCCTTCTGTAAGTCCAAAAACTGTCAGTTATTTCAGCTGAGATTCATCCCAAGGGAGAACAGAAAAAGTTACATCCTTCTTTTGTCCAGGTTTTATAAACTGATCTTTACCTTTTTCCCTAGGATACCAGTAAGTATAAAAATAAGCAGTCTGGATTCCTTTGACTGTGGTTTTCAGTCTGTGAATATGTACTTCTGCAGCCACAGAGTGTATACATATGTGATTTTATTTATTATGTGATTGTATTTCCAATATATGGCAAAAGTTCCTAGATCCTAAAATAGGCCTTTTTATTAAAAAAAACACATTATGGATTAAAAATAAATATAGACAGTAAATTCAAGAATAAACTCCTCAGCTCCTAGACAACAAGAAAGACTAATTTCTGTACTTTATTAATATATTTGCAAAATCCTACATTAATGAAATATTAAGATTTCAAACACACAAAACAAGAAATTCAAATACTAAAATCACCACAAAAACATTAACTTGGTTCCACAGCATGTGTTGTAATCTAGATTACTTTTTAATTGATAGAATTTGGGAGAAGACAGTGTGGCCTACAGAAAAGAACCCTAAACTTGAACTCAGCAAATCTGGGTTCTATTCTCAGGTTTGCCACTGGCTTTGGGCAAATTACTTCACCTCCTTGTGTGTCAGTTTTCCCATCTGTAAAATGGTGATAATGATACTGACTTCCTTTGTAAAGCACTTTGAGATCTAATGATGAGAAGGGCTACATTAGAACTAAGCATTGTTTTCATTGTATTATTTAAAAAGTACATTAACTAGAGAAGAGTGCTAGTCAATTATTTCATAGTCAAAATTTAAGGCATCTTCCAAATTCAAGTTTATTTTTTTAACTAACTTCACTAAAGATAAGCCAATTCACCTGAAGTTTCACATGCTGATCTCCTAATACAGCTTTGTATTACTGCATATGAAAGTTCGCATCAGGAATATCTTCTCATAATAGCCTGCCTGTGTTCTGTTATGTTTTAAGCATGTGATTTGATTATAAAGGCTAAACAAACAATTTCACTTTTAAACCATTCAACAGTTGCCTTGATGAATTACTGACCCTTAGAAATGTAACTGAGAATTAATATAGATTACTTAAATTTCCTGTGTAGTTGGACTGGGATTGAAAAAACAGACTGTAAAACCTTAAAGTGACATCAAAACAAGTCTAATCATATTCCTTGCTATTAAACATACAGAAAAAAGGAAAAAATCTGGTTAAGTCATTTTTTCAGGTTACATCTTCCAACAATATACTTTCAGTTTATACAGTGTGTCCTGGGGAAAAGACTGCCTTTCCTGTGCTCAAAAAGCATTTTTGGCAGCTTTAAATATTTGTAATTAAGGCAATAAAGAAGCATTGGAAGAAACATACATGCAAAAAACATGGCCAAGAAGCAGCAATATTTTCTTTGCTCCGTACACATTTTAAATATTAATTGTCAATCTTAAAATGCATAACAAAAGATTCTAAGTGCCGATGGTCTCGCTAGAATTTTATCGAAGAAATGAAACCTTCACAGTCGCCCAACTTCTAAAAATCTGAGTAATATGCTGAAAGGAATTGCTTGCCATTTTAAAATAAAACAAATTGTGCGTGTATTCAATCACAAAGCTCATTCTATGATGCTTATTCATAGTAACAAGCACACATTTTTTATATTTACAAAGGCACTCATTAAGGTTTTATTATTACTCTTGCCCTTTATATTTATAACTGTAATGTAGACAAGTAAGTTATTAGCATGAGGTTCAAGCCACAGCCAGGCCAAATCATGTTTTAGGTAATTCTAATGTGATTTGGGTTCATACAGCCTCTTGAAAAGATTTCAGTTATTCAAACAATTTTTATACCAAAAAAAGGTCACAGTAACTTCCAATTCTATAAATATCTAGCAACACTGAAAAACTATCTGAAATCAGAGTAAATTTCAGATTCAAGTTTTCAGAGTAACTGAAAGAAAGGAACACAATATGTCCAATTTTGTTTCTAGTTTATCACATCTGCTCACTGGCATTAAACATAAGGATGTTTCTAATTTATGGATAAATCCTTGGCTCTGGTGCTGCAGAGATGGGAATTTCTACTTGTACACCTCTACCCCGATATAACACGAATTTGGATATAACGCGGTAAAGCAGTGCTCCGGGGAGGTGGGGGGGGGCGGGCTGCACACTCTGGTGAATGAAAGCAAATTCGATACAACGCGGTTTCACCTATAATGCAGTAAGATTTTTTGGCTCCCGAGGACAGCGTTATATCGAGGTAGAGGTGTATTACGCTTCAGTCTTCACGGTTGAAGATGTTAGGGAGATTCCCAAACCTGACCCAGCTTTTGTAGGTGACAAATCTGAGGAATTGTCACAGTTTGAGGTGTCACTAGAGGAGGATAAACTTAACAGTAACAAGTCACTGGGACCAGATGGCATTCACCCAAGAGTTCTGAAAGAACTCAAATGTGAAGTTGCGGAACTACTAACTATGGTTTGTAACCTGTCCTTTAAATCAGCTTCTGTACCCAATGACTGGAAGATAGCTAATGTAACATCAATATTTAAAAAGGGCTCTAGAGATGATCCCAGCAATTACAGACCGGTAAGTCTAACGTCAGTACTGAGCAAATTAGTTGAAACAATAGTAAAGAATAAAATTGTCAGACACACAGAACATACATTGTTCGGCAAAAGTCAACATGGTTTCTGTAAAGGGAAATCGTGTCTTACTAATCTATTAGAGTTCTTTAAAGAGGTCAACAAACATGTGGACAAGGGGGATCCAGTGGACATGGTGTACTTAGATTTCCAGAAAGCCTTTGACAAGGTCCCTCCCAAAGGCTCTTATGTAAATTAAGTTGTCATGGGATAAGAGGGAAGATCCTTTCATGGATTGAGAACTTGTTAAAAGACAGAGAACAAAGGGTAGGAATGGTAAATTTTCAGAATAGAGGGGGTAAGTAGTGGTGTTCCCCAAGGGTCAGTCCTAGGACCAATCCTATTCAACTTATTCATAAATGATCTGGAGAAAGGGGTGAAAAGTGAGGTGGCAAAGTTTGCAGATGATACTAAACTGCTCAAGATAGTTAAGACCAAAGCAGACTGTGAAGAACTTCAAAAAGATCTCACAAAACTAAGTGATTGGGCAACAAAATGGCAAATGAAATTTAATGTGGATAATGTAAAGTAATGCACACTGGGAAAAATAACCCCAACTATATATATGATGGGGGATACTTTAGCTACAACTAATAAGGAAAAAGATCGTGGAGTCATCATGGATAGTTCTCTGAAGACGTCCACGCAGTGAATAAGGAAAAGTTACTTACTTGTTCCCATAATATAAGAACTAGGGACCACCAAATGAAATTAATGGGCAGCAGGTTTAAAACAAATAAAAGGAAGTTCTTCTTCACACAGTGCACAGTCAACTTGTGGAACTCCTTGCCTAAGGAGGTTATGAAGGCTAGGACTATAACAGGGTTTAAAAGAGAACTGGATAAATTCATGGAGGTTAAGTCCATTAATGGCTATTAGCTAGGATGCGTAAAGAGCGGTGTCCCTAGCCTCTGTTTGTCAGAGGGTGGAGATGGATGGCAGGAGAGAGATGACTTGATCATTACCTGTTAGGTTCACTCCCTCTGGGGCACCTGGCATTGGCCACTGTTGGCAAACAGGCTACTGGGCTGGATGGACCTTTGGTCTGACCCAGTACGGCCATTCTTATGTTCTTATGTTCTAATACAAAATAAGACACAGAGTAAGGGCTAGTCTACACCGGCAACGCTAAACCACTGCCTTTACTGGCTTTTTACAGTGCTGAAACGTGCTGCGCTCAGGAGGGTGTTTTTCACACCCCTAAGCAAGAAAGTTGCAGTGTTGTAAAGTGTCAGTGTAGACAAGCCCTCAGAGCCTTCCTGAGGGAGGAATTTTGAGCCTTCTACAACAGCCCAACTCCTCACCAGAGTCCATGACTCTACCCCCTAGAACCTTTGAGAATGATGTAAAAGAGGCAATACACATCCAATCTGTTAACCAGGAATATTAATACATTCCTACCTATCTCACAAGAATGCTGCGAGGCTAAATTCAGCAATGTTTGTAAAGCACGTTTATAGAAATTTCAGAAGTGCAAAAGCATCGTTTATCATCATACCATATGTTAACTAACTGCTGCCACAGAGCAGTGGGGCTAACCAAGGTAAGGCTTCATTACTGTATATTTTCCATGCAAACTGGTGCTGCTGCAGCTATACAGACAGAGAAACAGAGCAGTTTTGCTAGTGCAACAGGAGAAAGACAGCATTTACTCATTTATCATTACAGAAAGCTTGAGTTCCTCAAAAGACCATCAGCTGTGATAAAGACAGACCCTTTCACTTCTCGAGGTCACCAGTCCTACTTGAGATTTGTTTAAACCAGAGGGGTTTCTTCTCAGTCTAATTCTTCTAAATTACCAAACCAGCAAAAAACCAGAAAAAGAAATGAGCAGCATGCAGCTGGCATAGCAAAGCTCCAGGTCAGGAGAGAGGCTGGTGTGCAGGAGAAGCTGCGTGCAGTGAGCTCAGTGGCTAAGAGTTCAGCAGCTGCCTGCTAAACCTAAGTGCTAGCCTCATAGGGGGCCACTGGGGATCTGGGGGGGGAAAAAAAAAGTAGGGTCAGGGACAGTACTTGGTCAGTACTTGGTCCTGCTACTGGAGGACGTCAATGACTCTTACTCCTTCTTTTTCAAGGTCTCTTCCTCTCTCTCTCTCTCTCTCTCTCTCTCTCTCTCTATATATATCCTCTCTCTCATCACTCATTTACTTAAAATAAGGCTTACTTTAAATAAGGCTTGAATTTGACATTTGTGTGGAAGGTTTGTTGAATGGACAGATTCATTTTTAGGTAAATATATAATAGAGAATATATAGATGATGAAATATGAAATGAACACAGCAATAATAGGTTTAAATGGGATCAAATAAAAAGGGCTTTTCAAACAATCACTTTTGGTTTCATTTTACACATTTTCCACACACTTTTTTGCAGAAATATGCATCACAGACAGAAAACAGACAGAAAAAAAGATAAGAAAGAGCTGTGTGTCTGTGACTGGGTAATTAGCTGAAATTCCAAAATACAAACTCTCCAGTATAGTTTTCTGATATTGCCTGTTTGAAAGAATGTTATAGGCATCATATCCCAGCTGAATAACATTTATATGAAATATATATAATAATAATATCATTTTAATTAAAATTTTTAAAAAAAACAAAAAAAAAAAAAAAAAAAAAAAAAAAAAAAAAAAAAAAAAAAAATCAGAAAAAATTCAGTTTTTGCTTTTTTTTGAAATAATTCAAATATCTACTAGTGTTACGCACACACACATTACACTTCAACAGCATACAATTCAAAGTAAAAAAATGAAAATGAACTGTTATGATAAGTTAGTTAGATGATTTCCCATGTCCCCATTCCCCCCCCAACTATTTTTTATTTTTTTTTTTTTTTTTTTTTTTAGAGACAGCACTAGAGCAAGTTTAGCTTTTTTTTTTTTTTTTTTTTATTTCATAAGTAATTTCAAATACGTAACCCACTATAGAGACCTGGGCAGATAGGACTAATCAGATGTCAGGCCAGTGTCAGCCAGGCCACCAAGCCACAAAGACAGTGTGAGAGATGTCAGAGAACCCATCAGCCACCAAGTCAAAAAGAGCTGGAGGAGAGAGGCAGGGAGGATAGGGAGCAGGGACCTGGGAGGGGAGCAGCAGCAGGGCAGGAAGGAACAGACAACAGCAGGGGAACAGCAGGCAGGCAGGAGGGGGGGGCAGTCAAGTAAGGGTCCATATTAGTAGCAGCCAGCTAGGGATCTCTCTGGTTACTTGGACAACTTCCTGTGCCTTTCTGGTTTAAACAGAGCTTCCCAGCCAATCAATGTTGGTGGATGTATTCCATGATGAGGAGTTTTGTGGGTAGGGTTGCCAACTTTCTAATTTCTGAAAACTGGATACTATAGCAGGGGCACTGGAACCTCTCCCCGCCCAACCTCTTCCCCTGAGGCCCCACCTCTGCCCCGCCTCTTCCCTCAAGGACCTGCCCCATTGCTCTCCCCCTCCCACTTCCTCTCCACCCTTCCACCCCCCCACCAAGCTGAGCTCCCTCTCCCAGCAGGGTCTGGCATGGGTTGATTACCCAGAGCCTCCCTCAATCATGATAACCAGACTTTTGGTGGTCTGTTCAGCACATCTGACCAGACACTATATCAGTCTCCCTTCAACCGGACTTTCCAGTCGAAAACTGGACCCCTCGGAACCCTATTAGTGGGCATTTGCAAGACAGCGTTTCAATGGCTCCCTTCCAGTGTTGCCAACTTAGCGACTTTGTCACTAGCTTTAGTGACTTTTTGGTTTCCCTAGCAAGAAAATAAGTGTCAAAGTGACCACTGACAAATCTAGTGACTTTCACTGCCAATTTCAGAGAAAGAAGTCACCAATATCTATAGTCACCAAATCATTCAGAAGCAGCTCAATAGTGTTAATAAAATCCATTCCATGCTCTTCTTTCTGTTGCACACCAAGTCAATGTCATTACCTCTCAATTGAGCATGTCCTCAGAAGGAATCACATTCCAGGGTTTCTTGGGCTGAGATCACTATAATCTGCAGGCGAGGAAAAGAAGTTTGTGGGGGCTAATTAAATACTTTGGTAAAGCCAGGCGCACTTTGGAGAGAGCAACACATTAGCCAGGGCATGTTTTTACCCAAATATGTTGTTTCTCACCGCTCCATAGTAGGTAGCGCACCCTGTGATGCAGGGAAAGATCGCTAAAGAAGTGGGCAGAGCAGAGGAGGCAGATTAGCCAGTGAGGAGAGGACTAGAAGGAAATCTCGGTCATATTTTGTATTAAATTTTCATTTATAAATTGTTTATAAAATGTTAATAAATGATTAATAGATATTATAAGCATGTGACAGACCCAAGTAGTACCTGTTATAGATAGTTATAAGCATATCAGAAGAAGTTATTATAGATCAGGGGTGGGCAATAATTTTCACAGGGGAGCCACTCCACTCACACCACCATGTTAGGAAAAAGTAGTGGATAGTGATATCATTGTCTATCACAACAAACTCAGCATCTTAGGTGAGTCAACCACTCTCAGAGCAGAGACTTTAACACTGTTACTGACACAATATAGGGAGCCACAGTCCTTCTTAAGCAACAGGCATATACTAGGAAGAACACTAACAAGCTACAAACAAAACAAGCTGGACTCTTATCTTTTTCTGTCATCACTCCCTTTCCGGAAGTCTCAGCACAGTGAAATATATTGGACAAACATTATAACTGCAAGTACATAGCATTACAGTTCTATCCTCTGTGTTGGAATGCTGACAGGGTAATATTTTGGCCTGTTAATACTGAACATGATCCTTTATAAAAGTTAAAATATTTCAAGCACATTTGCTTTGAAATTCATATTTGTCTATGCAGGGAGATTTCTGAAAAGGTAAAGAATTGCTAAAATGCACATATATTTCCCTTTATCATTGGGGATCAGTTGCCACTGCAATCAGAAGTTGTTCCCACTGTGCCCAGAAGAAGGAGAGCAGAATATTACCCAGATACTTTACACCTCACCATGTTTTCTATTTTTCTTTGGCTATGATAACACCTTTCTCAATCTGCATTATCTCAAGTATCACTCCTAAACTCAACTGCATTAAACTGGTGTTCATTCATGTGGTCAGTTTCATGTTATCATACTGTATAAAAAACAGACAATGTTTAAAATCTGGAGTTACTGCTATATACAAGAAAGTTGGCATGTTTTTGGATTTCGAGAGGAATGCAATTCTCTCCTGAGGAGAAAATATTCTTTTTTCTGACCACATTTCCAATCACAAAAGTCACATACCACTTTACATTGCTGTTTATCAAATTAACAGTCTCACAAATCGAAATGAATCCTTTAAATTTACTGTTCTTCCAATAGTCCATTAATTTTTATATCAGGACTTGCCTCACAAGCCATTCACATTATGCTGACTTCAGAGAATGTGAGAAGCCACAGATAAGAGGCAGCACATAAAGGCAAGAAAGGGTCTGATAAATAAATGCCATAGGATTGGACTATAAATTCCAAAGCAATAGAAGTGGCAAACGCATTCTGTTAAGTGTTGCACTTTTCTATCAAAAACTTGCAGTCCTCACTGATGCATAAAATAAAATATCCTTTAATGAACTTAGTACTAGACTTGGTATCCTTTAATCCTAGATTTAATCCTGAGTGGAGCGCAGGAGCTGGTCCAAGAGGTAACTATAGCAGGACCGCTTGGAAATAGTGACCATAATACAATAGCATTCAACATCCCTGTGGTGGGAAGAACACAACTGCCCAACACTGTGGCATTTAATTTCAAAAGGGGGAACTATACAAAAATGAGGGGGTTAGTTAGACAAAAGTTAAAAGGTACAGTGACTAAAGTGAAATCCCTGCAAGTTGCATGGGCCCTTTTTAAAGACACCATAATAGAGGCCCAACTTCAATGTATACCCCAAATTAAGAAAAACAGTAAAAGAACTAAAAAAGAGCCACCGTGGCTTGGCTTAACCATGTAAAAGAAGCAGTGAGAGATAAAAAGACTTCCTTTAAAAAGTGGAAGTCAAATCCTAGTGAGGCAAATAGAAAGGAGCACAAACACTGCCAACTTAAGTGTAAGAGTGTAATAAGAAAAGCCAAAGAGGAGTTTGAAGAACGGCTAGCCAAAAACTCCAAAGGTAATAACAAAATGTTTTTTAAGTACATCAGAAGCAGGAAGCCTGCTAAACAACCAGTGGGGCCCCTTGATGATCAAAATACAAAAGGAGCGCTTAAAGACGATAAAGTCATTGCGGAGAAACTAAATGGATTCTTTGCTTCAGTCTTCACGGCTGAAGATGTTAGAGAGATTCCCAAACCTGAGCTGGCTTTTGTAGGTGACAAATCTGAGGAACTGTCACAGATTGAAGTGTCACTAGAGGAGGTTTTGGAATTAATTGATAAACTCAACATTAACAAGTCACCGGGACCAGATGGCATTCACCCAAGAGTTCTGAAAGAACTCAAATGTGAAGTTGCGGAACTATTAACTAAGGTTTGTAACCTGTCCTTTAAATCGGCTTCAGTACCCAATGACTGGAAGTTAGCTAATGTAACGCCAATATTTAAAAAGGGCTCTAGGGGTGATCCCGGCAATTACAGACCGGTAAGTCTAACATCGGTACCGGGCAAATTAGTTGAAACAATAGTAAAGAATAAAATTGTCAGACACATAGAAAAACATAAACTCTTGAGCAATAGTCAACATGGTTTCTGTAAAGGGAAATCGTTTCTTACTAATCTATTAGAATTCTTTGAAGGGGTCAACAAACATGTGGACAAGGGGGATCCGGTGGACATAGTGTACTTGGATTTCCAGAAAGCCTTTGACAAGGTCCCTCACCAAAGGCTCTTACGTAAATTAAGCTGTCACGGGATAAGAGGGAAGGTCCTTTCATGGACTGAGAACTGGTTAAAGGACAGGGAACAAAGGGTAGGAATTAATGGTAAATTCTCAGAATGGAGAGGGGTAACTAGTGGTGTTCCCCAAGGGTCAGTCCTCGGACCAATCCTATTCAATTTATTCATAAATGATCTGGAGAAAGGGGTAAACAGTGAGGTGGCAAAGTTTGCAGATGATACTAAACTTCTCAACATAGTTAAGACCAAAGCAGATTGTGCAGAACTTCAAAAAGATCTCACAAAACTAAGTGATTGGGCAACAAAATGGCAAATGAAATTTAATGTGGATAAATGTAAAGTAATGCACATTGGAAAAAATAACCCCAACTATACATACAACATGATGGGGGCTAATTTAGCTACAACGAGTCAGGAAAAAGATCTTGGTGTCATCGTGGATAGTTCTCTGAAGATGTCCACGCAGTGTGCAGAGGCGGTCAAAAAAGCAAACAGGATGTTAGGAATCATTAAAAAGGGGATAGAGAATAAGACTGAGAATATATTATTGCCCTTATATAAATCCATGGTACGCCCACATCTCGAATACTGTGTACAGATGTGGTCTCCTCACCTCAAAAAAGATATTCTAGCACTAGAAAAGGTTCAGAAAAGGGCAACTAAAATGATTAGGGGTTTAGAGAGGGTCCCATTAAAGATTAAAGAGGCTAGGACTCTTCAGCTTGGAAAAGAGAAGACTAAGGGGGGACATGATAGAGGTATATAAAATCATGAGTGATGTTGAGAAAGTGGATAAGGAAAAGTTATTTACTTATTCCCATAATACAAGAACTAGGGGTCACCAAATGAAATTAATAGGCAGCAGGTTTGAAACAAATAAAAGGAAGTTCTTCTTCACGCAGCGCACAGTCAACTTGTGGAACTCCTTACCTGAGGAGGTTGTGAAGGCTAGGACTATAACAATGTTTAAAAGGGGACTGGATAAATTCATGGTGGCTAAGTCCATAAATGGCTATTAGCCAGAATGGGTAAGAATGGTGTCCCTAGCCTCTGTTCGTCAGAGGATGGAGATGGATGGCAGGAGAGAGATCACTTGATCATTGCCTGTTAGATTCACTCTCTCTGGGGCACCTGGCATTGGCCACTGTCGGTAGACAGATACTGGGCTAGATGGACCTTTGGTCTGACCCGGTACGGCCTTTCTTATGTTCTTATGTTCTTATCCTCTGTTGACTATTTATTAGGGACTGTTATTGTGGAATATTATTTATACAATAAGAGAAAGACGAACCCCAAAAGGGCACTGGTCCAGCTTTCACGGTTATCCATTCAGAATCCCCAATTCTCTCCCTGGGACAGAGTGTGACATACCACCTCCTTCAATCCACACACGGGTAACTCCTCTTTTTCAAAGAAGGCTGCAACAGCACTATCCCTTCGCCCACCCCAGTCAAGTCCTCTCCACGTGACCTAACATCCTTGCTGGGGGAGTGGGTGAAAATTGTGGGCTAAACAGACAAGCCAGGGCCACAGGGAATGCACATCATTCTTTCTCCAGCCCTGTGGAACTAAGCCAGAAAAGTTAATACTGCAGCAGCTGTACTACCCCTTCCATGTAACCATCATCCCTTAGGATCCACGGGGTGCTCCGTGGCCAGTATAAAGTCCCTGTTAGTATGATGTTCTATGGAGACATACTGCCAGAGAGCTTAATCCCTCAGAGAGCAGAAGCAGCAGGCCCTCTGAAAACCAAAGGTTTTGTAGTGTCTCTGGCTCTCCCACAGATCCTTGGTGAAAGCTCCAAGTGTGGGGCAGGCCTGATGGCCTTTTCTGAAGAGGTAGGAGAAGGGCAAACCTCTGCCCCTTTATGACCAGTCAATTTTGGGGAATCCCTACATAGGATTCCTCACATAACACTCCCCCAACCCCTTTTCATACGGAGGGGACAATCTGGCCCTGGATCCTTTACCTGGAAAAGCAAAATCAAAAGCAGAAAGCTACCAAAGGTCAATTTACAATTTAAGTTTGAAAGAAACTTTAAGGTTAAGCCTGTTCCAGGCTTTGAGATCAGAAACCGCTCTGAATGTCTGAATCATAAAGCATATTAGTAAATCAGATCTATATCTGAACTACCACAAAAGTGTATAATTTGGTGGGGATTTTAAAAATATCTAGTAATACAATCCCACACCTATCCTTCCCTGAAAACTGAAGCAGAAAATCTAGCAAACCTGGTTTCTAGGCCATAATCAGTAAGGTTATTGCACAAACAAAACAGGTCAAATTGATTCATAAATCCATTAAAAACAAAAAAAGAAAAACATCCACAGTTAGGAAATTATTCCCATTGACTTCAGTGGGCTTTGAATCAGGCCCCAGAAGAGGTCAATTAAGTAGTAAAAAAGATTATTTTCAAGCTCCTTGGTGAGTACTGCAAACAATGAAACACATACACATAAGCACACTTAGAGGAACACCATCCTTTGAAAACTAAGATCACATCAAAGAAATGCATCCTGTCCTTGCAGTACACATGTAAATTCAGTTTGTGATAATGGCTATTACACATACATAGGAAAGAGGAAAACAGCTTCTGATACACTAAGTCAAAGCTTGATTTTATTTCAAAGGCTGGGTTGTTTTTTTACAAGAGAAATATCTGAATTGCTAATTGTTTGGATTCTTTGCCCAAATAGTATGAATCCTAACAGAATTAATTTAAATCTTAATTCTAGGTGCAACTGTCTTATCTTAAACATCAATAATGAAACAACTTTAAAATGTAAGCAACTCATAGTCCTTTAGTGCCATCATTCATATCTTTTAAAATTCATACACTTTGCCTTGGGAATACACTTCCGACAACTGTTATCGCCATTTTAGGGTCCATTCCTGAATTCCATGGGGTCTCTGGCTACAGTTCTATTACAAGCAATAAGAGCTTTTGAACTCACAATTACACTTCAGTGCCCAAATATATCAAGGTGGTGAGTGTTTTTCTAGAAGGGTTTCTTTATTTTTAAAAAGTGCCTCTTTCATTAGATTTTGCTTAGCCAGTTCTGAAGTAATACATTGTTTAACAATCTTGCCATTATGATATTGAGTTTTTTCAAACACTCTTTGACAGTAGAGCAGTGTTGTTTAATCCATTGTCTATATGTAAAGTGGGTTTCTATAAGAATGTGGTGTCCGTTATGTGATTTGTAGCACAGAGCTGATATTGAGCAAGTTTACAGTACCTTCAAGGACAATGAACTTACTTATATAGCATGGTTCTATGACACCAATGTGCTTTGGACTAGACCGGTGTTTTGCAACAGAACAACTTTCTGAACTACATTTATGGACTATTATGTATGAACTGGATTTTTACATTTTAATTACAGGTGTGATCCATTTTGTGGCTACATCTACATGGCCCTGCAGTTTGGATTATGGGGGTCTGAACTGCAGCGCGCAATAGTGTGCTGCGGTGTAACTCCCCCATGCACATGTTGCTGGTGCGAACTAAAAAGGTACCTAGTTCACATTAATGTAGTTTTCTTTCAAGCCGGACCATGTTCATGTGAATTATGTACCTTTTAGTTTGTGCCCACAGTGCCCACATGGGAGAGTTGCAGTGTAACATGTAGTGCGCTCTGTGATCCTTGATAGTCTGAACTGTGGGGCTATATAGACAAATCCTAAAAATGTGGAATCACAAGCAGATATTAACACAAAACCTTTCTCCCTCTCTGCATAAACAGAAGCTGGATGACCTTCACAGCTAGGCTCAAAAAGAAATTAATGAAATTTGTTTAGAGATTTAGGGGCTGATCCTTTCCTCTTTTCTGTCAATGGGCGTTTTGCTACCAACTTCAATGGGAGCAAATTCAGATCCATTCATATGATTTTTCTAGTAATACTTTTCACTAAATAAAAATTTTATTTAAAAAGAAATGGGAGTGTCCTTTGAGTTTTTTCAGTCTTCAGCACTATGAGCTAATGCTCCAGGTACTGTTGATGTCATTTTTTGTGACGCATATTCCCAGCTTCCCACATACCAAACTCACCTACTCACGAAGAAGCAAGTTCTTCCTTCCCCTAGCATTGTTCCAACTCCCATCCACTTCCTCACTTACTTCTCTCCCCAATGAACTCCTGAGTTCCTCCCCATATCACTGTTGTCTGATTATCTTCTTCCCTTCCTAATTAAGCACCCACCCAGCATTGTGCTAATCCTGATTGGACCCCATTCCCCCACTCCATTAGCATGTTCCCCATCCTGATTGGAGACCATTCTTCACTCTCACTCAGTTCAGCCACTCAGATTAATTTCCTACCTGCTTCCATATTTTCCACTGATCTATTTGCACCAGTGTGCTTTCTCTGCATTCTAGAAAACTAACACCAGATGCATCAATGCTTTTATGTACTGAGGGGACTGTGCCTTACAGAGCACAGTTCAAAGTAGACAATAGACTGCTTCTCCTTTGACTTCAGTGGGATTTGGATCAGACCATATGTTAGGATTTCTATAAAACATTTTCAAATGTAGAAACAGAAAAGGTCAGGACAAAAATACTGTGGTTATTGGAGTCTCATAAGTAGATAGCTGGATAGATAGATATGTCTATATGTACTACATTTCCATAAAATATATGTACAGAAATACCTTTCTATCCAATTTTCCTAAGTGTTTATATGGTCTCCATCATGAGAGTAAAAAATAGCTTTATCCTTTTTAAACCTTACCTTCTCTTTTATAAGAGAGAGGGAATCTCGGATTAAGTATAAATTTAAAAAAAATAGAAATAGGCAAGGCTTAAATTAAAATTAAGAGTTTATACATTTAAGAGTATACATTTAAGAGTTTACTATAAACAAAACATTTTTTTAAAATGGGCATAAAATATTTTAACCTTTGCCCTTTCCTAAAAACTAGGTACAAACTGAATATATTTTTAAAAGATTAAACTAACAAGCTGTGTGCCTACCAGTACTTTGTTTACATGTTGCTTCTCATTCCCCCACCCTTTTTGTGAGTGTGTATGTGTCTTTTGAAATTATAAGCAAAGGCTCTGATTTACTGTACAGTGATTAACACAAGGAATCTGGCCCTGATGTGTGAATTACTGTAATAAAAAAGTATAATGAAGTATGCTGATACACTTTTTAGTCAACCCATTATACCACTCTATTCAGAATATTAAAGTAATCCCGGAAGCACAAATTAGAGCAATACATATAGGATTCACGTCCCACGTATATTTCCTCCCAAACTTTTCCTTCTGTGGTATTCTATGAGCATAGGAGCAATATTTTTAAAATTCTAGGTCTTACATTTTATTACATTCACATCTATATTATAAAAAACAAACTACAAAATCGGTTTTCCCCACTTAAAGTTCAAGTGAATCTTTGTGGACCCCTGAGAATATATAAATGGAATATGTATACAAGCAAATAAAATGAAAAATCTGTTCAAGTCCTACCATGGGCCATGCGATGGAACCAGTAGTATCCAAAGTCTACTCCTAGGAATGTCAAATACCATGTCCATGGTGAGTCCCACAGCAGTTCAAAGAGTCTGTAGTTATCCCACACATAGATGTAGGTAGTCAACTCGAGGCTTCTGGACACAACACTGAAATATACAACAAAACAGTTTTCTCAAGAACCTTTTGAATTAGGTAATAGATTTGTTGTATTGCATATTTGCACTTTTCAGTCTGAAGCTTTTTTTCCCTAACATATAAAGCCATTCGGCCAATCCTGCAGCCCTATTCTGGCAATATTACCATTGACTCCCATGCCACTATTGACTAAGGACTGTGAGCCAAGAGTGAAAAAATAGCACAGTCCCATCCTGTTTAACCTTTTTTCCATTGCAACCTGAGGTCTTCTTGTGTTTTTTATTTCTTAGAAGATCTCCAGTCCCTTCTTGGCTTCAAATTATCTAAAGCCTTTTAGACAGTTTCTTTGACCTCATTTATGGTACACAGAGATGTCAAGTATCAGAGGGGTAGCCGTGTTAGTCTGGTTCTGTAGAAGCAGCAAAGAATCCTGTGGCACCTTATAGACTGACGTTTTGCAGCATGAGCTTTCGTGGGTGAATACCCACTTCTTCGGATGCAAGGTATTCACGTGACTGGGAGATGTCAAGGTATTCACGTGACTGAGAGAAACTCATTTTTAATCTACAAGTTAGAAATACTTTTAGGATGCTACTAATTATTATTATTATTTGAATAATACCACGACAAATCTGAACACACCGAATATTTTCATTATACATTTAACATAGCCAGATGAAGGACTGAGGATGAAGAAGAAAGAATGTGTGTGGCAAGAAGAAAGTAGGAGGGGAAATGCTAGAAAGACTGATGGAAGGAGAAGTATTGCAGGACTGAAGGTTAGGGATAGAGAGAAAGGAGGGGGAAAGTGCAAAGGAGAAAGTGAGGGAAAAGGAAAAATGTGACAAAAATTGGCTGAAGAGTTCTTTTGTGTTGCTGGACAATGGCTAATTAAACTCTCAGACATTCCTGGCCTAACCCTCACTCAGTTCTGAGTACAAAAGAGTTGGTGTGGTTGAAGAAAGCACAGTTTTGGGCTCAGGGGTTTCTAGGCCATGGTTCAGGTATTGGGAGTCTACAAGGTTACAGGAAAATAAACTAGTGGCTAGTGGCTAAAAGGGCCCAAGACTGTGTGTTGTAGCTGAAACTGTCTCCGGGAAACTTTGCTGCTGTCTTTCTCATTTTTGTTCAAAGCAATCAGGACTTGTGAATATATTGTTACACCTTTGCTGAGTGGTACCAGACTTTTGGACCTTATAGGTCAGTTTCTTAGCTGGAGAAGAAATCAGTGATGCAAAACCAGGGTATTTTTGGTGTAATTAATTTACAAAATCTACACATTTTCTGTTTCCTTGAACAGAGGTGGGGTCACATAGGCAACTCCCTCTTGCAGAAATCTCAGTAAAAGCACTATTACTCTGTCACAAAGCAACAGCTGTCTTGGACCTAGGTCTTTCCTGGAATCTCCCCTGCCTAATACACATAGTTCATTTTTCCTCCCTCAGTTCCCAGGCTTTATACCTGGGAAAACCTTTAGTGCCATGGACAACAGCAGCACAGAAGTAAGGGTAGCAGTACTGCAACTCCCCTACAATAACCTTGCAACCTGCCCACAATTCCTTTATGGGTCCGGACCCCTACAATTACAACACCGTGTTCAGATTTCAATAGCTGAAATCATGAAATTTACTATTTTTAAAATACTATGACTGTGAAATTGATCAAAATAAACCGTGAATTTGGTAGGGCCTTAACACACCTGCACTTCACCTCTATCCCTGCAACAAGTGTCGTGTTTTCTCACTTCAAAAAGTCTGCTCACCCTCACTTTGGCAGCTGGTAGATTGAGAATTTCACTGGAAGCAGCAATGGCAGGTGTACCTGCCACTTTCCAAAACATTTTAGCTGTGCCCAGAAGTAGCAACAGATGCACCTGGAACGTGTTTAACTTTCATAAGAGCCATGTAACAAATATTTCTAAAGATGTTTTTATGTCTCAACCAGAATTTTGCAATTCACCTCATGAGGCATATGCAAGCTTTAGTATAAACTTTAATCACCTCCACAACAGGTCAGAAGGGAACTGATGCTATTCAAACACACACACACAAAAGGTATTTCTTAACATCTTTTAAGTGACCAGGAAATTTAAAACACCTCTTGCAACATTCAGTATCGATTATTACATACTGTTTTCTCACTTGATTCTTTGGCTTTTATTAACATATAATGCTTCTGCAATACATCCAAAGATATGTGAACTGATACATTTCCTCCATTTTTGATCAACTTTCAGCATTTCCCCTTGAGTCCTTTTGTTCCATGAGCTGAGGCCAAGGTGTAAAAACTCAAGCTAACCTTGCAACACATTTTTTTAATATACAACTCTCAGCACAAGTCAGAATCTGCTTATTTTTCCTTTATGCTCAAACCACAAATCTATAGCACATGACACTACTTGATTACCGTAATTAATGAAGAGTAATCCATCATATCAGTATATAATTCAGAAGAATCAGAAATTGCTTAGCTAAATATTTTTTATTTGTTCTTTTACAGTGTGATAAAAGAAAAGTCCAGACCTAGCATTCACTTCCAAAGCTCACTCAGAGTTTTTAAGATTTAATTCCTTTTTTCTGAAGCCTAAGTTCACTTCTTAAAATCACTGAAGACAGTTTAGTTCTCTTAGTTATATTACAGTTTTTAATCATAAATACAGTTGGAACTGAAGGCCAGGCATTTTGGGTCATCTTGTCTAGCCAGGCAGCATGAAACCCTGAGAGAGAGTCTTTCCTAACCTGTATATTCCATAGATTTATCTATTCTCATTTTGAGCACCTCTGCTTAATTTACCATTATAGACAAACTGTTATCTAATTACCCGAATCATCAGAGAGGTTTCATTGTTGTTGTTTTATTTTAAATTCCATTTGTCCTTTACTTTAAGCTACTGCTACTTGTTTTAATACTAGTGTCCACTCTAAACCACTGTGTCCCCATTGGGCTAGATAACAAAAGCAACATGGGAGAAAATTCTGGGGAATAAAGTCATAATGCAGATATGCAGATCCCCTCATAATGATATCCCTGTATTATTCAGTGGAAAATAGGGCCGGCTCCAGACCCCAGCGCGCCAAGCGCACGCTTGGGGCGGCATTTTGCCGGCAGGGCGGCAGGCGGCTTCGGCGGACCTTCCGCAGTCATGCCTGCGGGAGGTCCAGCGGAGCCGCGGGACCAGCGGACCTCCCGCAGGCATGACTGCGGAGGGTGCACTGGTCCCACGGCTCCGGTGGACCTCCCGCAGGCATGACTGCGGAGGGTTCGCTGTTCCCGCGGCCCGGGCGGGACCAGCGCGCCCTCCGCAGGCACGTCTGCAAGAGGTCCCCCAGAGCTGCGGGACCAGCGACCGGCAGCGCGCCCCCTGCGGCGTGCCGCCCTGCTTGGGGCGGCCAAATTTCTAGAGCCGCCCCTGGTGGAAAGACAGTCAGTTGGCTCCTTTCAAGAAGGTCAAGCAAGCACCATAGGACCAGGGGAGAGGATAATGTGCACCCTCTGCCCCCCTCCCCTTATCATGGGCCAGGTGGAACAACCTGTGTGGGGCCTGAAGCAGCAGGGTGTGTGTGGAGAGTAGAAGAAGCATACCATCTGAGCTGAAGAGGGAAATCCATGCACAGATATTCCCTTCCCAGTGCAGATCTCAAGGGGACAATCTAGGAAAATCCAGAGGGACAGCTACCATCTTGGTTGGTGGTAGGTATTGAACACGGGACCTTCAGAGACTTTATAGCTTGAACTAAAAAGCGAGGCTCTCAAGCTAAGAGTTGCAACAGATCCATAGCCTCTCAGCATTGGGCACAGAAGGTGACACAACACACACTGGCCATAAGTTCCATTAGCATTATAAATAAATTTATTGTGAATATCTTGTTTCTCAAGGCTTACTCAATTACTAAATTACCTATGCATTCTCCAGTTCCCCTTTTCCTTTCCCTTTTATGAACTTTTCCTAACTATTCGGTCCATTTTTTTAAGTCAGTGGTTCTCAAACATCATTGCACCACAACCCCCTTCTGACAACAATTACTACATGATCCCAGGGGAGAGGGGCTGAAACCCAAGCCCCGCCGCCCTAGACGTGGGGGGCTGAAGCCGAAGCCCTGCTGTCCCAGGCTGAAGCCTGAGCCCTGCCACCCAGGGCTGAAGCTCTTGGGCTTCGGCCCCAGGACAGTGGGACTCAGACTTCAATCCCAGCTTCCAGCAAATCTAATGCCAACCCAGGCAACCCCATTAAAAGGGAGGTCCCAACCCCCAGTTTGAGAACCACTAGAAGTGAAGGTAAAAAAAAAGCTGTGTACATTATTCTAGGGAAGGAGGACTTATCAGTATTGTTTAACTAGCATGGTCATCCCTTATCTTGCAAGATATCCCTCAATAACTACTAGTTTATTATATCATGAAACAAGCAATTTTGAAATCAATCATGGAGGCTGTATTAATATTTGTGGGGCTTTATTAGGATTCCTGTGCTTCTGTTGTGAAGATCAACCATGCAACTCAATTACAGGAAGAAACAAAGCCACGGCATTGCAGAATTTCAAAATGCAGGACAAAGACAATTTCTTTTAAATAAACTGCAATTACTCAGAGACGTATTATGCATCAGGATGCATGAATAATTAAAAGCCCACTAAGCCTTTGTTTTGGAGTGGAAAGGTTAGGGCTTTACATTTCAAAAGACACTATGGAGCTTTCTTTTCCAGATGAAAAACTGGCTCCAGTTCAAATTGGAATAAACATTTTAATAATATGACTTCACTAAAAGGGAGGGAGAGGGAGAAGCCTTGTGAAAACTTCCATTTGCAAAACAAAGTGAACCCGCCTGCAACTGAAATCCCCTTTTATTTCCTGTACAGGTGCCAGGGCTTGAACAGACACCCAATTTATTACCCTGTCAACTGACTTATTAGGGTTGACACAAATCGAGCTGAAATATGCCTGACATACTACAGTCAAGGCTTTTTTCACACTTTAGCACAAAGCCAAACTTTTTGCAAGGTGGAGGGAAGGGGAGAGGGAGTTATGGGAGTTCTATTCCCTGTTTTCTATCAGCAAGATTAATATGATTCTCTCCCATTCTTAATATGCGAAAACCAGTCATGAAATAACCCAAGGCTAAAAACAATTCACCAAAACGATACAGCTGGGAAATCACCATCAGAATCTGGAAAGCCCTTGATTACAGGAAATAGCACCCTACATTTTCAAAAAAATATTCCCACTAGACCCTGAATCTGAACCAAAGCCTCTTCTCCAATATGATTTTATTCCCTGGAATTTTAGCCTAAATAATCCAAATTCCCAATTCTCCTCAAAGGGAAAAAAATTTATCACAAAGCGAAACTAAGTAAAATATGTGGCAAATCTGAGTACTCATACAGATCTTCTATTTTATATTTTGTTTTCTTCCAGCACTGACCTCCATTCCACCATACCTATTCCTCTCAGACTTCACTCTATCAAACTGTTAATTTAATATATTAATATTAATCTATTTTAGAGAAAGAGGGAATAAAAACCAATAGGATATAAACTTTGGGGGAATAAGAAATAAAAGGTCCTCATGATCTCTTATAAAATTCATTCTTTCCACACACCTCTGTCATCTCTTGCTATCCCATGTATAACTTAATACCTAACTCTTAAAAACCTTATTCCTGCAAATCATCTTTATCCTCACAAATAGTCCCACTGACTTCAGTGTTGTTATTCATGTGAGCAAAGCTTACTGACATAAGTCTACACACAGTCTTTGTACTGGTATTACTGTCTCACTCTTTACCAATTCAGTTATGCTAGTACAGCCCTAGTGTAGACACAATTATACCACAATTATATATATATACACACACACACACACACAGAGTTATACAAGTATAGCTTATTCCCCTTCCTGTACGGAGTAAGCTCTACCAGTATAAGCTTATTTTTACCAATATTTCTGTGCCCACAATAGGACCATGTCTATACTACAGAATTAAGTCAACTTAAGTTACGTTGACAATCATAAGTCGCTTTAATAACATCAGTTGTGCATTTCCATGCAACACTCCTTGTGTCGGCAGATCATGTCGGCAGACCGTGTCCACAGCCATTGCTCTTGCATTGACAGAGAGCGTTTCATCATGTGTAGCTATCCCACTGTGCAAGTCGCCCACCTCTGTCAACCTCTGCCGCTGGGAGCTCTGGGAACAGATCACCATCCCATGACGCAGTTCTTTCTGTCTCATCATTCCCTCGGCTTCCTACTACATTTCATGCTCTTGCAAACTGTGCACCCACCATCTCTGCCTGACAGCATGGACCTGAGCTGCTCACCAGCCTGGTAATGAGTGTTATGAACACAACATGGCTGGTCCTGCGGTATTCCATGAGCTGTGAAAAAGAGGGTGAATCGGTGATGCCTGCTGTCTGCCATGGAAACAAATAATTCAAGATTAATGCTGGCATTCACAGAGCAGATGCACATGGTGGACTGTCGGTACTGGGCTTGGGAAACGAGCACCTAGTGGTGGGATCACATCATGATGCACATATGGGATGACGAGCAGTGGCTGCAGAACTTTTGGATGCACAAATCCAACTTCCTAGAACTGTGTACAGAGCTTACCCCTGCCCTACGGCGCAAGGACACCACAACGAAAGCTGCCCTCACAGTGGAAAAGTGAGTAGCAATCGATGTGTGGAAGCTGGCAACTCCAGACTGCTACCGGTCAGTCACAAATCAGTTTGGAGTTGGGAAGGCCATCATGGAGGTTGTGATGATGCAAGTATGCAGGGCCATTAATCGCCTTCTGCTATGAAGGAATGTGACTCTGGGTAATGTGCAGGACATAATCATTGGCTTTGAGGCAATAGGATTCCCTAACTGAGGAAGAGCAACAGATGGAACACATATCCCAATTTTGGCCCCCGACTATCTTTTGATGAAGTATATCATCTGAAAGAGTTACTTCTTCATGGTCTTGCAGGCAGATGGTCTTTCACTGACATCAGCGTGGGGTGGTGAGGGAACGGGCATGATGCACACACCTTTCAGAACACTGGTCTGTATAGAAAGCTGTACACTGGAATTTTCTTTCTGGAACAGAAGATTCCAGTGGGGGATGTGGAAATGCCATAGTGATCCTGGGAGACCCTGCCTACCTATGGCTCTGTGGCTCATGAAGCCTTACACTGGGAACCCTGACAACAGCAAAGAGCACTTCAACAACAGGCTCAGCACATGCCGAATGACCACTGAATTGGTTGATTAAAAGGTGGCTGGTTGGACCTCAATAAGGAAAATAAGCCAACGGTCATTGTGACCTGCTGTGCTCTGCATAATATTTGCGAAGCAAAGGGGGAAATATTTCCCCAGGGGTGGACCACTGAGGCTGATAGCTTGGCTGTTGATTTTGAGCAGCCAGATACAAAGGCAATTAGAGGGGTGCAGTAGAAAACTATTTGAATCAGAGAGGTTTTGAAGGAGTATTTTGACAATGATTCTCAGTAATGTGTCTTTATGTGATGCATTCGGCCACACAACGTTTACTTGCTATCTTGAATTACCCCATAGTGCTTGCTTTCTGAGTGTTAGTTGTACTACGTAAATATCCCTACCTCTAGCCACCATGTTTCAATGTTAGCAATGACTGATGTGTGTATGTGTAGCGAGCCGGTGTGGCTCCCCTCCTCCCCGGGAAGGGTTGAGCCCCGGACACAGGAAGAGGCGGGGCTACAGAGTGGTGAGCCCGCCCCTCAGAGGGTCAGGCAGCGACCCGGAAGGATAAAAGCCAACCCCTCCAGCTCAGTCAGGCCTCAGCCACCACGGGGAGCAGACCTGCCTGAGGGAGCTCCTGACGGGGAAGCCGCTGGAGCCCAGAGCCCTTGCCTGGACTGGCCGGAGATACCCCCGACTCGCTACTGGGAAGACCTGCCGGAGCTTCCCCGCGCCACCTACGAAGAGGAGCCGCTAGGAACCTCCCCACCACCGTGCTGTTACCCTGAGGAACCCCCGGAGCAGAGTTGGGGTGAGGAACCCATGCAGTGGGACTTCCCGGGACTGGACGCCGAGGACCCGGTAGGACCCGAGGGGGATATTGGAAGTGACCCGGGGGCAGCCGACCTCAGCCAGGCTGCTGACCAGGCAACCCCCATGTCAGTGTGTAGCGGTCAGGATCCCCACTGACCGTCAGCGGTAGCAGCCGCTGCTTAGGGCCCCAGGCCGGGACACAGTGGAGTGGGTGGGCCTGTGTCCCCCCTGCCACCCCACTCATGGATGGCAGTTATCCCCCTCACCTTACTGCTCAGCCCTGCTGCAAGAGGCCTGAGCTCCCCTGTACTGTTTAGTGCTCAGCCCTGCTACAAGAGGCCTGAGCCTTCCCTGAACTGTTTAGTGCTCAGCCCTGCTACAAGAGGCCTGAGCCTTCCCTGAACTGTTCATTGCTCAGCCCTGTTGCAAGAGGCCTGAGCTCCCTTGTACTGTTTAGTGCTCAGCCCTACCACCAGGGGCTTGAGCCCTCCTTCTACGGTTCACGGCCCCGCCTTGTGGCCCAAGGCCGGAGCCCCGGAGGCTCTGACTCTGTTACCTAGCCTTAAAGGGACAGGACAGAGCCCCCGTGAGACCAGAGGGCCGGTGTGGCTCCCCTTCTCCCCTCGGAGGGTTGAGCCCCGGACCCACCTGTCACAGTATGTCACAAATAAAAATTCATTTTATTTCAAAGACTTAAGTTTTTAATAACAGGACAAAACACAAATTTTTGGTCAAACTGGGGATGTGACAATGTGGAACAGTCTCATGATTAGAGCTCTCACAGCTGTGTGTACTCCAGCTTTCATTGGGAAACCAGTCCATAGCCGTGGAGTGCATGGGTAATGAGAGGAACCGGGAACACATGAGGAATGCAGTGAGGGAGTTTGGGGAGGGCATGGTGCGGAGTTCTGTAGTAGCTGCAAGGAGAGTTGTGCACGGATGTGTTAAGATTGCAGGGTAATAAGGGACTTCATCATCTCTGTCTGGCCCTCCAGGAGCTTTATCATCCACTCCTGCCCCTGTGTCCTTTTCAGGACAGCCAGCCTCAGTCTTTCATCAATTGTCTCCCTCCACTCTCTTGTCTCGGTATGTGCTGTATCAGTTGACTGCAGCACTTCACAAAACATATCCTGCTTACTCCTCCTGGTTCGCCACCTTATCTGACAAAGGCGCTCCACTGATGTGGAGGAGTGGGTCCTCAAGGGCACAGCTGCAGAAGACAATGAAACAATCAACAGAGACAGTTACACACACCTCTTTCTCACTGTCTCTTGACCTTCACACAGGTTGGCGTGAGTCCCAAATATGATGAGTTTTGGGCGGGAGTATTGGCAAGGGGGAATGGGCAAGAAAGGACAACGGGTGGTTTGCTAAGGCAGATACTACAAGCAGCTAGGGAAACTATTCTGAATATTGGTACCCTTTTCCACAGGCTAGGGTAATCAAACCCGGTATTTCACTCCTAAGGGTAACCCAGGATGCAAGGGTGCATCTTCTGCAAGAGTGTGGCTTCAGACAAGCTCCATACGCTGCTCACGTGTGTGGTGCTTTGATCCCTGCATAAATAATTGCCAGGTGGCATGGCAAAGTTTCCTACGGTGGGGTGAGAAATAAGGCAGCTCTTCCAAAGAACCTTCGGCAGAGGATTGCTGAGTACCCACAGGAAAGTTCCCTAGAGATCTCTATGGAGAATTCCCAGGACATCCCCGTGTACATTAACAAACTTCCACTGTGAAAATGGACAGGCTCTGTTCTTACTTTCTGTCCCTTATCCCTCCTCTACCATATAACAAAGTACATCAGAGCTCAATCTCCTCTCACCATGCAGTATCAAAGCAAAATGAGCACTTTCCAGACTCCCCTCTCCTGTATCCTATGTGCCAGAGCCAGAGTGAGGGGACTGGTTAGACCCCTCTGAAGTGAAAAGGAGGTCCTGACTTGCCACACCATCAGACGATCCAGCCACATGCCCCATGTCGTCTTCCAGTTCCATTTCCTCATCCACCGCTTCATCATTGGGGTTGAGTCCACTGGCCGCTGCCTCCAGTCCCCCCAGAGTATCCACAGGGCTCTTGGCAGTGGAGGTGGGGTCACCGCTGAGGATGGCGTGCAGCCTCCCTTGCCTGCTGGTGTGCCTGCCCCAGCTCCTTGATCTTAGCACGGCACTGCTGCATGTCCCTCTCGTGCCTCTTCTCCTTCATCCACTATAATCAGACTACAGGTATCAAAGTTCCAATAACTGGAACGAACCTGTAACTGCACAGCTTCCTCTCCCCATAGACTCAGCAGATCCAATAGCTCCAGTGTGTTCCAAGCGGGAGAGCAGTGTTGGCTGCGGAGAAGTGGCATGGTCAGTTGGGAAGATGCTGTGTGCACTGTGCACACCAAGCAAACAGGAAGAGGAATTTCAAAAATTCCTGGGGCTTTAAATGGGGGAGGGGTGCATACCTGTGTACCTTCCAGGCAGTGGAGTTCAAACTGTTGACCAGAGCGGTCAAGTTGGGCATCGTGGGACACCTCCTGGAGGCCTATTAGGGTGTGTCATCTGTGTCGGTTGGCCCACCGGCCTCTGTCACTGGGGAATTAGCAGAGGAAGGAGCGCCGGCAAGAGTCCATAGCGCGCCCCTCAGGCAGGGGAGCGCCGGCAAGAGTCCGTAGCGCCCCTCAGGCAGGGGAGCGCCGGCAAGAGTCCGTAGTGCGCCCCTCAGGCAGGGGAGCGCCGGCAAGGGCCCTGACAGTGGTGGGGCGAGGGTCCCATCACTGGGTCAGCGGGGATCCTTCCGCAACACGCTGACCAAATAGACTCACCGCACTGTGCAGGTCTGTCCCTGGACTACTCCATTCCCTCCAGCTCGTCCGGGTACTCAGCTGCTGGCAGCTCCAGCTCCCCCTCCACATCAGGTCCTTCAGTTCCTCTGGGTACTCGGCGGCGGGCAGTCCTGATAGCCCCAGTCCTTCCTCTAGGTCAGGTTTCTCCTGGTCCAGGGCCTCCCCTGGTGTGGCAGTAAGGTCTGGAGGGAACAGCCGGCAGTCTGTCTGCCTCCCTCCCTGGGGCTGGCCTAACTGAGCTAAGGGATTCGCCCTTTGTACTTCCTGTTCCACCCCTCCCCTTCCGGGGCCTGGAGTAAGCTTGTCCTGGCCCTGCCCACTCTGAGAGAGCAGCTCTTTACCCTCAGGTTCGGAGGGAAGCCACCCTGGCTCCCTACAGGGTGACATAACCAAGTGCAGTATCTACACTGATGCTGTGTTGCTTTACATCGCAAAAATCTCTATGCCACTTGTCGAGATGGTTTTATTATGTCAGCCTAGCAGGGGAGTTACATAGGCAGGAGGGGCTTTTCAGTGTGTAAATCTCCACTGTTTTGTCGACGAAAGCTGACTTTTGTAGACAAAACTGTGTAGGCCTAGGGAGGTTGCACTGCTTTAACTATACTGGCACAACTTGTATGTTTAGAAAAGGCTTTAGGATTTGCAGGATGGGTTCTTAGACTACAATCCCCCACCGAGAATTATCTTAATTGTATTTATATATGAGCTCCATATACATATGATGCTATAGAAATAGCAATGTTCATTCAGTATCTCTTTCAACATGGGGCCTGATTTTGATCTCTCACTATTGTAAATAAGTAGTGATTCCCACTGAGTCCAATGGGCTTCCAGTGCTTTGTAGGTGAGACCAGAATCAGGCACATGGCATTCGCCAGTATCATACCAGTTGGGAATGAGGGATGGACATGTACCATTCAGCCCAGAATAAATTCATGTGAATTTTCCGAGAACATAGAAAGGAGTAACAGCCCTTTAAAAATGTAAAGAAATAACTGTATTGAATCATTATTTTATGTCATATGGTGAAATCAGGAAAAAATATTTACATATTCATGTGGATTTTCTAAATCAACAGCTTGGGTCAGACTCCTGAGTCTTAAAAAGCCACAGTTCACTTTTTTCACACTATTATATGCAGCTCTGGAAGTCTATTATTTTAAAATTGTACTGTTTGATTTTAGAAATAATTAAGGAATCATTTTTTCTAGTTTCCAGAATTTCAGGATGTTGACTCAGCAAATTAGGCTGGCCTCTTTTAAAACTGCTGCTCCTGTACTCCATCTAGTGGAATACTGATTGTGCTTAATACATTATCTAGTAAATATATTGTGTCTTACACAATTAAGTACTCGACACACTGGTACAAAATATAGATATTACATTACATCTTTGCAGAATACACAAACTGAGCCAATTTATCTTAATGAAGAACAAGAAAACATGTAATATAATTCAGTGTGATATAACCTGGTTTGGGAACCGCATTTGGGGAGGAGGCGCTGGAATTTTTGAGCGGTAAAGGTTATTAAACAAATAAAAACCCATCTCAAATCCCAGTAAATATAGCTCACAATCTATGTTCCTACACACCCATGTGTGTGAACAAACCAGTCTAATGGCTTTCTTTCAAACACGAGGGCCAACTAGCAACTGCCAAGGTCAATGGAAAGAATGGGATAGAGTTCAATGGGTACAGAACTGGGCTAACCATGCAGTTACTCACAACGACTGATGTTCTAAGACATGGTCTCTGCAAAATGTTCCACTGGTTTAGCTAAGGGTATACTTCTAAATTGATTTAGTTAAACTGATGTAAACTTTTGCAGGCCCTTTTAATTCTAGCTTGTATCAATTTAGCTCAAGTCGACTCCTTGCTGACTTAAACTAGATCAGTAAAAGCCAGAGTTAAATCAAATTAAGCTTGTCTACACATCAGTTTAACTAGATCAATTTAGAAATAGGTCTTTAGTTAAACAGATGTAACTTTTGTGTGGAATCAGGGTAAAGCCAGTAAGTAGAGAAATGGAAACAAAGATATTAAGGAACTGCCAATTGCACATTTTCCTCTAGTAGGAGTGATCAATAAGTTAGGAGTTACAAATGTTTTAGAAACCAAATTCTGTTTAAGGTACCCTCTAAAACCAGGACATGCTTTTGCATGTGTACATGTATGTACACACCCTCTCTGCCTCTAAATCAATGGAAGCTTCTCAGGGCACAATGTCTACTCCATTTTGACCATTATGGCATGGAGTTTCACTTATTCACACTTTCAGATGACATCAATCGCCACTGTTGAAAGACTGGAGTAGAAACCCCACATGACACGTAAAAGTCTGGAAATTATGCTTGCTAGATTTTAAATTTTACATGAGAAAAGGAATGTGCACAATTTTGGTAAACAAACTCAATTAATTGCATTGGTTATGATATATGAAGAACTTTAGGAAATATAGCCCTACTATACCATGGATATTACTGCCACAAATAAGGTGCAAAAATCTTATGAAACACATAATGGTATGAAAAATCCAGAAGGCATTTTTCCTTTTTTTCTGGAAGTCAACAATATTTCAAATAACTTTAATTTCCTCTGTTTTAAAAAAAGAGTCTGATAAACCATAGCTTTCTCATTGGAATGGAAAATTCCATTGCAGACATGACCACCAAAACGTGTGTGTGTGTGTGTGTGTGTGTGTGTATGTGCGCGTGTGCGTGTACAGCAAATGGAGAGTTCTCCAACTAGTTTGAAAAGGTACCTACCTAACTTATCCCCCAAACACATTTTGAATTGATTTATATTCTGCTGCTTTAACAGAAGAAATGGACCAGTAAGAAATAATACACATACTTGTTCAGTAGATATTTATATCTGGAATAAGACTTCTCTTGGGAAAATATATTAAAAAAAACAGCAACATTTCAGGCATCCTGGCAACAGTTTGTTGGGGGAAATAATTATTTATAATAGAAGTTCTCAAAATATTTTTTACCCAACAACTTGTAAGTTAATGACAACATTTTGCATCTTCTATTCTCACTGAAATCAAGTTCAATAAGTCCATCCAGTTTACCCACAAAAAACTACTCTCCATCAAATATCATACTTAGTATAAGGAAACAATTGGGTTTTTTTTTAAAAAGTGTACAGGTTTTTTGGAAGTAGTAGTGTATCCACGACAAGCATTTCTATTACATGCGGCACAGTCTGGGGGGGCTTATAAGCAAGATGCACTCCCATGTTTGATAAGATTTTTCCCTTGTACACAAATTTCATATCTATCTCTCTATATATCTATATAGATATATAGCCTGTATATGGCATACTAATACCCACAATCTATGTTTTTCATTTTCTCTACCAATGAAGTACAAAACGCGGAATAAAAACTGTTTTCCCTCAGGTCTGCTACACTTCTGTTACCCAGATTGTGGAATGGAAAACTATGCTCAGAGACTAAATTTGGTTTTCACGACTTCTCATTTTCCCCATAATCCAAAAACCTCTTTGTGATGACGCATCTGAAGCTTCATTCTAACTAATGGATTAATAGGCTGAAGCACACCATTTTAGTTTCAACCACAGATTTTTTTAAGGAAGTGGCAAACCATTTCAGCTAGTTGAGAAAATGAAAATTAGTCCCTGGGAGAGGATACAATCAATGGTGTGTTAATCTAACCCTCAGCTGTTAATGATTTGCACTAGGATTTCCCCTGACTCTGTGGGTTCTGCTGAAATATTGTTTTAGCAGTTTCTGTGAGATTTCCCTACCCTTTTCTTGCTGAAAAGGGACTGACTGAAGGAGAAAGCTCAGCAACAAATTTGTGCTTTCTTTTTTTTTTAATCCCAATTCTTTTACACCACCAAAAGGTAGATGGGGAGGGAGAGAGAATGTTCTCTTTTTCAGTCCTGTCCTGTTTAGTCTATCTAGTGTCCATAGCTCCTTTAACTGATAAAAAACAGCGTTAGGCCAAGCATTCGTCATTAGAAACTGACAATTAACACTTTAATTCTATGATTTGTAACTGCTTTGTGAATGTACTCTCAGAAAGCTAAAAGCCTTTCACAGTTCTGGCTTGAAAAGACAACTGTGAAAAGAGCTAAAGTGTTCCCAGATCTCACATACTAGTATTAAAATAGTAGTGAGCTGGATGAGAAGGTTAATAGAGTATGCTCATTCATTTCAGTGCCAGCACCAAGGGCCAGATCCTGAAAAGTGCCGAGTGTCCTCAGTGATCATTCACTTCACCAAATTCTCCCATCCTTACAGAATAATATGTGCATAGCATTCACAGAGCCAAATCTTGCAAAATGTTGAGTGCCACTATGAGGAAAGCACTCAGCACCTCGCAAAATTGAGCTATATGCATACAATGCAATTTTTCTTGATAAATATTTTTGCAAGTATGTATGAATCTGGTGAATTTTAGTACTCTTAAAATAAAAATGAGACATAGTACCAAAACTGCTAACTTCCTTATACCATGGTGCCAAAACTGCTAACTTCCTTATACATCCTGACCTTCATCATAATCTGACCTGGCCTCTCCAGATCAGAAAGACGGTTACTTGATTTGGTAATTCTCTGATGTGTATGAATTTCTAGAAAACAACATTAATTCCAATTGAAAATATAGCATGATAAATAAGATCTGATTGAGGTTTCTCAATTGTACAGTCATTTTCACTACTCATCAATTACTGAAAGAATTTCTTGTTTATATAAAAACTGATACACAAAGCAGGTTGGATATAATTAGCATCTTCAAAAATAGTAATATGAAATAATCAAATAATTATCAATGAATTAAGCAAACTTCTTTTGAATATTTCTGATGTTGACAGTTCACATCTCTTATTTGTGTAGGCAGCGTTGGGAAAGAGCTAGCTGATATCTTTTATGTATCTGCTTAATTCTTTAAATGGTAACTTCTAAGGCTATTGCTCCTGAAAACTGAAATAAACCATCATATGTAGTCCATACTTTCTGGGGGCCTGATCCAAAACCATAGCCATAAATCTTGTCAAACTAACCAGATAGGTTTTTTTTTTATGAAACTACAAATTTGGTTTATAAAGCTAATAGTGTTGATAAAGTATATTTAGACTTCTGTAAGGTATTTGACTTGGTACTGCACAGCATTTTGATTAAGAAATTAAAACAATATGACATCAACATGGCACACATTGAAGGGATTAAAACTGTCTAACAATGTAACTGCCAACAGGGAATCTTCACTGAGCAGCTGTGTTTCTAGTGGGATCACCTAGAAATCAGTTCTTGGCCCTATGCTATTTAACATCTTTATCAACATGTGGGAAGAAAACATAAACTCAATAGTAATTAAGTTGGCAGATGACACAAAAAAGGGGGTGTTATAAATAATGAAGAGGACAGGTCACTGATACAGAATGATCTGGATTGCTTGGCCCATGTGCTTCCATACAGCCAAATGTAACTCGTACGTCTAGGACAGCGGTTCTCAAACTGTGGGTTGTGACCCCAAAGTGGGTTGTGATCCTATTTTAATGGAGTTGCCAGGGCTGGGGTAGACTTGCTGGGGCCTAGGGCTGAAGCCAAAGTCTGAGCCCCATTGCCTGGGGCCAAGTGTGGCTCAGGCTTCAGCTTCAGCCCTGGGCAGCAGGGCCAGGTTACAGGTCCCTCACCCGGGACTGAAGCCCTTGGACTTTGGCTTTGCGCCCCCCCAACCCGGGGCAGTGAGGCTTCGGTCCCCTCTCCTGGGGACATGTAGTAATTTTTGTTGTCAGAAGGGAGTTACAGTGCAATGAAGTTTGAGAAACCCTAATCTAGGAACAAAGAATGTAGGCCATACTGGCAGGATGGAGAAACTACTGTGGGAAGAAATGACTTGGGGTCATGGTGGATAATATATGGAGATATACCTATCTCACAGAACTGGAAGGGACCCTGAAAGGTCATTGAGTCCAGCCCCCTGCCTTCACTAGCAGGACCAACTACTGATTTTGCCCCAGATCCCTAAGTGGCCCCCTCAAAGGCTGAACTCATAACCCTGGGTTTAGGAGGCCGATGCTCAAACCACTGAGCTATCCTTCCCCCCAGTCAGCTGAATGTGAGTGCCCAGTGAGATACTGAGGCCAAAAGTGCTAATGCTGTCCTTGGATGTATAAATAGAGAAATATCAAGCAGGAGAAGAGGTTAAATCAACTCCGTACTTGACACTGATGTTAGTGGTATTACTGAAACACTGTATCCAGGTCTGGTGTCATCACCACAAGGATGTTGAAATATCAGAGGGTTCAGAGAAGACATGAGAGTGGTTAAAGAATTGAAAATAAGCCACAAAGAAAGACTGAAGGACTCAATCTATTTAGTTTATCAAAGAGAAGCTAAGAGTGACTTAAGCACAGTCTACAAGCAGTGGTGAGCTGGAGCCGGTTCGCACTGCGTCGCAGAAACCGGTTGTTAAATTTAGAAGTCCTTTTAGAACCAGTTGTTCCAGGACAACCAGTTCTATAAGGGCTTTATTTAACAAAATCTCTGGCACTCTGCCCGGGCCCCAGCTCACTGCCCCTCCTCTCGTGAATCAGATGTTCGCGGGAAGCCTGAAACAAGCAGCGGGCTGGTAAGCTGGGCCGCAGGGGGAGGGGAGATGCGGCCGGCTTAGCGGCTCCCACCAGCCTGGCACCCAGGGCCGAGCGCCTCCAGCCCCAGCCGAGTGCCCCTGGCTCTGGCCCCGTGGATACCTCCGGCCCGGCTCCTGGTCCTGGCCGAGCAGCCCCAGCCCGGGCCGGGCCGAGTGCCCCTAGCCCCGTCCTGTCCCGGCCCCAGCCGAGCGCTCCCAGCTTCGGCCCCGCAGCTCTGGCCCAGCCCCCGCAGCTCCTGCCCGGCCCCCGCGGCGCCGGTGCCAGCACCGATACTGGTCCCGGCCCCCGCGGCACCGGCCCGGCCCGGCCCCCGCGGCGCCGGCCCGGCGGGGCGGTCAGAGGGCAGGGAACAGGGGGATTGAATGGTGGCAAGGGTCCTGGGGGGGCAATCAGGAAGGAGCAGGGGTTGGATGGGGTGGCGGGGGGCAGTCGGGGCAGGGATTTCAGGGGCTGTCAGGGGACAGGGAGAAGGGGTGGTTGGATGGGGCAGGGATCCCGGGGGGGCAATCAGAAATGAGAGGAGGGGTTGGATGGGCGGCATGGGGTAGTCAGGGGACAGGGGTCCCGGGGAGGTGTCAAGGAACGTGGGGGGTTGGATGGGGCAGGAGTCCCGGGGGGGGCCACGACTCCCTCATGGGGTGAGGAGGAGGGAACCTGTTGTTAATATTTTGGCAGCTCATCACTGTCTACAAGTACTTACATAAGGAACAGAAATTAGATAAGAGATAGTTTCAGTCTAGAAGACAAAGATATAACAAGGTGCAACGGCTGGAAGTTGAAGCTAGGCAAATTCAGACTAGAACTAAGGTGCAAATTTTTAACAATGAGGGTAATCAATCATAGGAAACAACTTGAATATGGATACTCGAGATTCTCCAATATTGGGAATTTTTAAATCAAGATTGGATGTTTTTCTAAAAGATAGGGTCTAGTTCAATCATGGCTATTGAATTTAAAGCAGGAATTAATAAAAGGAAGTCCTATGGCCTGAGTTATGTAGGAGGTTGGATTAGCCTATCACAGTGGTCTTTTCTGGCCTTAAAAACCTATGAAAAACACACTGGAGTTAAACAAAAGACTCCCATTGATTTCAGTGGTCACTGGATCAGGTCCATGTTGAAAAATCTATCATCTATCCTTATTACTTCAACATAAGTTTCTTTTTAAAAAGACCACTAGAAACAAGATATGGGGTGGTTTTTTTGCTCTTGTCTGAGAGCTAACAGAAGAAAACAGATTTAAACATACATTGTATTGTAACACAAGAAGCAGTCTACCTAACCAAAGTCATAGATTCCTCAATAACTGAAGCCCCACAGATTTCAAGATGGAGTTGGATTTGGTTAATATCCTTTAAATATTAAATTTACATTTAATTTTTTACATTTAATTTACCTTTACGTGTTATATTTCAGAAAGAAATTTACATCTTGTTAATGCAAAATCAATTTTTGGCAAAGCTGCATCTACCTCTTGACTAATTCATTTGGGTTAACTATAACTTTTTAATATTTATAAGGTAATTCTTCCCCTTCCCTCCAAATAAGGAATGAATCAAGCCAATACAACAATCACACTTACTCTGGAAGTCGAGACAGGACTCCTGCAGAGAGAGAAGTTATGCTATCATTGATCCTCCCTGGTGCCTCATGCCTCCAAACCCAACTGACAACAAACTCCAACAGCATCAAGACAACGAAAAGCGGCGTCGCCTGAAAAGGGATTTGAGGAGAAGAGCAGTTACAACACAAACTGAATTCTGCATAAATTTCTGAACACTAAAGCAAGCAGGATACTCAGAATAGCGTCATATGTTAGAAGATACCACAATGACATTTTAGAATGGTCCTCCCCAAGCCTTTTCTTTTATTTATTATTTGTATTATTGTTGTGTCTAGAGCAGTGCTTCTCAAAGTCGGGCCGCCGCTTGTTCAGGCAAAGCCCCTGGCAGTCCGGGCTGGTTTGTTTACCTGCCGCATCTGCAGGTTCGGCCGATCGCAGCTCCCACTGGCCGCGGTTCGCTGCTCCAGGCCAATGGTGGCTGCGGGAAGGGCGGCCAGCACATCCCTCGGCCCATGACACTTCCCACAGCCCCCACTAGCTTGCAGCAGGGAACCGCAGCCAGTGGGAGCCGCGATCGGCCGAACCTGCGGATGCGGCAGGTAAACAAACCAGCCCGGACTGCCAGGGGCTTTGCCTGAACAAGCGGCAGACCAGCTTTGAGAAGCACTGGTCTAGAGGACATAAAGGGTTAAGGTGCGAAAAATCTTAACTACACTCATGGCAACAATGGATATGTAGAATAAAAAAAAATGAATTATACCTGGGAAAAGTTTAATAAATATATATTGATTTCATTTGTAAACAAATTTGAGTTGATTATTGCATGTCATCATGTACATATGAACACTTGATATACATTGTCACAAATTTTCCAGGTGGTCTCATTCTGGATGGCATTTCCATACAGGACATGGTTTCTCATTTAGTCTTTATGAATGGAGGTGGGAGAATAGTGCTGACTTTGGCTACAGGAACTTTTCCATAGATGATTTCAGCTGTACAAAACACTTTTCCAATCATACCAGCAGCATCTTCAGATTACAAGTGAATAAATGGGCATTTTATGTACTATGATTCACTGGGGAAAAAATAATGACCTCAAGACACCAAACACTGAAGAACTAAAAATTTACATTGGCATAGTTCCATTGATTTTAACTTGAATTTTAAGATAAACTTATGATTATGCTTGCTTATGTTTCTGTAGTCAACGTTTGAGTTCAAGGGTATGAAAAAAATCAGATCTGGTACCATCAGCTATTTCTGCCCCGGTTAAAAGACTTAATCCTGCAAACATTTAAATGAAACACAATATTTCCTACTGTTAAGGCAGAGTTTAATTCACAGCACCCGTTATTTATGTTTATATTGAATTCAATTTGTTTTATATTCTCCCCTCATTTCCAGTTTTCAGTGCACAGCAGATTTTTGTACTGCTGTACAAAATGTATATCTCCATTACTGATGCTGTCAGGAAGGAAACTGGAGGTTTGCACTGCTGGGAAGGGACATTTGAGGCTTTCGGCACTGGGGAGGCACAAGAGTCAGGCAGGGATTGTGGGATAAGCACAGTAGATGGGTGTCTCTGCCCAAAGGATCTGGTGTCAAATAGATAACAAGACAGACCTTTACACTTCCCTTATTAGGATACAGAATTAACCGCCAGCCGAGATGAATGTAGGTGGCTTAAACCACTCAGAAATATTGTTTCCTGCTGTGGGAAGTCTCAAAAAGGCAACGCAACACTTGGTCCCAATTTTAATATTATCTTCCCAAATTTGAGAGAAGGATGAATTATGTGACAAATTCCACAGTAGTGGAATATACAGATCTCGACTATGACCTGAGTTGTTGCAACGAAGTTTTTAAGTGTCCAGTGGAGCAGTGGAGGAGGGAGGACTGGATATTAAATGATTAAACCCTTTGGAAGGAATGATGATATAAAAAGCCAAAAAAAAGCTCAAAATCAAAAGTCTCCTTCCAAAAACAAAACAAAATAATACAATATTGATAAATTGGAAAATAAATAATATAAATAATATATAATAATTTTTATTTTTTGAAATAACAATCCTAGACAGTTCTCAATAAAACCATATCCCCTCTTTCCCCCCCCCCCCCACCCCCAATACTAAATCAATAGGAAACATGATTTTTGATTTTTTTGAAAAAAAATGTGCATTTTGTTAGAAAAAATAAAATATCAAAACATTCTCAATCCTTCTCCTCTCAGCAAAAAAACAAAAACAAATAAAAATGAGTACAGTAGGCGTAGGCGGCTCAGGAGGGGGCAGCGCCAGCGCCAGCCGCCGGCATGGCTGGGGGGAGAGGCGGCATTTGGTGGAGGCTGCTCCCGGCATATGCCTGGCAGGGTCCACGGAGCCGGGACGCGGACCTGCCGCAGTCATGACTGGCGGGTCCCGTCTTCCCGCGGCTCGGTTGAGCTCCCGCAGGCATGACTGCGGCAGGTCCGCTCGTCCCGGGCTCCGTGGACCTGCCGCAGGCATGCCGGCGAGCTCCATGGCCAAATGCCGCCCTCCCCAGGATGCCGGAGCCGCGGGAAGAGGGGACCCGCCGCGGGACTGGGGAAGGGCGGCGCAGTGCTCCGCGCTGCTTGGGGCAGCCTACTTTGTAGAGCCGCCCCTGACAGTAGGGAGATAAATTGGCTCATTAAAGGCCCAGGCCTTGTAAGGGATCATTGACCTCAATACTGGGAGCCAGATCTGGGCCTTCATACTACAGCATGGGACTGAGCTATGGAGCAGCAAGAGCGGCACTGCAAATTGCATAGACCCAGAGGAGGACACCAGTTTGGTGCCCTTTAAGGATGAAAGGAGAATGGTGAATAGGAAACATATGGTTATGTTGTGCATGGCTATTTGCTTTAAGCAGCATAGTTATTGGCAGGTAAAATATTTGACTTTTGTACACTCTTGTCACTACTGCAACTCTTTTACAACTAACTGCTTTTAGAATCTATATTTCCCATTGTGTGACTGTGTCACACGCAGCCATCTGACAGTGTTCCCTAGTTGTGAAACAGAGTGCTATGTCAGACAGGCAGAGGGGGCATCATTCATATTGTCTTACCCACTTGCCAATCAAGCAGCTTGCCAGTGAAACAGTTCTCATTTATGGATCTGAGTGTCTGAATCCAAGTCAACTGCTGTTCCTCTCCCACAAACCTTGTTGTCAAAAAGCAATTTGAAGAGATCAACTAATCTAGGTTTCAAACTCTAGAAGTGCTTTCCTCCCCCTCCATTTCCAATTCCCACATTTTTGCCCACCACACCACCAGAAATACTTTAAGTGGGTTTGAGATGGTGTTTGGGATTGATAAAAACTCCATTTAGCCTTAATCTGTAGCCTGAACAGCCCACTCTCAGCAGTGAGGAGGAAGCTATCTTTGTTGAGTGAGCGCTTAAATCATCAATTTCTGCAGATTGTAAAGTGTCATTTTAAAAAAGTGTCTACTCCTTCCGTATGCAAAATAATATTCTCAATATGACCCAAAAGTAAACCGATGCAATATTATTTTCACCGTGCAAACTCTCGTGATATTACTGAGAGAGTCTCACCGTATTTGGTGTTTTTTTAGTCTCAGCTCCTGTAAGTTTATTACATGAAAATTCCAGCTTTCACTCAAAATGAAATACAAGTTTCTAGCTCTCATGGTAGAGCAGAAAAGCCTGAAAACATGAACTGAGTGCATTCAACAGACACACAAACCAGAACGCAAATAAAAAGAAAACCACTTTTCAAAAAAACCCTCATGATTTTTCAAACCAATTTCATGATTGGGGGGGGGGCGGGGGCGACTCATGGTTTTTGAACACTTGAGACTAGCAATACTATGTATTCCGGAGACTGGACCCAGACATTCAGTGTCTCTGCTGCTGCTCATACCTTTTCAAAGTAGCAGAAGTAGAGTGAAACTGCTGCTGCCTGCTGTGAAAGCTATGAGCAGAAGCAGAGTCAAGCTTTAGAACTGCCCATTTGTGGAATCTGAGGAGGACCCAAGAAATAGAGTCTGGGAAGAAGCGTTGAGTAGCAGAGTCTACTCCATCTTCTTACACTCACATTAGACAGGAAGCTTCAGAGAGGGAGAAAGGAACCACCACTCCATATTGCAACATCCCAGATACTCTGAAATGAGGGAAGAAAGGTGCAGAGAATTTTCCCTTTTCCTTCTGGTAATTAAGAAGAGGGATTTCCAAATTCAGCTAGCTACAAACTGATATGGAAAAATGGATCCCTGAGTATGGTCGAGGGCCAGCATCCAAAATGGAATCCAAACACCCCTCCTTTTGCCGAAATTTTGGTGAGAAACAGGGGCTGGCTTCTCCACAAGGCACTGCTTTAGAATCCCACTATAGCCAGAGGCTGATATTAAAGGTAGGGGTAGCTAATAGGATTAGGCTTCATGTTCTATAAGGAACCCAGCACTCAGTTGTGCAGTTCTCCCTCTCTACTCATCAATAGCAGCAGTAGCACTGGAGATACTCAAGTGATTTAGAAGGCACTGCCAACTGGATGAGTCCCTCCCCCAGAAACACTTAAGTTGGTCTGATAAATTTTCCAAATCCTTGCATATAGCTTGCTTGTATTAAAGTACTTCATTTTGCACTCACTCCCCCAAAAATCCATTCGCTTAATCGCTTGCTGTCTCATCCACCTGTTATATTGTCCTTTAAATTGTAAGCTCTTTAAGGAAAGGCCTTGTCATTATTATATCCAGAATAGAAAATTTTGCCAGTATTGGTTGCAGGGTGTAATTTTTTTGCAAAAAATACTGGCAAAAGCCCTAGTTTAGCTGCAGTTTTAACATCATAAAAATGCTTTTGCCACTATAGTTTATTTTGCCAGCATAAACTGTGTCCATGGGTACATCTATACTACCCGCTGGATCGACAGATAGTGTTCGATGTATCGGGGATCGATTTATTGCATCTCATCTGGACACGATAAATTGATCCGCTAATCGACGCCAATACTCCACCTCTGCAGGAGGAGTAAGCGGAGTTGATGAGGGAGCCGCGGTAATCGACTCACCGCCGTGAGGATGGCCAGGTAAGTTGAACTAAGATACTTTTACTTCAGCTCCGCTATCAAGCTCCCTTCCCCCCCACTAGCATAGCCCAGGCCTATAGTAAGAGGGTTTAATGGTAGAGCTATATGGGTAAACTTTTTCTAGAGTATTCATGGCCTACATATTTGTAATGTCTTGCACAATGGGGCCCCATTCGAACTGAGGCTCCTAGGTGCTCCTGCCTTACAGATAGCAATAATAAAATAATAAAGAATCCATCCCTAGCATCTAGTACAGCAAGTCTTTGACTGGTTCTAGGGGTGGAACAGAATATCTAAAAGTTAACCAAAGCTGGGGTGTGCATGGCACAAAGTCTGAGCTGACTCTCCCAAAACGTCTTTTTCTCCTTCATTTTAACTACCATTATTTTAAATGGAAATAGTCACATTCTTTCTTCTTTGTCCCAGTCAGGTGGCAAGCTCTTCAGGGCAGAATTTTCTATCTGCATATTCTGGGAAGCAGGGTACAGTACTATCTCAAGCTCCTTAAGGGAAAATAATATCTGTTCCCCTTTTATTAAAGCTATCCATTTCAATTCTTCACCCATTATATCCAGCAGATTGTCAACCCTTGTGATGTTATCAACGGTCTCACAATATTTGAGGTTTCTCTTAAAACCTCAGCTGCTAGTACCGAGAGATAGCATGGAAATCTCAGATTTCATTTACAATAAAAGTTCCTAGTCCCCATGGTTGCAGAAAGCTTGAAAACCGGAAGCTAGTGCACCCTAAAGGCTCAGGAACTAGAAGGCAAATAAAAAGGCAGCATTTTAAAATCTCATGATTTTTATGGCAAACTCATTGGGGGAAGGGAGGTAGACTTATTTTGTAAACTCAGCTTGAGGTTCGTAATACTGAGGTGCAGGTGAAAGCCGGGCAGAGAGGGACAAGCAGAGAAAAGAGTGAAGGGTTGTAAAGCACAGCTGGTGTGTGAGAGGCAGACAGGCAAAGGAACATAGAGAGAGGGACACGGAAGGAGAGGCCAGGGGCCCAGAGACAGGGACAGGCATGGGGGTGTAAAGGGCACAGAGATGGGGAAGTGAGGCCAGGCAGGGGGGCCAGAGACAGGCACGGGGGTGCAAAGGGCACAGAGAGAAGGGCAGGCAGGGGGTGTAAAGGGCACAGAGCCAGGGGCAGGCAAGGGGGTGCAAGGGGCACAAAGGCAGAGAAGTGAGGGGCGGGGAGACGACAGCCAGAGCGAAATCTCCTGTCCCTAGCCCAGCTCCCCGCCATGCTCTCACCTTATTCACATAATCGGGCACCTCCTCGAGGCTGGCGAAGGAGCTTTCATTGGGCTGCAGGACGTAGAACATCGCGCGGACCTGCTGGGACACCGAGAGGCCTCCCTGCGGAGCTGCGGGGCCGTCCATTGCCGCGGCTGCCTGCCCCGCCACAGGGCGGGGAGAAAATCCCAGGGCGAAAGTTCGTCTGCGGGGAAGAGGCGGAAGCCAATCCGCTAAGCAGGTGAACACCGCAGCCCGCTCCCTTCCCCCTCCGCTTCAGCCTGAGCCTGCGGTTCGCGCATCCCTCCCCTTTCCTTCAGGCCAGCACACAGCCGGCGGCCTGCCCTGGGGAGCACGCCGGGCACGTTCCCCAAGGGCTCGGCTATAAAAGAGAAGAGACAAGGCAAAGTTTAGTTTCTCCGGTTTCTCCTTCCGCTCGGATTTGTTGTTTATTTTAGCGCCCCCTTTTAATGACAAGCCTTTAATTGCCCAGTTTAGTGTTTAGCTGCAGCTTTTTCTGTCGTTGCAAGTTTGGGGCACATTTTATAGCTACACTAAGCCACTTCCCTTCCTCTGGCTTCTGGATATCAGAGAGAGCCCAACACAACGCGGCTTACTAAATGAGCCTCCGGGCCCACTCGTTTCTCAAAAAGTCACGGACAGTACAGGTCCACTTCCCCCGTGTCTGCATTTTTGAGCTTTCGGCTACTTTTAAAGAAAATAAATCACACTATTTTGCAGGGGGTTGATCTGTTTATAGGGTGGACAACATATCTGGAAAATCAAAAAATGTCAATGAATATTTTTTTTATTAAAAATGTCATTTTTTTACTATCTCTAATCTCTGGACATATTTTGCTTTTCTGTTTCTGAGCTTGGCTGTATTTACCAGTCACACGCTTACTTTTTGATGTTTCATTTTTGCTTTTGAAGTGTGAGGAAGGTTTATCACAGCTCCACTTGATGAAACTCAGGCAAGACATGTCAGTCACTAAGGAGGATTAGAAGGGCTAGCCATTATGTTGTCATTTAGAAAGAAATTCCTTAAAATCAGAAAAATATCAGGAAGTAGTAAAACCAGGTATGGGCTAGAATAAAGCAGCACAGCTGCTGCTGACATTTCAAATCCACCCAGGGCCCATTTACCTGTAGCCCATTTACTGTAATGGTGCCTGCCAGGGTCATCGTGGACAGCGTGGGAAAGTATCCTTCGATAGAGGGAAGAATAAATCTGCCATCCCTAGAAACCTTTGGGAGAGGACAGCACAATGCCTCCATGAAAGTTTCATTGAGATCTCTCAGGAGGATTCAAGGGACATCCCTATGTACATAAATAAACTCCACACCCACTCCCTGCTTCCCTGCCTAACTCTTGTGAGGAACAATAACAACTCTACCTCTTTGTTATACTGATATTTCTTCTAGAATGAGTAACTTAATGAAAAGTCGATACATGTGTCCTGTTACGTTGGGGTCGAGCACCATCTGTACATTTAAACAGAGTAGCGCGAAATGCATTCACACACTTTACTGAAGGCTCCTTCCCCTACATCAGGCTTACCCAAGCTCAGCTACCAGGGCTGACTGGACTGGGATGGAATCTCAAACAGATCCCGGCTTGCAGCACAGCTGGAATCCCAAATTGTAAGTCCCCATCCTCCTCCTCTTCACTATTCACAGCAGAGTCCTCGGGCTTCTCAGAGTGAACTGCAGGGTGTTGGTGTGGTCTCTACCAAGTATGGCCTGCATCTCCTAGTAAAAGTGGCAGGACTGTGACTCAGCACCAGATCAACTATTTGTCACCTTGGCATTCTGATTTGCCTGCTGCATTTCCTTTGCTTTCACGCAGCACTGCTGCTGATCGCTGTCATACCCCTTCACCTGCCTCGCCCATGCAATCTGCTGGTAGATGTCCATGTTTCTATGACTGCGTGGTCTGCACAGCCTCTTCTACCCACAGGCCCAGAAGATCCAATACTTTCTGTCTACTCAGGCAGGAATGTGTCTGGAGTGTGTAGGTGGCACTGTCAGTTGAGCATGGGTGGTGGGTATCGTAGGCAAGGGGAGGCTCTGCCTCCTCAAACAGCCTAGCATTGCCCCACCCATGCTCCACCCCCAGGACAAGCCCCCTTCTGTTGTTCCCAGCATTCTGCCCTGGCTAGCCCAGGCTGGCTGGGGCAGACTGCCCTGCCTCCCTCAAGGACTCAGGGCTGGTGGCGGTACAGCCACGCTGCCTGGCGCTCTGGGCCTGGCTGCACTACTGGGAACACCAGGACTGGGCCGGGGGCTGTGGGGAGGTTGCTCTGGGCTCCTGCGGGGAGGGGGGTGCAGAAGGGGAGAAGTAGAGTAGAGTGACCAGATAGCAAGTGTGAAAAATCGGGACGGGGGTGAGGGGTAATAGGAGCGTATGTAAGAAAAAGCCCCAAATATTGGGCCTGTCCCTATAAAATCGGAACATCTGGTCACGCCAAGGGATGGGGGGCAGGGGCCTGGACACAAAGAGAGGGGCCGGGGGTTAGCCTCCCCCCCATGGTCGGGTCACTGGCCGCCCGTGCAATTGGGCAGTTTCCTGCAACAAGAGAGAGCTGCTAGGTGTTCACCAAGTGGGCAATTAGAAAAAGCCATTTCAAAAATATGCAGGGTTTTTAAAGGGCTGGATGGCTTCTGGTCATCATTACTCCTGGGCAGTGGCGTTCACAATTATGACCAGAGCAGTCCATGTCAGGCATTCTGGAACAGCTGCTGAAGGACTGTTAGGGTCAACATAAGTCACAGAGTATCTACACTAACACTGTGTCAACCACAGTAAGTTGACCAGAGCTCACTACTGTTCAGGGAGGTGGTTTTACTGCATTGCTATAACAGGGCATTTTCATTGGCAGGAGACAAATTTGAGTATAGACACATGCACAACTAAGTTGATACAAGATGGCTTACAGTGACCTAACTTTGTATTGTAGATCAGGCCTAAGGGAAAGAATTATGACTTGACTCTCCCTCTGTGGCAAAGGAGACACGTTGTGTTTTATAACCCACTTGTGACTAAGAATTCACTCCTTGAGGATGGGCAGGTGGTGGTACCACTATAGCCACCATCTTCCTCTGGTGGGAGGACAGAACATTTTCATTCTATCTGGAGTTCCCTGTACTACAGTAGTGGTCATGGAGTAGCTCTGGTGGACTCCAATGGACAAGGAAATGAAGGAAGATTCCATTCTCCAGATCATCATGGAGAATCTCTGGGTAAGGCCTGGGCTATGGGCAAGCACTGCTCTGTGAATGTAGCTGAATGCTCACTGCTTAAGATTTGAAACCTTGAAGCAAGAATTTCCAGTGATTTACGTGTAAAAGAGAGGAATGGTGGGGGAGGGGAATCTAATAATATTGCTATAGGAGAGGGCCTAACTCTCGTCCCAAACAATGACAAGTAAAGCTCACCTCAAACAATGGCTCTACAAAAAACTAAAATAGGAAACTAGATGTTTTCTATCCTTATGTTACCATCAAAAACATAGAAGTATTTTGTGTCTAAAGACTGGGATTCTATTGTTGACTAATAGATCATTCCAGGAACCAAGGTAACTAAAGCTTTTGGTCTACTTAGAAGAAATTAGGGAACTGGCCCAAGATTATCTGTAGGCAGATCATATTTTTCTTTTCTCTGAAGAACTTTGTTCCACCCATTCTATGAACAGAGCAGGCCCAGCCAGTTCCTGATTGGGTCTCTTTACAGTACTGCACCAGCACTAAATAATAAACTCTTAAAGGGAATTCAGACTGGTGGAAAGTGAGTTGGACACTACAGTCTGCCTTGGACCGAATTGTATCCAGCCCTGAGCTGGGGCTAGTTTGCTTTAATTATTTAATGCTATTCTTGAATATGGAAACAAGCTTTAAATCAGTGAATGATGAATAGTGGAGGGAAAAGATTTTTTATACATTGTTATACCAGCTATTCAATATATAGTTTTAAAGTGTTATATAGCATGACATTTGTTATTGGCCAGGTATTGCAAAGTAATTTAGAATCTCCCTTTGCCAATGAAAAGCTCCATTTTGGTCAGCACCTGCTTTAGTATTATTACTATTACAGCATTGGCACCTGGAGATTAGGAATATGCTTGATATTCGTCAGTCATCTTTGAGCCAAGTGGCCAGTAATGCATTGAAGTTGTTGCGAATCCAAGATCTAGTTTCATCTCTTTGTTCTGCCTGTGACTAGTTACCATAGAATGATGTTCAGGTACGACTTTTCATAGGTTATCAATTCAATGAGCCATTATTTGCATGGTAAGTTATACAAGTGTTGCTAAAGTGTTTAAAAAAAAAAAAAGATAGGACCACTCAGGTGTCTCTCAGGATTTGGTATGACCTATCCAGAATACAGGATATCTGGGGTTGTCTTCACTGTGCCCATTTATCATTACTGTCCATTCCTGATCTGGTGGCAAGTTGCTACATAGTGTGATGATATGTCTGCCAGTTCTGTCCTTTCGCTGAGGGTCAGACACAGTTTTTCCTCATTGATCTTTGATTACATATTTTACAATTTTTGATTCTTTCTTTGGGGAAATCTCTCTCATGCTTCTTGTACTTGGGACCTGGGTGTAGAAAGTGTGTATCTGTCTCAGTTTCTCCTCTATTTTGATGGCGGCGCAGTCTCTCCTTTCTGTCCAAGGGACTTACTGGCTGCCGCTTCCAGCAGCTCCCATTGGCCCAGAGCAGCGATGAATGGGAGCGGTGAATGGGAGCAGCGATCGGCTGGACCTGCGGACGGGGCAGGTAAACACACCGGCCTGGCCCACCAGGGGCTATCCCTACACAAGCAGCAACCCCTGTTTGAGAAACCCTGGTTTAGACTAAGATTAAGTCAAAAGCTTTTTTAGAGTCATAGAATCATAGAATCTCAGGGTTGGAAGGGACCTCAGGAGGTCATCTAGTCCAACCCCCTGCTCAAAGCAGGACCAAACCCAACTAAATCATCCCAGCCAGGGCTTTGTCAAGCCTGACCTTAAAAATCTCTAAGGAAGGAGATTCCACCACCTCCCTAGGTAACCCATTCCAGTTCTTCACCACCCTACTAGTGAAAAAGTTTTTCTAATGTCCAACCTAAACCTCCCACTCTGCAACTTGAGACCATTACTCCTTGTTCTGTCATCTTCTTCCACTGAGAACAGTCTAGATCCATCCTCTTTGGAACCCCCTTTCAGGTAGTTGAAAGCAGCTATCAAATCCCCCCCTCATTCTTCTCTTCTGCAGGCTAAACAATCTCAGTTCCCTCAGCCTCTCCTCATAAGTCATGTGCTCCAGCCCCCTAATCATTTTTGTTGCCCTCCGCTGGACTCTCTCCAATTTATCCACATCCTTCTTGTAGTGTGGGGCCCAAAACTGGACACAGTACTCCAAATGAGGCCTCACCAGTGCTGAATAGAGGGGAATGTTCACATCCCTCGATCTGCTGGAAATGCCCCTACTTATACAACCCAAAATGCCATTAGCCTTCTTGGCAACAAGGGCACACTGTTGACTCATATTCAGCTTTTCGTCCACCGTAACCCCTAGATCCTTTTCTGCAGATTATAACTGGTAAACAAGAAGAGAAAGGAACTTGATATTAATGGACCAAAATTGGTGTATTGGAAATTAAGCCTAACTGGTGGAAAAAATAATGAAGGGATGGGCTCTTGCATCCCTCACCCACTTTTGTAAGTCCTTAAAAAGGAGAGTTGGGATTAGGATCAAAATGCTGGTGATGGGGAGATGGGTGTATTGAAAGGGGCGAGCTTTCAAAATCATGGCTGCCACTCCCACCGTCTCTGGGACTCTGGAGTCCACCATGGCACATTGCCACTTCCACCGGCTCTGGCTAAATCCTGGGATATAAGACCTGGGTTCCTGCTATTATCTGCTCCTTCATGTGTCCTTTTCTTTCCACCACCTTATTTATTCTCTTTCCTATCTCTCTGATTTTGTCTTTTGTTTAATATGAGTCTGGCTTCTTCAGCCAAGACTGCATCTATTGCAATACAATTATTGTGAGCTTGTTGCCAGAAAGGCAGCTAAAAGCAATGCCTAACATTGCTACAAGTTTGCCAGGTCTCAGAGTGGCTGATAAGACCATATACCATGCCTATGTGTCTCCATCAGTGAGGTTAGAAGTAGGCGTCAGAGACAGAAGCTCCATTTTCTGTCTTTGCTAGTCTTTCCCTGCCCTTTTGTGTGTTTATCTTGGTTGTCTTCAAGAAAGTAGGATTAGACTTTAGCAACAGCAGCTGCAACCCATCTCAATTAACTGCTCTTTTCCCCAAAAAGCACAGTTAATACCACCTTTAATAGCATCTAAGAGACTGTCAGACAGGGATTTCCCCCCCATAACAACTCTGCTGTTAAAGGGAAAGGGAATAAATGATATCGTTAAAATTAAATGCTTACTTAATATTTTACATTTCAAATGTTTTAACAGTTTTTCCTTTCTTTTTTGTATCTTTAATAAAAGATTGATAAGTTTTTCAGTGGTGGCTTTTGCTATTGAACTAAGCAGGCTGTACTTGAAACACCAAACCATGTTTAACTGTTTGGTGTTGTACAGTGATAGGGTCACATTAATACCTTTTGATTCTCTGGGCTCATTTATTATTCCATTCAATTTAATGTAACAGTGGTTTGCTGACAGTCCACCAGGTAGCCTGGGAAACAAGCTGAAAAATTCATGTTTTGTGCTCCCAAAATGGATTTTTTTCAGAATTTTTCTCCACAAAAAGATTTGAATATTTGACTTTTTGTCCTGATTCAGAATTTTTTTAATTCATTTTTTTTCATAGGAGGGAAATTTCATTTTTCATCCAGTTCTATTAAATAGTTTTAGAAGAGGATACTTTGTATGCTCAGTGTTGTGTTTCAGCATCTCATTTGATATGTTGTCTGGGCCACTTTATTTCCTGGATTTGAGTTTCCTTAGGCTTTTCTTCAGTTTAATTTACTAGGAATGCCAAGATTTGAGGTGTTGTACCCTGTTACTATATTTTTGTGAGTATTGTATAGCACATGCTAGCACATTCTTCAAGAAAAAGGAAGCTATCTGGCACATCAAAGAAATTTACATTATTAAATAGTTAGAGAAGATGGACACAGCTAATTAACTGATGATTGTGACAATTTATGTTGTTATAACCAAAACAATATGTTTCACAAATTGGTATCCACATGGTTATGTTACTCATATTTGGAATTCTGTATTCAGATAGACTCTAATTCAACAAAATGTTTAAAGACATACTTAACTATAAGTACAATCTTATGCACTTTGCTGAATAGGAATGGACTACTGAATTGGGGCATTTTTAAAACTAGACAGAGCAAAGCACTTGAAAATTTACTGTAAAGAACAATCCTGGAAAGTTAGGGGGATGATTTAGTTACCCTCTGGGTCTTTTCCATCTTTGAACATATGAACAGCCATACTGGGTCAGACAATAGTCCTTCTAGCCCAGTATCCTGTCTTCCAGCAATGGCCAATGCCAGATGGTTCAAAGGGAATGAACAGAACAGGGCAATCATGAAGTGATCTATTCCCTGTCGTCCAGTCCCAGCCCTGAGCAGTCAGAGGATTAGGACACACAGAGCATACGGTTTTAGGTTTATTAGGAGGAAGGATGGGCTCCACCCAAACCAGAACAGAACCAGATTTCTGGCATGTAGAAATAAAAAGGTTGTAGAGGAGTTTTTAAACTAAAGCTGGGGAAAGACGACAGGTGTGAGGGAGCACACTGTTCAGACAGAGACATCCCATAATGGAGGACTAATTAATGGAGATTCTCTATAACCTAGTAAAAATGAGAGTATACAAGTTGATAAAGTACAGGTAGGAACTGAAGAGAAACAGTCAAATGAAAAAGAGTTCCACTCAATTACATCACATGAAGTCAGACAACTAAATATTGACAGATTTTATAAGTGCTTGTATACAAATGCTAGAAGTCTAAATACTAAGATGGGTGAACTAGAGTGCCTGATATTAAATGAGGATATCGATATAATAGGCTCCTCAGAATGTTGGTGGAATGATGACAATCAACAGGACACTGTAATACCGGGGCACAAGATATATAGAAATGAAAGAAAAGATCATGCTGATGGGAGAGTGGCACTATATGTGAAAGAAAGCATAGAGTCAAATATAGTAAAAATTTTAAATGAATCAAACTGTACCATAGAATCTCTATGGATAGAAATTCCATGCTTGAATAATAAGAGAATATCACTAGGAATATACTACCAGTCACCTGACCAGGATGGTGGTGGTGACTGTGAATTGCTCTGGGAGATTAAAGAGGCTATAAAAATAGAAAACTCAGTAATAATGGGGTCAAGTATCAGAGGGGTAGCCGTGTTAGTCTGGATCTGTAAAAGCAGCAAAGAGTCCTGTGGCACCTTATAGACTAACAGACATTTTGGAGCATGAACACCCACGAAAGCTCATGCTCCAAAACGTCTGTTAGTCTATAAGGTGCCACAGGACTCTTTGCTGCTTTTACAGTAATAATGGGGGATCTATCCCCATATTGACTGGGTACATGTCACCTTAGGATGGGATGCAGAAATCAAGTTTCTAGATACCTTTAGTTTAATGGGTGCTTTTTAGAGCACTTAGTCTGGAACCCACAAGTGGAAAGGCAATTCTTGATGTAGTCTTAAGCGGAGCACTGGATCTGGACCAAGAGGTGAATATAGCTGAACTGCTCAGTAATAGTGACTGTAATATACTGAAATTTAACATCCTTGTGAGGGGGAGGGAGAATATCAAAGAAGCCCACCACAGAAGCATTTAACATCTGAAAAGGGAACTACACAAAAATGAGGAACCTAGTTAAACAGAAAACAAGGGGAACAGTTACAAGAATGAACTGTCTTTGCAAGCTTCATGGAAACTTTTTAAACACCATAATAGATGTTCATATTAAACATATACCCCAATAAAAAAGAATAATAAGAGGACCAAAAAAATGCCACCATGGCAAAACAATAGAGTAAAAGAAGAGGTTAAAAGCAAAAATGCATCCTTTAAAAATTGGAAGTCAGATCCTACTGAGGAAAATAGAAAGGATCATAAACTCTGGCAAGTCAAGTGTAAAAGTATAATTAGGCAGGACAAAGAAGAATATGAAGAGCAACTAGCAAAAGACTCAAAAACTAACAGCAACATTTTTTTTAAGTACGTCAGAAACAGGAAGCCTGCCAAATAATCAGTGGGGCTACTGGATGATTGAGGTCCTAAAGGAGCACTCAATGAAGACAAGGAAGGCCATTGCAGAGAAACTAAATGAATTCTCTGCATCGATCTTCACTTCAGAGGATATAAGGGAGATTCCCACACCTGATCCATTCTTTTTAGGTGATAAATCTGAGGAACTGTCCCGGACTTAGGTGTAAGTAGAGTAGGTTTTGGAACAAATTGATAAATTAAACAGTAGTAAGTCATGAGGACCAGATAATATTCACCCAAAAGTTTTGAAAAAACCTCAGATATGAAATTGCAGAACTACTAAGTGTGGTATGTAACCTATCACTTAAATCACCTTCTGTACCAGATGACTGGAGGAGAGTGAATATGACTCCAATTTTTAAAAAAGGCGCCAGAAGTGATCATGGCAAATACAGGGCAGTAAGCCTAATTTCTGTACCAGGCAAATTGGTTGAAACCGAGTAAAGAACAGAATTACTAGACACATAGATCAACATGATTTGTTTGGGAAGGGTCAACACAGCTTTTGTAAAGGGAAATCATGCCTCACCAATCTATTAGAATTCACTGAGGGAATCAACAAACATGTGGACAAGGATGATCCAATGGATATACTGTACGTGGAGTTTCAGAAAGCCTTTGACATAGTCCCTCACAGAAGGCTGATGTTTAGACAAAAAAAGAAAATGTGGTTTTACCAAACATGAAATCGTTTTAAAACTATTATGAATTGATTACAAAGAAACCCAAATAAATACAGACATGAAATGGAACAACAGACTGTAATATAAAAAAGAACAGGAGTACTTGTGGCACCTTAGAGACTAACAAATTTATTTCAGCATAAGCTTTCGTGGGCTACAGCTCACTTCATCGGATGCATAGAATGGAACACACAGACAGGAGATGTTTATACATACAGAGAACATGAAAAGGTCTTCCAGTTGGTATGCATACTTCCACCTTTTCATGTTCTCTGTATGTATAAACATCTCCTGTCTGTGTGTTCCATTCTATGCATCCGATGAAGTGAGCTGTAGCCCACGAAAGCTTATGCTGAAATAAATTTGTTAGTCTCTAAGGTGCCACAAGTACTCCTGTTCTTTTTGCGGATACAGACTAACACGGCTGCTATTCTGAAATCAGACTGTAATATAGACACCTGGCTAGGGTCCTAAGAAAAGAAAAAGCATGTGATAAAGTAATCAAGACTTTATTGTAATGAACACACACAAAAGGGACAAATTAAAGTTGTACAAGCAACCTGAATTCTGGCATTTCCTAACTTTTGAATGTTTGACTTTGCAACCTTAATATTCCTTTAACATAGGTTTTTTGGGGGGACGTAATAGAAAAGAGACCAACACAGCCTTATAGTTATAAATGACTTAACTAAATATGACTGATGCAAGTTGCAAATACACTTTATGTCTCACATTAACAATGGGTAAGTTTTTTTTGTTTATTATTATTAACAAAATGAAAGGATAATAGAAATCACAACTGTATAAACATACATGCTTAAGTAAGATAATTAAATATTAAAAAACATACTTGTTATGAAATACATATTTTTATTCTTCATTTTAGTTCCAAAAATCATTAACAGGATTCCATCTATTCATGAATGTTTCTAATCTTGTTTTATGTTTGTGAAGCATGGAGACTTTCATAATGGAATGTCATAAGTATGGAATGTAGTCAGTGATATTTAGTTGTGAAGAATTCTTCTAATGCTGTAGAATAACTTTTACAGCAGCTGTGATCAAGATGTCTGTACATTTCTCTGTGTGATTTTATTTACCTGTTCCACAATGCTTACTGATTTAGCGCTTGATCCAAAACCTATTAAATCTTTCAGTTTGCTTCTGTGGGCTTTGGATTAGGCCTTTTAATATTAATCAATATACACTCACCAGTGAAGACCACCTCTTTGTGATGCCCCTTGCCTTCTGCTGAGCCCCCTGGAGCCATGCAGTTTGGGGTACCGCCTTGTAGCCAACTCTCAGCAGAGCAAACCGTGCTTCCTTTGAGGAAATGGTCAGGGAGAAGTCTCTGTGAGGAAAACCTCACAGGGACTTCCTCCCCTTTTGCTCCTCCTGCAGCAGGTGGCAATCAAGCCGCAGGGTTACGATACAAATCTGTGGTAACTCCACTAACTTTGGATATACCAGTGTAACCAATCAGAATCTAGTTACATAGGAGTTTTGCCTATAAAAAGATGTCATGGTTGGGCCCTAAAAAGATGTGCAAATAATATACAGTAGAATGTCAGAGTTATGAACATCTCGGGAATGGAGGTTGTTCATAACTCTGAAATGTTCGTAATGTTGAACAAAACGTTATGGTTGTTTTTTCAAAGGTTTACAGCTGAACATTGATTTAATACAGCTTTGAAACTTTACTATGCAGAAGAAAAATGCTGTTTTCCCTTTATTTTTAGTAGTTTATGTTTAACACAGTACTGTACTGTATTTGCTTTTTTTTTTTTTTTTTGATCTCTGCTGCTGCCTGATTGCATACTTCTGGTTCCAAATAAGGTGTGTGATTGACTGGTCAGTTCGTAACTTTGGTGTTTGAGATTCTGCTGTAATCAACATTGTTGATATATGTTGCCACAGCAATGTTGCCTGCACTATTTCTTACTGTGATTATGAAGTATGTCTTTGTATCGGCTACCCATAAATCATCCTTCCAGGTGCATCACAGACATATAAGATGTTTTTAATAGGCTAGTGTTAACTGTGACATATGAGCTTTCTTCCTAAGCATTGGTTCTGGAAGACGAAATATACACAAATGCAGAGTGTTGCCAGTTGTAGGGCCTGATCCAAAGCCACTTAAATCAATGAAAAGAGTCCCATTGGATCAGAATCTTATCAAAAAGAACAGTGGACTGCTGTAGTCACTATTGCTAAAATAAAATTAAGATTTCAAAAATTATAATGCAATATTACAGTAATATTGGCTGTAGCATTCTAAACCAGCTGCCAATTTCCTTCAGCTCTGGCACCTATTATGACACTGCGAGAATGCATGCTCTGATTGGAAAATAAGGTGAGCTGAAATATCTCAATCCCATGCTAGAAATGCAGCTCAATTTTTTAAAAACTACTACAGCAAAATAAGTACTTCATAAAACTAAGCAAACAAAGCAATGCATTGGGTCTAGAGCTGGTTGAAACTTTGTGTGTGAAAAGTGTTCCCACTGGAAAACAGTTTAATCTAAACCAAAATTTTGAATGGGAAAATATCAGTTCTAATGAAACATCTGGGTTTTCTGGCATGAAGTGTCTAAATGAAAAGTTTCATTTCAGATTGACATTTCAAAACCACAGTTTTCATTTCATTCTGATATTCAATGTCATTTTTTGTTTCTTGGTTTAAAAAACAAAACACAATGAAACAAGCTATGTCAAAATGTCAATTTGAAATTACACTTTTCATTTCAGTCAACATTTTATTTTGACATTTAGAATTGGATATTTTTTGCTTTACAAAATTTTTCAATATCTTTTTGCTGATTTGGAACAGAAACTAATTTTGAAATATCAAAATTTTCTGCAGGATAAAAATTCCATTTTCCAAACATCTCAAACTGGAACTAATAAAGATCTATGGCTGCTTATTCTTACTCATACTGAGTAGTGCTTTACTCCGTAAGTAGGCTGGTTGAACCGAATAAACTAATTTCAGAAGGTATGTATGTCTGCGCTGCAATAAAAGAAGCATGGTATGGCTGCAGCTGGCCCAGGTCAGATGATTGAGGCTGCAGGGCTATAAAACTGCAGTGTAGATGTTTACAGAGGAGCCCAGTTCTCTGAGACCTCACAACAGGAGAGGGACTCAGAGCCCAGACTCCAGCCCAAGCCCCAATAGATACACTGTTATATTTAGCCCCACAGCCCGAGCCCTGCAAACCCAAGTCTGATGACCCGGGCTCTGAGACTTGGTGCCAGCGGTGTTTTTATTGCAGTGTAGACATACCCAAAGGGACTATTAGCAGAATAACATACTACTTAATATTAGTAAAGATAGCTAGGTCTAGACCAGGGGTTGGCAACCTTTCAGAAGTGGTTTGCCGAGTCTTCATTTATTCACTCTAATTTAAGGTTTCGCTTGCCAGTAATACATTTTAATGTTTTTAGAAGGTCTCTTTCTATAAGTATATAATATATAACTAAACTTGTTGTATGTAAAGTAAATAAGGTTTTTAATTTAATTTTAAATGAAGCTTCTTAAAAATTTTAAAATGGAGAGCCTTCCGGACCAGTGGCCAGGACCTGGGCATTGTGAGTCCCACTGGTCTAGAGCAAGATGAGGGAACTGCACTCGCTTCATATGTCATGCAGGGTCAGACCATGCCAGTATTTGAATGGAAGGAGACCACTGGGGAAACTCTAGCTCAAGGGTAGACAACCTCTGGCACGCAGCTCGCCAGGGTAAGCACCCTGCCAGGCCAGGCCAGTTTGTTTATCTGCCGCATCGGCAGATTCAGCTGATCTGGGGTTGCAGTTTCTCTCTGGCTTCTCCGGGGCTGCAGGCTGCGGGCGCCGGCGTTCTCTGTCCCCGGCAGACGCCGGGCCGTGGCTTCTCTCCAGCGTGAAGCCGTGGCCCCACGCCTGTCGGGGACAGAGTACTCCAGGGCTGCAGGCTTCATTCTATGTTAAAGTAAGAATAATAAATATATTTGGACCAGCATTTCAACAATGTTTTACTTTTTTAAAATAAATAAGATGAAAACTGTTTATGATATTTATTTTGTAAAAACTCCTTAATTTTTCTTACAGGTAGATAAAAAAGAGCAAATTCACATGGTAAGGTGAAAGTAATTGCCAAATAATTTAAATAATACTTTTTTACATGTAAAATTACCCTTTTTATCTTATGGATTCATATATTATGTAATAGTAAATATGATTTTTTTTTATTATTTAATGTACAAATACAAAATAAGCCTTGAAAAATTGTTGGCGCCCGCCACACTCTTCTGAAAACATGAATGTGCTACTGGCCACAAAAAGGTTGGGGACCACTGTCCTAAACACATTTGAACTTACTCTGCGAACTGTTGAACAGTTACTGTGTTTCACCCTTGAGATGACTGCACTTCAGTATTGGGCAATGTTATTTATAGAATATTTGTGTAATCAATTTTATAAGAATTTGGGATTAATTTAGATTTAAGTTATATAAAAAGTATCAAAAACATTACTGCACTTCTCACTGATTTTTTTACTGCTGTTTATTGTAACTGTATTCCTGGGTCAATTTTTAAGAACTGACACTATCCTTTCATACCATATGTGGTGACCTTCTGATATCCGCTGAATGTCTTGCCTATGCTAGTTGCTAAGGTTCCGGGAATTTCTCAAAGGATGTTAACATACGTCATACAAAACTATTTCTTAAATGCTGATTTACACATTTGGGATGATACCATCACCTACAATTATAGACAGAACTTGTTTTGTATAGCTGCTCAATTAACCAATCACAGCCCACCAAATTTCCTAAATCTCCTAAAGAAGAGGATGTCATTGATTGATAGATTAGGCCAGAAGGGATCATTGTGATCATCTAATCTGACTTCCTGTATAACACAGGTGATAGAATTTCCCAGAATTATTTCCTGTTAAATATCCATCTTGATTTTCAAAAAATTCTAACAATGGAGAATCCATTATTACCCTTGATAAAGTGTTACAATGATTAATTATCCTCTCTTTAAAAAATGTCACCTTATTTCTAGACTGAATTTGTCTAGATTCAATTTCTAGACAGCGGATCTTGCCATACCTTTGTTTGCTAGATTGAAGAGCCCTTATGATAAGATAGCTATTCCCCAAATTTCTGTTCCCTACTTAGATTTACCAAGTCTCCTCTTACCCTCATCTTTGTTAAGCTAAACAGATTGAGTCTTTCACTCTAAGGCTTGTTTTCCAATCCTCTCAATCACTCTCAAGGCTCTTCTCTGAACCTTCTCCAAGTTATCAACATTTTTCTTAAATTGTCTCTAGAGAGACTATTTTGTTTATGACTGTTTTACATTTTACTCTTTGAACTGTAGCATGTGATTTCCCTGACGTTTCTAGGGTGCTGTTTACAATGGGAAGCAATCAAAATTCTAGATCCCTGTTCTTTCCCTCCCCTGCCCACATTCTACACATTTAACTAATCAGGCTTCAGCCCACTATAAACTGGTGCAGTTAAGAAAAATATCTGCACGGGAAAACCAGCAATAGTCACAGAATTATTGGTCCTATCATTGCATGTCTGACTCTAAAAATATATCCTGATCATAATTAAATTCTGTCTTTTCTTTTCTTTTTTTTTTAAATTAAATTTTCAAGGATCAATACAGTAATTCATATAAGAGAATATATATACAGCAAAGCACTGGAAACTTTAAAAGGAACACCAAAATTAAAACATGCAATACCTCAAGCCTGATAAAATCATGCAGGATCTATTACAAAATGGAAACAATATGCCCTAAATAAAAAAAAAAGAAATGGAGAAAAACAAAAAATGAACTTAACCTCCTTTATCCTTTCCCAGAGATGTAAATATATAACAGCACAATTCAGCCATATCAGTGTAATCTGCTGAGATGCTCACTTGGTTTATTCCAAATTTGGTGGACAATTTAAAGCTATTTTCTTTATAGTGACTTATTTTCCATAAAATCTGTGGTCTTCCATTTTGCTACTTTCTGGGCACAATCAGTGTCACTAAGGAACATTGCAGTTGCATTGGTTTCACTAAACTGGTTTCAAAACTCGGTGCATAATCTCCAATTTAAACTGGTTTGTATTAGTTTATGTTTAAACCCATTTAAGAACAGACACAGTTGTACTAGCTAAACCAGCACAACCGTTGTATATAGACAAAGCCTAACAGAAGCTTTTCTTTTAAACAGACTTAACAGTATTTGTAGCTCAAGATATCTCCTAAAAATACAGTTGATGGAAGGATACTTTTTATAACAGTATAGTATAAATATTTGTATTGTTCATGTTATAGTAGTCTTGCCCCTTAACCCAAATGGCTAGCCAATATTCCTGGCCTTGCCAGGTTGTTTCTCTTAGGATGAGAAATTGATTACAGGAGTCAGGTATTTATTTGGTGCAATCCTGTGTATTTACCTGAACACTGTAGGAACAAACAACAGGAGGTAGTTCCTTGTTCACAATTGCCAAGCCTGCCTTTCCAACCAGTTCTGTATCCCAACGAGCTCTGTCTTTGCCCCTTCTCAGGATCATTCATACTCACCACTGCTTCTCTGCCTTTGCGCCTCTTTCTGCATCTGACACACACAAAAATACACACATGCAACAAATCAATGCCCCAGTTTCTACATTTGCAATTAGGCCTCAGGGAAATCCCTCAGCACCCATAGCTTAGTTTTTGCTTAGGCCTGGTCATGTTGGCCAGTGTCTTGGGCAGAGGTATATATTGTTTCAGCTCTCACTTAACAAAAGGGCATTAAATTGCTCCTTCATTTAGCCTGAGTGAAGTGTGCTGAGTATACCCATTGACTGCACCCAAATCTGTGATTGATGGAAGACATTAACACCTTCCAACATCATAATAGTTTTGATTTAAATTCATTTTCCCACCCCTTGTTTCCACGTCTGCTTAACAATTATGTTATGTGTGACAAAGGCTACACTGGACTTTTGTCGGGAAAACTTTTGACATTCAGGGGTGTGAAAAAAAACACACACACACTTACCCCCCCCAAACGACAAAAATTTTTGCCGATGAAAAGCACCGGCGTGAACCATGCTTTGTCAGAGAGCTACCGCCGCTCGTTCAGGGTGGGAGTTTTTTGTTGTCAGGAGAGCTACACTGCACGTCTTTTAGTGGCATGACTGTAGCAGCACAGCTCTGTTGTTAAAAGTGCGTAGTGTAGATGTAGCCTAACTTTACTCATAAGAATTGCTCTGTTGAACGCTATCGTCTAATTCACATGTTCAAGTGTTTGCAGGATTAGGGCCTTCAATAGGTATAAAACTTGGAAGCAAAGTGATGTTTCTGGACTTTTTTTTTTTTTTTGGTTTGTTTAATGTAACATCACTGAGGTATTTTGACAAATTTTGCCTTGAGAAGTCTGGTTTTAATTCTAGTAGATCCTGGCTCCAGCCTCATCAAGGTTGTCTTAGTGCAGTTGTTGGGTCTTTAATTCTTCTTTTGCTAGTCTTTCAAGATTCCACAGTAACATTTAACAGGAGTTTGGCTCAGCCCGAAAGGAAACCTATAATAACGCAGCATACCAGTGTACAGCTCATTATCGCAAGATGCAAAGAAAGTCAGAGGCTAAGCATGATATTGAAAACACCAGGGGCAGTCCTTTATCAAAGTAAAACTGCTCTTCAGTGTTGAAGGTTGGTAATTCAAAATCCTCCATATGGATTAAGACTAGGCAAAAACTGAACAGTACTGTTTGTACAGTAGTTCACCATCACTGCTTCCTTACCATACCACTGTACCAGGCTATTGTAAGTATCACATTGAGTGTTCCATAAGAGATTGTGCAGAAAGTGAATCAAATTATTGAAGGAAGACAAAACAACCTGAAATCTCACTACCAAACATCAGGATAAACATTTGGTGAATGGGCCCCAAACTCCACCTAGCTTAATTATTTTAAAATGTATACCACCACCATTAACTGTAAGCTCTGAGACTTTGTGCTTATGCCGGTAAACATTTAACCCTTGATATAACACTCATCCTCTGGGGAGGAGCAAGTGTTGTAACATCTGGGTAACGAGGCCTCATCTCCTGTAGGAAGGGCTGATGCTAAGCGAGGGAGTCGGAGGAACCGGACTAGCTGTTGTAATTTCAGAGGCAGCAAGGTTGGTTGTCCTGGGTGTTGGGGCTCTTGTAGATCAGCTGAGTGGGGAAGCAGCGAGCTTCATCTCCTCCCTGAAGCTAGTATGGGGTGTGTGTTGATTCTGGCCCACCAAAAATCTTATTCATCCTCAAAAATACTTTAAAGTGTGGGTGTTTGCAGGGTGAGCATTTGTGAAGCTGAATTTACAGAGGTCATTCACACAATGCACATAATTCACACTATTATATGTTTGCATCTTCTCTTCCTTCTTCAACAAACAGTTTTCCCAGGCCATTAAAGCTCAGACAGAAATTCTCCCCCCACCCCCATCTTTTGCCCTGTCTGAAAAATGTGAGAATATCAGGAATTTTCTTAAGGTTACAGTGTACACTTAACAGAACTGCAATCGAGGATATAAGAGCCACGGAGAACATTTGTTTTAGGAAATTTACATGTGATTCAACTCACATACTTTAACCTTATTACAGGTTTTTGAATATGTCACCACAGTGTATACTGTCATCTGAATCCCATGAAAGCTCTATGCTGACCTACATTTAAATTCCTTTCAATTTCTGGTATGCTGTATTTTCCCAACAGAATATGGTAATTTTAGACAAGTCCAAGGTTATACCATGCTTGACACCTCACTTCACTTTGGTACCACCTGCCCAGAACATAATTAGCTGTCCACTTTTAAAGGAAGGACCTTCATACACCACAGATGGCATTTTTCATACCAGACAGGCAACGCTGTATGTTGGAAGCCAGCCAAACTGTCTGCAAAAACTGTGAGAAATTCAAGACAGACATCTGAGTGGAAGGAAAGTTTTTTTTCCTACCCATATATGAACATCTGTTAAAACTGCCCCTATATAATGTGCTTTACTATTTCTTATCTAATAATACACTAGATTATTGCTAAAGGAAACTCCAAGCACCATAGCACATTTATTTTATTTTGATTTTGACATCAATATTTCAATAATAAAGGATGACTTGCCAGCTATAGGAACCTAATATTATAAGACTCTCATCATAACCACGAGCAATAAAATTGCTTCTGAGCAAGTTTTTTCAAACATGACTAGTGATATTGGGTGCCCATTTTAAGGTACCATAAAGGGGCCCTGATTTTTCAGAGGATGGGTGCTCAGAACGTTCTGAAAACCAGGACCTTCAATTAAGGCACCCGAAGGCAGGAGGCACTTCTGAAACTCTTTGTCTGTGTTCTTAATTCTGTACTGTTCACTGAGTAGAAACTGGTTATGTATTTTGTGAATCTTTCCATTGACTTCAATAGGCTTTGCATCAGGCCCACTTTTTTCTTAGAAGAAATAGTTCTTCCTTGCTTATTGCAAAAGCATTACTTATAAAAGGAGTCTTTAATACTGTTGTCAGTATTCAACCATCAGAAATCAAACATTTTAAGCTAATATACTATATGGAGAAGCAACTCTAAATTGCAGTTGGCATGCTTTATGAGCTAAAAGAGTGTGCAAACATTTTCTCTCCACAATGTTTATGTGCAAGCATGTATAAGAATCATAGAAATACACATAAAAAATTATTCTTTATGGGTCATAGTTATATTTGGCATTTTTTCTCCTTGATGGATTATATATTTCTATGGTAGTGATATGCAATTTTTTGTAAGGGTACTATTCAAGATAAACTTTTACCTTGGCAAGTACACATTTAGATATTTTTTCAGCTGCATGTGTGACTTGCTTGGCAAATAATTTGGTAAATGTTCAAAACAGGCACACTTTTAAAAAACTGCTATCCATCAGCAAACAAAAATAGTGTATACTGTAGTAAATTGTGTCTGTACGTTCAACTATATTTTCTGGCAATACCAAAAAAAAAATCAATATTGGACATGGGTAGGTATAAAAATATCCAGAGAAATTAAATGTCTGCAGATATTAAAAATTACCTATGGTTAATGGATATTTGCCCTGCATATTACTCAAAACATTTTTTGATCTGATAGCTACCATGTGAATGAGTTTATACAGTGAACACAAAAAAGACACAGAAACCAGTCAGGCAGTCACAAGGCAGGCAAAACTCCCATAGAAATCAATCACAGGCCTGCTAGAGGACTGGAGAATTGAGTTCATAGCATTTGAAATCACTTAGACAACTCGCTGACAATATATCACACTACAATGTAAAAATAGAACTTAAATATCTTCTATTGGATCTGCAAATTTTGCTCTTGAAAAAACGGTTATAAAAATACTTAGGGCCAAACTCTAGCCCAGGTGTAAATGTATGGTGTCATGCCTGCTTATATCATGGCTAAGAATGCCCTTTTATTTTGTTAGCCATAATACTGTATACTTTTATATTTTAAAAAATGCAAACCTATAATATACAATACATTATATATGAAAATAATTATGTTGCATGCTATGCTACCATAATTGAACAAGATAAGCAGGTATGGTGCAATATAATATCAAAATAGTCTCTATAATTATCCTTCATTTTTTAAAAAGAAATACCATTTTCTACTGTTTAGCAGCAAAGGATATTAAAATACCATTTTATAATTCACTTTTACAACACAACATTTATATTAGTGAAACTTCTGTGGCTAATACATTTCTATATTGTTAGTAAAGCAAATACTTTATTTTTAACATAAGATCATGTTGTATTTGTTTAAGAATAAGGAAAAACATTGCTGGGTTGCTTAATCTCTAATATAATGACAAGCAAGGAGTGATCATAAATCACCTTCTAACATGCCAACAGGCCAGTAATTTTTTCACCAGGTGGGATTTCCTGTAAATTAAAAAGGGCCTCATCACCTTCCTCCATGGGTAAACCTGCTGGAATGAGTTTCACCATGAGGTTCTCCTTGTGGAGGCTTATCACTAATATTTTCATCGGATATGTGGTGTTTGTCCACAAATGCAGTGGATGCATATGGACTTGTCTACACGGGTGACATTTCCAGTTATACAAGTATAGTTAAACCACTATTGTTATGTCATTATAACTTTCCTTTGTGGACACTCCTATTCTTGGATAAGAGTGGCTTTCTTTTGGCTTAGCTTAAACTGTTGCCAAAGCACTCTAATCTAAACTGGCAAAAGGCCGCCTTATCCCAAAACAAGACTGTCTCCACAGTGAGCTATACTGGTATAACTACCACACTTTAAATTGACTCCCAATCTTAGACTGGTATAGTTTTCCTGGGTAGACAAGCCCTAAGAGCCATATGAATATTGAGGAATCAGTGGCAGGGTCAGGCCATGCATGCACAGGCTCCGGGCCCCAGAACACTCCTCCTCTCCCCCTCCCCATTTCTCCCTCACAGCTTGGTTCCCATTTGAATCTTGCTGTAAGGGCTCTATAAGCAGTGGCTAACCTGAGGCCCTATCTTTACAGGATGAACCCCACCACTCAAGTAATCTGGTGGAAAGATTGCACAGCTCAGCATTGCTATCTTACACCCTGAGCCTGCAGGGCCATAGCATGTATGAGAGTGGGGGTGATGTGCATCCTCCCGTGCACTCCACTCATTTCCCTCACTCTCCTCTTGTGTGAATCCCAAGTGCTCTCCAAGGGAAGGATGGATGCTGCCCAGAAAGGTGTGACCTAAGCAGGCTATCATCAAGGTCCAAGGGTGTTTATGGGTGTGGTGTGGGTATGAGAATGTTTAGAGCCACTATTGATGGTAGCCACTAGGATGCATATAGTAAGGAGGTAAGCATCTGTGTAAATTGAAAATAAAAAGAGTCTTGCATTCACCTCAGCCATGGTGTGCTGGGTCTCAATCATCTCTGCAAATGGTACATCAAAACCGAGTCAGTGTGGGCCAGTTAATAGGGCACTAGACTGAGAGCCAGGAGAGTACTGCCTCTGTTGCCAGGTACTACCTCTGTTGCCTTCAGCAAATCAATTTACCTCTCTAACCCTCAATTCCCCATCTGTAAAAGGAGGATAATGATACTTACCTTTCTTTTTAAAAGTACTTTGGGATCTGTAGAAGAAAAGCACTGTACAAAAGCTAATGATTATTATTTCCCTGTACAACATAAGTTCTTTACTTGGGTCATTCAACTGGACTTTCCATACATGTAGCTATTAAACAAAACATGTGCAATATCATTTTAAAAAAAAGCAACTGTTTCATAAAATGTCCAAAGATGACAATTATGTTATGGTATTTCAGATATCAGGGCAGGGATGTCTTCTTACTGGTGTAGACAGTGCTTAATGCATTGCGGGTGCTACTGGAATAGAAATAATAATTAGTAATTTATTCTGTGACATTAGGAAAAATTGTGTTTTTCTGTCACAAGCTTTATAAAATTACACACATCCTAAAAATCTTCCGCTGAGAATCAGCAGAGTTGATAGGTGTGTTTGAAAATCTGGATCTAAACTTTTAGACACTGTTTTGGACCCTTCTGAGGAAAAACTGAATAGGGTGTGCATGTGCGTGTGTGTGTGCGTGTGTGTGTGTGTGTGTGTGCGTGTGTGTGTGTGTGTGTGTCACAGCATAACCCTGCCAGCACACTTACATTCTCACTTGCAATACCCTTGATTAATTTAATACTGGGTCTCTCGACACAGACAGACAATTGTGTCAAAGTGGGTTGCAGATTTCTGGAATAAATGTGACCTGAGTGGATTGATTTACATCAAAATAATTTAAATCACTGATTTTAATCATGATTTAAATCAGCCAGCAGGAAACTTGATTTAAATCTTCAATTTTAATTGTGTTTTGAAATGTGTACTTTTTAGCTATTTTCCTAAAAAAAGGTTGATTCTTATTGGTTAGTAACCATTAAAACTTGTTGATTTGCAACTAAATATAGCCTTCACACTAAATTTGGTACTTCTTTTTGCTTACCAGAGGGGTATACTATATTTATTTAAACACACATGTAGTTTAATTTGCATTCATAGTCTTAATTTTAACATGTTTTTACTATGTTAGAAAATAGTGAATGATGCACTTCTTATTTACTAGGTGATTAATTTTTTACTTGTCATTTGTGTGAAACTATTTGGACAGAAATCCACAGTCAATTAAAATGCATAAAACCAGTGTTTTAATTGTTTTAAATGATTATTAAATATAACTACCTTAAATGTGCTGGATGCATAAGAGAAAAAAAGTTTCCAAAACATCTTCTGCATTTAAAACTAACTGATTTATTAAACAAAGGAAATGTTATCTATAGTTTCTGGTCACCATGTCCTTCATGATTTTAGAATTAGTAGATCTGGTCCTCTCATACCTAATTCACAGATTGGAAGAGTAATACCAGGCTTTCCTTTTTTTTCAACTCCCAACTGTTTTTTCAACTTTGAATGAACTATCCATTGAACAGAACTAGTTGAATAAACTAAAAAGAAGAAAAAATCTCCCTGCAACTGCTGAAGAGGCTACTGCTCAAAAGCTGGTTTAGCATGTCAGTTCCAGATGCTTAGCAAGTGACTTGCTCCAGTTCAGTGGGCTGATTTTTTTTTAAACTTGGCAGCAAACATGTACCACTTAATATATTTTGCATTTAATTTAAGTGATTTTAATAACTAATAAATGTACACCTTAACATAACCTGTACATTTCAAATTTAATTTAAATTTAAAAAGTTTTATATATATACACACACATACATACACACATACTTAGAATAATCAATTTTCATCCACCCTGAATGTAGCACAGATTATTTCTGAGTATTTTTGGGCATTTACCAATATTCTGAGAAGGAATGGCGAGTTAGTAGTGTGGTATAAATTTGATGGGAGAAGATACCATTATTTTCCTTAATACATTGATGTGGGTTTTTTAAAATAATGTAATAGGAGACTAACATTCCTTGAATATTTTTGTTGTACAGGTGATGCTGATAAGGTCTGATTGTGCTGTCCAATAACCCCGATTAACAGCCAGAAGATTCAAATTACTATTATATCTACCCCCCACTGTGCAGCCTTCACCAGTAAATGCCCTCAAAGCATGAAAAAACCCTATGTGGCCTAAACACAAAGTGAATTTAAATAAATATACCATAAAGCAAATGAATGCTAACCAAGATATTGAGCAATCTCTTATTCCTCTGAGCTAATAATATGCATCATCACTAAAGCCCTACACAAGCTAGTACAGTGTGTGTATATATCTATCTATACACACACACACACACACACACACACACACACACACACAATAGCACATACACCAAATGTGTACAAAATTCTTCCTTTCAAGCCATATAGCACATACCTGGTTAAATATCACTCTTAAAAATTTCCTGAATCTTATATCTTAAACACTGCATGTACTCTATTTATGCCAGCTTAAATACATGTTCACTCAAGAGACACAAGTTGCCTAAAGCCAAGAAATTTGAAAGGAGGCTCAAGCTGACATTTTGTCCTTAACTCATACCATGGCATCTCCCACAAACTATAAGAGTGAAATGTCTTCAGATTCAGGAAAGCTGATTAGTTAGTGGGTAGAGCCAGGGACAGAAAGCCAGTTCTGCTGGGTTCCATTCCTGATTCTGCCATTGAATGGCTGTGTGATCTTGGAAAAGTCACAATCTCTATGTGCTTCATCTTGTCCATCTGTAAAATAAAGACTTACCTCTCACACAGCAGCTGGAGCCCAGGGCCCTTTAAATAGCCTCCCGAGTTCCTCTGCTTGAGCCCCAGGGTAGTGGCAACAGGGCTCCATTGGCGATTTAAAGGTAGCAGTGGCCAGAGCCCTGGGCCCTTTAAATCACCCCTGAGCCCCTGGGTAGTTGCGGGGGTGATTTAAAGGCCCTGGGGATCCCAGCCGCAGCCAGAGCCCCGGGGGCCTTTAAATCTTGATTTAAAGGCCCCGCCTCTTCCGGTTGAGGCCACGCCCCTGCTCAGGACTCTGTCATACTGGTAAGTCCTTTAACTTACTTTCACCCCTGCACATACATGGTTAAAATGCTAAATGTACTTATTCGCCACCTGTGAACCAGTGGGCAGATACTCCCGCTAGGGAAGGTAAAATAAAACCTCAAATTAAGTTCAAACCAAAGCCCTGGTCTCAGGGCTGGCTTAATTAACACAAAAGAGCTCCATTCCTGCTAAGATTTACATACATAGTTAACTTTACGTACTGTTCGTAACCCCACTCACTTCAATGACCACATCTTTGCAAAACCAGGGGATTCAAAGAAAGAGCAAAGCAACTCAGTACACTTGTTCGCAGCCAGCAGAGGCCTTGCCGACCTTCAGCAACCCCTTTCCTGGGAGTTGTCACAACCACAAGCCTTGTGTTTTTACAGCACCACTCCAGATCAATGTGATAGGGAGGGAAGTTTGGATTCTCCTTGTAACCCCTTCTATGCTGGGGGCTCAAGAAGTACCTTAATCCTTGAATTGAAAGTACTGAGTAATGGCAGTGTATCTGTTCAATTGTTTTTAAAACATACAATGCAGGTTCTTTTGTTTGTTGCTCCCTATGATCATGGGGAAGTGTGCCTTTTAGTCTTCTCTTTTCCTAACTCTTCTCCTTCTGTTGTCATTATTGGATACTTGGAAGCTCTGGTGAATCATTCACAATAATTAATGATAGCTGTTATGGCGCAGTTTCGAAATGGCGGCTATGACATTGTAGTAATCTAAGTTGTACGGACAAATGTAGCATGGCTAGAAGTACATTTCTGTGGGTTTTCCAGTTGTTGCCAGTGATGTACTTCAGTCATTGTGGTGAACTCTGTGAATTGGGAAATAGGTTATTACAGAGGTTTTAGCCAGAATGTGCCTGGCCCTTGGGCAGGTGTGACTGGAGAAGGGTGCAAGGAACCTTCCCTATCTTTTTGTACCTTCTGTGCAATGGTATCAAGCTCTGCATTTGGTGAAGAGGAATGTTGGCCAATAACTTTATGTCTTGGACAACTTTATTTTATAAAGGCAAGTTTACATCACCTTCCTGGTCAGTTACCATTTTTTCTCCATTTTCACAACACATGACAAAATATCCCTTTAATATTTGCCTTAGATCTTGAAAAATGGTTGAATTGCCCTTGTTGTTCTTGGCTGAAGCCATCATTAGCTGAGGGTTGCTTTTTCCTGCTTAAGGAAGGAGTTTCCCAAATGGATCAAGGTAGAAGGTTTATCCAAGATCAAGTGTAAGTTTGAAATCATAGATTTATGTTGCCCAACGCAAAACAAAGGTTTAGAAGGATTTGTGAAGCTAGAGCTGCTTAGGACTTTTAAGGAACACTTTCAAGTTTCCCATTAAATCACTATAGGCAGAGCAGAATTATTTAAAAAGGATCATTTATTAAACATTTTTTCTTTACAAAGTACAATCAGTGTTTTGGTAAATTTGATTTTTGGTGTTCGCCTGTATTTACACACAAGTCTGTAACAGAAAATGTGTCTTGAATTTACACTTGGGACATAGTATCAGAGTTATCATCATAATTTTGATTTCTACCAACATAAGCAGCCAACTCAACTTATCCGCTGGTTTTAAAATCAGAAGATGAGAAAACAATACTTCTGCTGAGTGCTTCCCAATGTACTCAACTAGGATGTAGAAGTAACGTGTACATTTTTAGGGGTAGGGGTGGTGGAAATAAATTCCTAACACGAGTGGAACATGATGTTATTTCTGGCAGGTCACTGGACTATCCTTATGATCCTAAAAATCATTCTGGCAGTTATAAGATAAGAAGAATTGAGGAGCAAGGTAAGTTTAATAATACCCTATTAGCAGCAGTTGAAAGTAAATGCAACATAAGGTTTGTTTTGTCTGTGGTACAAGGACGTGCCCTATCAGACACTACAGTATTGTTCTTTACTTGAACACAATTGTTTACATGTATTGTCTGTTTTGGGGACAACAAAACAAAAATAAAGAGACAAGAAGCCGTTTATCATCATGAGTGATTATTGCCATCAGCTAATATTAATGCATTACTAAAATTAGTGAAGACAGGAAAATGCTGTAAGATAAATATTTACAGAGTTAAAATACATTTCTTATCCACTAGACAGTGATTTTGTGGCACTGTGGTTTTTTCAGAATATAACCTCTGTTGAAAGCAATGTAATTTTCAGTGCAAGCTAAAGCAAAAATACCTGCCCGCTGTCCATAAACATGACAAACAAATCTGGAATGTTCAAAGCAAGTTCATCTTCCGCTTCCCACTCTTGAGGAACCACTAAGACATGGCACTTACTGTAAACCATCTAAAAATCAAGAAAAGCAGACACAATAAGCTTGAATTTTTAATAACCATTTAAAAAAAAAATCACTGCCAGAGTCACTTGCATACGTAAACGATGCCCGTGGAAGGCATGCCATCATAGCATTTCTTTCCTGAGAACGGAGCTGGGATCCTCTTTGTGTATCATAAGTGTGCGTGCTCAGAGCTGTGATCACTATCATGGCTGTCATCGTTTGCTAGTGAGTCCCCCGTGTGCTGGAGGCCAGCTGCACCAATTCCAGAAAGCTCTGAGGGAAGCAGTGTGCCCTTTTTCACGTTCACCAGTTCCTTTTCCCGGGCTGCTGCCCCTTGCTGGCCCCCTTTTACCCGCTTCCATTTCATTCGTCTGTTCTGGAACCAAACTTTTACCTTAAAAATAAGAACAAAGACATGGTCACTGAGGGCGAATGATGTTATCTGTAACACAAATAATAGCATCATGTGTTATTTGTGTAGCACCCAACAGGATGCTAGTTTCTTTACAGAACAAATACAAAGGCAACTTGCCTTCGCCAATGACCTGACAGTCTAATTTTAGACTTGAAGTAATACGTGAGGGTAAGGAACAATAGGGGAAGGAACAGGACAGCGGTTTTAATGGGGTCACCAGGGCTTGCTTAGACTTGCTGTGGCTCGGATTGAAGCCCAAGCCCCGCCGCCTAGCCAAAGCCTGAGGGATTCAGCCCTGGGCGGCAGGGCTCAGGTTACCGGCCCCTGCCTGGGGCTGAAGCCCTTGGGCTTCAGCTTTGACCCCTTCCCCACCCAGGGCAGTGGGGCTCGGGCTTTGGCTTTGGCTCTGGCTCCAGCTTCCCCCCACCCAGGGCAGTGAATCAGGAGGACTTAGGCTTCAGTCCCCCCTCTTGGAGTCATGTAGTAATTTTTGTTGTCAGAAGGGGGTTGCGGTGCAATGAAGTTTGAGAACCCCTGGAATAAGATGATGAAATGCAAGAGTTACAGTAATAAGTTAATACGGTTATATGAAATACTTAGCACTACTAAAATGCCTTCCAGTGGAGGATTTCAAAGATCCTTAGAAACATTTATAAATTAACACTCTTGTGAGACATGTATTATCCCCATTTTGCAGATAAGGAAACTGAGGCATTTGGTCAGGGCAATGACATGCACACATTAATAGAGAGCTCAGAAAATAACCTTTTTCTTCTATCTAATTTACAGTCTTGTGCCTTAACACTGAACCATGCTTCTCCTTATTTTTTTTTTAGTCTTTTTCTAAGTATTTTTTCAGAATATGCTAAGTACTTGGAAAATGTACAATGAAACAAGAAATTTTCATTCAAAAACAAGAATGGAAGAATAAGAATAAGAAACAACTGTACAATTTTTTTACAGGTCAATTCCAATCTAAATGCACCCGCTCAAATCTTTTCCTGATATATGCAAGGCCATGTTAGAAATTTTTTTATAGTAAATTTTTATAATGACTTCCCTTTTTGGCTCAAATATGTGTTACTATAATTCCTGTTGTTGGTCTCCTTTTTGGTACGAGACAATTCTTGTCTCCTGCAAATTTGGTGTGCTACTAAGCACTGCAAACTGCAGGCAAGCTACTTTTCCAATTGCCCAAATTCTAAAAGAGACATTGGAACTCTTATACATATACCAGATCCTCAGCTGATTCTAAATCAGCATATGCTGTTGACATTGAAAGTAAATTTATTTTGTCAAAATGGAAGAAGAGAAAAAACAGTTATTTTAATGCCCTCAGGGTTACTGCTGTAATGGAGTGTCCCAAATGTATCTTTGTGTCTCTTTTAACATGAAAGTTCTACAGAAAATTCTACAGCATGAGGTAACTTCTCACTTGGAAAGGAACTGAGAGCTTGGAATGCTGATGTGTCCTCTGCAGTGATAAGTGGAATATATTTTAGAGCTTTAAAAGAAATGCCAAGGAGTTGTCACAGCAGGACTCATTGTACAACATCAGTAATAGAGCCACAAATGGATGTTTTGAAGAATTTATGTTGTATGTCCAGGAAATCTTACAGGCTTTAGCCTTTAACATTATTTTGAATGATACGTTAGAATTTTACAGCAACAGAATTGATGTTTAAAGTCACTTTTTTGGTATTTATTTACTGTACTCACAGTTGCTGTTAAAACTAATCGGAGCTCTTAAAGCCAATCATTTGGGAATATAGCAAAATGATTCTAGGTTGGTTAACAGCCTCAAATCTATGCACATCCTTTCCTTTAGACTACTCATCAAAGCCAAAAGAATCTGGCTAGTAAAATCAAATGAGCATAAAGGGAAGGTATTTATGACTGGCTGCTATGATGTTGGGAATTATCATACTTAGGCCATATATCAGAGACTTCTATGAAAGCAGTGTCTTCATAAAAACACAATATTTGTACTGTACTTACAGCTCTTTATGGGAAGTTACAGATGTCAATTTTTTACAGTGAAGTTCCCCTTTTAAAAGACACTACAGCACTGGTGCCAAACACTGTAATAAACCTGTAGTGTTTGGAGCTATGGAGCTGATCCAAAGCTCATTGAAGTCAATGGGAATCTTCCCATTGAGATATAAAAAAGATGCTCTCAGCAGATATAAAAAAGATGCTCCAGGCACCAGCACTCCAAGCGCATGCCTAGGGCGGCACGCTGCAGGAGGCGCCCTGCCGGTCCCTGCGAGGGCAGCAGTCAGGCAGCCTTTGGCGGCTTGCCTGTGGGAGGTCTGCTGGTCCCACAAATTCGGTGGCAATTCGCTGGCGAGTATGCCAAAGCCGCGGGACCGGCGGACCTCCTGCAGGCAAGCTGCCAAAGGCTGCCTGACTGCCATGCTTGGGGCGGCAAAAAAGCTAGAGCCGCCCCTGGTTCTCAGGGTATTTTTGCAGTTTGGCGAGATCAAGGAATATGCTATAGTGTCAAAAGTGTATCACAGTCAGGGGCGGCTCTAGACACCAGCGCGCCAAGCAGGCGCTTGGGGCGGCCGTTTCCCGGGGGGGGGCGGCATTTGGCTCCGGTTGAGCTCCCGCCGGCATGCCTGCGGCAGGTCCACCAGAGCCCAGGACGAGCGGACCTGCCGCAGGCATGACTGCGGCGGGTCCCGTCTTCCCGCGGCTCCGGTTGAGCTCCCGCAGGCATGACTGCGGCAGGTCCGCTTGTCCCGGGCTCCGGTGGACCTGCCGCAGGCATGCCGGCAGGAGCTCAACCGGAGCCGCGGGAAGAGGGGACCCGCCGCGGGACCGGGGAAGGGCAGCGCAGCGCTCCGCGCTGCTTGGGGCAGCCTACTTTCTAGAGCCGCCCCTGATCACAGTAATCACTTGTCACCTTATTTTGCAGAAACCACTCTTTGCATAATATCTTATCTATCTGCTTTGGGCAAAATCATTTACTATCCTGCACAGTTCAGTGTGTATGTGTGTAAAAAATTGTTGCAAGTAGACCATTGCCCTTTTGAAAATCCTAGTGCTATTTGAGAGGCCCAAAGTCCTAGGGGGAAATAATCAGTGAAGCTGAGGGTTCGACAAGACCCCCAGCTACTCTTGCAACATGCTGAGATCAGGAGCAGTCATTAAGGAGGGGGAAAATGTGTGTGGACAGATTGTTCCTTTTCAATTGTTCCCCATTGAACGTGTGGAGCATATTGCCACTAACTTTCCACCACCCATGATGTTCCTCTGCATGTAGTAGTTTTAGTAGTATGCATGGAACCAGGATTTGGTTCTTAGGACCAATGAAGACATTGTAAACATAGCTAGTGATAAAGAGCAGGTAAAGGAATACTTAGAATGACTTGATCCATACCAGATCATATGCACTTACAAAATTAACCAATTTCTGGAGTCACTGACAATTTTTTTAAAATGAAGAGTGACTGAAAACTTGGAAAGAACCAGAAGACTGAAGAAAAGCAAGTGAAGAACTAAACCTATCTTCAGAAAAGAAATGAGAGTGATCCTGGCAATTGCTACTACACAAGTCTAACTTCCATTGCTAACATCCCAGGACACATATTAAGAGGAAAGAACACTTAGCATTGTCAACTTAGAAGAAAACATACAAGAGAGATTTTGTATAATAAAAATCAGTCTGTGAAAATTAATTCAAATAGATTCAGATATTAATACAGTCATGTGAACTTAAAATGAGCAGAAGCAGAATAAAATAAACTAAAGTACTAATAAACATCAATATATCAAGCTGGGAGCAGGTGTCTAATAGGGTATCACAAAGTGTTAGATCCTGTCTTCTTTAATATTCTCAATAATGTTCTTGCAGAGCAAGAGAATGCCACATTAACAAGAATCAAAGATGAGTGGGAGGTGTTGGGAAAACTACTAATAACAGAAAAATTCAAACAGATTTAGAAGGAGATAAGTGCAGGATATAAATAAATGAAACTGAACTTGGAAAAACTCAAGCTAAAACTTCTGGGGAAAAACACTTCACAACACAGAAACATGGGAAGAAGTAATGCTGAAAGAGACCTAGGAGTGATAGTAGACAGCAAATTAGAGATGAGGTTGTCATAAGATGTAGCAGTTAAGGGGAAAAAAAAGCATAGATAGGCAACTATGTCACTAAGTAGAGAAATTATAGCTCTGTTCTGTCAGACTTTGGGATAATGCATTCATATTGGGGCACTTTGTTTCCAGAAAAAAAGAGAAATTTGAAGCTGTTTACAGACGTTCACCAATCAGTGATAAGGAGTGTGGAGAGACTGATTTATGAAAACAGATTAAAAAAGAGCCAAATAGCTACGCTTGGCTAAACAATGACTTGGAGTAGGCAGAGAGGGGAAAACATACATATAAAATTCTACAAATATCTGAAGCCTATTCACAGCAAGATATGAGAAGAATTATTTAGGAGAGTCTGAGGAAGTATAACTAGGAATAAGATGATGAAATTAAGAAAGTCTAAATAGCTGTGACATCTAAGCTAAGTGGTGGAAAGCCCTGTCTTGCGGGAAATGAAAACTTGACTGGACAAGCTGTTAGTAAATGTACTGTAGGGAGCTATCCTGTAACTTATTCATAAATGATCGGGAGAAAGGGGTAAACAGTGAGGTGGCAAAGTTTGCAGATGATACTAAACTGCTCAAAATAGGTAAGACCAAAGCAGACTGTGAAGAACTTCAAAAAGATCTCACAAAACTAAGCGATTGGGCAACAAAATGGCAAATGAAATTTAATGTGAATAAATGTAAGGTAATGCACATGGGAAAAATAACCCCAACTAACATACAATATTATGGGGGCTAATTTAGCTACAACGAGTCAAGAAAAGATCTTGGAGTCATCGTGGATAGTTCTCTGAAGATGTCCACGCAGTGTGCAGAGGCAGTCAAAAAAGCAAACAGGATGTTAGGAATCATTAAAAAGGGGATAGAGAATAAGACTGAGAATATATTATTGCCCTTATATAAATCCATGGTAGGCCCACATCTCAAATACTGCGTACAGATTTGGTCTCCTCATCTCAAAAAAGATATACTGGCGCTAGAAAAGGTTCAGAAAAGGGCAACCAAAATGATTAGGGGTTTGGAGAGGGTCCCATATGAGGAGAGATTAAAGAGGCTAGGACTCTTCATCTTGGAAAAGAGGAGACTAAGGGGGGATATGATAGAGGTATATAAAATCATGAGTGATGTGGAGAAAGTGGATAAGGAAAAGTTATTTACTTATTCCCATAATACAAGAACTAGGGGTCACCAAATGAAATTAATAGGCAGCAGGTTTAAAACAAATAAAAGGAAGTTCAGTGCACAGTCAACTTGTGGAACTCCTTGCCTGAGGAGGGTGTGAAGGCTAGGACTATAACAGCGTTTAAAAGAGAACTGGATAAATTCATGGTGGTTAAGTCCATAAATGGCTATTAGCCAGGATGGGTAAGGAATGGTGTCCCTAGCCATTGCTAGCAATGGCTATTAGCCAGAATGGGTAAGGAATGGTGTCAGAGGATGGAGATGGATGGCAGGAGAAAGATCACTTGATCATTGCCTGTTAGGTTCACTCCCTCTGGGGCACCTGGCATTGGCTATTGTCGGTAGACACTATACTGGGCTAGATGGACCTTTGGTCTGACCCGGTACGGCCGTTCTTATGTTAGAATTTTATTCTGAAAGTGAAGGGCAAACAATGGAAAGGCAAATACCTTCAAACATATTAGGACCAAATTGGTAAGTGGCTGTAAGACTAAGGAAATAAATATTCCTGAGGGAGTCTACATGAGTGTAACATACACATACAGAGGACTGGAAGAAAGTGCAAATTAAACCAATTGAGGCTGCCCTCTTTATCTGCCTTAAGGGAAAAATTCAGAGTTGATATACAAAGTCATGTAAATTGGCCCTACCCCGTCTATTCAGTTAATTTCCCTTAGGCCTGGTCTACACTGGGGGGGACGGGACTGGGGAGGGGAGACTCGATCTAAGATACGGCACTTCAGCTATGAGAATACCGTAGCTGAAGTCAACGTATCTTAGATCGACTTACCTCCCGTCCTCACGGCACGGGATCAACGGCTGCGGCTCCCCCGTCGACTCCGCTTCCGCCTCTCGCTCTGGTGGAGTTCCGGAGTCGATGGCAGAGCATTCGGGGATCGATTTATCGTGACTAGACGAGATAGATCGATCGCTATCCGCGGATCCAGTGGGTAGTGTGGACATTCACTTAGACCTACTTTATATCTGTTCCAGCAGTGAAAAGAGACTAAGAAGCTGCAATTTAACACCAAGCAGCTGGAAGAAAGTGGAAGTTAAAGTACAATTGAGGCAGTAAAATTACACCTCTTCTTCAAGCTTCTCAACTGGGTGAGATCTGGCCCAATTCTGATCTGGACTGTTGACTTCCATGGGAGAGCACTAGGCCCAATAACTAGTGAACACTAGCAAGTGGGACAGCAAAAGTCTATTCACCACTTATTATCCTATGTAAGCCCTCAAAATGCAATTTAAGTGGTGCTGGTCCTCTTTACAGGGGTGAATTTAATCCCCAGTGCTCCTGTGAGGTGAATATGTATTACTTTCTCCATTTTACAGGCCAAGTTTAACATCTGGTGCCAAATCTCTACTATTTAAGGCAGTCAGCTTTAAAAAAAAACAGATTTTTAACTATTTAAAACTGCAATAACTGTGTTAATGTTTCATTAATGATGATAATAAATAATCTGCATCTCTGAGGCAAATTTGCCTTGTTAAATGATTAACCCAGATAGCTTCAAATGTAGAAATATTTTTCTTATTTGGTAAAAAATAGTAATATATATATATGCTCAAACAAAGTGTATTGAGATACAGAACTAAAAAAAATTGCAATTCATTTTGATTTTGATTTTCTCAGTCTATTTACTACACAAAGTGCCATTGATCTCACTTGTTTTGCAAAATGAGAGAACACTTTATAACTGAAGACATTCAGACACAGAAAATACATATACTATTGAAAGGCCTTTAGGACCTGATCCAAAGCTCAGTGAGGACAATGTGAGTCTTTCCATTGACTTCACAGAATCATAGAAAATCAGGGTTGAAAGGGACCTCAGGAGGTCATCTAGTCCAACCCCCTGCTCAAAGCAGGACCAATCCCCAACTAAATCAGCCCAGCCAGGGCTTTGTCAAGCTTGACCTTAAAAACCTCTAAGAAAGGAGATTCCACCACATCCCTAGGTAACCCATTCCAGTGCTTCACCACCCTCCTAGTGAAAAAGTTTTTCCTAATAGCCAACCTAAACCTCCCCCACTGCAACTTGAGACCATTGCTCCTTATTCTGTCATCTGCCACCACTGAGAAAAGTCTAGATCCATCCTCTTTGGAACTCCCTTTCAGGTAGTTGAAAGCAGCTATCAAATCCCCCTACTTCTCTTCTGCAGACTAAACAATCCCAGTTCCCTCAGCCTCTCCTCACAAGTCATGTGTTCCAGCCCCCTAATAATTTTTGTTGTCCTCTGCTGGACTCTTTCCAATTTTTCCACATCCTTCTTGTAGTGTGGGACCCAAAACTGGACACAGTACTCCAGATTAGACCTCACCAATGTCGAATTGAGGGGAATGATTACGTCCCTCGATTCCCCCTACGTCCTTTTCTGCAGAACTGCTGCCTAGCCACTCAGTCCCTAGTCTGTAGCAGATTCTTCCGTCCTAAGTGCAGGAAGTGCACTTCTCCTTCTTGAACCTCATCAGATTTCTTTTGGCCCAATCACCTAATTTGTCTAGGTCCCTCTGTATCCTATCCCTACCCTCCAGCGTATCTACCACTCCTCCTAGTTTAGTGTCATCTGCAAACTTGCTGAGGGTGCAGTCCACACCATCCTCCAGATCATTAATAAAGATATTGAACAAAACTGGCCCCAGGACTGACCCTTGGGGCACTCTGCTTGATACCGACTGCCAACTAGACATGGAGCCATTGATCACTACCCGTTGAGCCCACTAATCTAGCCAGCTTTCTATCCACCTTATAGTCCATTTATCCAGCCCATACTTCAACTTGCCAGCAAGAATACCATGGGAGACCATATCAAAAGCTTTTCTAAAGTCAAGAAATAACATATCCACTGCTTTCCCCTCATCTACAAGGCCAGTTATCTCATCATAGAAGGCAATTAGGTTAGTCAGGCATGACTTGCCCTTGGTAAATCCATGCTGACTGTTCCTGATCACTTTCCTTTCCTCTAAGTGCTTCAGAATTGATTCCTTGAGGACCTGCTAGATGATTTTTCCAGGGACTGAGGTGAGGCTGACTGGCCTGTAGTTCCCCAGATCCTCCTCCTTCCCTTTTTTAAAGATGGGCACTACATTAGCCTTTTTCCAGTCATCTGGGACCTCCCCCGGTCGCCATGAGTTTTCAAAGATAATGGTCAATGGCTCTGCAATCTCATCTGCCAGCTCCTTTCGCACCCTCAATGCAGCACATCCGGCCCCATGGACTTGTGCTCATCGAGCTTTTCTAAATAGTCCTTCAACAGGTTATAGATCAGCCCTTTAATGCTCATGTGCTAATAATAATATGAGACAGGCTTTTCACATGCTATTTCCTCTCAAAGAAGAGATCAAATTCAGATATCTGAAATCTGAACTTCCTTTGGATTCTGTGAACAATAAATAATGGGAGGGAAATAGGTACTGATACATGATCCAACTACATTTTAGTACTAGGCAGGAAGTGTGAAGAATTTTGAGTGTCAATTCATTGTAATTCATGGAAGCCAATGCTTTTCAAACATACAGCACCTTCGAAAGTGTTAAGTGTCTTGCTTGAAATGTCATACTGGGTATACTGAAAAGGAAGGAGGGGGATGCGGGCAGTCAGAGCAAGCTGAAGTAAACCTTGCGGGGGGTGGAGGGGAAAGGGAGAAACTGGATAGAACTTCAGTAATTTAAAGCTACAGCGTTCAGTCTGTATGTTTGAAATAGCCTATTAACTGCAGAGTGTCCAAATATAATTATTAATACCTACTATTGTGAAGCTTGATCCTATAGGTTGCTGAGTATTCCTGTGAGGTGCCCTCAACTCCTAGTGACTTTAGAGGGAGTTGAGGGTAATTAGTACCACCCAGGAACATGTGCTTAAAAATATAAGACAAGATATTTTGTGTGTACTTTTCCCCTCTCTATCTTTCTCTATATATAACATAACTGCAAACAACATATATAATATACAACACACACATAGTATATAGTGTATATAGCACAATTTCATGTGTAGTGTGTGTGTGTATATATGAAGGGAAATGAATTCTATGATTAGTAATAGCATTAGTAACTATTTCTAAATCAGCAATTATGGGCCAGTCTATTAGGCACATCTGCTCATTGGCATGAAAGCCTTTCCATTAGTCGACAAGTTGTTTAGCATTTACGTCTCCCAGACTGATGATTAAGCTGTTGCTTAAATAGGTTGAGGACCATATGACCGTGTGTTGAGCAGACACCAAAGAGAAATGTTTTGCTATGGCTGATTTATTTTAAGGAATACTGTACAGTAATCAGGAGGCAGGATGCAGTATGAGGGGCTGGAAATCGATTTATTGTTTCAGTGGTGTAGGCACTATTTGTTAATAGCAAATACTTGTGACAGGCCAGAGTTTTACCTACTACCAAGGGCCAAATTCTCTGCTGTCTTCCACCCACACAACTTCAATAGGATTACGTGATGTGAAATTGGCATGGCTTTTAGGCCCCAGTTCAGCAAAGCATTTGAACATATGCTTAAGACCACCCCAATTCAGCAAAGCATTTGTATATGCTTACTTTAAGCAGGTGCCTAAGTTCTATTGACATCAGTAGGTCTTAAGCACATGCTTAAATGCTTTGCTTAATCAGGATGGATGGCTGAACTGGGGCTTGAACATTCTGTGTTGACACAGAAAAGTCTAACTGATGGTCTTTCCTTTAAAAAATGAACTTGGCAGAAAAATAATATTTTATCTTAGTTTCTGAAAAATAGTATGTGACTCTGCCTGTGATTAAACTGTATGACTGCCTTACCTGTACTCAGCCCACCCATATGTCTCCAGCACATAGCAACTTTTTCTTTAAAAAAAATGCTAGCTTCTCACTGGGATGCCCAACCCTGCTAGGTGCCACAATATTGGATTTTAAAGTTGGGACATTTTTATGTATAGAAAAGCAATTCTGAATCTGTCTATAATATATTAGTTAGGATTTTTCCTTTCCCTCAAAGTCTTGCACAGTTAGACTCATGGTAGCTAAGGCTTTACTGGTGCAGAGACATAGAAAGTAGTCACAATATTAAAAAGTTAAACATTTTAAAAACAGGTTTCTGCAAAATATGTGATGTATACAAACTACATGATAAGTGAGCTAAAGGTTTTACTGGCATTTGTTTGAGATGACCTGCATAACTTGTGAATGGCTTTGAGACTCATGAATAACGCACCTATCCCAAACACATACCAATAAAACCATTATGCCACACTGCCTCATCATTTCTTGTACACATACAACGCAAATGCACATCTCTCAGAACCCCAAATTCTGTGCGAAGCATTATACCTAACTTACATAGCAAGACCCCAGACTTACACAGTATAGTCCTTTCTCTTGTCATTAGCCCTCTCTGTGTCTCTTCAATTTATTTATTTTGATGGTTAATTCAGTTTATTTTACACTTTAGATTTTTGTACTGAATATTCAGAAGTGCATAGCAGCAACTGTGAGAAAAAGTTGGAGGTTTTGGCAGATGAATAATGGACAGGTGGGACTTTTGGCTCCCAGGAAAGTGTGGGAGTTGGTTTTGGTTTTTGTTACTCAAAGGCAGCTTTGGGTACAGGAAAGGTGACACATTCTGATCCTTCCCTCCTACGTTTCGGCAGGGATGGAGGGGACTTAACATTTCAGAGGATAGCAGAGATATGACTACTTCATTCCCAATGCCAGCAATCCTTGACAGCAGCCATCTACCCCGCTGCACTCCACCCTGATAAATGCCACTTCATCCAGCAATGATCTGCAACAATTAATTTCATAGCTTTGCTAAAATGATCATCAGCTAAATAGTTAATCTTGACTTTTTAAAATGTCCTAGTTAGACTTCAGTGTTACCCACACTGAACAGAATGGGGCAGTTCATGCGCTATTGTTTGCATTCACAGGCAGACGTTGTGGTGTGGGTTTTACATTGAGTTCCTTTTTTGTTGTTTGCAATCTTGGGGATCTTGGCTGCAGGTGTTGCCACAAGACAGCTGTCCCTGCCATCATGCATTTTCATCATGGTCTGTCACAATGCAGTCTGTATACTGTACTTCTGTATGTACAGTACTGTCACTACACTATATCAGGATTTGTTACATTAGTTGAAGTTGCAAGTTTGGTTTTCTGAAGTTACTATTGTTCATATTATGTCAAAATTGCTTACACATAATATGGAAAATCTGTTGGTGGGACAGAGTCATTTTAGCCAACATGGCACTGATTTGTCTTGCGCAGACATTTACACCTGAATGGAGTAAGTGTACAATAAAGCGCTTCTACAGGTGTAAGTGGAGAATTCCGGTTTGCTAGTATTTCACAGCCAGTTAGCACAGGTGCAAATGACTCATAAATCCAAGGCAATGGGGAATTAGGACTCAGTGGAGGAATATGCTCACTTCGCTCTATGACAACAGTTTAGTACTAAAGGAGGGAAGCTCCAAGAAACTTGACAACTTTGCAGACCTCTTAGGCTCCATAGCTTCAGAAGCCTTCGCATAGGCCACGAAAGAAGAATTCTAATTTTCATTCAGTTTAACCATCTCCACAGCTCAGGCCTTCAAAACTAGAAGAATTTTCTTGACTTCCAAAGCAGGCCAATCTTGTATCTTTGATAGTAAATTGGCTGCAGAGCCAACATCCGGTCTTTTACAGCTGGCGTGGCTCAGAAAGCTGCAGCTATTTTCAACTGGACCAGGTCCAAAGAATACAAATGACCCTCTAAATGGATGCTACATTTTATAAGTACCTAGCATAACAAGAACCCATGAGTGAATCTACAAAGTTTCAGAAATGTGTTGTTTCAGTTTTTGTTCTGTTTGATTTTTAGACTGACAAAATGTGTCACTTTTCTTAGAACTCAACTGTGATGTTAAGTCATCACTTTCCAAAGGTGCAATACAGAGCAATCACCTCTCCAGCTGGAACTCCTATGGAATGTAGCTTCTATGCCAACCTCAAAAAAAAGTACAGTTTGTCCTTCCTTTTGGTCCTGGCCAACTCTACTGAGAGACATGGGATTAGGTGGGAGGACTCCCATGGTCCTACCTCTTCCTCAACATGTGTGCACAATTTTGTTAAAGCTAGCTTTAACAGAAACATTGGCCGAACAATCCTTGAACTTTGGGCCAAATCCCATCATAACCTGATTGGCACAAGCAGATCACTCTGCTTGCCCAGAACCCCACTGAATTCAATTGGTTGCCGCACATACGTAAGAGTCTGTCCATGGCTAGCAGTTGGAACCTTTGAGCTCCACTGAAGCACTGGAATCTTTTAACATAAGGTCTCCCATTGTGAATGAATTATAACCAGTAACTCCACTCCCAATTTATAAAGCAAAAGTAGATTCATCATTTGAAGTTTTACCATCAACTTTTGTTTAAAAAGTAAATAATTACTCAAGTCAAAATGATGTATTAAATTACCCATTAGATATATTTTAGGTTTCCAGGAGCATTTCTTTCTACAGAAAAAAGAAACTATAGAATTACTGTAGCAATGCTCTTCTGTAATTATTTTACTCTAGACAAACATAAAAGTATCACTAGATTTTATTTTATTTTAAGGGTATTATTTTAAATAAAATGAACAATCCAGAGGAATGCAGGCCAACCCCGTTCCTAAACTTCAGAGCCCAGGCTCCAGCCCAAGTCGTAATGTCTATACAGCTATTTGTAAGTGCCGTAGCATGAGCCCTGCAAGCCCAAGTCTGTCGACCTGGGCTCGGAGACTCACTGGCATGGGCTGCTGCTCACCACACAGACTTACCCATAGACTCAATTTTTATAGCATATGTGAACATTGCTGAATAATTGGAAGTTTGGAATGAGCAGTTGACTTCCAGACAAGATTCGACAATACGGTATATCAGACTGATATTGATTAACTATGTTAAGGTGGTCCGTACTCCAGCAAATCAACCACTGACTTTGTTTGGAAAGGTTGTTTGGCCTGAGTAAGGACTGCAGGATTCATCACTCAGTCTTGAAATGCTGAAAACAATTTTAACCAAGTATAAACAGCCATTTGTGACTACAGAGTGAGGTGACCTTTGTTTGGAGGACACCTCTGTAATGGGGATTTTCTATGATTGTTTATTATTTGTATTGCAGTAGCACCAAAAAAGCATGAATCAGGACGACAGCCCCACTGTGCTAGATACTGTACATATACTGCCCCCATTTATATAATAATGCATTGTTCACCCACCTTTCCTGTAGAATTAAACATTAAAAAGGCACCTCTTTTGACATTCCTATTTATCTACTCATGGAACTACTGGCACCACTTCATAAACTGACAGACTAGAGACTTTCATTATGTAGAACTCAGACAAGGGAGCATAAAACCTTTCTTTATTTCAACAAACTGTTTTCCTCATCACCTACCAAGAAACACTGATTCTGGGTATTTTGTAAGTGATTGATGGATTTTGGGCAGATATTGGGACTTAAGGTTAACTAGCAAAAAATAAGCCCTCCTCAGTGGAATTTAATCTGACTAGGTGGGATTTTCTGTTTACATTGGCAAATAGAAGCATTACATATTTGAACTGTTTATTCCGGTAACCTTAGCTAGCTTGAAGAATTGCAACGTTGCTCCTTTGATTAGCTCTGTGCAAAAAAGATCTTGTGGGGTGGAAAGATCTCCCACTCTTTCTACATTTGGCAGGATCAACCCTATAAAAATGTCCATTTTGCCACACCTCTTATACCCCACTGCAGCTGCTTCCTCTCCTCATCCCACAGTGAGATATTAAAAGTTTGGATGGCGCCTTCTCCAAGTTTATCTGGATGGACAAAAAAGCCAAGAATGCGCTTGTCAAGGTTACAAATATCTAGGGACCTAAGAGATTTTTATACTAACTGGCTCTTCAGAATACTTAGAGTCCTGCCAGCTGAAAATTATTAGCTGCTGGCTGAGTAGGGGTTGGGAGTGCACTCTATAGGCGATGGAGCAGGAATTGTAGGCACCTATATTGCTGGAATTTTTACAGTGTGATGATAGAGCCACCATATGTGTTTGAAATGCTCTTGAAGTGCACTCTTAATATCTGAGACTTTGAGATGTCTAAGTAATTTTCTTTGATACTCCTCTCTTGTAATCCTCAATGATTTTTTTTTGTTAGGGTGCCATATAAATCATGCTCACTCCTGTTCCATGTTGACATTCTGAATAACCTAGCCTAACATGCAAACAACAAAAATCAGGACTTGGCTCCTTCACACATTTTTTTTCTGAACATGTCCTTCCACCAGGAATTTATATTTGTGCTGACCTTAGAAGTTGTTTGGAAATTCAGTTTGAGCCTCGCTTTGATGCTAGTAGGAAACTTGGCCACTCTTACATGGGCTCTTAAATACGGTAAAACATATGTTTTTCTATTGTTTGTTTTAAGTGCCAGAAAGGTAATTATGAAGTGTTGGGTGGTGATGTCCTGTTTAAGCTGTAACGTATGGTAGAAATTATCATCATGGTCAAGAGGAAGATTGAGCTTTCCTAAGATAATGGGTCCCATAATTTATCTCACATCTGCCACATCTTGGGAACTAACTGAAAGAGGTAACTTTAGGATGACTGACAATATCTTTCCGCTGTTTATTTTTGCCTCTCTGATGCTGTACAATAATTTGATGTTTGCTTTTTTACAGAATCTTAGTAAAAACAACATATGTAAAGTAATTAATTCCATCAGTGGTTAATTCTGTTCACAAACATAACTTCTTGGTGGAGATGTTTAATACAGCTAATACCCTCTGCTTTTTTTCTTTGCTGTATTATCCAACATTAACATTTGATTCTCTATTTGCATAAAGAATGTCATTCCTCCAAGGTCTGAAGACCTTTCAGATATAGATGAGTCTACAGCTGGGGTTGGCATAGGTATTATAACCCACATCTTATAACCCATATTATAACCTGGTCAGAGAGAGTGACTACCAGACATTGAACACCATTCTTGGTAAAAACAGCCTTTGGCAGAAGTTTTGGGAAATGATAGTTTATGCCACAAATGCCAATGCTCCAGCATGGTCACATCATTCTCAGAAGTACTGCTCTATGCCAAGATTACTTCTGGAAACCAGGCCAAATGAGCTGGGCTACATGAGAATGTCTAGCTTTTTATTTAGACTGGAGCCCTTTCTCTGAAGAGCTTATTTCCTAGTGTGTGTGTAAAGCACTCAGCACAATAGGCCCCGGATCTCAGTTGGGACTACTAGGTGCTACTGAGGTAATAATAACAACAATAATATGCTAGTGTGTGGATGCTAGTATGGTGTTAACATTCATTCAGTTAACAATGGAATGTATTTAAGAAACATTCTGATTCTGCACTGAAGAAGTGAATATTGATCTCACAGCAGTGTAATCCTGGAGTACGTTCACTGAAGTCGGTATGATGGGAAAATCAGGTCTGTTGACTCCCTGAATTCCACTCTTGGAGGCTTTCATACAATTTGGAAGTAGAAGGCCTGATTCTGGTCTTATTCACACCAGTTTTACACCAGGGTAATTCATCTGATTTCCATGAAGATGTTCCCAATGTACAACAGGGGCAGTGGCAGCAAAATTTGCCCCAATATATGCAATTTTCAGAAAGCAAATGGATACTGGAGTGTGCTGCTAGGTTTTCATCCACTTGCCAATCATCTTTTTGTTGTGGACAACAGAGGACATCTTCAGTGCAGTATATGGCCCCCTCTTTCTTTCTGACTGAAATGCATAAAGCTATAAGTCACGGTGCTGCTGTATATTTCCTTCATGCAGAATCTTTAAAAGCTTTCCTTCCTGATTGAAACTATCCAGGCCTTTGTGCTAAAATGCTAGGGAAGCACCAGCATTCCCAGCAGCCCAGGTGTCACATGTGATTAACAAGAAGGGTTATGCTCAGATGTTATGTGGATGGGTTCATTATAATTACCTAGAGGTGATCACAAGTATCAATGCCTAGTACTGACATTACACATCTGCTACAAAGTATCCCCTCACATTCCCCTCCATGACTGTGTAGCAAAGGAAGTCTGAGGTTTTTCTTTGACCTAGCTGTCTCGAAAGACTGCTTTTTCTCCCAATGAACTTCCAAAGACATATGTTCAGATCTAGCTTTCCCTGTACAGTATGTTGAAATAAAAACTAAATTTCCTTTGGAACACAGAATCATCTCATCATATGGTTGTGTCACTCCAGCCTATAATGCTGGGCTAATTCCACTGCTGTCGTAGGCACAACTTAATTGAAGTCAGTTGGTTTACCCTGCCAGTGGTAAACCAGTTAAAGGTCATCATGAATTATTATTATTCAATATTTTATTTGTTGTTACTTACGAGGAAAAATCCACTGTAATTGTCTACACTAAAAAGTTAGATCGACCCAACTTATGTCACTCATGGGTGTGAAAAATCCAAGCCTGACCCTGAAAAGGAATAGGTTGAGGCTCCCAACCTCAGGACATTTACCCGCACCTGTGTCCAGCACAGGGCAAGAGGGAGAGGAGTTGGCACAATATTTTATTCTGTAAACAAAATGAAACGTTGAGATTATTGAAGCAATCTGACTTGCTATTGTACAGGTGGTTAAATGTCTAGCCATGCTCTGCACATAGCATTTTAAACTGTATCAACCGTTAAGAAAAAACATACATCTATTTTTTTATTTACTTGTTTCCATTTTCCAGCTGATAATAGCAATTATGAACTCAGCTCAGGCTACTTCCTGGGGATTAGTTACTAGCTGAGATTTCTCCCATCTGATCATTAATCCTCAGGAAACACCCTGCATCTCCTTCATCCAGACCTCCAAACTATGGTGTGAATACAAAAAAAGGATTAAATACAAAGGGAAGTGTCATGGGGAAGTAATAAACATGTACTTATTGTATTAGTCTAACAAAAATAAATACACTGGCATTTGTTTCATACTAGTCTATGGAATCCAGCTATGATTTTTAATTTTAAGACATTCAAGTAGAATTCAGATTTAGATTCCACTGATTCTTTCTGTGCAATCAACTCAGTATTCCTAGTCTCAATTAGTCCAGTCCCTGGCTGGATGAAAGGCAATTTCTTGGAAAGTATATTCTTTTAAATTCCTAAGAGATAAGGAATTAAGGAAAGCGGATAATGCTGGATCTTTGAATGATCACATTACATAACAAACACAAATTACGGATCTGTCAGAAGACAAGTAGGGAACACTTTGCTACAGTTCTTACTAAAGACTATAATTGAAATCAAGTCTATTGAGTTCAATGGGTGTTTTGCTTGAGAAAGGATGGTAAGATTGAGCCTTTAGAGATCAATATTCCTATTTATTTTTCCCCACCATAATAAATTTCCCTTTGCATTTGATACTAAAGGACACAAGTTATAAATCTAACAAACATATTTAAATAACAGAAAGTAACTCCACTGGAATGACAATGTTTTTTTTTAAGTGCATGCTATTATATTTAGCAAAATTAATGCTATCTGGCATTATTATCTTCATGTTATAAACAAATTACTGACTTCTAGCTGATGTGATGAAATACTAGGTATGCATAATAAAGATGGAGAGGTTAACTTAGAATGCTATTTTATGTACATGTCTTTGAAGTGCCCAAAGAAAATCCTGTTTCACTTGCATGTATGCGCATGCATGTATAAAATGGGTCTAGTTTAAATGGAGAGGTACTATTTATAGAAAATGTAAATTAAGTTTTGAATAACTGACCAGTCTTTATTAGCCTCTCATGCTTAGAGTGTCATGAAGCATGGTCTTATTTCTGGGCAGACCACCAAAATTAGTTAGCATGAATGTTACATATTGTAAAATGTATATATATACATACATATATACATATATATATATATATATAACATCCCTGTACCCACTGTCTAATGCATTCCAGCTAGTGATCAGACATTTTGCATAGGATTGGGTCAGCCTGCTAATACCCTTAAGTTCTTATACTGCACACATCAGCACGCTATCTGAGTACCTATTGATTTTAATTTCAGATATAATTTAAATTATTCCTCAGGAGAGGAAGATTACTACAAACTCGGGTATGTAATCAGGCCAGGATAAAAGGTTTTCAGCTAACAATATTATTGTATGGAAGATTAGATTTAGTTGTGTCAGAACTTCTGGATGTTTCTGAAAATGTACACATTTAAACATTAATATGTTGGGCCTGGATGCTGCAAAAACTTAAGTGCATGCTTAACTAAAACACGTGACTAATTCCACTGAAGTCAATGTGACTACAGACAAAAAAGTTAAGTATGTGCTTAGGTATTTGCAGAATGAGGGCTTGGAGAGCAGGAAACTGAGAAGAATGATGAGAAATTCCACTGTCTCCTCCTACTTCACAGAACAGGGTAAGATGACAGGGTGATAAAAGTTTGTACACTGTCCATTCTGGTGCTCCCACGGGTGCTGTCACATTTGGAACTGCACTACTGGTAATGTGAGAATGGAAATTTCCCCCCCAGAAGTTTAGCATAGATACAGCCAGAATGTGGTGAATAGTTGGGTAAACTTCCAGTTGAGTTGATGGAGTTGAGCTTTTAAGCAAAAAGGGAATAACTAAATGAAGCTTTGTGTTTCAGGAGTATCAAAGCACCTTTTCTGGGAGTTAAGATGCAATTCCCACTGATTCTGTTTCCTTCTCAAACCTCTCATCCCTGCCTCAGAGACTGACAAAGGGGTTTTGCTCTCTTTTAAACAACTTTTTAAAGTTTTTTTTTAAATGTCATTTTTTCTTTTCATGAATAACTGTTAAAAGTGTATAGCTTGAAGAGAGCAGAGCTGTCATCAAAACATTGCCGGTGTGAAAAGTCACACACTGCTTACTATGCTTCAAATGGAAGCCTTAGTTATGGTTTGGCCATTCTGTGATGTCTTCCTTCCCATTCTAGTAGATTGTTCTGTGGTTTTTCACAGTTCAGAGAGCAGATAGTTGGTAGACAACTGTCACAATGCCTGTAAATATTTAGCCACAAACCAGAGAATAGAAGACTGGATGTATTTTAAGTAGAGATGCATTGGGCAACCTGAAAACCCATTTATTCCATTCTGGCAGATACACTACTTGACTCATTGATATTAAACGCCTGTTTCAATGGGCTAACTGAATTTATAAATATCTGTTTCACAGCAACACTGTCATTCAGTATAAATGTGTGTCATTTTACCATTATTTTATCCATTAGCATATCTATGGGCAAATCAGCTGGGGTGAGTGCCTGCTGCTGGTAGTTTTAAATATTAAACAAACACTTTAAAATCCATTACTTTCCATCAGTACCTGTCTTTCAGTGAGGTCCAGATTTACTGCTATCTCATATCTCCTCAGCCTGGTCAGGTAGTTATGATGGGCAAATTCTGCTTCTAGCTCTCTGATTTGCTCCTTGGTAAAGGCTGTCCTTTCCTTCCTAGGCTTACTGTTGACCTCTGATTTGTAATTTCCTTCCTGGGAATCTGAAACAAAGGAGAGATACAAGTGAAAGTTACGACAAGGGTGTGATTTATTAGGAACTAAACCCCACAGATTAAGGTTGTGCTCATCCCCTACATGAGTAACTCAAAAACTGCCCTGCCCTGGAATAGCAGAAGCACGCTGGCTTTGATACTAATGGACCCCCCACTGCCACAGAGCAGAGTAGCAGGTGTTTTCCCAAGAATCCTGAATGTAACTAAAGAACTAGCACTGAATAGGATGGATCTTCTGGCTAGTCACCTACTGGATGGCATGTCAAGGCTATTCTATTCTGCTATTCTATTATTTCACTAACATGTCAAATAAAGCTATCCCTATCAGTGGGGACATTTTCAATTTTATCCAATTACAGCTTGACAGAAATAAAATAAATAAGAGAAGAACATGCGAAATCCAGCCAACAGCATGATGATGAAATGGATGAGCACTGACTGCAGAATCATAGGGTGCTGCCCCCTAGCATGCCCAGAAGTAGACATTCCATGAACCCCTAAACTTTTAGATATGCAATAGAAAGTAGTGCTGCCACCATAGCCTATACCTTAAACTATTCTTGCTGCAGATGCAGGTAAATTATCATCTTTGCCATTATCACAACAGTGAAAATCCTCTCACAACCCTCATAGTTTCAGTTACTCTCACAGCAAAGTATCAGGGGTCTGATGCAAAGCTACTAAGTCAACGAGTCTTTCCATTGTCATCAATGGGCTTTGGACCAGGCCCTATTTGAATAAATACTATGATCTGATTGTCAACAGTCCTAAAGTTTTGTCCCATAAAATGTCTTTTGCTCTAGCTTTTTTTCAAATCTGGGCATGTCACAATACCTGCAAGTTCAACTTTAGTAGGCATGCAGCATGAGAATCATTGGTCAACTCCTGGCCTCATGAACCATCTCAAAAATGTCACAGATACATTCACATTTCAGCTGCTGATTTAAATAGAAACCTGCATCAATTTCCAAATGGACAGACGCATAAGCAGTCTCTCTATGATGTTTTATGTCAGATGAGTCATCAGCATGCTTGAAATAGCCTACCAGACCACTGAGCCCAATAACAAAACTACTAACAATTATGCAGGTTTATAAGAGTAGAATGAGGTGGGTTTGGGGTCATTATTACCCTGTTGCTTGAAAAAAAACAATCAGTGGCTTTTATGCAAATTAATGAGAAATCTTAATGAATGATTCAATGCTACAGTCACAGGTTTATGCTGCCAAAGGTGATAGGTTCAAATCCCAATGGAGTAATTTAAAGAACAAAACAAAACCCCAAATCAGTGATACCATGGTGGTGGCCAGGATATAAGAATGTAAACTGAATAGGGGAAAATGTTTTTATTTGATGCAAAACATAAATTTCCAGTACATCATGATGGATGAGACTGTGTCCTGTCCCTGTGCAGTTGAGAAGGTGAGAGTAGAGTGGAGAGAGGTAAAAAACACCCTTCTCCCACAGCTTCATTGCAAGCAAAAGAGCTGGACAAAACTTAAGTCTCTGTTCTCAGAGCAGCACAGCTCCTTTCTGATAACCCAGGGTGCAAATTACCTCAAAGATGGCAGGAAGGAACCTGAGTCATGTTCCTCTCTTCCTTATGTACTAGCCCGCGGAGTGTGTTGCATCAGCCAATTGGGGGCACCACCAGGAAGCATAATTCTCCCCAAAATTTTCAGCATGCTGGCACACACACTGCATTTCCTTCCTGGAGTTGCTCCTCAACTGCTGCAGCTCTGCCACACCCTAATTCAGGTCCATGTGTAATTTACAAATCTCATTCCATATGTTTGAATCCTTATATGAGCATTCTCCATGTATCAGTTTAGATGGAAACCTAAACCATCTTTTGAGGATTATAAGTGATAGTTACACTTAGAATCATAGAAATGTAGGACTGGAAGGGACCTCAAGAGGTCATCTAGTCCACTCCCTTGCACTCATGGCAGGACTAAGTATTATCAAGACGATCCCTGACGGGTGTTTGCCAGTCCTGCTCTTAAAAATCTCCAATATGGAGATTCCACAATCTCCCTGGGCAATTTATTCCAGTGCTTAACCACCCTGACAGTTAGGATTTTTTTCCTAATATCCAACCTAAACTGCTCTAGCTGCAATTTCAGCTCATTGTTTCTTGTCCTATCCTCAGAGGTTAAGGAGAACAATTTTTCTCCCTCCTCCTTGTAACAACCTTTTATGTACTTGAAAACTGTTATGTCCTTCTCAGTCTTCTCTTCTTCAGGCTAAACAAACCCATTTTTTTTTCAATCTTCCCTCATAGGTCACGTTTTCTAGACCTTTAATCATTTTTGTTGCTCTTCTCTTGACTTTCTCCAATTTTCTGAAATGTGGCACCCAGAACTGGACACAATACTCCAGTTGAGGCCTAATCAGCACAGAGTAGAGTGGAAGGATACTTCTCATATCTTGCTTACAACACTTCTGCTAATACATCCCAGAATGATGTTCACTTTTTTTGGCAACAGAATTACACTGTTGACTCATATTTAGCTTGTGATTGATTATGCCCCCCGATCACTTTTTGCAGTGCTCCTTCCTAGGTAGTCATTTCCCATTTTGTATGTATGCAGCTGATTGTTCCTTCCTAAGTGGAGTACTTTTCATTTGTCCTTATTGAATTTCATCCTATTTACTTCAGACCATTTCTCCAGTTTGTCCAGATCACTTTGAACTTTAATCCTACCCTCCCAACACTTGCAACCCCTCCCAGCTTGATATCATCCACAAACTTTATAAGTGTATTCTCTGTGCCACTATCTAAATCATTGAAGATATTGAACAGAACCAGACCCAGAACTGATCCCTGAGGGACCCCATTTGATATGCCCTTCCAGCTTGATTCTGAATCACTGATAACTACTCTCTGAGAACAGTTTTACAACCAGTTATGCACCCACCTTATAGTAGCTCCATCAAGGTTGTATTTCCCTAGTTTGTTTATGAGAAAGTCATGAGAGGCAGTATCAAAAGCCTTACTGAAGTTAGGATACGCAACATCTACCACTTCCCCTCTATCCAGAAGGCTTGTTACCCTGTCAAAGAAAGCTATTGGGTTGGTTTGACATGATTTGTTCTTGACAAATCCATGCTGACTGTTACTTATCACCTTATCATCATCTAGGTATTTGCAAATTGATTGCTTAATTATTTGCTCCATTATCTTTGCAGGTATGGAAGTTAAGCTGACTGGTCTGTAATTCACCAGGTTGTCCTTATTTCCCTTTTTATAGATTGGCACAGTATTTGCTCTTTTCCAGTCCTCTGGAATCTCTCGCATCTTCCATGACTTTTATAAGATAATCGCTAATAGCTCAGATGTTTTCTCAGTCAGTTCCTTGAGTATTCTAGGATGAATTTCATCAGGCCTTGGTGACTTGAAGACATCTTGCACAAGCATGAACTCTTTCCTTATATATCTCTGAATATACATTGACTCTGCATGAACAGCAGCAATGTTGTTCATAAGGCTGATAACCACAATGGTAGTTTGATTGGGGAGTATTTCAGTACTGCTTCATGCTTTAGTATTAAACACTGAGGATTGGTCTACACTAGAAAATTTATACTGACACAACTATATCAGTGGTGGGGTGTCATGTTTTTACTGATTCAGTTATAAGGCACTTTTATATTCGTATAACTGTGGCGATACTAGGGCTTATACCAGTATAGCTTATTTCAGACCTAAACCAGAATAAGTTATACTGGTATATGCACTTTTACACTGGTATGACTATGTCCACCTTAGGTGGGTTTTGGCACTTTAACTCTACCAGTATAGTTTAAATGGCAAAATTTCCAATGTAGAGAAGCCCTAATTCAAGGCAGTTAATAGTGACCTCCTGCAGAAGGGGTAATGCTCAGGACGTAAAGGCCATAAACAAGGTGTCTTTTCATCTTGATACATGCAGCATGTCTTCCAGTTAAGGTAAAAGGAATATTATGAGTCTAGAGAAAGGAGGCAATTCTAAGAGCACCCCCTAGTGTGCACACATATTAATAAGTAGGAAGAATCGTTTTGATTAAAATCCTTTGAATAACATTGAGTTCCTGTGAAAAAATATCCCTACCCTTTTGCAGGGCATGAGCTCTAAGATTGACAGAATGAAGAATGTGTCCAAAGTCTCTAAGACTTTTTTTATCCGAGAAGAATGCTTTGTAGTACCACCTATAGTTAAGCAGAAAACAACTCTTGGTGCCGTGGCAATTGGGAAAGACACTGCAAGCATATGGATCATCACAGAGAACAGTAAATGAACTAAGAATGCAGTACAACCTTAATGATAAAAAATACATCTCAGTGAGACAAGTCATTCTTTGGATAATGATATTTGTAGGTAAAGTCAAAGCAGTAGGTTTTAAACTTGTGAAAGTCAGGAATTCAGAATCTAAATCCCAAGCCCCTGGGATATTGGGGCACAAAGAGACAAATGTAACTGTAACACAAGCATGTAAGAAGTATTTGTCCTAATCATGCTTGCTAGCATGCAGCCTGAACGGGTGGATTTAAGACAGCCAGTAACATTAGCCCGTGTGAAACTAAAATTGCTGGGGCAACTTGTTATTTAGACGTTCCTACCATTACTGGATACTAGTAAATGTCACGCTGTACATTTTTGGCAGCAGTCATTCTGTCAGCAGTATGTTTTCATTGGCAGATTGGCACACTGGTAAAGTCTGCATTTTTGTGAGGGTTTTTTTTTTTTTTTTGGCATCTCACTGAGTGCTGATGTCATCAGGGTTCAGTGTTTGGCAAGGTATGCTTTAACTGGCCTCCACACTGGAAGCATCCAACATGGCGTGCAAATCAATGAATATGTTTCCATGGCTTGTCATGCACCTCTTTCTTTGGCTAGGCACAGCACTCTAGAGTCTGGACTGCCTTGTTTGGTGATTCTTCATGCACACACTGATTGATAGAGCACAGCCAAGCCTGTTTACATTTCATATAATGACAGTTATAATTATCTACCAGTAGGGCAGCTTAAATTAAATTTGCTTGGCTGCAGTACCAGCAGCAAAAACATTGCATCTTAAGGGAGAATTCAAATCACTTTTGCCACAGTTACTACAGTTACTAAGGGCTTTGGCTGCTTGGGGTTTTCTATGGTGCTTATCACAGTAATCTTTAGGTGCTACAGTCATACATTCTAGAGGTGAGAGATTAATTAATTCTTCTTTGTACTCATTGCTAGTAGCCATAAGAATGTTCAGTGAACACAAGGAAGGACCCCATCATGAACTTCTAGTTGCTAGTCTTTTCATTGTGCCAACATTTACCCTCTTCATGTCACTGGAAATGCTGAGAGAACTCAGACTAAATTATAATTTGTTATTAATAATCTGACTGAAGTATTTCATCTTTTGTATATTTCCTGATGAATCTGATTTCATAAACATAGGCATGAGAAAAATGTTAAATTGTGTTTAATTTATTTTAAACATTTATGTCTTCTGTAGCACCATGTGATGTTCAAAGAACCTTGAGAAAAAACACATGATAAATACAAATACAACTAAATGCTAAAATTGGAAAAGTACATAGAAACTTTAGACACCAAGCACGCTCCTCTTAGTAACTACATTTACACAACAGAATGATTAAACTTCTAGGGACTGTGTTGAAACAAGGGTTTGGATATCTCTCAAGTTTCAAATCCAACATCAACTAACTGTATTGCTTGATTCTGAAATTTGGTTAGTTAAACGCCCACCAGGTGTATATCAGTGTGTTTGTTTACAAGTAGTTTAAGATAATTACACAGCATAATAATTATGCTGGCAAAGAGTCAGTCAATGGGGTTTTGCGTAGCATTTTAAAATATCCAAAAAATAAATACTCAACAATTCAGGCATTGAAAATGTGGTGGATTTAGGTGGTGTCATGTCAATTATAAACTCCTATAGACATTTGATTTTCTCTCTGCTTCAGTGCTTTTTATTGTGGTTTATGCACAAATCTCTCTTTTTCTCCCTTTAATTTCAGGCTACTCAGAATAATGTTTTTTGGACTTGTTACTAATATAAACTTTGGTTGTTTTAATTTCCATAGTAGTAAATCTAGGGGTGTTTTTTTTTCTGGAATGCTTCTTTTTAACAGTCTCTAAAAAGGCAAGATTGGGAGATCCCATCTTTTTTGTTACCTTAAGGACCATGTTCATATCACCTGACTGGTTTCTCTTTGGTGGAAAATGGGTGGGAAACTTGGAAATGATTTTTGGCAGATTTCATGTCAGCTTCCATCTGTTTTGCAGCTGTTGCAATTGAGGCAAAAAAAAAAAACCACCCTCATTTTTCTTTTACTGGCTAGAGCCTATGCCAAATGGTAGGTATAGAGGCAGAGAACAAAGTCGAGTGGGAACCTAAATTCCCTCCAAAAACACAAAATATTTACATCTGGTTCATAACACGTTACGTAAAATACAGTAATCTATATTATGTGTCGACCCCACCCTCAAGCTCAGGCATACTTTCAGAAAATGTAGGCCAGTATTCAGATACTGGTTGGTTGACAGTCTTTCTTTTGTAAACTTTTTCTCTTTCGGACTATGCTAATACAAATACTGATACTATTGTGAAACATACAAATCACCCTCTAAGGATTGTTCCTGTCTGGTTTTTAGAACACCAGGTCTATAATTTCACCCAGTATAGTAGGATGTGTTGGTTCACTGGTGGCAGAATGTGCCATCTGGAATAATCTCATTAAGGCATGACTGATTGTACGGTGGCTTGCTTGAGGGTAGGGATGTTACCATGGTTAAAATTATTGGTATATTGTTTAACAAAGACTGGAAAAAAGATTATGAAAGATCATCTCTATCTGTGCTACTCTGACACAAAAGTTAGCTTTCTATTTTACTCTAAAGAAACATTGTTGTCAACCTCATTCGTACTGTACTACCAAAATTCCAGTCTCTCTTCCCAGCTGCATTACATCAGTGAAATAAATACTCATACCACATATACTTTAGACCTTGGTAAAAATGGAGTAATGTCGTCGTAAATCTGCCCCACAGTATGTAGAAAGCATATGAATTCCCTGTTGGCAATTTCTTCTCCATGAATAGCACCTACCTTGATATCCTTGCTTTTGAGGCGTAACTGTAAGAAGGCTACTAACACAAGACCAAATATTTACTTTGTGCCATGTTATTTATTTATTGCACTCCACCAGCATGCTCAACCCAGCAGTAATGTAAAAAGATCCTGCTCTAAAGAGGACAAAGTCAAAATCATATGTAAAAACTTAAAAAGTGTGCACCCTTTGCTTGGCTTTTTTCAGCAACTGGCCAAACGCTGGCTTTATGGATGGAAGTTAGTATTTGCAATACAAAGAATTCTGCATGCAAGAATAATCAAAACTAAATAAAACTGCTGGTTTTTCATTAGAGGTTTCATAGATAGTTGCCTGGCCAGCTAGGGTCAGATTGTGATACCGATACTCACACTGAGTAGTATGTTATTTCAATGGGACAACTCAAGGAGAAATGTACTTACTATTCAACAGGAAAAAGGCCCATCAGAATTTTCCCCCTAAAATTTTCTTTTTAAAGGGCTGGATTGTGTAACTTTTACTCATATTGATGAACATCTACTCCGGCAACTAGTCTCAGTGAAATTTGTGGGCTCTCTGGTGTTACAAAGCGCTTGCCAACACAAAAGTTGCACAATCTATTCCCACATGTATATTTCATTGTAACTGTATTGTGATGTTGTATAAACCAAATACTCTTAATTGCGTACTTTCTTATAATGGTCTTCAAGTGCTTGTAGAGTGCAACTACTACACACTGTTTACTTTAAAATGGAGCAATCTATACAAATATCTTATCATGACAATCTTGTAACTTAACATTGCATGAAGGAGTGTTTCTTTCTAGCTTAATTCCTCCACAGTCACTTAAACCATTATATTGTAAACAAGAGCTTTATAGATTCTAAACATCAACAGGACTCTACAGTGGTATGTCGTGCAGTGCCAAACACCTATTACTTTTTTCTAAGACATTAACCGCATAAAACAATGAAAATTTAGTTTGTCTCCTTGATAAATATATTCAAAAAATAATAAAATGGAAATACATTTTTCTTCCCCTAACAAATGTAAAGGACTGCACATTTTAGTGGCAGGTCTTTTTTTTTTTTTTTTTTTTACTCTGCATGGCCTGACCACTTCTGATATTTTAGCTTTGTACAGTTCCTGTCTACATGATAATATAAAATGCTCTATTTTTTCAGCATACAAGCAAAACATTGGCATATAGTCCCAGTTTAGACCCTATTGATTTACCAGTGACTACAACAGGAGCAGAACTAGGCCCACAGTTTGAAACTGACTGTTGCTGGTTGCATTATTTACACCATATGGGATGCCACGCACAAGGTTTATGGAAAGCGTAGGAGGCAGACTGAGTTCTTGTATGAGTTTTAAATAAAGGGCTAAACAATGCAAAAGCTGGTGGGTAAACCATTAGTTGCCCAGCAAACTTTCCCACTTTCCTATTGCAAGCAGGTTTACCAAACCCTACTATATCTCTGAATCTTGAGATACTAATTTAAAAACGAGCAAGCAACTTGCATTCCTTTTGAATACATCCACTCTATAGAAATAACAACTCATACTTTCACCTGGTGTAAATCAGTGTGGCTTCACTGAAGTTAATGGAGTTGCCCTGATTTATATTGCTGTGTACACGCAGTACAGACTAGCTGATCCGAGAGCATCATAAAAAGTATAAAGTCTCAAACTGGTCAATAATACTGACGACGTTGCTGGAGCAGCAATTTGCCACATACGTTCACAGAATTCTTCTTTGAAATATTTGAATAAACAACTTCTCCTCCATTACCATAATTCACAACCCTGCATGTGAAAATGGGCAGATCTGCTCAGTAGCATTTGTAGGACATCAAAATTCCATGTAATCTTCTTTTCATACTAATGAAAGCAAACACTTATTGGCTTATTGAGCTAATGCTTTCTAAACCAGCTTTACAATTTAAAAGACAGCCTCATATCCCTTCTCAATAAAACCATAAATCGACTCAGCAAAACATGAATATTTGGAAACATACTATAAGATGTCCTTTGCCCTTACCTACCTTCCAAGGATGCCAACATTTTTCATTATTAGTGCCTCCTGAAAATGGCAGTCCAGGAATTACATTAAAATATTGGAAACACCAATTCACTACCATTGTGATGTCTAAGCTTTTAGGAGTACCTGCAGTACCTATGTGGAATGGGTGTATTTCTGTGAGTTCAAGTTATCATCCAACTACATCCGTATATCACATAAATCAGGTGTGGCCAAACTGTGGCTTGTGAGCTACATGCAGCTCTTTTACAGTTATAGTGTGGCTTGTGGAGCCTCCCACGCCTCTCCCCATTCTCCACCTACCAGACATGTCGGGGGGAACTCGGGGTTTCTGCCTTGCGACAGGATGGTGGAGTTAGAGGCTTCTGCCACGCGGGGAGAAGGGAAGTCTCGGGGTTTTAGCCCTGCACCCCGGCAGGGGCCACCCCACGGGGCAGACTGTGTGTGTCTTTTGTCTCTCGAACTTCTGAAAATTATTGTATGTGGCTCGGAGGGTTAGTAAATTTGGCCACCCCTGACATATATGTTTTATCTATTGCTTCAATCCTGCAAACACTGAAGCCTGTGCTTGTGTAACCCATGCCTGCTTGATGTGGCACTCTGTCCCCCTCCAGTGGCATCTAGCCCAGCTAATGATTGATGAGGCTGCTACAGCCTTGGCTAAGAGCCATGTGGCTCATGCATTTAGCTCCGGAGGTCCCAGATTCAATCCAGCCCACTGAAGACCAGGGTCTGTCAGCATTACACATGACTTAACTCATGTGAGAAGCTCCATTGAAGTCAATTGGATTACTCACACGAGTGACATTACACACAAGCTTAACTGTTTGCAGGACTGGCGCTGATATTTGAAAAGTCTTGTAAATTAATGGAAACACATGTAGTTTGATTATAAAGGTTCTCTTTGCTCTCTCCCTCTCTTTTAAACACTGTGTGGACTGCATCTTAATAGGGAGATTGTATAGTGGAACCTCTAACTGCCATTTGGGATTGTGGGGACAACATTCTTCCCATTGACAATTGTATAATACCTGAGTCTCTGTGGAGATTGTTGATATTAAGATCATATTTATTTTGATTGTTAGTTGTCTTTAAAGTCAATTTAGCAGCTGGAAATAAGGAAAGCTAGTACTATGTGACCAACCATCTCTCCACCGACAACCAGGAAGTCCTAATGAGTAAAGATTGGTATAGCAGTGTATGTGAAATTAGAAAGGTTTGCTTAGGTGCACATGAAAGGCTGCACATGGAAGGCTTCCACAAGACAGACACATGACATAACATAACCTAGTTCTACAAAACATACAGACAGTATGAAGTAGAAAGATTTAAAAAATCATTCTAAGTATTCAAACCCTTTACCATTTTCTATTAGGAAAAGCTTCCTACTTAAAAACAAAATTATGGTGTATTTTACTGACGCTTCCTCTGAATAAACAAAAAAGATTTCTAAAGGGACAAATTGGTAGTTAAAATAGTATTTTCAATTATTTAAAGAACCAAAACATAAGGGAATAAAGGAAGATGTAAACTGTACAAACACAATAACTATATCCTGTTTTATACTGCTTTTTACCAACACTTGCATTCTTCATTTATGTTTACAGAGAATCTAAGTTTACATTATGCCAAGTCTGAAGGTTAAAACTGATTTTCCCTTATGGTGAATTTCTGGAACCAGTTCAAATCTTGCATTTCTTATTGTTATTTATTTTACACACACACACACACACACACACACACACACACACACACACACACACACACACACACACACACACACACCAAATGGATCTGTGTGAGCAAATCCTCATGCCCCTCCATCAAGTCCCACTGAAATCAGTGAGACTCCGGGGGGCTTAAGGAAATTCACTATCTGCAGGATCAGAAGCTTCTAGTGTGTGCATCGCTTTGACAGCTGGGATCTAGTAAATGGGCTTGAGGCAGGATACAGGTTACCCATGCAGCTACCCTACTGCTTCAGCGAATAGGTATAGCAATGGCTGCAGCCTGCTGCACCCATCTACTCAGGGTTTGTGGCCAGTTTATGGTCCTACTGACTAGTCTCCAGGCCTGTCCACACCCTATGCTCCTGCAGAGTTTTGACAAGAAGCTGAACTTCATGGCATGCAGGAGGGTGTGGAGCACCCCTGAGTCCCATCACCACACAGCAGAAACAATTAGACTGTTCTAACTTGAGCAGAAACACAAGAGACTGTTTCCTATCCAAAGGGGATACTTCCACCTTGAAAGGAGATTGGAAATGAAGAGGGGTACAATGACCCCAAAGATTATCCACACCTCACTAGACAAATTCAGCGGGTGCAGAAATGATGATGGCTGAAAGTGTCCTCCTTTAGTCTTCAGAGGAAAAAAATCCAATGAGATCTCTTTTGCAGGAGCCATACCAGCACTTTAAGGATCCTGCCTCACTCTCTGTACATTGAGGGCATCAGACTTTTCTCCAGCATGGCTCGTGGAGAATCTAGGGTACTATGACCCCTAGGGAGAGGTCTGGTCCCAGTTTAGAAAGAGAACAAAGTGTACGCTGCATAGAACTTGTTTACATGATCGCTCCTTCCTCTCAGCAATTCCACATCTCCCTGATGGAAAGCTGGGTTTTATTTTTTTCCATTTTGGGCTCACACAGCAGACAGACCTTTGTCCTGATAAAAATCCTACTGAGCAGGCAACATACGCTGTGGTCTGGGACTTGTGTTTGACAAAAGACCACATATTTTTCTTTTCATAGGGAAGGGACCTAAACTGTTCATGTAATAGAAAGTATATTGTATAAATTTTATAACTTCAGTCAGTGAGCTATACGATAATGTACTTTTTTTTCCCACAAGAGTAGGTAGATTCGCTTCTGTGTACTAGCCAAAAACACAGTTCAGATAATTTAATTTTATTTAAACTCTAGCAATCTGAATGTCTCTTGTAGCTTCAATTAGTTAATATATTGCCAGCAACAATTACAGCGTTTAAGACAGGGAGTAGAAGAAAAAATGCTGCACAGGCTTCCACCTGATGGAATGACGTTAGGTATAGACAGAATACATAGTGCAGTGAAATGAAAAGATTTTATCAGGATGCACTTTGGATGGGCATTTTATGCTCATAAATGGTGAAACCATAAGTGAATTATGTAGGTTATTCAAAATGAGTGCCAGTAAAAATTTACACACTGCCATCCCATCACGTATTTCATATATATTTTATATTAAAAAAATCTGACATTTTTAAAGTTTTATTGGAACTATTTTTCATATTGTTTTATCTGTCAAGTCAGGTTGCCTTACTATTAAGAGTCCAAAGTACAAGTGGAAAAAGGGAGAAGTTATAACCAATCCACTTTAGAATCCTCGAAAAATTACCTAACCTATCCTCTTGCTGTACATAAGTGGCCAAGAGTTTAAACTCCGGTATCTTGAAAAATAAAGGAGCTTTAAGCAAGTGTTACGTAATTCATTGAAAATCCAGGAAAATCCACTTTCCAATGGCATAAAGCTCTCATGCTGAACCCTGTTAGTTGGGAAATATCAGATATTATGGGCGGGATTTTCATGATGCAAAACACATGCATCTGCAGTGCCATTGTGTGTGCAAATTGGGTAACTGTGGATGTAACTTATCCTTTATATATGCATTCACCCCGGTATTCAGTTTCCAAATGCCAAAGTGGCAAATTTACCCATAGTTGCACTTTTCCGCATACATTTGGACTTCTATTTTTGGAAGCTGGGGGGGAAGTTTGGTCTCTAACAACTTGATTCTAAGCTGACTAATGTCAGTAGCTTTAGAACAAGACTGAAAGTGTAGTGTCCTCTCTTTCTTATTGGAAGATGCTGTATATAAATGTATGGTGGCGTTCTATAACAAGATAGTAAGAAAGCGAATACCTGTTGTAATAATTTTAGATCCCATTCATATACCAGATTGTACTACACAATGCATATACACTATAATAAGCAGACGTAAAACAATATCATTTTGCTAATTCCAGCAAATGGACCAAATTCCGCTCTCAGTTGCACTGATATAAATCTGGAGCAACTCCAATAACTTCAGTGAAACTATTCCTGAATTGCATCAGTGTAAGAGGTCTTCTGTTTGTTACAAACCCTGGTTTGCTTTCTGTAGGACTATGAGTGTGGTCTTGAATTGATTAAAATAGGTATTTTCTTAGAATCTTATTATACAGCGTTTTCCTCAAAAATGCATATTTCTAACAGGCATAGATCTTGTTGACTTTCAAGTTTGCCTTTTTATTTTTTTTTATTGTAAATGCATTAGCTCCCATTTGATCAAAAAATAAATAACTTGTACATAAGCCAAAGAATCCAGGCTTTAATTTTTCTACACTTTGTAAGTGTTTCAAATTTTATTGCTAAGTTTAACATGGTTAGAGTTTTGTTAGGGCTCCATATTGCCTAACTTGCTGTCTTGCAAAAGCCTGTCCTTGAGATATCATTACACAAAGGACAACAGAAAATTTGTATCAACAATTCTACTTTGTTTAACTCTTTCCAAGAATTACTTTGCACCCACAGGAAACCGGAAACCATTTCACTGTGACATTTTTAAATATAATTTTCCCCATGTGTGAAACTGGCTAAAAAGAAATTTTCCACTTATCATGGAATAGATTTTTGTTGAAACTTCTTAATGATGTAATGAAAATTTTATATATGCCAAGCATGTGACAGAATAAAAAGTCTGTTGCAGTGAATCTAGAATCCAACCTTTCTACTTGACATTAGCCTGCCCATTCCCCTTTCTTGTTGTAAGCAGTTTGCCTGAAGTGAGTTTTTTTTAAGCATTTTTTAAAAGGCTCATAACTTGCCTCAGAAGTGTATATGGTATCTAACTTAATCCTGCATTCACAAATCATGTTCTGTTTCATCGTCTAGACTCGAGTCTCTTGTTTCCCCCTTTGTGAATAGCACACGTTAATCTTCTGCCTTGCTGATTTCATTTGTTAGATATGGGCTACCTATTAGAATAGCATATTTTGGCATGAGACAAAAATGAAACCCCTCTCTGGTTTATCATGGAATGCCCTAGATTTGTGCACATGTGTGTCTGTGCATGTATGTGTTTTATTCACATGTTTTGTAAATCTTACTACCTCTCAGAAGGCATAAAATGTAGCCAAAAAGGCCAGCTGTGCTCATAAATGTACTTCAGTAAATGCCCAGACGTTATCTGTTTTTCTTTTTCAAAATCAATGGGGGTTGCCCGCATGTGTATATTCTACTATTTCATTCACAGTTTACTTTTACAGCATCGTGCTGAAGTGTAACACTAACCATAAAAATAATAATAATAAAAAAAGGAACAGTCAAAAGTACTTTCCCACATGTAAATAAATGGAATTACCCGTCTTTTAGGGGAACCCAAAATAAAAAGGATTATAAAATATCAATAGTTTAAACATCTGAAAAATATTTTACTATTAAGTATTAAGGTATTTGTTTGACACTTAAAACTACTAAAATAGCTGTTAGTATTTGATGGATATCAAATGAATACTTCAGAGTGTCCTGATTATCAGTTGTTTGATGTTAAGTTGCATGTCTTGATACTTTAAGACTGGTCACATTTTCTTTTTCTTTAATGATTAGTCTAAATGCCAGAATCCATTAGAAAAGAAACCCAGAGAAGTTTTCAGATGTTTGAAAAATACAACATGTAGGTTGGAAAAAAAATGCTTATGGCATTAAAAAAAATGGAGTTCTCTTAAAGAACTTTGGGTAAAAGAAATTCTGAAGATAAGAACTCAAACTAATAGTGCTCATTCAAAAGAAACTAAATTTTCTATTTTCCTAAAATAAGCCTACTTTATTACCTTCACAATCAGAAGTTCATTTTTATGTGAATTTTTCTCCTTGATTAGTAATAAAAGGAATGCTCATAATTTGTCATAACTGAAATCACCGGCAGCGTGCAATAAAAAAAAACCCTTTCAACTCTGATCTGAGTAAAAGCCACAGTGTAATTGTTCAGAGTACTTCCTATTGTTTTAAGAATATAACACAATAAAATGGTCACAATACATCTCAAACAGGGAAGGCTCATGCTAACTAAAAATTCAAGTATATCTAGTGATAATTTGATAATTATTTCACCTCTCTGTGCAGTATTTATACCATATGTATTTGCATTTACACAGTATCTGTCATCTAACAGAAGAACTGACTCGGGCCAAGATTGTCTTCAGTTATCTAAAACAGGTCACTAGGTAGAAGGACAGACTTCCACCTTTATTACTATTTAATGTGTTCCTAATTTTAAATATTTATAAAAGAGAAAGTACAGTAATAAGGACCTGATTCTTTACACACAAAGGCACTTGTGTAACAGTTTTGCAGGATCAGGCCTCAAAAGGACACTTTGATATCGAACATATTTGGGAACCAAAAACCTCAGAATGTGTAATAATTAGACTACATCTGAAGTCTTTAAATCAAATTGAAAGGCTGTTTCATCCACAGCTTTATTTCCAGCTTTTTTTCAGTAACAGAAAGTCTTTCCATGGTCTCAGTATTAATATGAAAGTAAAATCTAACTCTCTTTTCCCAAAGATATTTATTTATCCATTAGATTCCATTTGGCATGTGAATGTTAAGTAATAGAGTCTGACACTTCCTCTGTACCATTCTAACAGCATACAGTATCTAGGCTGCAGTAAGAAGGCCAATCTTCCTGGTAATGTAATGTGTTAGTGATGTATCCTGACAGCACATGTCAAATATAGTAAATCTTATATAATTTAACAATCCTGGACAGCATTTGCTATTCTTCCTTTAAATGTGTTCACTTTAAATTCAGAAGTCTAGTAGAAATAAGTTGTGAAGTTAGTATAAGAAAACTGTTCCTGCCTATAATGTTCTGTACATATCCTGCTACCACTGAAATGAAAGGTTTCATTATGTAAGACATGAGTTGTGAAGGCATTCTTTGATTTCTCTCCATATTAGATTTTAATATAATATTGGAAACAAGTACAAGGGGAATTTAATTCTTCACTAAAACCAATCCGGTTCAACCCCCAAAATTCTCATTTCTGAGGGGCTCCCTGCAAGGATGGCTGGCAAGTTAGGAACAAGTCTGCATTCAAATTTGACTCAGAAGTTCAGCACCTCTTGTGACTTTCTGTGAGAAAAAATAATAACAGTATTTTATTTCTTTGCTCTTTCTTCCATATGGGAAAAAAAATCTTATATTTATTTTTTAAAAATCTGGTCGTCCCCCCCCCCCCGCTCTGCAAAAAAGGAAGACTTTTTACCTTAGTACATAGAATCCCAGAAGTTAGAGACAAAGACAGCTAAGATCATCCAGCCCATCTGTTGACAATGTAGGATATTGTTCCCTAAAGGACATAACACTGAGGTTGCTGTGAAAACGTACCAAATATTATCAGCAACTCTATGGCCCTTTAGCTTTTAAGTTGCATCCTGCTTTGAAACAGAGTATACGGTTGTTCAAAAACTAAAGATTTAAAGTAAAAAGCGTGAGGATTCAGCACTATGGGAAAATACTACCACAGCATGGCAGTTGGGGAGGTAGGGGTATACAACTTACCATCTTGGAAACACAATGAATCATATGTTAGAGATGAAAGATCTAATAGGATTGTTTCTTACAATATAGAGCTTTGTCCAGCCCACTTTTAAATCACTACAGCAAAGAAGCTTCCACCCAATTAAAACAGTTGATTATATAATATTTTCCTGTTTATGTCTGTCTTATTTACTTTTAAGCTTCGTGGCTTTGATTTATCTTAGTGGTAATTTAGGAACTGTTTAAGATCTTCACCCCAAAATTTTCATCTACAGAAGAATAAAGCTAACATGAAAGAATAATGCAGTTCATTGGCCTAGTACTTTCTACTTTCTAATCTACAGTACCTTCATGCTGTACTAAGGGATAAACCTGTGAATGGTGCACTCTCTCTCCTGGTCATCCAACCTTACGACATTTGCATATTGCACTGGTATAGGATGAAACAGTCATGAGTCCAAACCAAATCTGAGACTAACTGGTGGTATCACATTAGGCTACTGCTGGAAATGGTCCTCATTAATGTTATTAGTGCACCTTGAGATGGACATAAAGATAAGGGTGGAAATGATGATGAATTACTGCTAGTGCCCAGTATTGATCAAAATTAGGAATGTTAGTTAAGAACAATATAGAATTCTCCTTAGATTCAGCTGCTTGATGCTAGAAGCCTGACATATTATTTGTAAAACTAGCAAAACCTGTATGTATTTCTTTCATTTGTTCAATCCCCAGAGACACCCAAGGAAGTAAAACAAAAGCAACTGGGGTTTAGGTTTCTTTTAGACCTTGGATTGAACATAGTTTGACTCTGATATAGCTTTCTCTTTCTACAAAAATGGTACTTGTTGAAAGATTGTACTGGGTTGTTTTACATTGTTACAGTGTTTTTCACAGGAATTATAGGCCTCTGAGGGACTGAAAATATGTAGCAACATCTCTTTTTTCAAATATAAACATGCGTCTGAGTAAACACTTAATCTATTCTGGTATTATAGCATTTATGACTGAGAACATCAGTTAAAGGAAGTGTTCCCCATTCTTAAAAAAAAAAAAGAACAGATTTTTCCATAGCCTCAAATCTTCAATTTAAAACAAATATTGAACTCAGTTTATTTCTCATCATTGACAAAAAAAAGTAAGAGAGTGAGTGTGTGTGTACAAACATTAACTCGTGTCTCTTTTCAAGGTAGATGCATGTCTACCAATGCTGAGAATGAGATCATTGGTCAAGTCAGTGGGCAGAACTGTTTTGGGCTTAAAATTGGTTGAAACACCAATACTCTCTGAGCCCACTGGTTGTCTAGCTCTGGAGTGAAAGAGTACAATTATTGTAGGGTTATGCACTGATAACTGCAAATGTTCTAAACTTATTATGTTTTATATGAAAATAATAAAAAATTGATTGATTCTTATTCACTTTGATGATGCAAGATCAGGCCCTTAAAAAGCTCAGTAGACAATTTGTGGGTGTAATCAGTTATCTAAAGCTCTAAGAAACCTACATGTAACAACTGCAGGTGCAAAATTTGCAAAATAGGAAGGTGAGGCTGAAAAGTAGGTCCAAAGACCTGACTGGGTATTGTATCCTAGACATTAATATAACAAGACTATTTGTGTGAATAACTGCTCACCAACAAGAGTACACAGGTCAATCAGAATAGGTGACTGAGTAACTGAAAAGGTCCACATTTGTTATTGTACATTTAATTACCATATTTTACACAAAATGATTTTAAATTAGTATATTTATTTGGGCATCTGAAGAAGTGAGGTTTTTTACCCATGAAAGCTTATGCCCAAACAAATCTGTCAGTCTTTAAGGTGCCACCAGACTCGTTGTTGTTTTTGTGGATACAGACTAACATGGCTACCCCCTGATATTTAAATTATTATGGAGCTAATTCTGTCATATCTGTTTTACTTCCAATACCATTTGTTTCATCATGATGCAACTGGTGAACATAACTTCCTGAAAACTAAAATTTTACATTGTAATTTTTTTCCCCTTAACAAACATGTCATATCAAGTGAAACAAATCCTTCTTGTTCTGGAAGCTGCACCCAGTTTGTCACTAATCTTTATGTAGGATGCAGATTTCCCAACACCGCATCCACTCATATCTGCAAAGATTTTTACTTCATGGTGTTTCACCACATTGCTTAGGGAAATAAAAAACTATCATGGATTTGGCAGTGTTTTTGTGTGAGGGAGCAGGTTTGTTTATTTTAAAGACATCTGGTGCTAACCCACTTCAGGACAGAATGGTTCATTTAATAGTGGACTAATGGTTGGGTTTTATGGAGTGCCCTTTTACAAATGCTGGGATAAGCACTTGATCTGATAAAGTAAGATTAGAAGACACTATATCAAGGGATATGAAAGGACTGAGTCTAAAATATAAAATAATACAGCATACAATTTATAGCTCAAATTCTGATCATCCTTCTCAGGCAAACAGGCCCATTAAACTCAATGGCAGTGCTCCTGTGAGTAAGGCAAGCAGGACTGGGCCTTATACTCTTTTTATCCTAAACAGGAATAATAATTATATTATGATATTAACTAGAGATAGGCTGGGACTAAAATACCTACATTGGCTGACTATTGACAAGCAGCCTTGCATTGCTAAGTAGCTTGACTTCTTGGGTACAAACATATATAATTAGGCAACATTTAGTGCCTGTACCCAATAATAAAAAATAAAGACTTCCATTGAAATGACTCAGCTCTTCTTAAATCGAATGTGGTTGAGCTACTTAGTAATACAGTATTATTATAATGTATAGCAATATTGCCTAGAGCCCCCAGCCGGTTATACTGGGCACATATACACATACAACAAAAGACGGTCCCTGCCTCAGAGAGCTTACATTCTAAGAATAAAATGAGAGGCAAGAGCTGGAGACAGACAGTGCAAAAATAATAAGTGAAATGTGCTGGGTTCACTGCTTACTATTTGCCTTGTCACTGTTGTGTGCAGTATGAGTGATAAGCAGGGGAAAGAAGATGTGTTTTCATTTGTAGGCTGGAACAAGATGGGGAAGAAAAAGGCAAGACAGACCCCAAAAAAACAAAAAAAACCCACACACATTGGGCCAGATTCTCAACTGGTGTAAATCAGTGATACTACATTGATTTTAGAAGTGCAACACCAATTGACACCAATTGAGGATCAGGCCCATTAAGCTCAAAAATAATCCAAAATTTCTTACATTTCTTTCAAAATCTGAAGACAGTAGTCCAGACTCTCAGTTGGCACAAATTAGCATAGATCTATTAAATTCAATGGTGAAGAACTGATTTATAGCAGCTCATTTTAATAAAGATAATTCAAAAATGGTGAAAAAGATCTTTTTCCTACTTCAAAATTTGATTCACCAAAAAAAGTGTATTTACTGGGGGAAGGGGTGGAAGTGCCAAGTCACCAAAAATTGGTGCTTAGACTGGAAACACTTTCTCAAATCATATAAGCATAATTGAAAGTGCAGGGCTATAACTGATCATTAATTTAATTGCTATTATTAGGGATTTATTTTTAGACAAATAATGTTTCTTTTTTTACGAATACAATTGTTTATCAACGTTTAGATGACTCTTTTCCTCGGAGTAGATACAAAAAATGGCCCTTTTTGAAGCCTCCAGTGTGGACAGGAGATATTTAGCAAGTAAACCATTTTAAAAACTGAGGAGGAAAAGGAACTGTAGTGAGTATTTTCTAAAACATGTTCTTATTTTTCTGTTTTTAGTGGGATTTTATATTTTTGAACCATATTTATAAAACCTAGTTACAATGAATAATACTTTCCACGTATACAGGCTAGATTAGGGGTTCTCAAACTGGGGGTCGGGACCGCTCAGGGGATCGCAAGGTTATTACATGAGGGGTCACGAGCTGTCAACCTCCACCCCAAATCCTGCTTTGCCTCCAGCATTTATAATGGTGTTAAATATATAAAAAAGTGTTTTTAATTTATAAGGGGGGTTGCAGTCAGAGGCTTGCTATGTGAAAGGGGTCACCAGTAAAAAAGTTTGAGAGACAGTGGGCTAGATTGTATCTAGCCCTTGCACAGCCTTGCAGCGCTTGCTCGCTCTGTGTAGGGGGAGGAGGAAGAGAACAGAGGGACAAGGAGAGCTCAGAGAACTCCCACACAGTGCATAACCTCCCTTTTCTAATAAGAAGCAATCTCCAGTCCCCTGTTATCTGCCAGGGGTCCTGGATCCTTCTCAGTCTGGATTCAGTTCTGGGCAAACTGGGAGTTCACTTGTTATTCTGACAAACAATCTCTTTTCCATTGACAAGGGAAAAAATATCCACATTCATCCTGCTGGACATCTCTGTAACATTTGATACCCTTGATCAAATTTACCTGACCAATCTCCAAGAAGCTGCTGGGTAAATGGAAACACTCTGAAATGGCTCAGGTCCTCCCCTGCTCAGACCAAACCTTGTGGGTCATTTAACATAAGTGTTTCTCCACCTCCAGATCCCTCAGTTGTTGATTCCCACAAGACCTACCCCATCTCCCACATATCATTTAACATTTCTGTGAAGCCATTGGGATAGCTGGTGAGACCACATAGGCTGGAGCTCCACAAATAATACTGAGCTCTTCATCTGCTTTCATCAACATGAAACAAGCAGTGCCATCTTCCAGCTTTTTCTGCCAAGCAGAAATCAGCACCTGGAGAAAGAGCAGCTGGTGAAAGCTGAGCCTAGGCACAAGTGAATGTTGCTGGCAGGAAGAAGGAAGCACTTTAAAAAACTTGCCTCCCCTATAACTTTCCCGACTATCAAAGGCATCTGCCCTCAGATAGTTAAGTCAGAGTACAGCCCTTGGGATCCTTCTAGACTCCTTGGTATTCTTGGTTGCCCAAACATCCATGTAGTAAACTCTCACTCTGATGTATGACTGGCCAGAATATTGTTCCCCATTTTATTGGGCACAGACCTGGCATTAGTAGTCCACATACTCATGACCTCTAGGTTTGACTTACTGCAACTCGTAGCTAGGAATGAAGCCACAAAAAACTATCTAGAACAATGCACAGAATTAGTCCATCTAGCAACAAAGATCACCATGAACATATCACCATTCTGCTCTCTGAATTGGCTCCCCGGTGTGTCTATTCAAGGTTTCTGTCCTGGTATCTTAAAACCCTCCACAGACCTAGCCCTATGTACCTGACAAATAGTCTCTCCCACCAAGATCATACCATCCCACAACAACACTGTCCCATTATAACAATTAAACTATTGAATAACACATGAGGCTCATGAATGCAGAAGACAGAACTGCATTTAGACAACCACAGAGCTCACCAGTTTCCAAACTAAATGCAAAACTAATTTCTCCAACTTAACTTGCCCTCAGTAGGTTTTATACACACATCACAAACAAGAAAAAAAGAGTTTATAAACTAGTCAAACCATTTCTCCTGCAGGCTGTGAAAGAACACAATCAGAGAAAGAGATTGTTATTGTTATAGTCTTAGTGTTCAAATAGTACAGGAGCAGTGCAATATAAATACCTAATATAACTAAGGATCATGACATCTTTTGATTTATTCCAAGTGTAATCAACACACCTTCTGGGTGTGGTGTTCTGTCCCAGGGGCGGGGGAGAAGAGAGAGAGAGAGACTTAGCTAACAGCCCTATGGCTTTTAGCTCATGCACTAAGCTCCAGAGGTCACAGGTTCAATCCTGCCCACTGAGAGACCCGGTTCAAACCCTGCTTACACAAGTTAACTTTGAAGTTATACTGTCACCACCATGTGCATGGCGGTTCAGTTCAGTTCTATTAATAGAAACAATTAATCAAACTCAAAAAATCTGGATACCAGGTTTGCTTTAAATAGCATCTGAAAAGCTTAGATGCTTACCTGAAGTTTATCTAACTCAGCCAGGCCCGTTAAGTCTGCATGGCTGGTCTAGTCCTTACCCCCCAAAACATCTTTCTTATGAGATTTCCAGCATTTATGCTGTCTGTTGGATATATGGTTAGATCAGCCTCTCTCTCACAGTATTTGCAGACTCTAGTTCCAGACCAGGCTGGACAACCTGTGTAAACAGACTGGTTCTAAATACGGTTCAAGGTACAAGGATGGAAGTTCTAGTATTATTTGAACTGGTTTGCTGATCCCTCCTCAGCACTAGTCCACCACACTACATAGATAGATGTTTGATCTGAAAATTAAGTGAATTTTCCCCTGGTGCATTGTTTATAAATTCAGAAATTTTACAGAGACAAGGTGGGTGAGATAATAACTTTTATTGGACCAACTTTGGTTGGTGATAAAGACAAGCTTCCAAGCTTACACAAAGCTCTCCTTCAGTGTAAGCTGGAAAGCTTGTCTCTCTCACCAACCAAAGTTGGTCCAATAAAAGATATCACTTTACCCACCCTGTCTCTCTAATATCCTGGGACCAACGCAGCTACAACACCGCATACAACTTTAGAGCTACTCAGCTAAGTCGATCAATGGTTAAAACGAACCCTTGGATGTTCAATGTTATGCAAGATTGAAAACTGTGAAAGTTTCTTGATAGTCATTGTTGGAGGGCCCTTCACCTCCTCCTCCGGTTCTTATCACACAGACAGAAAGCAGAAGACTAGAAGTCCCAAGTGCAGGCAGTGCAATGTTTATTGGGGTTAGTTCCAAACAAACATATCCATAGCTCTACACGCTGGCAGAGTCTGTTTCCCAGTGTTCGCTTCCCAGCTCTGACACTGCAGAGTGTTTACCCCGTGTCCCCCTTCCCAGCTCTGATGCTGCAGAGCCTTGCCTATGTCTCCATTCCCCTATTCTCATTTCCCATTCCCCCCTCCTCCTTCTTAGCAGACCCAGATATACCTGCAATGCATGCCCCTAGTCACACCCCTTACAACTTACGGTCATGTTCCATTTGGGAAGGTCATGAGTTGGGGTCTTCATTCCACCTCTTTTGTATCCCCTGGGAGGGGTAAGGAGTGAGGTTGTGCTGTGGTCAGGGACAGGCATTTATTTGGTCTTTTAGAGTTTTATACCTTCCTCGCCCCCTTTGCCCCTCCCAACTGGTTGCTTGACGTTGCCTTGAGATAGGGGTTGAGGCAATCTTACAAAGTAACAATTTAACCACTCTTATAGGTTCCCATTGTACTAATAAATCCACCTGACTAGGCAGAAGCAACATACACAGTCTTTGTCCTTTGTTTACACATATTAGTATAAGATATAAAAGTAAAAAAAAGTCAAACCCAAAATTCTATCCCAGGCTAACAAACAGACCTATATACTAACAGTCATCATATGGCTAAAACCCCACAAAGTTCATAAAAATGTAGGGCTAAGTGTTTAATAACCCTCAAATTTTCTTCCTTCCTGTAATGAGGTGATTTAGCAGTTACACAAATAAATCATCTAAGAACATACAGGAGATGCAAACGGCGTAGAGGAGCAGTTGCAGAGTAGCAGTTTTGGAGCCGGACCGAGAGCGCAGTAGAAAAAGAAAAAAAGATTAAGAAAAAGCAAAAAGCGGAGGGAGGATCAAAAGACCTAATTAATTGAGGGAGGAGGAGGCAGGTGTGAGAGAAAGGCACCTTGACAGTGGAGGAGGAATCTAAAGAAAGGGAAACCAAGAGCAGGGATTAAATAGGATAGCAAATAAAACCAAACCAAAGGAAGAAGAAAAAGAAATAAAAAAAAAGAAAGATAGAAAAGATTAGGGATAAAAATGGAGGAATGGCACAATATCTGGATAAAATTCTTTGCCTCTGTCTTTAATATCTTGCCTTTGCCTCTGTCTTGAATGGAGGAGAATGGAAATGAAGATATGAATGTAGGGCAGGGGGTAGGAGAGGTAGAGAGTAGTAGGAACAGCTTAAGCTGAAAAGAAATGGAAGTGGGGGCGCTGTAAATCTTCATCCAGGAAGGGATAGGAAGAGGGGATTGCTAGATAGTTAGCGATTAGCGATAATCTAGCTTAATATAATCTAAAATTGACTACCGAAAATATGGAGATTAATTTAGCTATGTAGTTCCTATAAAAAAGAAAAAAAGAAAAAAAAAGGGCTTATAATTATAGCTCTAACATCCAAAAGTCTCTAAAAAATGGAAAAGATCTAAAAAGAAAAATGAGAGATGGGCAACTGGATAGGCGATGGGCTGGGATTACAGCATGAGATCAGCAAAAATTAGATAGATAGGTAGACTTGAGAGTATTCTTTGATCTTTTAACAGATTTTGATTTCATCTTGGAAATCTGTGGATCTCATAATCTGATTGATCTGGATAATATTGATTGATGTTATTGGAAAAGAATTGAGAAATTCGAAAGAAAATTGGAAAGTGGAAAAATCAGTGATAATTGAGAGGAGAGGAAGGAGGAGACTGAGGAAGTAGAGGGGGAAGGAAGGGGGAACTGTCCGGTTGTTTAGGGGTGGAGTTCCTCAAGGCTCGTTTTCGGTTCGATTTTATTCAATCTATTTATTGCTGACCTGAGAACCAACCTGGGAGAGGGGAGATAAAGTTTTGCGATGACACCAAGTTGGGGGGGGGATATTCTCAGAAGGATGAGAGGGAGATCTCCAGAGTGGGAGGATTGGGATGTAAAAAGTACTAGTAAGAAGATAACAGTATGAAAGGATGTAGTGAGAGGTGATATGCATTACAGGATGTCTAACAAGAAACTTTGTTATAAGCTTTAGTTGGAAGTAAGGGGAGTAACGGAGGAGAGGAGGAGGAGAAGATGACTATGAGTAGGCAAAGATGGATATGAATGTGAAAAGGATGTGGAAAGCTAATAAAAAGGTCTTGGGTTGCATTTTTTGTATATATTAGGTAAGGACTAGTAGAGGTGCTAGTCATACTAGTCCCGTTATATAGACCGCTGGTGAGACCTCATTTTGAGTTTTGTCTCCTATGTTTTTTTCAAACTAGATGAATTCACAAAGAAGGTACAAAAGAGAGATCCGAGGAATGGAAGAATGGAATGGAAGGCCTTGAAAAGGAAAGGAGACTTGAGGGAGTTCGTTTTTTTCCTTAAAAGAAGGATGAGAGGAGAGAGATATGATTACACTCTATAAATATAGAGGGATAAATAAGAGGGAAGGAGAAGAATTATTTTCAGTCAGTGCTAAAGGTGGACGACGGACACGGAATCAGTCAGTCAGTCAATTCAGGAAAAATTGGATCCAAAGGTCTAACTTTCCACCATCAGCATACTGGAACAGTCTACGGAACACCGAAACGAGAAGTGGAGGGGGGAAGGGACTCCACGACTTTAAGATTAAGCTAGATAAGTTTATGGAGGGATGATGATAGGAGGCTTAGGGCTTAGTCAAATATGTGCCTGGGTATGTGTGATTTTTTCTTTCCAGAGGGTTTGGCTGAAGTCTTGCCCGCATGCGGGAGTTCAGCTTCAGCCATATTTGGGGGTTGGGGAAGGATTTCCAGGAAGATTGGCTATGGCTCTGGAGGTTTTTTTTTTTCCCCTCCGGCATGGGGGGGCAGGGTCACTTGCTGGAGTGTGTGTGTGGGCTTATGTGGCCTGCATCTTGCAGGAGGTCAGACTAGATGATCATAATGGTCCCTTCTGATCTTGAATTCTATGATTCTATGATTCTATGATTCTATACCTCAAGATCCCTGAAGAGATTTTTTTCGTACTTCCTGAAAGGTACACCTGTGCTTATTTAGATTTCTTTGTTCCTTCCACATTTTTAGCACATTTAAAAGTAGTAAAAATAGCTTCTGAAAACCCTACTGATTGATTCAGAAGGCCACACAGATGCCAAGTAATGAGATGGTGGAAACATTCACATGAGTGAGCAAACATACTTGCTCATAGGTATACTACTCAGTGATCATTTATTAATTGCTGGCTAAAGTTTTACATGGAAAGAGCTGGTTTAGGCAGTGACAGTGCAAATATGATAGAGAAGAGCTGAATCATTTGACTTAAGGTAGGAAAAAAAAGAAAAGAATAAAAAATAAAATGTCAAAACAGAAAGCAGCAAGAGAAAGGCATCATGTGGTACCAGATTGTCCCAGTTGTCATTCGTTTCCTCAAGTCTTCCCACTTACATTCCAGCCACCTGGATTTTAAGACTATCTGTAAATTCAGCTTCGTATCTTCATGTCTTCTTCTCTCTCCTTACTCCCACCCTTTCAGTCTGTATAAACTGAATTATTAGTCCCACTCAATGCCCAGGTTATGGCTCTGGATCCATTAGGGCCCATGCAAGCCTGAACCTTCACTCAAGCAATGTCACTCCTCACTGTCCTTTTAAAAATATTTCAGCAGGTGGGCTTGGAGCCACTGCACTTCCAAAATTACCTCGACACCACTTATTCAAAGCATGTGAGTATTCATTTTGAGAAAGGATTCTTGGGTGAATATTACAACTGGGAAGTAGTCCAAGCATTCTCATTGGTCAGTGGGCAAGTGGTATATTCTGTAGGTACTAAATGCCATGCCTTGCTCTTTCTCATTTTTGTTCTCTTATTGAAAAACACTATTAAAGATAGTTAAATGAAAGCCAAGCAATATATATTGATGACTGAAGCCCCAAGTTATTTCAAGCTTTTACAAGAGTTTTCCAAGCTTGGTCTGAGCACTGTAGAACATTCCTCAGCTTTTGAAGCACTCTTATGAGTTGGTTTTCTATCATCTTACCCTGGATCTATTTGTACTTCTAATGTGTTTTTTTCCCCTTCACTAGTACATCAGTTTTATACCTAGAGAACATGGCATGAGCACATTTAATAGGCAAGTGTGTTTAGGGACTGAAGCATGGGAGTCCAACCTAATAGTTAGAGTCAGGAGCCTGGAACCAGAGCCAGAGACAGGTGCCAAGCCAGGGGTGAAAGGAGGAGTAAGCAGTGGGGCATAAGAACAGGGACCTGGAGTGAGGCAAGAAAGCAGGAACTGGGAACAGACAGGAAGATGGGGCTCAGGAATCATGCGAGTAGGCAGTGTACATGGTAGCAAACAACCAAAAATTCCTCTAGCTCCTCAGACAACTTCCTGTGCTTCTTTCTGGTTTAAGAAGAAGCTTACCAGCCAATAGGTGGGGGCTGGTCATCTCCCCCAGTCAGGAGCTTCATGGGAGAGGCCCTTTGCAAGCTAAAACTTCATTGGGCCTCATTGCCACTCATAAGTCATTTGCACTGAAAGCCTAGTTTTCTTTTATTAGTAGTACTGATTTTTACGTGTGTTTTTAAAATTCTCCTTTACTAGGAGAAATTTCTAGTCATTTTTCATGTTCACAGATATTTGTACAAATCAAACATCAGCTTTCACTAATAAAAAACTCTGGCTATCATGTATTGGAAAATCTTGTGAAACGTCAACACAGACGTTCATTCACTTTTATGCAAAACCAGGAAAAAGGTGAAGTTCACTTAATCTGCAAAATGCATCACCCAGTTCTCGCAATAAGAATTTTTCTTAGAACATTGTGAGAGGGTCTGATTAGCTTATTTTCAAAAGGATATTATAAGAAATGAAGAAGGTACAGCAGAGAGAAACCAGACGTAAGGACTTAAGAGGCATTCAAAAATCAATATTCTTTACTAGAGAAGAGATAAAGAGGAAACCTTAGTTGCACAAAATTTTTGATGAACACAGAATACAAATGAAATACAGCTATCTTAGCTAGTTTCAAAAAGCTTGTACAAACTTACATGTGAAAGTGCCTGCCACTAACGGAAATTATTATTACACAGAGAAGTACTATTTGGAAGGAAATACCAAGAGAAGAAATAGGAGCAACTATTTGGTTTAAAACGGGAATCATAGAAATATTTGGAAGACAGAAATACGGTGACTCAATAGATGAGACAGACCTAGATGAGCTCCCTGGATTCTTTCCGTTTTCAAATTTCCTATGTTCCTATGAAATTAGCTCTTTAAAGTAGTTTCCAAGAGCCCGGCAATTCTTTTTTGGCTGGGCAAACTCACTTTCACTGAATGCAATGATCTGAGGTTTGTTTGAATTCCTGCTGTGTGGAAACCCACTGTACATTGTAGCAGGTGTGAGCACACTGAGGCTCCTTCAGTTGCAGTTCATTTCCACTTACTAACTACTTTATCTCACTGGACGAAGCAAAAGTGACTTTTGGGTTTCCTGGTAGTCTACTACTTCAAAGAACCTAAAAGTGATTTGTTTATTTCAGAGGAAATGGAGACCAGTCAGTGATGACAGATTTATTGGTTAAATGGACATCACAAAAAAATTTTCATGCTATACAGGCTGGGCTCTAACCACAGTACAGGAGTTCACAGTACAAGGTGATGCTGTGCATTCCAGAAATGCAGTCCCATTTAATCCACTCCCCTCTAATCTGTACATTTATACAGCCCAGGGGTGGCCACATACCGACCCTCCGAGCCGCATACGACAATCTCCAGAAGTTCCAGAGATTGTCTGGAAGCCCTAGCAGGCACCTCCTGACCCACAGGGCTGAAGCCAGAGGCAATGTGTGAGGGGGACATGTGGGGTCACATGCCCCCCCAGATTTTTGCCAGGGTTTGCTGGCCCCACTCAGTCACATGATGCTGTTGGGCCCCTCCCTGCACATCAGCTGCTGGAGCCAGCAAGATGGGGGCTGTGCCTTGGGTAGAGGCAGCTACAAACAGCTGGGAGCTGCAGGGAGATCCACTACTTTTTATGCTGCCTTTCCCCAAGGAGCTCAAGCTACCTTTCCATGCAGAGCTAACACCTGGGAGCTGAAGGGAGGGGCAGCTGAGGGAAAGAGGAGGGGTGTGATTGGGGAGAGATGACTCAAGCTATGGGGGGGGCCTTTAAATTGTGCCCCCCTCTCGGCAGGCTTCAGTCATTTCTCGCAAAAGCCCCTAGCCCTGACACCCCACCGCAGGGCAGAAGCTCCAAGCTCCTCGCTCCTCAGTCTGGTAGACAGAGAATGGGATTATGGGAGGGGCTTGGAGACCACACTTTAACTGTAAAAGAGCTGCATGCAGCTCACGAGTCATAGTTTGGCCACCCCGATATAGTCTCTTCACACATTTTCCCAACGTGCTATACAGAAATCCAATAACCACTGTACCAAGCTACATTAATACATCTAGACTTGAAATCACAGCAAGAGAAATCAGTTGCTGAATATCTCCTGGCAAAGGGTCAGTCAGTGATAAAGACAAAAGACACCTAGGTGTCTGATCCCTTCCAATTAAATCTCGGGATACAAGATTTGTTCTTAGTTCCTGGAGAGAGATTTCACAATATGGCATAAGCACCAATAGTTCCCATAGCTAGGAAACTAGACAGTGGAGATTTTTACGTAGGAGCAATAAAACATGAATATTAATATTAAACTTCAGTGGGAACCAATGGAAGTTGTATAATATGGCTGATCAAACTTAGTCCAATGAGAAGGCAAGCAGCAGAGTTTTCAACAGTTGGGAGGCTCTGAATGTATGAAGACCCATTGAAACAGAACTGCACATTCTAAATCGGAAAAAAAAATCAGACAAAGAAAGTCCACAGTTCTAAATCCAGATACTACTGGTATAATTTTGCTATAATCTTCTAATGACCACAGATCAGTCATGTTTACATCACTTGAAAAAGGCAATGAAGAGCTAAGGATAACATCGGGGATTTTCAAAACAGGCTCCTCTGCAAACTGGCAACTGCCCACTTACAACAGGAGTGAAGAATGTTGATCAAGCCAGGCAATGAGATCCAATCAATGGGGAATGCTACTTGATCTGGATTCAATTTTAGAAAAAATGTGTGGCTGGAACTGTGCACCAGCCAAACAAACTGACATTTGGAAAGAAACTGTAATATTTGTAGAGGCAGAGAAATATAGCTCTGCATCACCTCTATACATATGGTTGGTTAGACCAAGCCTGCCAATAATGGGCTCAAAATTATCAAAAGGATAATATGTAGGTAATTATAGGCCTATTTTATAATAAATGGAAAGAGTTTATTTCTTACAGTCACACCCCCACAAAGCTACTGTGGCTAACAATTCAGAAATTGAAACTATTTATCTTTCATGATTAACATCATTTATATTATGGCCTCACCTAGCTGACCAAACCCAGATCAGGGCCTTATTGTGCTTGGTCCTGTATCTACATACAGTAAGAGATGTAAGTGAGTATTATCCCCTTGTACAGATAGGGAAGGCAAAGGGTGACTAAATACCTCGGCTAAGAAGTCTGTGTCAGAGCTGGGAATTGAACTCACATTTTCTGAATCCTAGACCCCAGCCTTAAACTCAGGAGCATCTAATTTTGTCTTTAATACCAATATGGCTTATTCATTTAAGTATGTCTCTTTTCAATCCACCTATTAAATCTTTGATTAACTTGACTTGAAAATTTGCCCATACTATTAGAATTTCTTTTAAAAAGTGTTTTAACAATGAAGCCCTAAGGAAAATACAGTCTTATAAGCAAGCTTTTTGGCCCAAGCACCATGCTTTCCCATGTGTTTGTACAACATTTTAGCACAATGGAACACCAATCGCAATTGGGACCTCTAGCACTACTGTCACATAAATGTTTGCAATGCTAACACATCTAACAGTATATGTGAAAACTAAGAGTCAGATGTCATTTGAGTGTGTACTATATTTTTATGTGATCTTGATTTAACCCCAATCTTACAAACACTAACACATGCTAAGGTTTATGCACTATGTGTAGTCCTATTGAGTTCAATGTATTGACCTCAGTAAGAACAGATCATAAAGTTAAGCATGTGCTTAGTCTTTGGAGGACAGGGGCCTCAGTATAACCATTAATGACATAGGTAGGAATCATTTATAAATCAAAGAAAAAAAATCAGCAATACCAGAGATCACATAAATAGGCAAGTGTTTTGGTGTGGTAGTTAGTGCAAAATATGTTCTCTGTCAAATCTTTTGACCACACTGCACTCTTAAGGTAACTTCTTGAAGGCACATTAGAGGATGGAATTGTTGGTCCTCATTAACCAGGACTGGCATCAAACTGGAGTGTTTTTAAACTGCCTAAGAGGTGCTCTTGCTTTAAATTCAAAGGCAAGCTGTTGGGATTGCACTGAATGTCTATTAAAAATTTCAGGCCATTACAAGAGCAAATACATAAAGGATATAGGAGTGAGGCAACTGGGAAAGAAGTCTGTGACAATGAGAAAGTACTTATGGATCATAAACTTATAATCATGAACAGAAAGATTGGAGTCTGAAAGCTGCCTTAGCACACGAGAGCTCAACACCCAGAAGTACCCATTTAGGCACCTGCAAAGAAGAACAACTGTTGCTGCAAAGTCGTGCTTTTTTTGATCATCTGCCCAAATTCTTTCCTTCCATATGAATCTAAATGATATTTCAGCTACCAACTTTCCATTGCTTTCAGTTTACTGCCAGCTTTTTCTAGCTTTTCAAATCCTTAAAAAAATACTAACAACAATACTACTACTACTACTACTACTAATGATAAGGCAAATCAAGTACTAATTAAACAAAATGTTCATTCAGGGACTATTTACAACATTTTCTATCACTTGATTATTAGCAGACATAAAGACAAATTAGTCATTATAAAAAGAAAAGCAATAACTAATTTTTCAGACCATGTTTGGGCTAACATATAAAGAAGTATAAATCCAGCTTATTTGGCACTGAAGAAGTCAAATACTCACAGATTATAGGATGAAGTGAGTAGACTGAAAATCAACATACAGTGAAAATGCAGAGAAAGAAGAAGACTGCACATCAAGTGAATAAATGAAATCAAGAACATGTGAACCTTTAGAACCAGATCCTGCCATTAGGACACAGACCACTGTTTAGTGTTATGTGACGCCACACCACCCTAACAGGAGTTTTTTGAGGCATTGTGCCCAAGAGAAACACAGTGCTGCCCCGGAGTTCCCTGGTGCATAGAATAGCACTGTGTGTTTCCTTCCCCTGGAAGGCTTCAGAAGGTCCCTTCTAGCTGGGTATAGTTGCAGGACTGTGACACCTGCGGACAGTAACAGGGCTCAGTTCCTGAGCTCAAGAGAACACATGGATTGTAACTGTGCCTAGACCCAGCATGGGGCTGCAAAGAAGAATAGAGGTTTCTTGTGCTATCCACCCCTTTGTGTAGTTATGCAAAGGCCATGCACAATGTGTCCTAAAGTGGGTAGAGGACAAGTAGTGAAAGAGAAACAAGTTCAAAATTGTTAAGAATTCCTGCAGGGAAAATATGCAAGTGAATATTAAAGTCTCCTAGGATAAGCACCTTCTAGCAGGTTAGTGACAAATCAAACTAATTTGGAGAAACCTGTAAGAAAACAACGTAACTTTCATCTCAGAAAGCCTAAAGACCAATAAAGCTGAAGATGATTTATAGTTCAGTAATCAGTGAAAATCAAGAACCCAGACAACTGGTGGAAGTCTGATTTTCAGACTGGAATGAAAGAAAGCTGCTTTGAGAAATGTATAAATATTACTGGCAGAACATTCTTTAATTCACATATGGTAATTTAGCGACATTTTGGGGATGGAAAGAGGCAGATAGCCAACCTAGAGCTCTTCATATATCCTTTTAGCATTTGTACCATGCAGTACTTTTCCCTTCTAGTTGCAGGTCTATTTTTTTAAAAAAATATTCACAGTTTCAGCTTCTATTGGTCTTTGTTTCATATATAAATTAACCTATTTAAAGGATTTTTTTCTTCTGAATTGCCTTGGTGCCAAGTCCTTTCTTAGCTTCATGCTCAGATAAATTGGACAGTGTTAGGTTAAAAAGGAACAAAAATTATTAGACAGCTGGATGACTGAGGCAGTAGGAAAAACTAAAAATGTAGAAATCAGTAGCCCATCGCTTAACTAAATGAGGTTAGGGGAGGGAGCACATATCAACTGCCTGCAAATATCTAGAGGGTGCACATAGAGGAGTAATTATTTAGGATAGTCCTAGAGCATAAAACTAGCAGCAATGGGATAAAACCAGGAACACTTTAAGATTAACATAAGGAAAAAATTCCTGAAGGCGAGATCTATTACACTGTGGAACAGTTTCCTATGGATATTCATCAATGCAAGCTATTTTTAAAAATCAAAATGAATATTTCATAATCAGAACCATACTGTTTAACCTGATACATTAGCCTTTTTGTAGTACTGTACTGAAAACCACCCTGAACTCTGTTCTTTAAAACTACTGCTTCATTCCTGCCTGTCACTTATTTAAATGAATTATTCAAGTTTGTTAAATATTACAATCCTTGTGTAAATGGGTGCCATGGCTTTTCCAAACCATTTTGTACTCATGAAAATGTTTTCTATTTTCCTTGATCAGTGACACTTGACTCAAACCCACTATGAAAACCAGACCTTCATATTTATACAGTAGCTAGAGTTCTTCTCCTGTTCTATTTTCACTTAGCTATCTTAGGTTTTGTCCTCTTGCCCGCTATCACTATAGTATCTGAGTACCTTCCATGTTAATTAGACTGGAAATAATGAAATCCCTAGTGGACCTCATGGCGGCTCTGGCTCTTCTCCCTTTTTGGTTTACAGAAAGCTTTGCTTGGACTACAGTTAAAGAATGGGGAAGAAGGTTGGTGTTTGGATATCATTCTGGTATGGCCAGATGGGGGAGAGGATGCTGATTGGATAGCATTCCTCAGCTCCCAGAATTTAGCCCAAATGTGGAGCCTCATTTGGCTCCATTCTAGCAGTCCACACTATCCACCTGAACTAGGAATGGGAACCTGGCCTAGCAGATGCTACAGGTCTAGCCAATCACCTGTTTAGGGAGTAGGGAAGGATTTTTTCCCCCCATAGGCCAATTGGCAGAGGATCAGGGAGTTTTTTGCCTTCCTCACAGAACCTTCACGTGGGTTAAGTAGGAATGCACTTAGTACCCAACAGAGGTACCGGGGTTGAGTTGTTTATTTGTTGCAACTTGCGGATGGTTTGCAATGTGGTTAAGAGAATAAAATGAACAGTTCCAGAGGTAAAAGACCTGGGATTTTGGTGTTGGGCCTTAAGCATATAGGATTGTGGCCTTCATGGGCTGAGGTCAGACCTTGTGGCCCTCGCAGGCTAAGATCCCCACCCTGCTGCACCCTCTGTCCCCCCTCCCTTACAGTGGGGAGGGTGCTAGGACTCAGAGAGAGCTGAGTCCAGGGGGTAACTGAGGAGATCATACCCTACATGGTGAGTTATATGGTAAGGAGCCCTGTAACTGCCACACTGGAACCAATTAAATGCCTGGTATGAGTGATGGGCAGGTAGCGCCCCTCCCTTGTGTTAAGGTTTAATAAATCTTGCAACCTGTTGCTTAATTCCATCCTCATTTTGCAGCTGTGTCGACATCAAATTAGGCAATGGTGTTGGTTTCTATGCTTGTTAAATAGATTAAAATTACTACTCATCAAAATTAAGAGATGCATCATTAGCCAGAGGCAGGTAAAGTTCAGACAAAAGCTGTAAATGTGTCTTCACACTGCTCTACAAATGCACCTCAATCCTGGCATGCAGCAAACTAGCTATTTCAGTCCTGGAACAGAATCCTCTTGACTGAGCCTAAAAGTTGTACCAAATTGTGTGGTGGTTTTGTGACTTGGAAAAAAGCCCAATGGGGACTAGCTGGACCACAGCCAATTTTGTGTTCTTGTGATCTACTCCCCTGAGAATTTAGGTCTCCAGAGTTTCAATTCTAATACATTTTTTCTACAAGCCCACCTTACAGCCAGTTCAGTGATATGGGCAGACAAATAAACAGTGACAAGTTTTTAAAGTGCTTGTACACAAATGCTAGAAGTCTAAATAATAAGATGGGTGAACTAGAGTGCCTCATGATAAAAGAGGATATTGATATAATAGGCATCACAGAAACCTGATGGACTGAGGACAATCAATGGGACACAATCATTCCAGGGTACAAAATATATCAGGACAGAACAAGTCATGCGGGGGTGGGAGGGAGAGGCACTATATGTGAAAGAAAATGTAGAATCAAATGAAGTAAAAATCTTAAGTGAATCCACATGTTCCATAGAATCTCTATGGATAATAATTTCATGCTCTAATAAGAATATAACATTAGGGATCATCAACAACCTGACCAGGACAGTGATAGTGATGATGAAATGCTAAGGGAAATTAGAGAGGCTATCAAAATTAAGAACTCAATAATAGTGGGGGCTTCCAATTATCCCCATATTGACTGGGAACATGTCACCTCAGGACGAAATGTAGAGACAAAATTTCTCGATACTTTAAATGACTGCTTCTTGGAGCAGCTGGTACAGGAACCCACAAGGGGAGAGGCAACTCTAGATTTGGTCCTGAGTGGAACGCAGGAGCTGGTCCAAGAGGTAACTATAACAGGACCGCTTGGAAATAGTGACCATAATATAATAACATTTAACGTCCCTGTGGTGGAAAGAACATCTCAACGGCCCAACACTGTGGCATTTAATTTCAAAAAGGGGAACTATGCAAAAATAAGGGGTTAGTTAAACAGAAATTAAAAGGTACAGTGACTAAAGTGAAATCCCTGCAAGCTGCATGGGTACTTTTTAAAGACACCATAATAGAGGCCCAACTTAAATGTATACCCCAATTTAAGAAACAGAGTAAAATAACTAAAAAAGAGCCACCGTGGCTTAACAAGCATGTAAAAGAAGGAGTGAGAGATAAAAAGACTTCCTTTAAAAAGTGGAAGTCAAATCCTAGTGAGGTAAATACAAAGGAGCATAAACGCTGCCAAATTAAGTGTAAAAATCTAATAAGAAAAGCCAAAGAGGAGTCTGAAGAACGGCTAGCCAAAAACTCAAAAAGGTAATAAAATGTTTTTAAGTACATCAGAAGCAAGAAGCTTGCTAAACAACCAGTGGGGCCCCTCAATGATCAAGATACAAAAGGAGCGCTTAAAGACGATAAAGTCATTGCAGAGAAACTAAATGGATTCTTTGCTTCAGTCTTCACAGCTGAGGATGTTAGGAAGATTCCCAAACCTGAGCCGGCTTTTGTAGGTGACAAATCTGAGGAACTGTCACAGATTGAAGTGTCACTAGAGGAGGTTTTGGAATTAATTGATAAACTTAACATTAACAAGTCACCGGGACCGGATGGCATTCACCCAAGAGTTCTGAAGGAACTCAAATGTGAAGTTTGCAGAACTACTAACTAGGGTTTCAAGTATCAGAGGGGTAGCTCTGTTAGTCTGGATCTGTAAAAGCAGCAAAGAGTCCTGTGGCACCTTATAGACTAACAGACGTATTGGAGATTGAGCTTTCGTGCATCCGACGAAGTGGGTATTCACCCACGAAAGCTCATGCTCCAATATGTCTGTTAGTCTATAAGGTGCCACAGGACTCTTTGCTGCTTTAACTAAGGTTTGTAACCTGTCCTTTAAATCGGCCTCTGTACCCAACGACTGGAAGATAGCTAATGTAACGCCAATATTTAAAAGGGGCTCTAGAGGTTATCCCGGCAATTACAGACCAGTAAGTCTAACGTCAGTATCGGGCAAATTAGTCAAAACAATAGTAAAGAATAAAATTGTCAGACACATAGAAGAACATAAATTGTTGGGCAAAAGTCAACATGGTTTCTGTAAAGGGAAATTGTGTCTTACTAATCCATTAGAGTTCTTTGAAGGGGTCAACAAACATGTGGACAAGGGGGATCCAGTGGACATATTGTACTTAGATTTCCAGAAAGCCTTTGACAAGGTCCCTCACCAAAGGCTCTCACTCCCTCTGGGGCACCTGGCATTGGCCACTGTCGGTAGACAGGATAATGGGCTAGATGGACCTTTGGTGTGACCCAGTATGGCCGTTCTTATGATATTGCAATGAAACTTTCTGAACATTTAATGCAAATGCTGAATTGACAACCCTAAGCATTCAAATTTCATGAGGAAGTTTCTCCAAAACTGAATTGCTCTGCAAGCATACGAAAATGGAATACTATAATGGAACCTGATTATTGCCCAATTAGATACAGTGGACAGACTGACCAAAGTTATCTGTGCATTTGTAATGTGCCCATCCCCACAGTACATAAGTGGAGCTGTGAAATTATTTACTTTATTCAAGTTGTGAAACTCCACCTACAGAGTAATGGAGTAGAAGACCATTAGTTAAACAAATTCTCATTCCACCTATAGTGAAGCTTCATTCTTCTCCATGCAGGTTCCCCCTTCCTACTCCTAGAATGCAGGAATTATCACCTAACAGGCTGGAGTTAAAGGCTGAATTTCAGGGAGATTATAACTCCCACGTTTGCACCACTGGCTCCATGAAGAATGAAAAAAGAAGTTGCAAACATTTTTCTTCTGAACATTGTACATCTCTAAGCACATTAACAGCACTAACTATTAATCATCATCATTGTCTCTAGCTCATAATCCTACTGTAGCTACTTCGACAAACACCACCTTCCATAGTGCTATACAAGATTAACTGTCTCTACCATGAAGAGCTTGAAATATAGAAGAGAGACAAGACAACACAAATGGCAGATGTACACGTGTTGACTTTTTTTGTGTGTTACTTTCTCTTTCTTATACAATGTTGAGGTGCAGGAGACATTTGACTAACCTGGGATTGTAAGATCCCATGAAAGATATGAGGATTTAGGAAGGGCTGAATGAGAGAGGATGGTATACTGGAATTGGGAGTTCATTTCAGGCATATGGACAGTACAGAAGAAGGCATAAGAATGGGAGTGGGAAAAGGAAGTGAGCGTACAAGATGGAGCAAAGAAGGTGAGATAGGATTAGATGAGAAACAATATCAGAGATGTAGACTGAGGTGCAGTTGTGCAGAGTCCTACAGGTGAGGATGTGACATTTACCATTGATTAGTTAAGCAAGTGAGAGCCAGTAGAATTCTAAGGGGGACGTAATCTGGTCTGATCAACGGATAGGATCATTTTAGCAGGAACAATGTGGAATTCAGTGCTGTGTTGATAACTTAGCAATTTTATCGCTAGATTTAGTGACTTTTTGGTTTACCTAGTGAGCAAATAAGCGTCAAAGCGACCAGTGACTTTCACTGACAATTATAGTGATATTCAGAGAAAGAAGTCACCAATTTGTATGGTCACAAAATCATTCATGAGCAGCTCAGTAGTGTTAATAAAATCCATTCAACGCTCTTCTTACCACATTCTGTTGTACACCAAGTCAATGTAATTACGTCTACACAACCTTAACCAGATGCGACGTGAGCGGCACCCGTCTGATGATGACAGTGTACTGTTCTCCTCCCTTGGTTTTCACACCTCAGCTGCTGGAACAGGGCCTCATCCTCCCTGATTGATCTAACCTCGTTATCTCTAGCTTGCTTCTTGCTTGCTTATATATACACCTGCCCCTGGAAATTTCCACTGCTTGCATCCGAAGAAGTGGGTATTCACCCACGAAAGCTCATGCTGCAAAACGTCTGTTAGTCTATAAGGTGCCACAGGATTCTTTGCTGCTTGTACTGTTGTAGTTGCTTGTAGGCAGCAGTGGCAATTATGGAAAGTAATGTGCAAAAAGCAAAGGGAGGCCTGGAGGTACAGCCAAATGCCAGATTAAAAGAAGTGGGGGGGACCCCAGCCCTGCCCCATGTAACCAGGATAGCCATGAAACCCCTTGCCAGCCCCCTACCAACTGAGAGACACCAATGGAGCTGGTAAATGATAACAAAATAAACTCAGCTGCCAAGACTATCCAGCCGGAGAGGGAGCACCCAGCATTGCTGCTGCTTTCTGTTCAGCAGCTGGGAGCGTCCTCTCACTCGGGCAGGGTGAGCGCAGAAGCTAGTAATGGGGGCAGGTTCAGCAGAGTCACAAGGAATCGCCCAGATAGACAAGCCAGCTCCCTACTTCTTGGAGGAGATTTTAATCAGTTAACATTTCAGTGGCCAAAGGTTCAAAGATCTGTTGTCAACATTTTTTTCCTGCATCACCCTCGCCCAGGGAGTGGCGCCCTGGTCACTATTTTTTTTTACTAAGCAGAAGATCGTAACTTTTCCTCCCCTGCTCCACCTCCCCTCCCCATTAGCTCTGGCTTTTTACCCCCTCTCCACCAGCAAGGAATTGAAGCTGTACCCCAGTTACTTGCTAAGCATTTATTCTGCCACCAGGAGCTCAAGTCAAACCCTTCCTCTCATTCACAGCCTCGCAGCACAAGCCCTGGAATGCGCTTCCTTCCAAGGACATGCCCAGTTATGCACTTAAAAACTCTATGACAAACTCCTATTAGAATACGAATTACAGTCTAAAAACATTTTCAGGGATTAGTGTGTATAGAAATTCTATAATGCATTATTTCAGTATTGTGTGTGTAATGAAAATTTACCATTCCGTGTATATACATATAATTTGCTGTTGAATTTTGTGGAAATTGGTTAGTGACATTTTTGACACATTTTGAAAGCTTAAATAGCAACTTTTCAGGGTTTCTCAGATAACTTCCTACTATGTGGAGGTGGCAACACTGGAGTCAGGGAGGAAATTATAGTAATCAAGACAGAGATGCCCAGAGCATGGACAAGATGACAGAAAAGAAGGGTTGGATTTTTGATATCACATGAAGGAAGAAGCAGCAAAACAGCCTGGATGTGTGTGGGAGAAGGAGAGGAGAAGTCAAAGATGATCCCACATTGCATACTTGAGTGGCAGATAATATCTTCCAATCCACAGCTTCAACCATGCTCAAAGTAAGAGGTATTACATAGCCTTGGATTAGGGAACCAATGGCAAAGCTGCTACAGAGCTAGAGGACAGGAGGGCTGCGGTATCAGCATAGATCCTCTAACCATGAAGTCATGCCCTCGCCATACAGTTAATTCCTCCTTCCCCTGTAAGGAGAATGCTTTAGGTTTCCCCACACATCCATTTTGTATTGTTTTGTGAGTACTTCTTCCTCCTTCTGTAAGTTTTTCCACAGGAAAGGATGAAATGCTGTATTCATTTCATATTACACTCTACCCAGATAAAGCCTGACTATTTGAGCTCTGTAGAGGATGGAAAAATTGGGCAGGTTAAATTCAACACTCTCATACTCAAGGCTGAAGGCAGACTAGTGGCAGCATTCCCCAATGACAGTTACACAAGATACTGCAGGTTCTCCCCGGCCTGTCCCAGTGTGGTCATCCATGGGGGCTTATGCAGATTTTGCAGAGAGATCTTTCCTGTAGAACATAGGAAATGCACAAGTGTCCCAGGACACTACTCATCCAGCAGACTCCCATACAGTCCTGCATAGGGTCTGTGCCTTTTGGACCCAGATGAATTTCACCCCAATCCATTTTAGGTGCTTATTGGTATATAAACAAGGTGCTATTGTCAGATATGGGCACAGGGCAGGCATGATGGGCAGCATTAAAACTATCACCCTTGCTACATCCCGTTGCATGTTTAGCTGCATGCTTTTCACTTCTCTGTACATAAGAAAGTCAATCATGTTTCAGTGGTAACATGAATGCAGCCTCCATATTTATATATTTTGTGAATTAAGACTACAAATTAGTTTTTGAGGCAGACTTGAAAAACACAAAATGAAATAAGGTCCTGCATAAAGAATATTTTTGTCTGAGATCCACCCATAGGCAGTATAATTGGAAAAGTTTCTTGGCCAAAAAGTTAAAGTCAACAACAGAACAGCCACAGATACAGGCTCAAATCCTGCAATCACTTACGCATGTGCTTAACTTTATTACTGTGAGTAGTCCCACTGGGTCTATGTGTAACCCCCTTATCTCTTTTTGCCTCCACCCTTTTTCTCGTGTTCAGTCAAAAGTCTTATTGCTATAATTACAGCTGCTGTTTCTACTTGCTCTGAGTGGAGATGGAAACATTCCCAGACAAGAGGGCAGTATAGAGGCTTGAGTCATTTCAAACAAAAAGTTGCTATTTCAGCACTAGAGGGAGTGCAGGAAGCTAATCATGCTCCGAAACTTGCATGGAAGTTTTCAATAAAGGCAGACGTTCCAGTACACACATTACACACTTAGTTAGAAGCTGGAAGCTCCTGTCCAGTCAGTAGTGAATTCTGTCAGGGGTACATAACTGGCAGCCATTTTGATTTGTGCACCAGTCAGACAGATACAGCCCAGCCGCACATGGAAAAGATACAGCTATGGGGGGTAACCCAGACTGAATCTGTAGGTTGGACCTCAATATAGTTTCCGGTAATTTTACAGAAGTCATTGGGATTAAGACTGGGAAAACACCACAAAGTAGAAATCATAGACTGGAGGCTTAATGTCTTTGTGAGTCGTATCACACCACTGAACCGAACAGCTGCAGCTGTGGAAATTTGATGTTGTGTTTGTGCTCAGTATCATGCATGCTGAAAAAACTGGTTCTGTGATACAAATAAATGTCTATACCTAGTTGTCATGACCTACGTGAAAGCAGAAGATCTCCGATTGGCAAAAGTCCTAATCCATTTACTTATTTTGTGAGGTTTAGATGTATATATTTTAGGGGTTGGCTCTGCTTCAGATTTTTCATTTTAAAGGAAAATAGCAAATCTCTAGTTAATTATGTTAATCTAGCAGTCTGTGAGTAATGATTTATTTTTGGAGAGTCATTCAATAAAAAGAGGGGAAAAAAGTTGACACTGCAAATTGTGAGTGTGTGTGTCTTATGATAAAGACTGGTATTGGATTCCTAAGAAGAAGAAGAGAAAAGTGAATCAACTTTTTAGATGGTTCCTATAGAAAAAACAACTGTAGCCTCTCTTAAGGATATGAATTCATGGTCTCTGCAAGTCAGAGAGAGGATTTCTATAGCACAGAATTGGTAAGTAGATCACATCCAATACAAGCTTAGACTTATTTCCCTTCTATGTACGTTACATATGCATGACAGTAAAGCTAAGGGCACTGTTAAATGTTTTCAGGATTAGGGCTTTACAGGAGCAGGAATGCAGTTCAGTTTACAAAAGGCCCAATCCAACACAGGGCTGAGTGATTTCAGTAGGACTTGAAGGCCTCACCATCTCCAAGTGTAGGATCAGGCCTGTCTATAAATGATATTTCACTAAACATAGTCAAGCTGTTGAACACATTTAGCCACTGTACTTGAAACATATTAGCGCCATCCAAAAAGACGTGTTTGTTTGGGTGTCATGTCTGGCAAAGCCCTGGTGATATGTTTGCAAAAAACAAAAAAGTTAAATTCCTGCAAAGTCTGTTGGCATGGAAAATACCTATCTCAAATGAGACCTTCCTTATGTCTAAATTTCAGTTTGGAACCCATGAAATATGAGGTTTCATAGTATTAGATTTCTCTGCATTCCCACATATTAAAGCAATAAGGATGTTTGTTCTTATAAACCTGTAATAACATATTAAAATATAAAAAGAGTTGGGGGTGGGGGAACAAGGGAAGTAAAATTCAAAATACAAAACATACAAGGGAGTTTGGCAGATTAGTCCGTCAATCCCTAAATATTCAGATTTGGTTTAAATTATGATTTCCAGCTTTTCTTCTGTGTTTTTTCACACCAATATTTTAATTACGTTTAAAGATATTTGATCTACCAACATTTTAAAATAATAATTCCATAAATGTGGATGACTTAATATAGTCTTTTAAAAAACCAATTATAGACGTGATTACTAAATTCCACGTTATCACTAGCATACAAAATGCTAACTTTAAGAGAATACTTTGTATTTATAGAGTTCAAAGAACTTTGCGTGCACTAATTAATCCTCCTATTTTCCTCACTTATGCTGTCTATACATAGCTAATTTTGTTTCATCTTGTATTCATTGACACACATTTACATAGTCCTACATAGTCTCTGGTCTCTCCATTTCTTTATTTATTTTAGGTCAGTATCACATAAACATTACCCTTTAAGAGAAACTGTAATGTAAAGGCAATGTTCCCTGAGTGGATGAAAAAGGTGCTAAATTCTCTAAGGCATAAAAAACCAAAACAATCTCCCTCAAACATTAAAAACAAAAAACAAACAAAAAAAAATAGAAAACACACAGTAAGGGCCTGATTCCTGAAGTCCTTCAGAAGGCTAAATTAAGTTCCTGCAGGATTAGGCCTTAGCTGCAGCACAAATCCAATTTTTTTCTGAAACAAGACTATAGTCAATAATATAACTGCATCAGCATGTTACTTTCAATTTTGTAATAGTAGCAAGACTTTACTACTAATTATAGACTAGAGCTTGCAGTGCTCTTGCTTCCCATTAACTTCAGCAAGAGGGGAGTGCTCGGAGCACCTTGCAGAATTTCTATTCGGTTTTTTTGAAGATTGATTTTCAAGAACATACGTTTTAGTGGGTTAAGAGCTAAGGACCCTTAGCTCATACTGACATATTTTAATTATAAGTTGTGGTACTGCTATTTTCTTTCAATGGAAAACATTTTGTACAGTTCATCACTAAGAAACTGTCACACAGCTAGGGTAAATCAGTGTAGCAATACTGAGTCCAATGGAGGTGTGCCAATTTACACCAGCTGAGAAGCTAGCTCAGTATAGTTGTTCTCAAACTCTTATTTAACAGTCACTTTGAGCTTTATATATTTTACCTAAAGAAATATAATCAGTTTGTCCTAAATTTTATTTTTAAAAAGTCTGTTCATTAGGAAGGAAAAAGACAAGAGAAAAAATTCTTTATTTGTAACTTGATTTTTGTAGTATGTACTATATGTTAGCTGAAAAAGAAAAAATGTGTATATGTTTAATACGTGTGTAAGGAATGATGTGTGCATTTTCAGTCACTAGTGTCATGGGGCCAAATAGTTATGTAGACAGATAGGAGAAATGCTTAAAGCTTACAGAAGAATTAGGAATCAACACAAGGAGTTACTCAGACTGGATCAGGTCTAAACACATCTAAATATCTGCTTAAGGGTTTTGCTGGGTCAAAACCATAGATTATTATGTATCCATCTTGGATATTTTGCCTGCACAAAATGGGCCCAGTTATTTGCCCTGATCTGTATGAAAAGGGGGTACCACCATGACTGAAAGTCTCCTAGCCCACAGGGAAGTGGCAGGAGCAGTGACGTCGGCCACCTCCTCACCAGTGTCCCCTCTCCCAACACCTTATGCAGAGATTTCTGAGAGATCTGGGATCCACGTGTGGGCAGGGCATGGGATTGGCGCTTGTGAGGGTGGGGAATATGCTTCATTCCATACAAACACCCCAAAGAATGCATGAAAATGTAGTAGAGCCCCAAGCTATGTTGTCTTCCGCATGGAGCCCCACTGTGCTAGGGAACTGGAATCCCCTTTACGGGAAGAGACAGCTGGTTGTACAGGATTCCCTAACAGCATCCATTAGAGTCCCATCCTCAAAAGAAACATTTGTGAGAATCTACATTAAGGGAACCGCATGGAATTTTCCTGTCTATAGGGATCCTTTCCAGAGTTGTTGTTTTGGATTGGTTTGGTTTTGGTTCCCACTTAAAAAGGCAGGACAAAAATCCCACCACTTTTTCTTCAACTTTCTTTAGGTTTTCAGCTGTATAGTCAGATCACATGTCCAACTTTATTTTCAGGGTCAAAGAATAAAACAGTTTCTTTTTGGAAATTTAAGACAGAGATAAAGCCCCAATTCACCAAAACATTTAAGCACATGCTTAATTCCAGGCCAGTAAGTAGAGCTATCAAAGTCAGTGCAGCTGCTAACAGGAAGAAACCCTGGTCCCACTGAAGTCAATAGCTAAACTTCCATTTAATTCAAAGGGGCCAGGATTTCACTTGCAATGTGTGAAGTTAAGCATCTACTTAAATCTTCGTAGGATGAAGGCCTTCAGCACTAAAAATATTAGCTACAGTGGTGATGGATAAATTTCCAAGTGTGTGTTACGGAGATGCTGCATGGCAGTATTTGTTAAAGCTCAGTTACTAAAATTAAAAATAGCTATTGTAGAACAGAGAGAGTGGGGACAGAAAAAAGGAACACCACACCTAGATTGCAGCACAACCTGCAGTAATCTGTTTCAAATCTAATTTTTCATACTTTACTTGCCATAAATAATATTAGTGAACCAATTTTTTCTTCCAGTCCAAGAAGCAGCTTTTCCAAAAAAAAAAAAAAAAAAAAAAGGATCCTTTGGCTCTCCTTTGGAGTTTCATAATCCACTGGATTTTATTGGTTTAGTAAAATGATGCTCTTCCATAGTAATTGAATGATTTGAATCATTCCTCTGAGACTTATTTCGTCCTCTGTTGGGCCAACTATTTTGTTTCATCAGTTAAAGAGAAATGTAAACGGTAATGTAGGTTCAATCTACAAAAGAACTTTTCTTTCAACTGAGTTTAAATATCCTTAGCGTCTTGTTATTTTTCATATACTTAAGGGTCCCGTTTTCCAATACCCCAAGGCCTATGTGTAAGTAGTTATCAATAAGATATCGAAGCTGGACTTACTCCCTGTGAATTGAAGTGCAAGTCCCACTGACTTCAATGCATGTAGGATTGGATCACTAAGTTTACTCAGTTGTTAAGAACTAAAACATTTAGCTTCTGATTTTCAGAAGCAGCCTGTTTTTTGCACCTGCACATAATTGCAGGCATATTATATACCACTTGCACCTTCAAATCAGGTTGTATAAGTGCTATAAAATGCATCCAAAATTATTTTCTGGCGGAAAGTCTCAGGCCCTTCCAAAACTCAGAGCAAAATCCTGACTATTAAAGTCAATGAGGGTTTTGCTGTTGACTGTAATGAGGCCAACATTTTACCCTCAGGTCCTATTCTTTGATCTATAATGAGTATTATGATAATGTACTGGCTTTAAAATTAAGAGGACTTTGACATTTGTACATTGACATAATGGTCAAAGTTATTTAGAAGCAATCTACATTCATAAAAGTAAAGGATAAACAGCACGGTAATTTACACCATTATTATAAAGTATGTATTATGAATTGTTTTACTCTACTGAATCACTCTGTGAATCTTAATATACTATTATGCAGCTGTCTACACAATACCAGTGACATTTTAGATAAGTTTTGTAAAAAACCCAGCAACGAATGAAAAGTATCTAAATGATTCACATCTTGGCTATGAAAGCAATATTTTTAAAGAGATATGATCATGTCAAATTTGTCCCAAAATGTAGATTATGTAATATGTATTTATAAATTCTAAGTAAATAAATGTTTCTATAAAATTAAAACAGTCCAGTTTTTCTTTTGTGAAATAAACATTCCTCTGTAACATTTGTCAAAGGTGTCTAGTGCTAGCATGCAAGAATCAGAAAATGACCATAGCTATAACAGTAAGAGAGAATAATCAGTCTATTTTCCTTGCCTGACCTGAGTCATGTGTATAAAGTAAACACATAGAGTGAAATCTTGCCCCTACTGAAGTCAATGAGAGTTTTGTCATTGACTTTAGTGGAGGCAGGATTTCACCCACAATATATAAAGAGACACATAAATTAGATTTTTAAAAATTCACCAGTTTGAATAATCAGAGATGTTGGTCCCCAATACTACAAACATGCACAACAATAACTTTCTGGTAAGGAGCAGTCCCACTGATTTCCGTAAATAAATAAAAACTTAGAGGAGTAGAACAAAGATGCAGACCTGTGGAGAACTCTTCCCGCAAAAAAAACCCTTATTAAGTTGATGACTCTTTGATGAATTTTTAGCTTTGCTCACTCTAGCAAACTAAGGCATACTGTTAAAGCGCCACATTTGGACATGGAAAACTGCTTGTACAGGACATCTTACCAAAGGAGAAAAAAACGATATAGGAAACACTCACACTGTACACAAAACCAGTGATTCTCAAGTGAGACCATCGTGAACTTTATGTCTGGCCACCATGACTTTTGAGCCACAGCAAAAATTTGTTTGGGACCCATTGCTAAGTTTATAAGAGATAATACGGAGGAATGTTCCGTGAGTAATAAAGGACAGTATAAAATGCATGATTCTTAAAGGGCAGTATAAAAGTGAATGTGATCACCTTGCCTTGAATTTCAAGATGAAGGACCTGATCCCACTCCCATTGATTTCAAAGGGGGAGAATCAAGTGCATGAAGACCAATGAATTATAAAAATGTAAAAAATGAAGATTCCAAAATGGCTAATTGAATTCAGATGAACGAGTGCACTTAAAACACCCTGGAGATTACAAACTAGTTGCTATTTTATGTCTAAAAAGGAAAACTATATGAAAGAAAAAATCCTAAGGCACATGTTCGCTTCTCAGGTGCTATTGTAAGAACTATGAACATTAGAATTACACTCTAAATAGGATCTGTTAGTTTGGGTCTTATTCTCTAGTGCTAAAAACCACAACATTAAATACAATTGTAGGTAATTTCAGATTAGCATCTGTTCAAACCATTAGGTGATACCTAAATTGATATCCACTCTATTGCTGTAATGTGTGTTTCAGTTATGCAACTGGCACTCTTCCCTTCCTCCCCTCCCCCACTTTCCAATAAATTTAAAATCCTAAAAATAATGTATTGTTGTGATTTTTAAATGGAATTTTCAGTGGTTTGGTTTTTGTAAAATTTCCAGTTCTTCATATATTTTCACACTTCCTGTATCTCTTTGTGTATAAGTGTATCTCTCTCTGCCTCTATGATGGATCCTAATATTGCACTCCTTCTGTAGACAAAATTTTCAGTGACTTTACTTGTAAGTCTGGGTACTGGCTAATATAAAGTAGGACAGAATTATATAGTTCTGTTGGTGTATCAGAAAAACTGGGCTTGATCCAGCAATGCAGCAATGGAACAACTCAGAAAGTTAAGCACATGCTTAAATGTTTTTCTGGATTGAGGCCTTGATATCTTTGTTTTTTTAATAGGGGACTGAGGAGGGTGTAAATGTTTGTAGCTACAAATGAATCTCATTACATCTAAACAGATAGCAATTCAAATTAGATGGTATGACTATGCTATTTTCCATCCATGGTTAATGCAAAGAGATGTGATAAAATAATTCAAACCTATCATTTTGCTAAGAGCAAGGAGTTTTATATTGTACAAATTAAAATATAATTTAGTATCTATGAAAGATACAGTTCTGTTTTGTTAATTATACTTGCTGTGAGCAAAATGAACATATTACTGTAAATTTTGTCCAATAAAACAATCCACTAAGTAATGCAATATGCAACACTAGTCTCTGATAAGGAATCATCTGTATTGTATTTCTCTTTAAAATACCATGATCATTCAATTTGACTTCAACACATTTGGTACATACCTCTCTGATTTGTATAACCTACATATTTTGACATTTTCCCTTCATGATAAGTGATGTTTTGATATTACATCCCAAACATAATTAACAAATTAACTCTTTCCAGAGAAAGAGTTCAACCAATAACATGTATTTCTCTTGCTTCCATTATAGCCACGCTGAAAAGTATAGACATATTGATGAATCAGTTACACAGTCTTTTTGATTATGCGGGTGCAGCTCATTTTTCTTACTGAAATGTTTTAGAAAGCAATCAGAAGTCATTGAAACCAATGAATTCACACTATTTATAGTCATTTATCAAAATGACTTGCTTTGAAGTGATCATTTTAGACAGTACATTTATAGTATTTAGGTTTTAAAAGCAGTTTCTTTTAAGGCACATCACAGACTACATGTATGATGGCATTTTATGTTCATTTAAAAAAATATAAATGGACATATAGCTATATTTACATACATCAACCTCTCTGCATATCTCTGCACTCTATACAGTCTTTATGTGTCAGATGTAAAAATATTTTTCATACTTAATACAGTAGTATTTTTAAATGGCATTAGTATTCAATACACAGTAGCATATCTTTATGTATTCACTTTTAATATATATTCATCTAGCCTAATAGATATCCCAACCCATTTAGATTGTTGCATATCTAATAGTTATGCTGTGAAGTTCTCCCCTGAATAGTAGGAGCTTTTCAGATTTTTCCCATTGAAATTCAGACTTCCTAAAATACTCAGAAAGTTAATTGCTTTCACATGAAATCCAGATTACACTTTGTCTCTCCAAGGTGCGTCTGGGCTCACATCTTTCCTAAAATCATGGATGTTTTAAGAAAATTTAGACACAAATAAGCTGACTTAGACAACCATTATAATAGCTTTGCATTTGTTACTTGTTTTATATCCTCTGTAAACAACACCTGTTATTTTACAATGGTGAAATTAAATGGCTTCAGAAGTCACAGGCAATTTATGAGAGGAAAAAAAATCCAAATTATACCTCATGAAAGAACTCGTACCATATAAAGCAACAACACATTTTAAGGATATTTTTCTTATTCATTGAATATGGTTTCATCTACCTCTCATTAACACTCAAATATCTTGGCTGTTACTGCATTTTAAAATAAATACATTTGTTTGCAGAATACATCATAATGTCGTGCCATCTTATTTTTATTACTGTTGTTGACATCAGAAATGTTTATTTGAAAGAAATGAACTCACAATGTTTAAAGGTCTGTGTGTATATCCCCTCATGCTGGTTTACGGTCCCACATTTGGGCCCAGGCAGGTTGACCTGCTGCATCCAGGAAGAGATGACTAAGAGGCATTTCCCACTCATCATATAATTCACAAATCTTTTATACAGAGTTGACAGTTTCTCCATGTTTATGCAGCAGTTTACTGAACATTATCTTCAGAAGTTATTTCCTAGCCTGCTCAGGCCCCAGTGTGGGATCCAAAATCAGTCATTCTACCTAAATAATTTCTATGGCACATTTAACCTTATTTTCTAAGCAAGGAACAAACTTATGACAAAGTATATAAAAAAAAGTTATTCCCCCTCTCCATTCACCTGTGTACAGGAGTATGAGACTTTAAAGAGTAATTTTTTTGGTGGACAAATAAAATAGCGTTAGTGTTCTTTTCCTCATTATTGTCATGGTAAAGATAAACATGAAAAATGCATGTCTTCACTGGGAAACTTTCATGACAATATTATAAGGGTGAATAAATATAGCATTTTTGGGAAATAAAAATAATGCATGTAGCTTTAATTGATGTGTTGGTTTCTTTAGAATAGACAATTGTCAAAACTCAACTTTATGAGTTAACATTTCTGATGTCAACAGTTTATATTAATGAAAGCTGGATACCGCAAAACTGGATTGGCCCCAAGGCTTATTTAGTTCAAAAACTGGGGACATGTTCAGAGCATAGGAATAGCTCCAAAATATTCGGTTGTCTTAAGTGGTAAATAGAGGTAAGAAAGTATCTCTCTAAATATGCACTAGTGCTTAATTAGCTAGTTTCTGATACTGCTGATGCTATACCAGAACAGCCTCTTTGTTTACTTATTAGCTATTTACTCTAAATTTATAATTAATTGTAAACATTTACTAGAGAAGTTTAAAAGTGGGGAAGGTGACTAAAAGTTCTCTAAATGATGAGTATTAAATAAAAAAGTCAGTTATGTTTTAAAAACATATGGCAATTTGATTCAGGAAACAAAAAGCATGATCCATCACATACATTCCTTGTTAAATATAGTAAAACGAACAGCAATTGCCGCCGGTAACGGCAGAAATACACTGACTGCCCTAAAAAATGAGATTTGCTGCCATAAATTACACTGATATCAAATATTCAGCACAAAAGTTCAGATTAAAACAAAAGAATGGGGTGGTAAAATATTGTGGTCTGAAAACAATATTATTCTAAAATAATGAAAATATGGTGACTATTGTGTCATTGTCTAAAGAGGCTTGTTAGATCAAGCCATTCAGAATACATGAACATAGCTGATATTTTTTCGGGGACGGGGAGGGGAAGTTGTATGCTGTACTATGATTATGGGGCTGTGTACAGGCATTGTCTTAGAAAGTTAACTCCAGACTATGTTGTTATATCAGCATGATCATGATTAAGGGTTCAACCTAATGCCCATTAAAGTCAATGGAAAGATTCCATTGACTTCAACAGAATCCCACCTAATGCCCATGGATTTGTGTGTTTGCATTGCAAAATACGGAAAGCAAAATCAACATTTCCTAGTATTGTGAAGCACAGATGTGCTTTCTTCTAATTTTCTACATTTGTAAATGACTGACAAGTTTACTGATCCCCCTGACAACCCAGCATAAAATTACTTCCCTTCAAAAACTCAGGTTAAAAAAAAAAATCTAATATTCCTCAGACCTCACATGATCAAGATGCAAGTTTGCTTTAAAAACACAGTGAAGGTATAATTGCAAATAAAACTGTAAGTGTCTGTGAATGACAGATTTTTATATTTCAGAGAACTTATTTCAGCCTATATAGTAACAGTAAGTAAAATGCTACAAACCTATCTTGATTTATTGTAAAACTTTCCTAGTGTAACTGACATGGAGAACTGCAAAGAAGAAAATATAATGTAACTGCAAAAAGAAGTTTAAAAATGAGCAAACTTTCTATAACTTTTAAAAATCTGATTAATGACATTTCAAGTGAATCAAGATCATGGTTCCAATTGTCAACTTTGGCAAATATCTGGAAAATCCTTTTATTTTCTCTTCACGAGTAGAAAACAGCTTTGTTGATATGTCTGCTCTTGCATTTTCAATATTTTGAATGTACAATAAAAATGTCATCAATTGTAACTATCGTATTGCCCCTTGATCATTGTCTTTGTTAGTATGGGATTTTGTGACAGTTTCTTTCCCTACTTTGAGAACCCAAATCTGTTCAGCTGTGGGATATAAAACTCAAAGTATAATAAAGCTTCACCCTTCTGTATAGGCTGAATATACCCATATCCCAGGTCCCCTTCTTAAAAAAACAAAAACAGTGAATCAAAAGTCCAGCAAAATCTTCCTCAAAGCCCAAGCACATGAAATGAAATACTAAGCGTTGTAAAAATGGGATGCACTGCAGGGTGATTTATAAATTCCAACTCATGTCCCATAATGAATTATATTCTATATTATACACACGCTCTATACAGGACACGCACCCTAGAATGCAACACATACTTAGCATTCATGAGAAAAGTTCCAGTTCTAAGAAAAAGTTTCCAAGGATTGTGCAAGCGTTCAGAAGTATGTTTCACTGGCTCAAAAGGGGAATGGGGGTGGGAAAGAGCAGGGCTATCTTGAAACAGAGGGGAAGGAGGGAGGAACCACAATACCAGATGCTAAATACTAATCAAACCTACAAACGTTTCCCCTCCTGACCGTAGGCAACTGCTCACAATTGATTTCACGGTCTATCACGTGCTCACTCTGTTCCATGCTCCCGCTAAACTTGCGTTATGATGGAGACATCGAGCGCAGGCTTTAGTGACTCTCTGAAGCCTGCTGTCCTCAGAGACCGGCTTGGAAGAAAGGGGCCTTAAGGCGGGGAAGCGCAGTCCCCCCATCAAGCCCAGGGTTTCTCTCCAGACCCCCGCTCCCCCGGAGCAGCCCCCCGCGCGCGCCCCGCACCCGCACCCGCACGAATAGCAAAGGACGAGCCTTTACCTGAGCTGTCGCTTTTCCTTTTGCCGGACCTCTTCTCTGTTTCCACTGGGGACAGCGCCTGCCTGCCATAGTCCCCGGGAGCACAGGCAGCCCCCGTCGGGGTATTCGTGCCCAGGCTGGAGGAGTTTGAACACAGGACTGGGGGGCTACTGCCCAGCTCCGGGGGACCTCCTGAGTCGGGCTGCAGGCAGAGGCTGTGCCTGGCAGCGGCGGGGGGAGAAGACATCTGAGGAATGTGCCAGTTCGTCTGCAACGCCTGGTGGTGCTGCTGCTGCTGCTGGTGGTGATGGTGGTGGTGGTGGTGGTGATGGTGGTGCCCTCTGTGATGCTGGCTGGCAAACATGCCCTCTTCATTGGGGTATCCCGCTATGATGCACGAGGAGGAAGAAGTAGACAGCTCGGGGTAGGACATATGGTCAGTTCTTCCATGCAGGGCGAGAGAAGACTGTGAGAACGGGTGCAAGCCCTGTGCGGTGGCATGAGGGCTGCGCAGGCAGCCAAAGAGTGTGTGATCCATGGCATGCAAGTCTCAGGTTCCAGGCAGGAGAGTTTAGGAAGGATCCAACTCCACCACCCTTTGTCAACTTGCACTGTAAACAGATAGAGCTTGGTTGGGGATTTTTTTTTCCAAAACGGCAACGACACACTTTTCAGCAGCAGAGCTCAGATAATCCAGGTCTTTAGCCCTAGTGGCCAGTCTCCGTTGCATTAAAAACACATACACACACACACACACACACACACACACTCGACCTCGATGAGCTTTCTCAGAGCTACTCAGATGTCAAGAAGTGGGAGAGGTTAAAGCCAATAGAAGGTGGTCCCAGAGAACTGCTTGCAGGGGGAAGCGGCTCGGAGAGGTTATAAATACAGTAGTGTGTAATGTGAGCTGGGGGCTGGCTTAGCAACACAGCGACTGACCACATGCACAAACTCCCTCCAAAACTCCAGCACAGTCAGCGAGCCGAGCCCTTTGCAGCAAGACGCTGCAGCCCTGACGGGCAGCTCATCCCTGCCTGACACAGGCGGCGGGAGAAGACGTTCCCGGCGGGGCCTGGGGCGCGCAGCACATGAAAAGCCGCAGCTCCGGAGAAGTAAAAGTGACACTTCATTGCACGGCCCAGCCCCACCCCCACTGTTTTCTCCGTACATCTGTGAACACGCGGCCCGGTTTCAAACGGGCAGGGGGTCGCCCTCTGATGTAGGCTCCATGCAGGGCTGGCGCCCCGATGCTTCCTCAGCTCCTCCTCCCCATCAATTGCACTTCGCAGCCGGATTTGGCCCCCCTCTGGTCCTGATCACGGGCTGGCGCTCTCTTTAATGAGTGTTTCCTTACGAGCCGTGGTGTTTATGGGGAAGGGCAGGTGGAGTTCAGGACCTGCAGGGGATTGTCCTTCTCCACAATAAAGCGGCCCCTTTCCCCAGGGGGAAGGGGGTGTTTGAGGGGAGAGGAGCACGACAAGGGGTATAGGAGGAGGCAGCTTCAAATCCAAACCTCCAGGCATCCTCACCTGCAGTCCCAGGTGTACTGTCAACAAACGTCCCCCTTGATTTCCTTTGGAAGTTCCTCTGTAAACAGGATTTTTTTCCCCCTAAAACGACCAGAAAGTATCTTGTTTCGGCACTAGAGCAATGATCAGTCCCCCGCAAGGAACTAAGCGCAGATGGGAATAGCAGCCGGGTTATCATTGATAAAATGAAACTGCTGCAAATAACCACACTGGCTGCTGGCACTTCAATTCCCTCTGATTAATAAATTACAGCAAGAGACGTGTCACTCACTTCTTCCGCTCACATGGCGCATCTTCAGCTGCAAATATGATGTCTTAAAATATTAAAAGTATTAAGCACAGATACTTCTGCACTTGCGCTTGGTGCAACGAGATCTGAAAGGTTAGGGCGTTTGTTTTAAAATGAAATGACCGGCAGTTAATGAGCTGCAGAAACAGGTCAATGAAAGACAACAGTTCCCTGCTTTCTGCCATTTCAAAACAGGATCTCAAACCACTTTCTAGTCTCTGCATCTGGAAGTTTGTTTTGTTTCACTTGGTTGTTGTTTTCATTGTCTCAGGTGTCTGGAAAATTTTAAATATGCTTTTGAAATGGCTCATGGAATTAATGGTGACAGCAAACATGACAGTCAGTTGGTTTAAATTAAAGTGTTATTGATCAACAATCAAGTGATGATCGGTACCATAAATATTTCCCTTTCTTAAACCCTCGTTCTTCCCCCCCTAAATTCCGAGACCATTTGGTTCCTGCAATTTAAGTCTAAATTCTTAGGTCCATGTGTGAAAGATAAAATGAATGTCAATTGCTATTGGAAAAAATCAGGAATTGAATGAGATTTGCAAGACCTAGTTTCTTAAACGGAAATTGAGCCCTATTTTGTGGGAAATTAGTTTTGCAGACTTTCTTAAAAAAAAACCTAAAACTTTTGTTCAGCAGCTGCTCCACTTTTCCCTGCAGTTTCAGAGTGAGCTGGAACCTGCAGCAGTCTTTAAACGGTAAGATTTTCCCCTCCCCCTTTTTAAAAATCTGATGTTTTAAAAAATTGTTCTTAAGTCAGTTTTCTCTGTAACAAAGAAACGTGTTTTAAACGTGTGGTGTCCAGAACGTGAGCGTTGCTGTGGCTGTGACTTTCCAAAACTTGCTATTTCTTCAGAAAAAAAAATACACAGTTACCACACCGATGAAGGATTTTGTGCTCTTCATTGTGCTTATCGTTTCAATGTGTGCGCTAATATTAAAGGAAGAGTACAAAGAAAATGCAATGGCTGCACTATTATTTGTTTTGTTAGTTCCCAGTGCTGGGAAAACAGACGTGTTGTCCATAAGGAATATCCTCAGATATCTCAGTTATTATTTAATGAGTCTATTTACAAAGTACTGTGCTTTGAGTTTTAGGTTGTTTTGCGAGATAAATCCAAGTTGCTAGAATAGGCACTTTATTGATAAAAACAAAAAACCGCAGAGGCAGTTTTTGTTTTTTACATTAAAACGGTCTCTCCTGAAATAAACAGCTGAGGATAGATGAGTTTTGTTTCAGGTAACTTGTAAATAACGATTAAGCACAGTTCCTTTCATTTCTAATAGGTGCAACTTCCCTTTACGTGGCCAGTGATTGGGCTGAGTTCTCTTCCACAGTGTCAGATGTTAACATGTCCTGAAGTTTCTTACCAACCTGTTCCTGTCAATCAGTCTCTGGAAATGTGGAACAAGGAGTCTTGGAGGGGAAAAAATAGAAATGCAGAGAGGGAGACCGACACAGTTTGAGCCATAAAATATCCAAGCAGTTGAAAAGGGGTTAGAAAAATTATTGTTCCAGATCAAATGCAATAAGAAAAATGTTTTTTTAATTCTAGACGTTTGAGGGACACTGGTACAATTTCTCTACAATAAAAAGCAAATAAGTGAAGCACAATGAGAGGAAGTGGGGGGGAAAAAAGGAAGATTAAATTTCCAAAAGAAACACAAGTCAGAGCCAAATAGCATGGGGGGGGGGGTGTAAAAGAAGAGGATCCCAAAGGTGAAAAGAAGAGGGAATAATTGAAAACTCTTTAGTTGTCATGCAATTACTCCTGCTGTATTTCAGAATCAATTATGATTACTGGTGACTAAACTTTAGCTGGTTCTACCTCTCCTAATCAAAACATGAGTTCTAAAACAAAGTGTTGCAATTTTTTCAAGTTTTTAATGGCAGCAAACAAGAATGTGCTTGCTCCATATGAAAATATAAAATATTTTCGAGGCCATTATGCTTCACTTTTAAACAATGAAAGCAAACACAAACATATGTAGCCAACTTTAAAACAAATTAGTAATTTACAACATTTACTGAAATTTACAAGAATTAAGGCATTACCAGATATGATAAATAATGTATAGATTTATTACAGTCACTCGCACAATCTTCCAGTTTCAGTTAATTAAGAAAAAATAGTTTTAAATGAAGAGAATTCTAATACAAAACTTTTTATTGAAGTAATTCTGCAAAGAAATGTGCCTGGTCATTGGACTTCTACATTATTGGTTGGATCCATGTTATAGTTTCTATAATACCTAGCTGATCTACATATCTGAGAAAATCATGAGTTAAGTCAGTGCAACCAAATTTGCCCAAAGCTTCTAATGCCCAGGGAAAAAAATAGAATGTTTTAGAGATATGAAAACAGCAAACCATCTAGCTCATAAAACAGTTGGACCCAGCACCATTTTAGATGTCATTTATGCTCTTCTAAAGTAGGTTAATGCTTGCATCTGTTTTTTTAATTTTAGTTTGATTTATTGTAAAAAAAAAAAAAGGATATGAAAAATGACCCAAATGTAAAATTTCTTTTGCATCAACTTCTGAACTGCAGTTCAGCCTCTCATATCAGAGGTTATATCCATTATCTCCCTGAATATTTAGGCTACACTGATAACTTTTTTAATGATGATAGCTCTGCTGTTAATTGGGAAAGTTACACAATTGTGTGGGGCTGCAGTCTAGTCATACATCTGTATTACAGTAAAATCAGATAAATGGAAACATTATAGGGCCAGATCCTCACTTGGTGTAACTTGTCCTGGCTTCATTAAAGTCAGTGCAGCTATGACAATTTTCACCGGCTGAGGATCTGACCCTTAATGTCTAAATGTAAAGCTTAAGAATTATTTGTTTATTTTAGTAATAGATTTCATTGTACCCAAGGGTTATCAAAGTGAAATGACTTTTTATTGTGCTGTATATGTTTAATGATCATCAATGTATTTTTTCACAGTAGCTTGGTCAAACCAGGCACCATTATTTTAACATTGCAGCTAATACAGATGTTTCACAACAGATGTTTATTTTCGGGGGGCAGGGAGGAGATTCTGCTTAACTCCCCCAGAGGCAATATTTATTTGCTTATATTGATCCCTGTCCTGCAACAAAGAGCAACAGATATAATGGTTGAAGTAATATTGCCATTGATTAATACATAAAGATGCTGTGTTGCCTATAACTGAATCTTTGCCCATAAAATGAATAATTTGTTGACCTGAGAACCAATGAATCCCTTTGTAGAGTTAAAAGGGGATAAAGATCCCATTTAGCATTCATAAATCTAGAATATGCTTTAAAATTTTCATTGTAGCTAATTGTAAAAGCAATTTTTTGGTAAGAAAATGCCAGCTCCATAAACCATAACACACAACCTAAACATTGTATTTTTGGGGAGTATTATTGGGATGTATTACCATTAATATTTGCATGTGCCATAGTATAATGCTTGTCAGACAATTTTTTGGGGGGAAGCAAACAAAAACTCTCTACAGAATATCTATAAAACCATGGAGCATGGATCTGTATTTACTAATCCATCTTCCAAATAGACTTGAATTTTGTTCTAATTTTCATGATCTCCAAGCATTAAAATTGTTACGCTATGACAATACTTTAGCATTTTTCATAAAAGTTGTGCTAAACTGTAAGGCCCTCACTGAAAGTGATTTACAAGTATGTATTAAATCATTAAAGTTTATTACAGGACAATCCATTCAGTAAAGCAAAATATCTTATTTTTTATTTAAAATACATTTCCTATTTTTTAAAAACATGTTCATGATATATAAGGCTTCCCATCTTCACTTTGAAGTTTGTCATTTCTTTGGAGTTTAAATCGTCACCTTTTGTCACACATCGGATGTTCAAACCTCAAAACTAATTCTTTTAAAAACAGGGATGGGGAGTTTTATTTTATTTTAATTTTTTTTGGTTTTTAAGTGAATAATTTATTGGTGCCAACATTATTGTCTTGTACAATATCCTCTTATTTCCAGATCTATACATTATATTGCAATTTACTGCTTGATTTTCTCTTTAGCATCATCTCAGGTCTGTAAATTTTGTGTATTTTAGTTTGTATAATACTATACAGCCTTGTTAATATTTAGACATGTATTCAATATGCATGTATAGGCAAGTGAATGATTCATTAAAACAATATTTTTGATAACTGCATATTTTGACACAGTATATACACATTTAATGCTTTTGCTGAAACTATATTACTGAGGAACTCAAAGTAATTTTGTATATTATGCAGTTTTTTTATTCGTCTGCTTGGGTTTGGGATTTCAGTTTTTACAGCTTTTGAAAAAGACATTTTATTGGAGCCCTCATTTAAAAAAAAATATTGAATCATGGTGGATAACTCAATGTATTTTGAACACATTGTATGTGAACCAGTACTTATTGCATTGTGCATTTAGTGTATATTTTGTATCACAAGAAATTAACAAAAATCTAAATTACAGATGGCTGTTATGATAAATATTTGTATGTCAAATATTTTGACATGAGATATATATATCTCTTTAATGGATAAAATATGCAGTTTACCCAAGTTACATATATAAGCTTAACTACAGAGGAACATTATCAGTATTTAAAAGTTTCTGGTGCTGTTGTTCAGCTGATTTTTTTTCAGGCATTGTGGGACCAAGGACGGGGCACATTTCATAATTTGCTTCTCTCAGTTAGGGGAATTTAGCAGTGCAATGTGTGAGTGACCTTATGCCACTAATCTCATACATTGCTTACAGGCTAAAGAGAAGTACTATAGCCCCTACCTTGTGTCTTCCTGCTCATTCACACTGTTAATTGCAGGAGTTTGAGAAAGGAGAAATATGGACCAAGAATAAATAAGTAAAATACCTAAATGTTACCAGCTATTGGTTAGATTGTGAACTCTTCAAATACAATTATCACTAGCTGCACAGGGGTATTTTATTATTCGTATCACTGTAGCATCTAAGAGCCCTAGTCATGGACCAGTACCCCACTGTGCGAGGTGCTGTAAAAGCACAGGACAAAGATTTTGGCCCATAAGAGCTTATGCTCTGATCCTGCAATCTGCTCTGCATGGGCAGATCCCTGGGGCCTCCTGGAGCTCCACTGGAGTTTTTACTAAGTGGAGTCAATTGTGGGATTGGAACCTAACTAATAATCACTACAGGGAATAAATTCCGAACAAGGGTATGTGTGTTTTTACACATACTTGCCTCATCTATTCCAACACCAATGTCTCTATGTTAGCTGCAGACATTGGATGGGGGAAACACATTATGAACAATAGTTTGTTTAAACATATAGCATATACATTAACTTTTGAAGATACAGCCTATGCCTAACTGCATGCAAGATTCTTATTGCCTTGAGCACTAATTGTTCATAGTCTCATTAACTTGGGAACCAATAACATGAGCTTAATTACATTACATTACTTTTTTTAATGTTATTTTTAGATACTCTGGTGATGGTTTGCTAAGGTAAAAAGTTAGAGCTGGATGCCATTTCCCTAAGAAATGCATGGCAGAACTTTCTTCTGTTTCTAGGACATCTAATATGAGGTGTGCAAAAAGAGCTCAATCTGCAAATGCCAGAATTCTAAATCATCTCTGCATTTTGGAGGTTCTGATGCAGCAAAGCTCTTTAAGCACATGAGGTGTCCCATTGGAACCAAATAGACTACTAGTCTTTGTAAGTTCTGACTTCAGTACTGGGCAAACTGGTTGAAACTATAGTAAAGAACAAAATTGTCAGACACATGGATGAATGTAATTTGTTGGAGAAGAGTCAACATGGTTTTTGTAAAGGGAAATCATGCCTCACCAATCTATTAGAATTCTTTGAGGGGGTGGACAAGCATGTGGACAAGGAGGATCCAGTGAATATAGTGTATTTAGATTTTCAGAAAGCCTTTGAGGAGGTCCCTCACCAAAGGCTCTTAAGCAAAGTAAGCTGTCATGGATAAGAGGGAAGGTCTTCTTATGGATTGGAAACTGTTTAAAAGATAGGAAACAAAGGGTAGGAATAAGTGGTCAGTTTTCAGAATGGAGAGAGGTAAATACAGGTTTCCCCTGGGGTCTGTACTGGAACCAGTACTGTTAAACATATTTATAAATGAGCTAGAAAAAGGGGTAAAGAGTGAGGTGGCAAAATTTGCAGATGATACAAAACTACTCAAGATAGTTAAGTCCCAGGCAGACTGCAAAAAGCTAGAAAAGGATGTCTCAAAACTGGGTGACTGGGCAACAAAACGGCAGATAAAATTAAGTGTTGATAAATGTAAAGTAATGCACATTGGAAAATGTAATCCCAACTATACATATAAAATGATGGGGTCTAAGTTAGCTATTACCACTCAAGAAAGAAATCTTGGAGTCATTTTGGATAGTTCTCTGAAAACATCCACTCAATGTGCAGCGACAGTCAAAAAAGCAAACAGAATGTTGGGAATCATTAAGAAAGAAATAGATAAAAAGATAGAAAATATTGCTTCTGTATAAATCCATGGTATGCCCACATCTTGAACATTGTGTGCAGATGTGGTCGTCCCATCTCAAAAAAAAAAGATATATTGGAATTGGAAAAGGTTCAGAAAAGGGCAACAAAAATGATTAGTGGTATGGAAAGGCTGCCATATTAGGAGAGATTAATAAGACTGGGACTTTTGAGCTAGGAAAAGAGACGACTAAGGGGGGATAAGATTGAGGTCTATAAAATCATGACTGGTGTGGAGAAAGTAAATAAGGACATGTTATTTAATCCTTCTCATAACACAAAACTAGGAGTCACCAAAGGAAATTAATAGGCAGCAGTTTTAAAACAAAAGGAAGGATTTTTTTTTCACACAACGCACAGTCAACCCGTGGAACTCCTTGCCAGAGGATGTTGTGAAGGTCAATACTATAAATCGTTTTTTTAAAAAAAAACCCAGATAAATTAATGCCCAGGATGGGCAGGGATGGTGTCCCTAGCCTCTGTTTGCTAGAAGCTGGGAATGGGCAACAAGGAATGGATCACTTGATGATTACCTGTTCTGTTCATTCCCTCTGGTGCACCTGGCATTGGCCACGGTCAGAAGACAGGATACTGGGCTAGATGGACCTTTGGTGTGACCCAGTATGGCCGTTCTTATATTTAAGTTAGGCATGTGCTTTTGTGTCTTGACTTGAGTCCTAAATTTGTTGATCCTTTGGAGGAGTACCTATATCCTCCAGAAATGTATTTTTTAGATTATTCCCACATTGTCCCTAAATAGACTATTGTTCACTCAAAACTTTGAATAGATAGTAATGCATATACTCTACTAGCACCTGAAATGGACACACTATGATATCTGTGTCACTTCTTTTGCTTTAATAGTCAGTGCACTTGGACATCCTCAGAGGGAACATCAACAGGCATGACTCTGGTTTATGTAAGCTATTTGGGTCAGGCATTGTTTATATATGCTGATGTACATATATGTACAGTGCCAGCATCAGGGCATAATGATCCTATCTGGGGCCTTTAGGCACAACTGTAATACAAATAACATGATTCTACACAAATTTCAGATACTTTGGGACTCAAATGCAAAACCCAACACTTAGGGACATTGTCCAGATTTGTGCAATTCCCTTGAGCACTGTGTGTCCATGGGGTCATTCATACATATTGTTGTAGCACATATATAACAGATTTAATTTCTCATTAATAAGTAATCAGAGGATATTTCAATATAAGCTACTAAAATACAGCAAACTAAAAATATTTTCCATGTATTTAACTGTTTCAAAATGCCATGTGCAAGAGAGAACAACAAAAAGGAACTAACTCATAACATATGCAACTCCTGTTTGTGCAAGATTAGTATATGCCCCTAAATCTAGATTGCAGCATCTGGTGGTGCATAACATGCCTCTAATGAAAGGAAAAGGCATGAGAAACACCAGCATTTTGGCTATGTTGTACTGAATGCTGTGGCATTTGCTTCATGTCACCAAATACTGCAGCTCTTTCTATAAAAGTAATATAGCACACCGGTCAAGTAAATTGCTTTGAGGGCATTTGGGATTTCCCCACCAACAAACTTGTTATAAGCAGCAGGAACTGGCTGCAATATGGTGGTAAATTATTATTTACAGTAAAATCTTGTTTATCTAACCTCTTAATTTGAAACAAGAATTTGAATTAAAATGTCCAATAATTGGATGCATTATTCTTATACAAACTCCCAGGTGTACAAATAATTTTTGCTGTCACCAAAACTTTTCAGATAAAATTTGCGCTGTATATTTGCTAATCCTTCATTGGGTTAAGTTCTTTGGATCCTACAGTGTCCTAGAATTACTTATTCTCAAAATTCTACTAAATCTCCATTACTAGCCTACTGTATACTATGAGTAAAATCTAAAATAATTCAGCCCTGAAATGTCTTCTATTATAAAATGTCTTAAACTTGACCCTGCAAAGTGCTGAGCCCTTTCTACTCACATTCATTTCACAGGAGACCCTCAGCCCTTTAAAGTGTCAGCCCCATAGTTAAAGTGTAATAGAAATTTAAAAAAAATCAATTAAACATAATTACTATTTCAGAGTGATTTGAAGACACATACTGAAAACTGCATTTTAACATGAAAATGTTAATAAAAAGTCCAGCAGCTAAGCTGCTTTTATTAATACATTAAAGAAGTGATCCTGAATTTCCTGCACACCACAAAATCCCAGTGAGGTCTTATTGCTGATATCAGATTTATGGACGTGCAAAGGTTTGCAGGATCAGATCTCTAATTTTGGCATTTTCTTTAAATTTACCTTTATTAATCAACTCAATTCTATGACCCTATAGAGAAAAGCATTACGGAAAGGGAGTATCCATGTATGCTACTGATTTCTATTTATAGAAAATGCAAATGCCTAATTAATCTTTGAAAATCACATTGTTAAATTGTATATATAAAATCACACACACACACACACAAGTGTTCACACATACAAAAAATATGCCAGCATCTCACTCTCTTAAAAAACCTATTGTATGATTAAAACAAACTATGTTGGGTCTATTCTCTTCTTAATAGTAATGAGTTGTTACATAGGCACACTGTGCAGCAGAAAACAAACCTTCTGAAATTAAAAATGTTACTCTGTACCTTCAAGTATGGGAACTGTCAGAGTAAGCACAGAGTAAGTATACAGGTTACCCAGGAAAAGCAACTCTCACTTACTCTGTGAAGCATTATCCAAATTATCTAATGTAACATCCTGTAAAACTGTACACTGGTCCCTAGCATAGCACTGAACTGTCGAAGATAAAAGATTACAGATAAGGTGCAACAAACTTCCAAGATTCCAGACTGTAACAAAGAGAAGTTCAAAACTGTTTGACATTTTAACCTGCTAAATGTCGAGTTTGGCACTCGTTTTCAGGGGTTTAGATCTAGCCTTCTCTTATGCATGTAGAGTCCTTCATTGTATATGACACACTGCAGCTATGGTAACAAGATTCTTTTTTTAAAATATACCTTGATGTTGAGAGTATTTGGTTCTAAAAATAAGTCATACATCTCATTTCTGATATGTGAGGCATGGCATGGATCCAGAGGTGAGTGCAATAAATTTACCCTGTACAATCTGTAGTCAACCAAACCTTTCCAGACTAGGTCCCATAAATATGAACCTGCATTGTTTGTTTGTTTTATATTTTTTTTAAAGTTTCCTTTATTGGTATTCATAATACTTCATACCAAATGTAAGGAAATAGCCATATCACATTAAACTCAGGGATATGCTTTCACAGTCATTTATTGTGTAAAGCTAGCAAACATTTCCTGGCTAACAATTTAGAGTCCATAAATTCCACCCTAACACTACTTCCGTAGCTAGATGCAATGCACCATACACGAGGGTATTAGCTCAGTCTCTCTCATCCGGAATGGGTGGATTAGAATTGAAAAGTCCTCATCCCGCATTATAGCACCACGTATCTTGAAAGTCTATCCAATATGCTTCTCTCAGATCTGTTTGGTGGATCACAACTCAAATGCTGCTGTCTCTGGCTATTTAATCTAGCAATATTTCTGAAGTGTCTACCAAGAGAGCATGATGTGCCAATATCTCTTTGGTATCAAAGGGAGTTCCACACACATACAGAAGGGAGAATGGAATATCAGAAACAAGGTCTACCATGCAAAGCAGATTTGTGGGGGACATTTTACTCTTAGGTTGAAGGTGGGGAAGAAAGGAAAGGGTAAAATTTCAACTTTAGAGGAACTAATTCTATTCATGATTCCCAGGTTTCCTATATAACTAGTTAACCATTGTTATTGAACCAGCTCAGCAACATCTTCAAAGGTATTGGGTCTGTTAGTATTTCCAGTAATTTTTCTCTAGTCCTCTTGTTTAGGTGTTTATAGAATGAGGGATTATTAAGGGAACAGTTGACCTATAAAGATTATTGGAGGGTCGAATTTTCTCTCTAGTTCTCGCAATGTGTGTATGTTGATGTATACTGGAGGAAAAAAATCTTAGACTAAATAAAAATCATATAAACTATTTGAGTTTGAAGAATTGTCATCAAGTGGCCACATTCAAAACACAAATAGCTTGCATGAAAGGGTTAGTATATCATATGGTGAGCTAGTAGTTTCCCCATTACAGGTACTGTAAATATTATTATTATTATTATTCACATTACAGCAACATTTTCCAGACTTTCTGATTGAAAACAAAGAGTTAGCAAAAAGTGTGGATTGTTGCCAAGGTTTCAAAGAGTGACTTGAAAGGGTTCAGTCACCATTAGCTTTACCGTTTTCAGAGATTTGGGGTTTTTAATTTGTTTGTTTCCACCCTGACCCCAAGAATTCTCTGTCCTAGAAGGTATTTTCCGGTGCAGGATCTTTACTTTTTTTCTGGCTAGATATTGCAGCTTTGGTGAGAATTATCAAAATATTTTTTTTGGAAACACTAGATCTTGGCTTGCATGAGAGGGGAGAGGCTCGAAAAAAGAAGGATTTTATTCTCCTGATACTGAATATCTTGCTTTTTCCTTGCTGCTTTTAGAAAGTCTCCCTCCTTATATCAGACATGGCTTCTATAAATGTGCACTGGCTTTGTTCACTGCTCTCCATATAGACATTCCACAGCCCCTTTCCAAAAATAAACAAAGCTTTTTTTTTTTTAATCACCAAGGTTTCTAGGAACAAAAGCAACTATGTCCACCTTTCAGTGCTAGGAGATGATCAGGTTAATTTTTAGGATTGCATCTGATTTTTCTCTCCAAATTCTCCATTGTCATAGTGCTTATCAACACACATCACAAGAGATCTTCATCTCGTATACCTAAAGACGCCACTCCACAACCTCATTCTGCACCGCTCCTGCATCTGTCAGCCATTGGAACTGGCCAAGAGTCTTTCTATATTATTCTCAAGAGAGGTAATTTGTGGCCTGCGATTTGTTCTACTTAATGTGTAGTGATAAAGGCCTAGAGCCAGAAAAAGACTTGAGAACATTTTTAACTTATGTAGTTCAGTCCTTTGCTGGCTCTGGGTCCTAGTCTGCTTCCCTTCAGTTTGCTCATGAGGAAAGAAAGAACAAAGATTTATACCCAAATTGTTCAGCACAGATCCAATATGTCTCAGTCAATGTCTCAAGGACCGTCTTCACTGGTGAGAGGGTATTTTACTAGCCATGGCCCTGAACCACAAAGGGACTTAGGCACTGCAGTGCTAAATTTACGCCCCTAGAAAATCATTGGAACAATATTGGGATCCACAAATCCTGAATTAGGCACCTAGGTTCCCTATATAATGCATGGAGAAAGATAGATGCCTGAGAATAGGCTCCACAAAAGACAGCATGCTAGGTGGCTGCCTGCCTATGGCTAACCAATGGCAAATAACGAGTGGGATGGGTCCTAAGCCCCATCCCTCTCATGGAGTTAGGCACCTTATTCTTGGAGTCAGACAGCTTAGATGCCTAAGCTGTTTCTTGCAATAATGTGTTATGTGCCTGCCTCGCCTCATCTCAGCTCACACAAAAAAAGGGGGGGGGAGGGGGCTGGTGGTGGTGCTAGGGTGACCAGATGTCCCAATTTTATAGGGACAGTCCTGATTTTTGGGTCTTTTTCTTACATAGGCTCCTATTATCCCCCACCCCCTGTCCTGATTGTTCACACTTGCTGTCTGGTCACCCTAGGTGGTGCCTACCTTATAATGATTAAGACCAGTGGCTAGAGCACTTGAATATGGGAGACCTGGGTTCAGTTCCCGCCACTGCTTGCTAGGAGACCTCTGTTCAAATCCCTTCTTCCCATCTCTCAGGAGATATTGGGATATTCTGATATGGGTTTCCCTCAGTCTTTCTTGTTTAAGCTGTTTAACTCTGTATAAATACTTAATTAAATCATTGAGCAAGAGAGAGAATGATTCATAGCATGGGCGTTAGGGACCACACTCGATAGGTAGGAGACCACTGTTCAAATCTTTTCTGCCCATCAGGCAGTCTCCATCCTCCCAGATTGCACAGGCTATCAAAGCCACCTCGCACCTGTACACTAACCTTACAATCCAAATGAGACCAAAGTATTCCCATCTACAGGAGACTAGACTATTATGTGCCACGGGCACAGAAGAGGAGGGACTGAGGTGTACCAGTGCCCCAGGCCCCCGCAATGGCAGGGAACTGATTAAGTGAGAGACACCCAGATAATCCTGGCAAGTGACTCAAACCCACACCCTATAAAGGAAGGCAAGAACCCCTCCCAGGGTCACTGCCAATCTGACCTGGGGGGAAAAGTCCTGCCTGACTCCACATAGGGCGATCAGTTAGACACTAAACATGTTGGCAAGAACTAGCCAGCCAAGAGAATACTCAATGCCACTTCAGAGCCGTGGCCCACTCCACCCCCAATATCCCATCTCCAACTGTAGTCATGTCCTGATACATCAGAGGAAAGAGATAGAAAACCCTTCCCGAAAACCCTTCCCTCCTGGTGCCTGGCTGAAACTCTGAAGCATGAGCTTTAGGAACCCAGGATATAGGCCAGAAGTGAGCCCCACGGCTGCTGAGCCCTCCCATCACAAACAACCGTTATACAGTTGCACTCCAATTTTTTTCCAGCGCTCTTAAAACTAATTAAGTTGTTTACCCCCACAGCTCCCACTGGGAGGCTATTCCAGAACCACACCCCTCTGATGATTAGAAACCTTCTAATTTCCAGCCTGAATTTGTTCATGGCCAGTTGATATTCATTTGTTCTTGGGTCAACACTATTCTTGAGCTTAAATAGCTCTTCACCCTCCCTGGTATTCACCCCCCTAATGTATTTATAGAGAGCAATCATATCCCCTCTCAGCTAGACTAAACAAAGCAAGATCTTCCAGTCTCCTCTCATAAGACCCTCCATTCCCCTGATCATCCTAGGGTGAGGCACTAGTGCACATGCCCAGAGGCAGAAAGTTAGGTGCTTTGGGAACCCTTACCATTGAAATTTAAACACTGAGTGAGTTTAGGCACCTACAGGGTTAGGTGGTAGCTTAGTGGGGGTTTTGTGGATCACAGTGGTGCCTAAAACTGGAACACAGGCACCTAAATTTCAGATTTAGGTGTCTAAATCCCTCTGTGGATGTGGGCCCATGTCCATTCAATCCTGGGTTTCTCAAAGTGTTCCGAGTAGTATGAATGTTCTCTGTAAGTGTTTTTGCTGTTTACATTTAGGCATCATTATGCTGATTTTTCCATCTCTCTTTCAGTTTGAGTAATCCCAGGACCCAATAAGAAATGCAACCAATGTATTTCATGCACATTAAATGGTAGGAAACGTTTCTGCTTACAAAATGCAACTAGTTCCTGTCCACTCAGGCTCCCTCTCACTTTATCATTTTAAAGCCAAATATATTGATAATTCATTAATGTCTCAACATGTCTTTACTCCCTTTCAAAAGTGTCACACATACCTCTGGCTTTATTCACAATTGATTATTACCAAAAAAAAAAAAAGGTTGTTGGCATAGGATCAGTATAAGTGGGCAATATACCATACAGTGGAAGATTAACACCTGTATTCTTATTAATTTATTTTAGTGTTAGAGATTTAATATTTATTATTTGTAGTATTTCAGTAGTATTGAAATTGTGCTATGTGTGTGTACAGTAAGACAGTTCCACCACAATGAGCTTTTAGTCAAAATATATTTTTACCCTCTGTCCTGTAAAGTCCTTTCTCTTTCATTATGCATTTTATAATGTGACTGTACATAAAGATGGTAAACATACTCACGTACCCCAAAACATTCAGTTCAGATTATATTAAGAATAGGGCTGTCGATTAATTGCAGTTAACTCACGCGATTAACTAAAAAATGAATTGTGATTAATTGCAATTAAATTTTTAATCACAGTTTTAATCACAATGTTAAACAATATAATACCAATTGAAATTTATTAAATATTTTGGATGTTTTTCTACATTTTCTAATATATATTGTTTCAATTACAACACAGAATACAAAGTGTACAGTGCTCACTTTATATTATTTTTATTACAAATATTTGCATTGTAAAAATGGTAAACAAAAGAAATCGTATTTTTCAATTCACCTTGTATAAGTACCGTAATGCATTCTCTTTATCGTGAAAGTGCAACTTACAAATGTATATTTACATGGTTTTGTTTTTGTGTAGTTATGTAACAAAAAAAACTTTAGAGCCTACAAGTCCACTAAGTCCTACTTCTTTTTCAGCCAATCGCTAGGACAAAAAAAGCTTGTTTACATTTGCAGCAGATAATGCTGCCTGCTTCTTATTTACAATGTCACCTGAAAGTGAGAACAGGTATTCGTATGGCACTTTTGTAGCAGGCATTGCAAGGTATTTATGTGCCAGATATGCTAAACATTTGTATACCCCTTCATACTTCGGTCACAATTCCAGAGGACACGCTCGTTAAAAAAAACAACACGTTAGTTAAATTTTGACTGAACTGCTTGGGGGAGAATTGTATGTCCCTGGCTCTATTTTACCCGCATTCTGTCATGTATTTCATATTATACCAGTCTTGGATGATGACCCAGCACATGCTTTTCATTTTAAGAACACTTTCACTGCAGATTTGACAAAACGCAAAGAAGGTACCAATGTGAGATTTCTAAAGATAGCTACAGCACTCGACCCAAGGTTTAAGAATCTGAACTGTCTTCCAAAATCTGAGAGGGATGAGGTGTGGAGGATGCTTTCAGAAGTCTTAAAAGAGCTACACTCCGATGCGGAAACTACAAACCACCAAAAAAGAAAACCAAACTTCTACTCAGGTGACTCAGGTGATGAAAGTGAACATGCATTGGTCTGCACTGCTTTGGATCATAATTGAGCAGACCCCATCATGAGCATGGACATATGTCCTCTGGAATGGTAGTTGATGCATGAAGGGACATATGACTCCTTAGCACATCTGTCACGTAAATATATTGCAACGCCGGCTACAATGGTGCCATGTGAATGCCTGTTCTCAAGTTCAGGTGACATTGTAAACAAGAAGCAGGCAGCATTATATCCTGCAAAGTTCAACTTTCATGTTAAAGAAATTGCATGACAGTACTTGTCTGAGTTGAATTGAAAAATACTAATTTTTTTACAGCACAAATATTTGTAATAAAACAAATATAAAGTGAGCACTGTGTTCTGTGTTGTAATTGAAATCAATATTTGAAAATGTATAAAACATCCAAAAATATTTAAATGGTATTCTATTACTAACAGTGCAATTAATCATGATTAATTTTTTTAATCATTTGACAGCCCTAATTAGGAATGATTTGCTTGCAAATAAATATTTGTTCAATATTTTTCTGTTTCAAACCATATTTAGGGATTATTTTCTGTCAAGTATTGTAACAAAAATTGATATAAAATAATACACTAAGTGAAATACCTTTGTTCAAGTCAGTTTTTCAGCTGTTCACTGTCTCTCCAAAGACATGATTAAATGCAGGGGGTGGATAACTTGGAGTCATGGCCCAGGAACTGAATTTTTTAGTGAGTCTCGTGTGGAGTGAAGTCACTATATTGGACTTGCTTTTGTCAGAGAAGCTGCTGGATGTCTGAAGATTTGAACATACTTGAGGTCAAATCCTGGCCCTAATGATTTCACTGATTTTGCTGTGAAATATTTTAACTACTGTAAATGCAAATGCATTAATGTATTACAGTAAATCTGAATACTGTTTATATATTTTAATATTCTCATGCTGTACACATGAATCCAAGGATCTATACATTTTACTTTAAAGGTCAATAAGAAGACGTACTTGCATGTCTAGGGCCGAATCCAGATCCTATTAAAATAAAGAGAAAGATGCCAAGACTGATCCTGAGCTAATGTAAATTGTCCTAGCTTCACTGACATAAAACCAACAAAAAAAGTGAGGATGAAAGGGGCAACAAATTATCACTCATTGACAACAAAGTCAAGGTAAAGAACAAAATTAACCAAAGCACCAAGGAGCATGAAAAGAAATTATTTAATTGTCTTTACACCTATGCTAGGAATGTAATAAATAAGAGGCAAGGAATCAACCATTTATGAGCACAAATTCTACGTAGGTGATATTACTCAAACCTGTTGTGAAGATTTGCATAACTGGAATACAGAATCAATGGCTAGAACCTATTTAGGAAGGATCACGGAGGCAAAAGGGGAGGAGGGGAAGTAGGACACTCCAAAATGGCCATAGTAATTTCTGAGTCACTGACAGCTCTGAAGCAAATGATCTAGGTCCTTGCCCTGCTCCATTTAACATTTTCATCAGTGGTCTGGAAGAAAATAAAATAATTACAGATAACACAAACATTGGGGAAAGTGGTAAAAAATTAACAGGACGGGTCACTGATACAGAGCAATCTGGTTTGCTTGGTAAACTGGGCACATGCAAAACAATATGCATTTCAATCTGGCTAAATGTAAAGTCATGCCTCTAGTAACAAAAATGTAGGCCAGACATCCTTACAGGACGGAGATGCTATCCTGGGAAGCAGGGACTCAGAAAATTAAAAAAAATAAAAAATTAAATGATCATGGTGGATGGTGAGCTGAACATGAGTGCCTAGTGCGACACTACAGCCAAAAGGGCTAATGTGATCCTTGGATGTATAAATGGGAATATCAAGTAGTAGGCAGGTCGTATTACCTCTCTACTTGGCACTGGCATAGCTGCTACTGGAATAATATGTCCAGTTCTGGTGTCCAGAATTGAAGTAAATTGGAGAGGGTTCAGAGAAGAGTGATGAAATGACTAAAGGATTAGAAAACATGCTTTATAGTGATAGACTCAAGGAGTTCAATCCATTCAATTTATTAAAGAAAAGGTTAAGGGGTGATTTGATCACTCTCTAGAAGTACCTACACAGGGAATAGATGTGTGATAGTAGAAGGCACTTCAGTGTAGCAGACAAAGCATAACAAGATGCAATGGCTGGAAGTTGAAGCTAGATGCATTCAGAATTCAGACTAGAAAAGAAATAAGGTGCTTTTTTTTTTAAGTGAGGGTAATTAACCATTGTAATGTCTTACTAAGAGCTGTGGTGGAGTCTTCATCACTGGAACATTTTATATTGAGATTAGATGCTGTCTCTAAAATATTCTCTAGTTCAGAGAGAAACTAATTCAGGGAAGTCCTTTGGCCTGTGTTACACAGGAGGACAGACTAGAGGATCACAGTGGTCCCTTCTGGCCTTCTAATCCATGATGACTTCAATTGCAGACCTCCTTTTCTGCCTTCTAGGGCAGACTCAACCAGTTCAGGATCAATCAACTGCATGCGGGGCCTGGTTTTGCTGCATAAAGGGGGTCTCTCTTTAATGTCACCTTGCATATGACCAGGATTTTTCCTGTACTATGGGAACTAATACAGTTTGAACGTATGTCTCATCATGCCATCTAGCATTAGTAAGTATTACAGACTAGTGATATGCGAGTGAATTTAAAAGACTTGTCTTGTGATGTGAAATATTATAAATTTTACAGCTAAGTAAATTTAAAACACCCTCTGGACTCCAGAGAAATGAAAGGAAATAGAAAATTATGCACTAATACACACTGTACTGTTTAACTGAAACAGAGTATTATAGGGATAGGTAATTTATTTTGCCCAATTTTTGTACCTTCAGGAAAACCATGAGTCTGAAAGCTTGACTGCAACCATGAAAGTTTCTGAAATCACATTTTGGATAGGAAAGACTGAAAAAAAATGGTACAAGGGAAAGAGAAAATGTATCTCATCTAAACATACCATACATGAAGCACTCACTATGGCAGTCTACCTTTTCTGAGGGTAGCAGTTTTCTGCTATCCCTATTATAGTCCAATAATTCCAATCTGCTAGTAAAACAAGGATTGTTTAAAAGCTGAATCTCCAAGAAAAAAATGTGTGTTTAAGTCACAGGGATTTACACCAGCTGCAAGGCCAGATCCTCAGCTGGTGTAAATCAGCATAGCACCATTGAAGTGAATGGAGCTTTGCCCAGTTATACCAGCTGAGGATTTGGCCCTCATACTAATTTTGCAAACCCAATAGTTTGAGAATTTTGCAAAATTCTCAAACTCCTTGAATTTCACCTGGCCCTGCTGTGCCCAGAGCACACATTTTCGTAACATTCAGAAAGTGAGATTTTTCAGCTGAAGTCCATACAAAAACTCGAGGGTGGGGGAAGAGAGTAAAAAAAGGGCAGAAGAGTACCAGAAAATAAAAACAGATTAGAACGGATTTTGTTCTCAGTTACACTGTGCATAAACCCAGAATAATTCCTATAGAATCAGTGGAATTAAACTTGTGAATAGTTGATATGAGAATAGAATGAGACCAAACAAACAACCGAGAATAATTTGACTTGTAGAGGAAGTCTCTCACTTCTAGTCCTACAGTCTTCCACAAATAGATATTTCATTACAAAAATTCTAAATACTATGGCTACCACATCAGCTGCTAAGGACCACTAGAAATTTATCATATGGTAATGCAGCACTCTGAGCTAAGCAAAGCACGTGAATCCAACTATGGTACAAGCTAGGTAGTTTCACTACAACACTTTTGTGTAAATATTGTTGAAAGACAGCGAAGAGAGAGAAGGAAACTCTGCATCTTAAATATAGGGTCTTTAATGCTGACATCTATCAAAATGCTGTGTATACTTCTGGAACCCTTCTGTAAAAATGTCTCTAACTCTAGGGACTCATTGTGTAAGTTAGTTATGCACCATTTAAATGTGAAAAATGCACACTTTACTTGGAAAAAGATGTGTGATGTGAAGTGTTTTTAAGAATAATTGAATGATTTTGTGATTCATTAAATGCTTTTTCCTCCACACGCAAGTAATGACTTTTCCACTATGCACCCAAAGGGGGAAAAGTCAAGAGAGCGAGAGGGGGTGAAGAGTCTATAGGAAAAGGATCATTTTCAGAGTTTTTTTATTTCATTCTTTATCTCTTTCTGATCCAAGAGTAACAGAACAATGAGCAAAAATGTGAGTGGCAGCATTTAGAAAATAAAATAAAAATCAACATCCCTCAACACCAGAAATAGAAGTATTAGGTTGCAAGTTGTCTATTTTTTGTTTTAAGGTGGATAACAAAAAATTGTGGCACCTAAAGTTGATTGAATATGGCTTCTCCCGCATATCCTTGCTGTGACCAAGGGATCATATACCCAATATGTCTTTACGCCAAAGTGTAAATCTTCAGTTTCCTTCTCTCTCTCTCTCTTTTTTAAACTAGGGAAACAATATACACCTTGACTCCTGCAAAAAAGATCTCTGGCAAAATCACAAAACGCCTGCTTAAATAATACCCAAAAGGTAACTCTGTACATTCCACTGGCCAGAAATAACTCTCAGCTAGGCGAATCCAGGAGAAAGTTAAAAGGATATTGTAACACTCTTAGGGGAGCTGTAGCACTATAAGAGCAATATGAGGCAATGTCCTAACATGAGCTATCACTCATCTACACTAGCATGAATTATATTACAACATTTGGCACACTATAGCTTTTGATCTGTTTTGACTTATGACCTATGTCCTATTGTGACCTTTATGGCTGAACCTGTAGAGAATAGTTCAAACAATAGGTATACATGATAGATGACAGATAGGATATAAACACATAGTGCATTAGCCAGCCAAAACACTGCATGAAACTAAGATGAAACTTCCCCTACCAGCAGGATATGATGAGTTTTCTCACACCTTCCTCTGAAGCATCTGGAGCCAGGATACCCAGCCTAGATGGACTACTGGTCTGATCAGGTATGGCAGTTCTCATATTCCTGGGAATATATGCTACTGTGGAAAAAATATGGGTATAGAGTTAATAAGTTTTGTGAGATGGCAAAGTTAAAATCACTGCAGACCATTCCAGCTGCAAAGTTGGCTGAACTAGATGGAATTACTATAAATTCATCTCTCTTAGCCAGATACAATAGCTCTATCTACAAACTCAGGCAGACATTCCTGCATTGATTTGAACTCAGGTCACATTTTCAAGGTTATTTCCACAACCATAAAAGCTAGAAACATTTTTTTCCTAAATGAAAACTGTGGGCTTGTTTACAAAACAAGCAAAATATCTCTGGTGCAAAAGGCTGTCTGGACACACTTATTTGGGTTCAAACTAGGTTTATTTCAGTGTAAGCCAAGTTAAACAGCAATAGATTAAGCTAAACAAAAATAAACCACTGAAACTGAAATAACTGTCTACCAAGACAAGGGGTTTATACTGGTTTAACCAAAAGCAGTTTAAAAACTGATTATAGTTAAACCAGTGCAACTCCTGCATGTAGACAAAGCCTAAGATTCTGCAGCACAATCCCTGTTTTCTTTTACATTGTAAAATTATTCTACATCAGCAGAATACATAGAACCCCATCCACAGTTGGGAATTAACATGACACAAGTAGGGTCTGAGTCTTCTTTTATTTACATTGCTGTAAATTAGGACACACTCCATTTAATTTAATGGAGTTACACTGATGAAAAAATGGTGTAGGAGAGAAGGGAATCAACAGTCTTCAAAGAGGTGTCAGCAAAATGGGTGCTTTAATACCTGATGGTGAGTTTACACACACTCAAATTATTAGTTTAGTCCATATTTGCTGCAAGACACCTGACACCAGCCCAACGGGGATGGGTCTCCAACTTCAGTTGACCCCTACAATACATGGACATATAGAAATTCTTAATGTGCTGGGAACATGGTTAAATACTGGATTGTTGGAGCAATAGCTCAACTGACCTTTGCCGTATTCCAAGTGTGCTGGCTGCCATTTGTGGATGCACAGATCCAAAGTCTGCTGGGCTTGCTCTGTATTATCACGTTCAAAGGTATATTTTGCAGAAGCTGTACATAATGTGAATAAAGGTTGCCTGGGATCATTGATTAAATTGTTTGATTAACCATTTTTCTTGTAAAGAATAAACAGGAGCCAAAATTTTCTTCTTGACTTTGTAGTAGTGCCATTAAAACCAGCATAAATGGAAAGAGGGTTAAGAATCTTTCTACCTGACTACATTCCTGACTTTTATGTATTATCTTCTTTAAATGGAGTCTGTATCCTTACCACCTGTTTGTCAACCCTACCCCTTCTTGTTTATCCAAAATCCCTCTACACCGGTGCCATTCTTCTGTCCCACTGCTCTATGTTGTCCCAATCCATCCCCGGCTTCCTGGAGTCCCATTATTGGCTTAGTCCTTCTCCTCACCTTTGAAACACTACAATAATTCACCCTCCCTTACCTCTCTGCTCTCACTTCTCACTATGTGCGTTGCTTTGTAACTCCTTCTCCCAGTCCTGACTTTACACCTTTGGGGAAAAACAAAGGGTTTACAGTGTTACAAAAAGTGGAAGAGAGGAGATGAGATGGATTCCACAGTACAGTAAGCCTCCACATCCTAATGCCATGCCATGCCAAATGACAATTGGCTTCAGATGCAACTGACGGCCCAGGCGGTGCCAAGTTAAATCCAATTCACTATTTAATATGTAGCCAGGGTTAAGGGCCACATGATGGTCATAAAAGTTGGATCAAAATAGTATCCAACTCAGTGAAAATTGTGCCTCTGCATTCTAAACAAACTGCAAGCAAGAGACCCTACTAAAAGCTATTGGAGGGCATTGCAATAATTATAACTTAAATGGTTAGTTTAGATTGTGAAAAATACGATAATTTAACTGAAAAGTGTCACATGCAACCTGTTTAGGATGCTAAGAGACATAGTCTTGACTGTCCCAACTAGCGCTAGGGACAGAAAACTAGTTGAAGAGGGAGTTCCCATCCACCCTGCTCTAGGAGCCCCACTTTCATTAGGGACTCCCAGAAAACAAAATCCCTTCTCTCCCTGTAACAAGTGTGCACAGTACTCAGACCACATGTTAATACTTAAATGCCCCTTACTCTCCTCTACTTCCTTCCTAGGCAATGGACTCTTTCTTCTACTATATAACCATATACAATATTAGAACATCTGCAGGACATGCCAGTCTATTTCAGGTAATGTGGGAGGGGACTCTATTGTCCATAGAAAGTTGACACCAGTACAATTTGTACTTCACGTACCACTTCGGGTGAATCTAACCCCATGGCTTTATCTTTTTTTCTTGCAACTTCTTTCACATTGCCCCTGTGTTTCAAACATCCCTCTCCTTTTCCAAATTCCTTCCCAAAATCCTAGCTTTTTGGACTGGGAAATAACACTACTCTAACCTGTTATTTTTTATCACTGTTTTCCTCTTTTCCTTCACAGGAATGCAGATGGTAAATTCCTCAAGAATTGGACCTGACTTCTCACATGTTTCTTCTGATTCTTTCTCACTGCTCTCCTTTTCTTTTCTCCATATCTGAGTTTCCATGCCAATGGCTCTGGCTGCTGCTAAGTCAATACTTGATACAACATCATTTTATGTATGGAAGGGAGAGCGCAAAGGTTTTGAGGCAAACTTTTTGGATAGCCGTTGAGTCAGGTTTCCTAAATAACCATGTGACATTACGCAGCGTACAATCTGGACTGTTGAACAGCTTTGACCTCTGAATTCTCCATTCTGGATTGCCTTTTACAGTGCTTCGCTGTGAGATCAACCACTCCTGGTCTGCTCACACACAACCTCCAGCATGTAAATCACTCCCAGCTATACGGTCTGACTGCTATAGCTAACCACTCAGGAAATACACTGCAGAGCAACACCAGCAAATTCCCATTCCCAGACTTTCCTCAAAAAATGTGTGTCTTGTACTGCCCAACCCTCTCCTGGACAACACAAGCTCATATAAAGTCTGTCATTTTATTAATAGAAAATGATATGCATAAATCCTGTTATCTTAAATGTAGTTTCCCAAACATTTCAATCCAAGCACACTGGTTTAGGTAAAGCAATAAAACAAGTTGACTAACTACAGAAAGCTAGATTTTAAGTGATTACAAGTAATGAGGCATAAAAGTCAGAATTGGTTACAACAAAATAAAAGGTGAAATGCAAACTAATACCTAACTCAACAAGCTAAGTGAATTCAAAGTGAATTCTCTCTCGCCACATGTTCTAGTAGTCTAACTGGCTGAATTTCTTTCTGCCAGGATCAAGTGTTGTCGATGCGGTGAGTAGAGCAGAGGGGCATCTTTTGGGGCATCTGTTCCCCTTTCTTATAGTTCTCTTTTTATTTGAAAATCACCTCCAGCTAATTTTCAAGAGACAGCAAGTCTGTGGGGATGGGACCCTCCTGCTGTTTCTTTGCCAAAATGTAGGTCTCATTCACACCCTTTTTCCTGCCAAAGAATGGCCACCTGACTGAGGTGTCAGTTTGCCTTTTGTATCTGAGGAAGTGGTTTGTGGCTGCTTCCCAAGCGTTGGAATATGTCTTAGTAACATCATAGAGTAGAATCTTATAACTTTGCATACAATGTTGCCACACATATTTTACCAGGATAATAAACATCTGCAAATAACGAGTTTTCAAATGACACCTCACAATGAATACTTTGTACAAAGTTTATCGTAGTCTTGTAAAAAGGAATACAGATTGTCACAAACTGTAAATATTTTTCTAATGCCCAGCAATGCTCCATTCTTAACTCACACCACTGTGCCCATTGTGAGTATAGCAGGAACATACCAGCATGATATTTTAAATGTTATGCTCTATAGTACCCAGGTACAGTAGCCTTCGTAATTAATAGAGTGAGAAGATTTAACAATGTGTTTTTCTGGGTGTTGACAATTAAAGTTGACAATTAAATTATGCCTCTTGAGAGTCAGATGCATGCTGGAGAGGGAAAGAGGAGTTGCACTGGGGGGTGCTTTTAAAAGATGCAGCATGCCCTCCCCTGAGTTTTGCTCTGCTCACTCCACTCAGATACACCCCGTTGGGTTACTTCCCTTATGCAGCAGCAGCCCAACAATCACAGAAATGTGGAGCTGGAAGGGACCTTGAGAAGTCATCAAGTCCAACCCACGGTGCTGCAGCGGGACCAAATAAACTGTGGCTACCCTTGCAGTTGGGTTTTAGAGCAGGGTAAAAAGACTCCTATCCCACCCCTTCCAACTACCCTATCTGCACTGGAGTGGGCATATTTTGGCCCTTAAAGTATTTTAGTGTACTCTGAGGGGCTTGCAGTTGATATACTTAGATTTATAGCATTGTAATATACCAAACTACCAAGCATGCTGGGTTGTTTTTTGAATTCCAGTGATATGTTATAAAGCATTGCACAAATAGAAAAAGTATAGATCTTTCTAGAAATTCAACAAGCTGGTGTTTGCTGAAAATGGCCTTCAAATGATTTACTTTTTTACAAAGAGAGATGAAGGGTGGGAGGAGAACAGATTTTTTAAATTATATTAAAACTCACTACCAGCAAAAGCATTTGCAGAGTTACCTAAATCTCTTGTGGGCATTTCAGCAAAAGTCCAATACAGAAATATACCGGAAAGAAATGACTAGTTGATTGGGCTACAAGCCAATCTTAGGTGCAACTGTATGGTATCATAAAACAGCTTGGCCCCTTTCACAAGAAATAATCAAGTCTCTATGACACTGTGTTCCTGAGGAATTTGCTTTAGTCCTATGTGTATATGGCACTTTGGTTACTCACAAAGGATAAAAGAGCTGGAAGGTCAGGAAGAGAGAGAAGTGAAATCTTAAAAACAATTATTTGCTGAAAAAGATCTCATGGTGCATTAAGATTTATAGTTGCTCAGCTCTTCTTAAAGAACTAAATTCAATCCACTAGCTCAGGAGATGCTAAGTTCTATGTTTCCACACCACACTCTTCTGTGGTTCCTCTTCAGGAAGGATGCTTTGGCTTCCACTGAGATTTCAAGAGCAGTTAATTGGCAGGCAGTTCAGCGAGCATGTGTTGAATTAGTGCATCCCTTGGCCTCCCTTTGGGGGCAGTGCTTGTTGCTTATTGGCCTCCCTCTGTGGAAATGACACTACAAGTGACTTGTACCACAATCTCCTTCCAAGCGGACCTGGGCCTCCTCCGGGGTCTGCACCAGTGGTAATGAACGTGGCACTGCATCACTAAAATTATTGCCTTACAAGTTACAGCCAGGGCTACTGCAAATGTTTCCTCTAAATGGCCTGGCCTAACACACAAAGCTGCCATGAAAAAAAAAAGACCCATTAACAGAGAGTAATTTCATCACAATAAAATTATGAATTAAACCTGCATTCATTTTTAATTACATTACTATAAATGGGAGCAGAATTATCTTCGCTACATTATAATAAGCAATAGTTCAGTGTTTAACAACATTTACGGTATGTTGGAATGATATTCATGATCTGGGGGTTAGAAGCCACACTCCCCTGTGCCTTGACACCGTGGGAGAAATAAAGCACAGTCATTTAAACAAGGGACTTCTGTGTCAGAGACCTCGAACAACATGACATCACAGATTGCTAACAGAATCTCAGAGGTCTGGATATTTCTGGAGCTTGGAACTTTTCAGGAAACAATTGTTTGACTTGTTATGGATTTACTTTGGACTGGACCAATGGGCTGAGGTATGCCATTAAAATGAAGGAATACAACTTGAAAGATTTATATGGCTGCGTCCGCTAGCCATGTTCATTTATTAATCTTCATTCACTAAGCTATGCATGAACCTGCCACACACATGAATTATTCAGCATAGATGATTATCTACCATATGAAAGTAGGTGAGAACAAGATACTTCTTACCTTTCTGATCCCCTTGCTGGTGAGGCAAGGGTGCAGGTTCCTCCTGCTTGATAGGTAACAGCCATAAAGGGGGCCATGTCCCTTGAACTGCACAGCTGACTGACAGCTCTGAAACAGAACCAGTTGCCAGGAGAAATTAAGGGCTCTAATAGACAAAAGAATCCTCCAGTGTAGAACAGGAGAAGCAGGAACACTCTCCACAATCCCCTTCCAGATCCCCAAAAGGTACTAAATTTGTCCTGGGGGTGCGGAAAGAGAAGTCAGTTCAGAATCCAGATCCAGAAAAATGCTCCCTCATGGCAACTCCATAACATCCACTGGCCTCCCATTGGGAGGAGGGGAGCAGTACTACAGAGAGCTGCTTGGATGATTTATTGTCAAGACTGAAATGCCCTCAAAACTGTGGTATACAGGGCACAGAGACCCTTGTGCACCAGGCCCAGTCTGTTCAGAAATAGTCACGGTTGGTGTGGAGCAGTTTACTTGGAAGTAAGTACCCAAATTCTCTCAATTAAATTAGCAGTTTATATGCCCCATATTCCCAACTAACCAAGCACTAGAATGACCAAACAGTTTCCATGCTAATAAAACTAACATAGCAGAAAAAGGTAGTTCAACCCATGATCACAGAAAGTAATTGTTTCCTGAAAAGTTCCAAGCTCCAGAAGTATCCTAAATCCAGCAAAACTTTGACAGGCACCAAGCATTGGCAAGGACGGGGAGGAAGCACAGAGGAGATCAAGAGATGTAAATAATAAAAGCTTTCAGGAACAGCCCTGAGAGATGGTATACCTAGTTGAAGAAGCAGCCTTAAGGACATAAAAAATAGATGGCACTATGTATCTGTAACCAGAGAGCTGAAGAGTTCAGTTTCTTAGTAAAAACCTCTAGGAGGGTGAGAATGTGTTAATAAGAAGGGTTGAAATATAAACAGAGGCATATTCTTATAATAAAGATGAGCATAAAACTAAATGTATTTATCTATCTATTATAACTAAAAAGGCAGAGGCCTGCCTGTGGCTGCAATAATGAGAAAACCGTGTTTTAGATTATATTATAGATGAACGTGAGTCCTGCACTCTATTGCAGGTAGATCAAATCTATGTGGTTTTGCATCTGTTTCTAGTTTTTCCACTGACATTCTGGTAATAGGGTCTGGGTTCATGTTTGCATTTTTGACCCCTTTCTACAGAACATAAAATACTATTAACACCAAGTTTCATAACAGGTATTCCCAAATATTATTACATGATACTGACAACCTAACACGACATTTACACTTGGAACTGGGGGTGATTCCCAACTTGAGTAGACTTTACTTGTGCTAGCTCTCATCAAACTACTGTGCTAAAAATAGTGTAGCTGTGGTACCATGGGTGGTGGCATGAGCCGATAAGTACTTTGGCTGACTAGCCTGTGCCACCACTCTCATCTGCCCTTACTCATGGCTAAGCTACTATTTTTAGTACACTAGCTCAATGAGAGCTAGCACGAGTATGTCGACTCGAGTTGTGAACCACACCCCTAGTTCCCAGTGTAGATGTAGTCTTAGTTTTCTTAATGAATAAATATGTTCTTTGCACTTACATAGTATTTTCTGACACTCTTCTCAGCTGGGTTCATTCATTAATTTGTTTCTATAGTGGGTCCAGGACATTTTAGGATTCTTGAAAAATTATAATAATTTATGTGCCTAATTTGCACATACATTTAATCCAATTGCACATGCAAATCCTGTATTTGAGTACACAATTGGCCATTTAGGTGTTTGACCTTTGTGAAAACATGTCTGATTTTTGCAGTACCCGGATCGGCGGGTAGTGAGCGATCTATCAGGGATCGATGTATTGTGTCTCATCTAGATGCAATAAATCGATCCCTGAATGCGCTCCCCATCGACTCTGGAACTCAACCAGGGTGAGAGGCGGAAGCGGAGTTGACAGGGGAGTGGTGGCCGTCGATCCTGCGCCATGAGGACGTGAAGTAAGTCAATCTAAGTCGATCTAAGATATGTCGACTTCAGCTACGCTATTCTCGTAGCTGAAGTTGCGTATCTTAGATCGATCCCCCCCAGTGTAGACCAGGCCTATGATAGCATAAGAAGTCTGTAACAGATGAGATCTTCTCATTGTCAGTCCTGTGTCTTAACCACAGTGCCATCCTTCCTTCTGTCTTTCATTACAAAAAAAATTCTAGTCCTTCTGATTGTGTTAGTTTATACTGTAAAGGCTACCATTACAATGTCTTTCATATACAGTATTTATCAGTTTTAAAGCTAAATGGGGCCATTATGATCATCTGATCTGATCGCCTGTACAATAAGGCTACAGAAACTCATCCAATAACTTCTACATCAGCCCATAACTTCTCTTTGGGCTATAGCATATCTTTTAGAAAGACACCCAGTTACAGATGGTTAGTATGGAGAATCCACCACATCTCTAGGTAAGTTGTCTCACTTAAAATTTATGTTTTATTTCTAGTCTGAATATGTCTAGGTTTAGCTTCCAACCACTAGATCTTGCTATAATTTTTCTGCTAGATTAAAGAGGTGTGTACTATCAGAATTCTTTCACATATAAGTACTTGTAGACCATAATCAAGTCACCTTTTAAACTGAACAAAACAGTCTGAGCTTTTTCAGTCTCTCAGTATAAGGCAAGCTTTCCAGACCTCAAATCATTCTTCTAGTTCTTTTCTAAACCCCTCCCAATTTGGCAGCTGGAACTGGCCATGTACAGTACTCCAGTAATAGTCTGGCTAATTATGTATACAGAGGTAATACCACTTCCCTAATCCCATTTGATATTCCCCTGCTTATGCAATCAAGCTACATTTGCCCTCTTAGCTACAGCATTGCATTGACAATTCATGTTCAGTTTGTTATTTGCTATGCCCGTTAAATGCTTTTGAGAGTCACTGCTTTCCAGAATAGAGTCCCTCTCCTAATAAATGTGACCTACACATGTATTCCTAGATGTATAGCCTTGCATTTGGCTGTATTAAAATGCATGTTGTTCAAACGAGCGCACCTTTTAGCCCAAGCCCAGGTCAGCCTATATAATGGACCTGCCTTCATCATTATTTACCATTCCACCAATGTTTGTGTCACCTGAAAATTTTACTAGCAATAATTTTATATTTTCTTCCAGATCATTATAGCATTGGGCAGAGAACAGATACCTGCAGAACCCCTCTAGAAACACCCTCATTGGATGATGATATCACATCTACAAATTTAATTTTCCAATCTGCCAGTTAACTAGTTTTTAACCCATTGATAGACTGTATTGATTTAGTATAGTGCTGATTGTTTTTTTTAATCAGAGTGACATTAGAATAAGTAACCACTGCAGCCTTTCCTGATTTTGCCTGAGACGTATGTCAGGCTAATCCTCCTATAATTTCCTTTGCCGTCTCATATACCCTATTCAAATATCAGTACATTGGCTTCCCCACCGCCCCCTCAGTCCTCTAGAATTTCCTCAGGGTTCCTCTGGAACTTCTTCAGTGTTTCAAGATTCAAAAAATCAACATTAATGGTTCAGGGGAACTCCCCAGACAATTCTCTTAACATGCTTGGATCCAAGTTATCTGGTCCTGCTGATTTGAAAGTGTTTAACTTTAGGAGTTGCAGTTTAGTATCCTTCCAAGTTAGTGATGAAAAGGAATTATTTTATTATCCCTATAAGATATGAATACATCCTCCTCCTCCTTTCTGAATGCAGAACAGAAATATTTATTGAATATTTGCCTTTTCTCAATCATGACTGATAATTTCACCATCCTTGTTTAGTATCAGACCTATACATTGATAGGATTTTGATTATTCCTAGTATATTTAGAGAATTCCTTCTTATTGTCCTTAACCCTACTGGCCACAGATTTTTTTCATTGATTCTTTTAGCTTCCCTTATCAATTGTCTGCATTTCCTAACTGCTGCTTCCCCATTTTTCCTTTTGTTATTTATTATTGCTGCCTTCACTTTCTTAGTCAGGATATATTTTTTAACCAAAAGACAACTTCTTTTGTGATTGTGGAATTGTTTCTTTTTGGGCATCTAATAAAGCATACTTAAACAATTCTCAATTATAATTCAATTTTTTATGTTATATGTTTCCTCCTACTCAATTTTATACAGTTGTTTACAGTTTTGGGAAACTGTCCTTTTTTAAAGCACCACATATATCAAACTTTCCTATTTTACAGGGCTGTTGTAAAGATAAATATATTAAAAACCATGAGCAGCTCAGAAACTACAGTAATGGGAACCATGTTAGTACCTTGGATAAAAATTTGCAGCTGTGGAGACCTGTGAAATGTGAAAACAATGAGGAGTCCTTGTGGCACCTTAGAGACTAACAAATTTATTTGGGCATAAGCTTTCGTGGGCTAGAAGTGGATGAAAGCTTATGCCCAAATAAATTTGTTAGTCTCTAAGGTGCCACAAGGACTCCTCATTGTTTTTGCTGATACAAACTAACACGGCTACCACTCTGAAATCTGAAATGTGAGTGTTTCAGTTTTGAAAGGGAAGATTTTTACTGGTGATGGATCTGACCCAGTACCACAGATCCAGGCACAAGTCAGAGATGCTGCTCAAAACCTCTCTCTCTCTCTACAGTGCACAGAATTCAAAACACCAAATCCAAACATCCCTGACTGTAAAGTCAGACCCAGATTTTGACTGAAAAAATCTCTTTGAATTCTGGCTCGCTAAAACCTTACCCAACTGTAATTTGACCTAGTTTGAGTAGCTCTACTTAAACTGGTGTTATGTTTTCAGTACTAAAGTCTGATGACTTGATAGCTCCCCAGGGTTTTTTGGTTACAGTTTAAGTACAGAGCTGACATTACATGCTATTTTTCTGAAATCCCAGAGGTAATATTACAGATGAGATACAGGTAAGTAGAGATGTATACGATGATTAAGATAGAGTGTGGATATCTTCAAAAAACAGTGACATAGTTACTATCCTGCAGGTTCATTCATTCTCAGATCACTTTAGTCTTGTTAAAAAAGTAAAAGCTAGAAATTCAGGAATTTGTTCATGTTTGTTTTTTGTTTGAGCTCAATAGGACAACTTGGGGAATACGGTACAATTCAGTGTGGGTAAAGGTACCAGAATTTGGTCCTTAGTTAGCAATTATATTACAGTGCTTCATGCCTAGCTCTCAGAACACTTCACAAAAAGTGGGTGAGCCTCATCCTCCTCATTTCCAGGGGCCAAACTGAGGCACAGTTAAGTTAAGTGATTTATCCTATGTTACATAGCAAGTAAGAGGCAGATCCAAGAACAGAACCAAAGCCCTCTCCTTCCTATCCTGTGCCAACTTCACTGGACCAGGATAACATGCAATAAAAGCACCGCTACTAATAATAACCACTGCTACTTTTTTCTGAGGATTACACTTAGAAGGAAAAATGCCTACTTTATTTTTCTTTTCGTAGGAGGAGATGTGATGTCTTTATCAGCCAATCAGTGGAAATCATGCTGTAGTCTGGTCAAAATATCTCAGAACCTGGGAAATTGAAAAACTGCAGGGGTAGCAAATTTATGAATCCCAAAGATTTAGGATCTTTATGAGGAATAGTCAAGGGTTCTATTCTATTTCCCAGAATTTATGCCTTTGTTTTCTTGTAATAAAGGAAGTTTCTAGCTTCTGTTTGGGAAGATAACCTTGACAATATAAACCAACGTACTTTCATCTTGTGGAGTCCTCATCCTTACCGGCTAAAAACAATAGCATCAAGAGATATTAACTTCCTCCATTCATCTTAAAAGTGTGTCAGCTTTGAAGCATAAAATATGAACAATTAAGTGCCAACACAGTTAACCAATTCACTACTCATTGTCAAATTAGAAACATCCAGTAAACATGATTATCCTGTGGCTGGATGTTCCTGGTGTGCTTATTCAGTTGAAAGGATGTTACATGAGAATAAGACTGCACATTATGAATATGCAAAGAGAGTGAAACCTGCTTGGCGTGTGTGTTTTTTTAAGTACTAGCAAAGGGCCTGCTGTTTTCTGGCCACTATAATAGGTGGCTGCATAATGCAGTGTGTTTAATGCAAGGTCTGAAAAGCTTTCCAATCACCTCGTGCCTCACTGCAGGCAACAACTGTGAGATCTCTCACCTGATCTCCACCTCTAACTTCTCTACAAGACCCCTCATCCCATCCTGTTTTGGCTGTTAGCCTCCTTTCCCCCTGACACCCATTTCCTTATTTGTAATCTGTCTCTTTTCTTGCACCGTCCGCTGCAAGTACAAGCACACTCCTAGTCCCATTCTGCCAAAACAACTCTTGAACTTCTTCACAGGCCTCACTACTGTAGCATAGTTTCCATCTGGTGATTTTTAGGGGCACATAGGATACCAGACTCCTCTTGGTGAATTTATTGAGGGAATTGTTTGTCTTATGAAGTGTTAAGGGAATATTAAGGGGAGGGGAGTACTTTATATGGGCCCAGGAACACACAACCAAACCCTGGTCTAAGCTGGCCGCAGCTTGTGTTTGGTTGGCAGCATGACCATGTGAGCGATACCTTCATGCACTCTCTTCCAGAGCAACATTGCAAAGCATAACAAATCTCTACTATGTAGCACTTTTCACTATAGACCTCACAGAACATTACAAAGGAGGGTAAGTATCATTACCTCCATTGTACTGGTAAGGAAATGGAGGCAGGGGAAGTGTTGACTTGCCTAAGGTCACCCAGCAGGCTAGTGGCAGAGACAGAAATAGAACCTAGCTCTCCTGAGTCCTAGTCCAGTGCCCTGTCCATACTAGCTCCCTCTAACACAGGGGTGGGCAAACTTTTTGGCCCAAGGGGCCACATCTGGGTATGGAAATTATATGGTGGGCCATGAATGCTCATGAAATTGGGGTTGTAGTGCGGGATGGGGTGAGGGCTCTGGCTGGGCGTGCAGGCTCTGGGGTAGGGCCAGAAATGAGGAGTTCAGAGTGAGGGAGGGAGCTCTGGGCTGGGGCAGGGAAGGTGAGGTGTGGAGGGGGGGGTTTGAGGGCTCCAGCTGTGGAGCGCTGGTGGCACAGCGAGCTGAGGCTGCGGGGAAGGAGGGACAGCAGGGGAGGAGCTGAGGGCTAGCCTCCCCGGAAGGGAGCTCAAGGGCCGGGCAGGACGGGCCCTTGGGCTGGATGTGGCCCGCGGGCCATAGTTTGCCCACCTCTGCTTTATGGACATTGTCAGGCAATTGCTAGGCCAGATCATTGAAATAACCCTCTGTCCTCATCACTCATCCCCACACCACCGTAGACACTAATGTTTGAATGACACTTTCCTCCAGCATCTACCACCACCACAAATTGTTCGTTGAATCAACACCTTACTTGTTGCATCAACCCCCAAGTGACTAGCCCATGACCCACCCCGGCACCTTTGTTTCCCACCTTTAATCCTTACACTGAATCTCCAGATTCTATCCTGAACCTAGACCATCCTATAGTCAGGGGCGGCACTAGCTTTTTTGCCGCCCAAAGCACAGCAGGCAGGCTGCCTTCGGTGGCGCGCCTGCGGGAGGTCCTCGGTCCCGTGGATTCAGCGTACCCGCCGCTGAATCCGCAGGACCGGCGGACCTCTTGCAGGCAAGTCACCGAAGGCAGCCTGACTGCTGCCCTCACAGCGACCGGCAGGCCACCTCCCGTGGCTTGCTGCCCCAGGCACACGCGAAGAGTGCTGGTGCCTGGAGCCGCCGCTGTCTATAGTCACAGCATCAAGCACAACCAGCATAGAACAGCAATGTCCTGCCTTCAACAGGAGCAAGTGAGCTTCTCTGAACTTAATAATGCCAACGTGCTTATGCACGGTACCAGGACAGGAAACCCACAAGGAAAGCAACTGCTTTCGTAAGTGGTTGATAAGATCCAAATGACAAGGGACAGCCCTTAACAGGAACCAAATCCCTCACTCATTCCCCTTTCTCTGTGACATCATTCAATCAGTCTGTCTATTTTTGTTTTGATCAGAGGCCAGTTATAATTAATATGCACAGTAACAGCCCAGTCATGGAAGTGTTACTATGTCTAATATTAGGGATTCTTTATTTTCTATTCATCTGCAAAGTTGTTTCCAATCAGTTGGTCACTAATTGTCTTGGGGTCTGTTGGCTTCTTGCCTCAATGGTTTCTTCCACCAGCATTTTTCTGGTCCTGCTTCTTCCTCCACACCAACTCTTACTAATCTTTCTACGTTGTAATAATTTAAAATCAGTTTTTAAAAATTAAAAACAATCTGCTGTGCTCTGAGGAGGTATGTTCTTGACATAGGACAGTTAGGACCCCTTAAAGTCGTGTTTTTCTTTTCTGACACTCTCTGTGAAGAACACCCGTGCTGCTCCATACCATATACATTAATTCAGCAGCCGTCACTGAAGCATTTAATTACTTCCATTGTGGCTTTAAATCAAGGGAGGCTTCAAAACAAGGCCAGTTTCTAGTAATTGTAATTACTTTCCTCTGGCAAACAATGGCTATTATTTCAGGATGGCTTCTCTACAAATATCTAGCATTGAGAGGGCACTTTTCACTTTCAAAGGAGTTTACAAACATTCAATTAAATATAATACATACAAGTTGCATGGTTTATTGTTTATGAATTTATATTTAGCATAGCACAGAATAGTGCTTAGAAGGGACACCATCTATGCTTTAAGAGAAAACATCATAGGAAGGGGAAGAAGATATAAGATTAGCTGTGGTCCAGGTGTCTCCTGCATTGACATTGAAGGCACCACAAGGACAGATGAAAGTATGAGTCTACATGTGTGGAGGGATGGTTGACAATTCCACATTCTGTTACATGCAGCTGTTTATCACGCTAGGAGAGCACTGCATCTCAGCTGGATTTTTAGGCTTGAGGCCCAAGACTGAATGCAGCAGTAACTCAGAAAGAGGCCACATTACAGCTGTAATTGTAGATCTTTTACGGTGTCTCTGGAGTGCTGTGGTACCAAATCTTGTCTCATAGTCCTTGGCACCACTCTAGGTGCGTCACAGCTGAGGGTGCTTCAGATACTAAGGCTTTAAGACGGGGTTCTCAAACTGGGGGGGTCATCACCCACTCAGGGGATCGCAAGGTTATTATGAGTGGGGGGGTAGCAAGCCATCAGCCTCCACCCCCAAAACACCGCTTCGCCTCCAGCATTTATAATAGTGTTAAATATATAAAAAGAGGGGGGGGGCACACTCAGAGGCTTGCTGTATGAAAGGGGTCACCAATGCAAAAGTTTGGTGGTGAACCACTGCTCTAAGACTTCAGCAGCTGGTACATTCCAATGTGCAGTTGCTGACTGCCTTCAAATCCCATGCTTCTCCCAGGGCCCCAGGCCCAGGGCCACTGTGAGCCACTCCTTCCAACTGCCCCAGAATCCCCTTCTGCTGGCAACTCACCATGCTACCTAACTAAAGGAAAAGAGCAGTAGCAGATTGTCTGCTTACTGGTTGCTGCTCAAGCAAATTTCTATTTAAACTATAAGTTCTTCTGGGCAGAGACTATATCTATGTACTGTTTCTAGCACAATGGAATCAGATCTTGGATGAGGCCTCTAGGCACTATAGTAATACAAATGATCACTAAATAAATAAATAAATAATAATTTAAGTATATCAGCTAGTATTCAACTATTGTCTCCCGTTGACTACAGAGCCAGCTTCAAGGGTTTAGCCATGATATTCAAAGCCGTCCGTAGCTACCTATTAAAGCATGTGTCTTTTTTGAACCATCCTATCGATTTCTACAGCAGGAACTCCCTACTATGTTCTATTGGATGTTTAAAATGTTTATGTTAACATTTCCTATTAAAATCTGTACACGTTACCAATAAGGCAGGGGTCGGCAACCTCTGGCATGCGGCTCGCCAGGGCAGGCTGAGGGATGTGCTGGCTGCAGCTTCCCGCCGCCCCCATTGGCCTGGAACGATGAACCGCGGCCAGAGGGAGCTGCGATCGGCCGAACCTGCGGACATGGCAGGTAAACAAACCGGCCCAGCCCGCCAGGGTGCTTACCATGGCAAGTCACATGCCAGAGGGTGCCGACCCCTGCCATAAGGCATACTCACCCTAACTTCATCATCATAACGAAGAGAAAATTTGTCATCTCAGTTTGTTAAACATTAATCTGTAACAATACAGAAGAGTCTGGCAGCATTAGGCCATACTGGTGTTTCTCCAGCATCGGACATTTTAAAATAGATTTTTAACATTTTTTAAAGTCAGTTTATTGAAAAACAGTTGCTTTCTGTAATATCACAGCTTTCTGAAAAGTTTACAATACAATCAGTGCTGCTTGCTAGTGAGGAATGATTTATTTGGCCAATTTTGGCCTTCGTTCCAAAAGGCTGAATGCCAAGTCATTACAGTATATCTGGTGTTCTGTTGTCAAAAATATGATCTAGCATTAGGATACTATTCAGAGACTCTAAGAACTAGAGAGAATAATTGTGGTAAATTAAAATCTCATAAAGTTGTTTTTAATGTCCATCTTGATGTACGGCAAAAAAGTAGCAATTTATGTACCATGAGAACACTTTGATTTTGAGCCTCCTTCCCATCTACATTATAAAACAATATTAAATTCTATTCCTTGTAGGACTTGAAAAAATTTACATTAAGTATTTGTTGTCACATTATACTTTCTGGTACTACTGTATTTTTAATAAGTCAGAAGAACAGCTCAAACCTTGTGTACAAACCTATTTTCAAGTATTGATTTAAAACTATGAAACTTCGAACAAAAAAAAAGAAAAGAAAAAGGCAGCAACAAACTGAAGTGTTGGGAGACACACATGGGGATCTGAAACTAAAGCTACAGTCCTGCAAAGACACACACATTGGGCATAACTTTACACACTTAAAGAAAATACATGCTTCAGTCTTTGCAGCAGCTGGGCCTATGCTTTGGCCTTGATACTGTGTGTAAAGTTGAACATGTATGTGTAGAATGGAATGGACTCTGGTCAACACTTCTGGAACATGGCAGTATTTCACTGGGGAAAAAACTACTCGTGCCTTTCAAAACTACTTGGCCAATAACTTCGTGTCATTTCCCAGAACCCTGCCTGCAAATAAACGTATGTTCCTGAGCATCACATCACTGTCAAACAACAGTGATTGCCAGAAGCGATGAGTTACTTTCTGGAAGTAGCAAAGAGTCCTGTGGCACCTTATAGACTAATAGACGTATTGGAGCATGAGCTTTTGTGGGTGAATACCCACTTCGTCGGATGCATGCTCCAATACATCTGTTCGTCTATAAGGTGCCACAGGACTCTCTGCTGCTTTTACAGATCCAGACTAATACGGCTACCCCTCTGATACTTTCTGGAAGTAGTATTTCTCGTACTGATAGTAAGGCTAGTACGCCCATAAGTACGGCAAGACTGATGTGGAGATTGGAAGTGAGATTTATGCAAATACCATATCCATGTCCTACAGGGGCGGCTCCAGACCCCAGCACGCCAAGCGCGTGCTTGGGGCAGCATGCCACGGGGAGCGCTCTGCCGGTCACCGGGAGGGCGGCAGGCGGCTCCAGTGGACCTCCCGCAGACGTGCCTGCGGAGGGTCCGCTGGTCCCGCGGCTCCAGTGGACCTCCCGCAGGCGTGCCTGCAGAGGATCCGGTGGAGCCACGGGACCAGCAGACCCTCCGCAGGCACACCTGCGGGAGGTCCACCGGAGCCGCAGGACCGGCGACTGGCAGAGCGCCCCCCATGGCATGCCGCCCTGCTTGGGGCGGAGAAATGTCTAGAGCCGCCCCTGATGTCCTACTCTTTAAATATTCACCACTTATTTTTATAGCAACAGAAATCATTCACCTTTTACAAGTTGAAAACGTAATAAACGGGGGACCAATGTAGCTGCTACCTCAGATGATAGAGGTGTGCACTGTCTACAAGTAAGTTCACAATAGCAGCAGTAGTATGCACTAGTGCTTTTGCAAAAAGGAAACCACAGGAGCCAGTAAGGAGCATTCAATTGAGAAGAAAGGATGTGCTCAGAGGTACAGCTCAGCCTGGTCTGAATCAGCTGACAATGAACAGTTAAAATCATGTCTATGTTCACAAGCAAGAGGGAATTGAGATGGTTTTAATCACTAGCATTCACCTCCGTGTATGTGCATGCATGTGTGCATATGTCCAATGGAGGTGGGGGAATACTCCAATTTGCCAAATCCCAAGGCTCCATCTAGTAAACCATAGGAGTGACAGCAATACTGTCCAGCACTTCTTCAATCAGGTCTTGTCTACACAGCGAGTTAGCGTGCAGCAAGCCAGAGTATGAATCTTCAGCACACCAGCTTGCCACACATTAATTTGCTGTGTGGACAGGCCCTTACTGTGAGAGGAAACAAAACCGATCTGAATTTTCAGAACTGACGAGTAACTTGGGGTGCCATCTCAGAGGGGCCTGATTTTCAGAGGGTGGACACTGAGAACTTTCTGGAAGCCAGGCCCCTTTATGGAATTTCAAATTGGCACCCAAAAGTTAATATACTCAAAATCACTAGTCAGTTTTGAAAAATTTGGTCACTATCTATGTTCCGGTGACAGAAAGAGGTTTGGGGAGCCCATGATGGAGGCATGAGACACATCCAGCAGAGCTTCTGGCCATATCCCAATCAATACTCAATCATTACTCATTTAAAAATAATTCAGGTCCTCTCCTGAAATTACTGGCTCTGCAGCATTCATGTCCTTTTTTGAATCCCCAAAATGTAGTAACTAGCAGGTTTGATATCAAAACTAACGCTCTGACACAACTGGGTCTGGACCAAAGACATCCCGCCGCAACATACCTGCACCGTGCAGTGCAACAGAAGAAACTGACAGTGAAATTATGCAAAGGATTACTCAAGATTTTACTAGGATTATAGATTCCAAAATTTCTGCAATGGAATATTCTCTCCAACAGGCCTTAAGTGCCATCACAGTAAGATTATATGACTATGGTATAAAATACAAACTTACTAGTAGTGAAAAAGGGGGAAGTGCTACAAAAGGGAAAAAACAAACAAACAAAAAAACCCAAACCCAACTATATTCCAGCACCAATTCTTAAATAAAGCATTGTACCAAGAGCAGCAAGCAGAAGATGCAGAAAATAACTCTTAATATAACTTCCTATAATACATATTATACATAAAACACCCTATGTTAAAAGAATATTCAAGTTGTAAAGTCAAGCACTCAAAAGTTAGGAAATACCAGAATTAAAGCTGCCTGTGCAACTTTAATTCAGCCTCCTTGGGCATATGGTACAATCCTTAATTAGATAATCACATGATATTTTTTCCACAGGACTGCTGCCTCATTGAGTGCTATGAATGGACAATGCTCACTTAATTCAATATTTTGTTTTCTCTTTGTTGTTCAATGTGTGGCTATGTGCTGTATTTGCTGCTGTATTCAAGCTGTGTTCTGAAGACAGAATTGTTAATTTCCTCATGGACTTTTCTATCTCTAAGTCTTAGTGCTTCATGAAGATTACTAATTTATCTTCTCAGCACCCCTGTGGGATCAGTTTTAGCTCCATTTTACTGTGGGGATCTGAGGCAGAGAGAAATTAAGATCAAAAGTAGCTACTAGTTTTGGATGTCCAATTTTAGACATCTAGGACCTGATTTTTCAAAATACTTAGCACTATATAGCATTTTATGTGCTCAAAGCACATATCATTGACTCTAATTGTAGCTGTGTGAATGCTCAGTATGTCTGCCAACCAGACCCTAGGGTCTCAAGTCAGAAAATGAAGAATATACCTCTAAAAAGCTTGGTTTAAGTAATTTGACTAGGATCACATAGGAATTCTAAGGCAGGGATAGAACAAAATTCTCTAGGACAATATTCAACTGCCTGAACTATGAGACTGCCCTCTCTTCCTCTAGTCCCCTGCCTCATTCGTTATGCACCTTCTAACTTCTGCAACAAATGAAACATGAGTCCTAGAGACAATCTTCTTCATAAGGCTGATTCATTCCAAGAGCAGGTCCATTCTATGCATTGAATGAGGTCGTAGTTTCAAAGAAAAAAAAGTCTTTAATTTCATGATCACAAGTGTAAGTGGAGCTGGGCAGGAACTGGGTTTTCTGTTTAACATGAAAAACATTCATTTCAGGTCAATCAAGCTGTTTTGTTTTGATACAATCAAAACATTTAGTTTAAATTTTGGCAATTAAAATATATGGAATAAACAAAGAAAATTTTAAATAAAGAGTAATTTCAAAGTAAAAATAAAATAGTTCCATTTTGACATAATTGGACACTTTTTAAATCCCCCCCAAAAAACAAAATGTCATCACAATTTACATGTTTGTACTTAAAGGTTTTGCTTTTGATGAATCTGAATTTTCCAACAGAAAAACATCCCATCAGAAAATTTCCAACCTGCTCTAATCATAATGTCTGCACACAGGGGGGGCTGAATTAAGGTTGCACACACAAGAGCTACAAGCAGCAAAAATTACTCAGGACAATCAATATTTCAGAAATAACCTGTTGGAAATACTGCACCATCCCACATATCCTTAAAAATGAAAAATATACTCTGACATGGCATGCTAGTAATAGTTGGCTAACAGGATAAGAGGCAGTTTGTATCGCTCCCTGTAACAGCCACACCTATGTATCAAGTGCCCTCTAGAAAGATTCTGGTATCTACGAACTGGAGAATACTAAACAACCCATGAATATTGAAGGTAATTATTCTGAAACTGTTAAGAGTTCATACCTTGTCAGACTGCATGTGAAATTCACATTTATGTCACTGAGTTCAGCATACCGTTGGATGGAAGAGTGTGGCAATATTCATACACACAAAGCTCCCTTCACCCATCCCTGAATGGGTATTTCTCATTTAATCATTTCCCGGCCATTGCAGGGGCCTCAAGCACTGCTGCACCTCAGTCTCTCCTAGCCTCTGCCTGTGGCACCTAATAGTCTAGTCTCCTGTGGGTCTCATTCACTTTGGTCTCATTTCCATTTCTGGGTTTAGTGTGCGAAAGCTGGGTGGTGTTGGTGGACTGTGATGTACAGCAGTTCAGACTGGATGATCTAGTGGTCCTTTCTGGCTTTAAAGTCTACGACTCTAGTAGGAACCCTACCTGAGGTGGATGGCACAGTGCACAGCGTTACTATGCAAAGCTTTCTTCACTTTCTGTCTTGAGCCCATCCAAAGGGCAATTGGGGGAGTGGGGGGTAGGGTAAGTACTAGGGCTGGCTGAAAATTTTCCATCAAAACTGTTTTTCCAAGGAGAAATTGAGGTCTGATGAGTGTCTGCTTCCTATGGAAAATTTCAGTTTTTGTCAAAGTATTTCAGATGAAAGCTGAAAGATTTCAACCAAAATATGGGAGTTTTGGTGTTTCATGTTGTAGTTTGCTCCTTGTGTTCCCATTTTCCTCTATGGGCTGCGATCTGGACTACTTGTCCCAAAATGCACCATGGCTGTGGACCCCCTACTGTACAACTTGTCTTATCAAAGGGGAACCCATAGTGCTTCACGGGAGATGTAGTCCAATGAGGGATCTGGCCCATAGGAGATCGGGAACGCGAGGTGCAAACTGCAACTCTCATATTTGGCCAAAATCGTTTGTTTTCTGGCCAGAATCTGTGAGTTTCGAGTTTACACCAAAAACTCAAGATGAAAGTTTTGGTTGAAAATTTGAGTGGGAAACAAAATATTTCGGACCGACTCTAATAAGTACCTGATTCCAGTTTGACCAGAAAACTAGGGTTCCCACCTCAATTTTTGTGCCAAGTGACATAGGATTTTTTTTAATGACCCAGTGTAGTCAGGATCTTGACTTTAAATCTTACAATAACAGTAAGACCCCCTTCCAAAATACCACGTACCGACTTCTGAATCACTACATTTTCCTACAGCATTTGGGTTTTCCTTAGTGGCCTTCTATCCAAGAACTGACAAGACCCTTATGAAACAATATCACAATCCATGGCAGTATGAATGCAAACATATGCAGTGATATTTGTTTCATATGATATTTGGAAACCTAACAATTATTGTGTAAATATATATTTAGAGTCATTATAACACTTTATGGAACATTGTGTCAATGAATTTTCAGGAACTCTTCAGTTTACACACTATTTGCCTGGGAAAAGTCCCCTGTCCAGGTCCTAGAAAGTAAGATGGCACGTTCGTTGGAAAAAAAGTGACAAAACAGTATGCTTACTGCACATGGATTATGTTTCAGAACTATATTATCTGTTCAGTTTTATTTTAATTTTCCTCCAAAATATCCAAAGGCATTATTCAAATTATAGAATAGTTGCCTACAACAATCCAGTTTAAAAACAGAACTGAATTGATGGAGGAATGAAATATGTCCACAATCACTAACTTTTTAATTATTGTATGCAGTGTTGTTGAAGCCATGTCAGTCCCAGGATATTAGACAAGGTGGGTGAGGTAATATCTTGTATTGGACCAACTTTTGTTGGTGAAAGAGACAAGCTTTTGACAAGCTGTGACACTCAGAGTAACTTTCCCAGACCTAAGGAAGAGTTCTGTATAGCTCAAAAGCATTTCTCTCTGACCATCAGAAGAAAAGTTATTACCTCGCCCACCTTGTCTCTCTAACTTTTTGTTTTTTAACTTTTTCTCCTAGAAGTATTGGTACAAAATTTAACGGAAGAAAAAAATTGCAATGATCCCTTAAAATTACATCCAACAAGAACAGGGTATATTTAGAACTCTGAAATAATAATACTACAACCTTAAAAGAATGTGTTCCACAAGTAGGTTAACAAACCTCTGTGTAGGCTAATGGTAATCCATACGGTAGAAGATCAGCAGGCTTTTCACATCAACAAACAAGCTGAATAGCAGTCTCAATAGTCCATGCACTATATACTCAGAGCAAAACTGGTAAAATGTCAGTTCCCCTGAGTAATTTATTCTCAGCATTCAAAAATTAGAAAGATGCTGTGGAAGGTCAAATTCAGAATTAGATTTAATAACAATTCAGCTAAATTACAAATAGCTGATGCTCTGACTTCCCACTTATTTACGATTTTTTCTCCACAGCAAAAGTTATCCTTTCCATCCTTTTACAGCTAGTAACTAGGATACCTTCCCAAAGAGGTGTTTCTCTACCTCAGATCATCCGACGAAGTGGGTATTCACCCACGAAAGCTCATGCTCCAAAACGTCTGTTAGTCTATAAGGTGCCACAGGATCCTTTGCTGCTTTTACATATTATCCATATTATCCATCATCCTCTTGCTAAATTTCTTGTTCATCTTAACACTCATTTTATTTGGAAACAAACAAAAATGAGCACATACATTCACAGTCAATTTTAATTGCCAATAAGAAAATGGAAGGAAGAGGTAAAGGTGGGACCTAGTATCCAGCGGTAATGGTAACTGTGTGAAACAGGTGAAAGTGAATTAAGAGCATTTTCTTTTAATTTTCCCTTGACGTGAGAAATGCATCTGAGCTGGACACTAGCCATATTGGGCCAGATTCACAGCGTAAATCAGTGTAGCTCTTCTAGGCCAATGAAACTATTTCTGCTTACACCACCTGGGCATCTGGCCCATTGTTGAGTTTGAGTAGCTAAACACTACAGCAGACTCAATAAACAGGTGGTGTGCTAGACCCCACTCCCTCTCAAAGGGACCAGTCACCTTGTGACACACAGACAGATGTTGAAAACAAATAAAGGGAAGAAAAGAAGAAAACTATTTTTGGTGGTGTTTTTATTTTTGTTTGTGTATATCACATTTGTTCCTGTTAATGTGGGAAGGAAAGCTATCTAACCTGGTATCATTTGAGAAATTCTCAAAATGTTGCAAGGAAAACAATGTTTATAATGTATGACAAAATCTGCTATAATCTACTTTTTGGTAATTTGATTTTTAAAGGTCAAATATAACAAAGCTTAGATACTGTACTAAGACAAGTTGTAGTATTTATAACAGAGGCTATTAACTTCTATTCTCCCTAACAAGAAAAATACAGCAGAAGAGAAAATAAAACAACATTTTGCTGTAGGTGAAATCTTGCAAGACAGAACAGAATTATTATAATCATCACTTCATTTTGTCTGCTGACAGAAAGCATCACCAGACGTGGAATCACTAGTTTTTGGTGTTCAGGGCCAAACATAGCCACAAAGATCCTGAAATGGCTGCCAACTCATCTCTCCTTTTCTGATGCTGCAGCCCACTATCTGAATATTGGTTTTCCGGACATGCTTATAGTCTTACCTGTTTATTTTTTCAGCCCTTATTCCTCCATATTTTCCCAAGTGTACTGCCTATCTCTGCACCCTCTGATCAGGTAATTAGATATTTACAGCCACATTTTCCAGTATCCACTAATTTTGGTTGCCCAATTTGACATTCCTAAGGCTTGATTATCACAGATGCTGAGCATACTTGATTTCAGCTGAAGGCATTGAAACCTGGAGTGCTCAGCATGTGCAAACAAAGATTCAAGGTGTTTCAAGTGAGCAGCCAAAAACAGAGGTACCTATAAGTAGCAGACACCTTTGAAAATGTTGGTTCCAACTGCCAGCCTTTGCACAAACAACACTGAAGAGTGAGTTGAGGTTCTTTTAAAAATTGGCTCAAGAGAAGCAAATTATGTTTAAAAAAACCAACCAAACAAAAAAACAATTTGAAGCACCTTTAGTACTACAGTTCACTGTGTTTTAAACTATTCCTCTAAACTATAATGCGCACCAACATCAATGTTTAAAATATAATTTTTCTAACTTTTACACTGTGCAAAAGGAAAGAAGATAAGAATTCTAAAGGAAGTTGCCTTATTCTCATGTTCCCTATTTATTAATACTCCCTGAGCTAGAAAGCAGAGTTCTACCTTTATCACAATTATTTATTTGATCTAAGAGGTAAAGGACAAATTCTGTCCTCATATACACATGCCTGGTTCCCAACTAACTCAATGAGAATTGCACACATGTAACTAAGGACAGAAATTTGGCCACATGAAAGGTATTATACATTTCTGGGAATGAGTCTGAGCAGGAAGGTGGTACTCTCTAACCCAGAATGCAAAGTGACTTCATGGTGTTTCTTCTTTTTTATACTTAGTTATGCAGCAAGCTAGGGAAGGCATCGATCAGTGTTTTCACACAAATCCAGTGCAACTACTATCACTAGAATCTTAGTAGTGCATTACATGTCATATTTGTCTATATGTTATATAGAGTTCAGGGTGCAAATATCTTTTCCTTTCTCCTATATCAGGTCCTCAACTGTTACTGACATATGGTTTGCAGAATGCCTGCAACTGCTCCAGTTTGGACACTTCAAATGCAGGAAGTAATATGTTCTTTGTCTATTCTCCTAGGGCCCAACGCAAAGCCCACTGAAGTCAATTGGCTTTGGGTCAGGATCTTAAACTCTCTCCTGATTGGTCTACCTTGTCTCCAGCTCTGCAACAGTACTTTATCTAGAAAGTTTTCAAAAGATAGCTTTAGCACTGCTATACTATTGAACTTTTATATTAATGCTTCTTCTGGATCCTTTGTTTTTGCCCTGCTATTTTGTTGCAACTCATTTTTTTTGTTAAACCCAAGCCAGGCCTGTGCTCACTGCAGTCAATAGGAATCTTTCTATTGGTTTTAATGGAAGTATGATCAAGCCCTCAGAGTAAGTCAAGATTATTCCCTTTTAGACAACAAAATATAGATAATATTTTTTTCCTTAGGTCCATGAAGCAAATTGTATCATCTGATGCCTTATAGGCACAAATCCATGTGAGTACATTTTACTGCCTACCATACTCTACTAGCTGAGTGCTTGGAAAGAAAGCTACAGATGTGCTGCATCAGCACATCATGCAGCAATGCTTTTAACAAGACATAACATGAAAACATGCAACTTGGTTGTATTTTCCCAGACTTAGAGCATCAACAATTTATATTGTTTAAATTAGTGTACTTCTCCCACAACCTTATTTCTAATATGATAGCCTAAGAATGCTGGCAAAGGTGATCCCTTGTAATCTAACTAATCACAAAGAGTTCAAAATATTACATACATTGTTTAATCTTTCTACACAGTGAGCATTTGTTTGGTCATTTTTTCCTTTGCCAAAGAACACTTTTTTCTGCTGTCTTCCAAGATCTACAGTAAGGTCTTTTTCTAGGAAGAAAACAGGTTAATAAATAATATCAAGTCTGAGGTTTATTGGTCTTTTTTGTCATTCACCTCCAGTGGGAATTATAGCAAGGAACAGTTGCCCTTGTTAACCTGCAAACATTTTTCACTCAGTTAGGTCATTGACTCTGGCTCAAGGGTCCAATTTTCCTTTCATTCATTAAGCACATAGGGAAGCGGAGTTCCTAACCCTTTCCAGTCTAAATGTGGAACAATCACATCCCCTCACAATCAAATTCCAATGTGCTGGGACTTTACGTTTCACTGTGATCTCTCAGTGACGCAAGTTTTTAACAATTGAAGGATATTAAGTCAAAAAGTTGTTTTCTAATTGGAGGAGCTCAGGGGATTTCTTATAAACTGGAAGCTGGTACATGTGCCTTTCCAATTATTTTTGTTTAAATCAGGGGAGAGGGCACTGCTAATCTCAGTAAGCAGATTCCAGAAGCTCTGTTTGGGAATTTGGGCTGCTAAGCATAACAGATCTGAGCATATGCAAACATTATCGCTTTGCAGAGATGAAATGACAGTCTAATATGTCATTTTACCAGATGGTATAATATTTACAAAACAATATTATTGCAATTAAAAAAAACCTAGGTAGTATAGCTAATACATTATTACCCCTTTAGTAAAAGGAGGGAGAGCTATTGTTTCCTATTCAGTAAGGGCTTATGTTGTATGACGCTCTGTTGCATTACTTTGACGGATATGATTTGAAATTTTTAAAACTACACATTTTATTATATATTTATTTAAAACTCTGTATATGTGGCAGAGATAGGATTGGCTGTGCAAAACACAGTTCAAACCTTCCACCTTGAAGATCTAACAGCCTTCGGGTTTGAGTTAGAACAGTACCATACCATGCAGGATAAACAACAAGTACTGCTCTTTTCAGGTTGACTACATGGGTGAATCTTTTGAATATTTGTGAAGAGGAAGGAGAGGATGCCTGATGTATGTTGATTGAGAGGTGGGTCTGTGAATATAGGATGATGTGGAAGAATGAAAGATGCTGAAATGAAACAAAGTACCAAAAAGAGGTACTCAGCAGAAGCTTTAGTGGAGAAAAGGCCCTGGGATATGGTATGGGAGAAGAAAAAATAGCAAAACTGTAGGGGAAAAAGAAAAACTTGAACTTCACTTGAACTCAGTAGAAGCCAGCATAGAAATGTGGTCAAGAGAAGGACAAGATAATTTTTGCAGCAGATGGACTTGAGAGGAGGACTGGAAAGGAGATTACAAATAGTCAAGGCAGGAGAACCAGAATTTTGGCAGTGGAGGAAAAAGAGGACAGGGGTCATTTTGGATATGGAGCAGTGAGAGAAATAATAGTATTTACTGGATGTGTGGCGAGAAGTCATTATATATGATGACTCAGTTGCAAACCTCAGAGACGGGAAGGCTGCTGGTGCTGTTGCCAGTAACAGAAAATGGGGAAGAGGTGAGAGTGCGGGGTGGGTGCAGCAAAGGGAGACAAATGGTGCTCCAGAGGGAATGAACAGAAGAGGTAATCCTCAAGTGATCAAGTGATCCATCTTCTGTCACCCATTCCCTGCTTCTGGGAAACAGAGGACGGGGACACTTCAGAGCATGGTTTTGCATCCCTGCCCATCTTGGCTAATAGCCTATCCTCCATGAACTTATCTAGTTCTTTTTTGAACCCTGTTATAGTCTTGGCCTTCACAACGTCCTCTGGCAAAGAGTTCCACAGGTTGACTGCGCATTGTGTGAAAAAATACTTCTTTTCAACCTCATGGCTATGCATTTCATTAGGTGACCCCTAGTTCTTGTGTTATGAGGAGTAAATAACACTTCCTTATTTACTTTCTCTACACCAGTCAGGATTTTATAGACCTCTATCATATTATATCTTAGTCATCTCTTTTCTAAGATGAAAAGACCCAGTCTTATTAATCTCTCCTCATATGGAAGCTGTTCCATATCCCTAATCATTTTTGTTGCCCTTTTCTGCACCTTTTCAATTTCCAATATATCTTTTTTGAGAGAGGGTGCCCAGGTGTGCACACAGTATTCAAGATGCGGGTTTACCATGGATTTATATAGAGGCAATATGATATTTTCTGTCTTATTAGTTATACCTTTCCTAATGATTCCCAACATGGTTTGCTTTTTTGACTGCTCCTGCAGATTGAGTGGCTGTTTCCAGAGAACTATCCACAATGACTCCAAGATCTCTTTCTTGAGTGGTAACAGCTAGTTTAGACCCCATCATTTTATATGTATAGTTGGGATTATGTTTTCCAATGTGCATTACTTTGCATTTATCAACATTGAATTTAACCTGCTATTTTGTTCCCAGTCACCCAGTTTTGTGAGATCCCTTTGTAACTCTTTGCAGTCTGCTTTGGACTTAACTATCTTGAGTAGCTTTGTATCGTCTGCAAATTTTTCCACTGTTTCTCTCTTTTCCCAGATCATTTATGAATATGTTGAATAGCAGTGGTCCCAGTACAGACCCTTGGGGGAACACCAATATTTACCTCTTTCCATTCTGAAAACTGACCATTTATCCTACCCTTTGTTTCCTATCTTTTAACCAGTTACTGACCCCAGAGAGGACCTTGTCTCTTACCCCATAACCGCTTACTTTGCTTAAGAGCCTTTGGTGAGGGACCTTTCTGAAAATTTAAGTACACTGGATCACCCTTGCCCACATGCTTTTTAACTACTTCAAAGAATGCTGATAGATTGGTGAAGCATGATTTCCCTTAACAAAAGCCATGTTGATTCTTCCCCAACAAATCATGTTAATTTATGTGTCTGATAATTCTGTTCTTTACTATAGTTTCAACCAATTTGCCTGGTATTGAAGTTAGACTTCCCAGCCTGTAATTGCTGCAATCGCCTCTGGAGCCTTTTTTAACAAATTGGCATCACCTTAGCTATCTTCCAGTCATCTGGTAGAGAAGCTGATTTAAGTGATGGGTTACATAACACACTTAGAAGTTCTGCAATTTCACATTTGAGTTCCTTCAGAATTCTTGGGTGAATACCATCTGGTCCTGGTGACTTATTATGGCTTAATCTATCAGTTTGTTCCAAAACCTCCTCAAATGACACCTCAATCTGGGACAGTTCCTCAGATTTGTCACCTAAAAAGAATAGCTCAGGTTTGGGAGCCTGTGACGATCGATGCAAAGAATTCATTTACTTTCTCCTCAATGGTGTGATCATCCTTGAGTGCTCCTTTACATGTCGATCATCAAGTGGCCCCACTGGTTTTTTTTAGCAGGCTTCCTGCTTCTGATGAACTTAAAATAGTTTTTGCTGTTACTTTTTGAGTCTTTGGCTAGCTGTTCTTCAAATTCATTTTTGGCCTTCCTAATTATATTTGTACATGTCACTTGACAGAGTTTGTGCTCCTTTCTATTTTCCTAAATAGGATTTAACTTTCACTTTTTAAAGGATGCCTTTTTGCCTCTACCTGCTTCTTTTACTGTGTTGTTTAGCCATGGCGGAACTTTTTTGGTCCTCTATGTTTTGTTTTAATTTGTGGGTATACATTTCAATTGAGCCTCTATTATGGTGTCTTTAAAAAGTTTCTATGCAGCTTGGAGGGATTTCACTTTTGGCACTGTATCTTTTAATTTCTAACTTTTAACTAACATCCTCATATTTGTGTAGTTCCCCTTTCTGTAATTAAATGCTACCGGGGTGAGCTACTTTGGCACCATCCCCCAGACAGGGTGTTAAATTTTATTATGTTATGGTCAGTATTACTAAGCAGTTCAGCTATATTCATCTCTTGGACCTGATCCTGTGCTCCACGTAGGAGTAAATCAAGAACTGCCTCTCCCCTTGGGGTTTCCAGCACTAGCTGCTCCAAGAAGCAGTTATTGAAGGTGTTAAGAAACTTTACCTCTGCATCTCATCCTGAGGTGACGTCCCCCCCATGTTTTGCCCAGGTCTACATTCCAGGAAGCCCAGAGCCTAGGCAGCTGCCTTGGAGCCAGGGCTCCCAACAGAGCTGGAAGGGTCACAATAATTCCATTTCATGGAGAACTGCCTAATTTTTTTATTTTTGTTCCGAATCGGAACAAAGCCATATTTAGAAATCTCAAAATCCTCTGTGAAACAGTATTACTGTAAAAGCAGCAAAGAGTCCTGTGGCACCTTATAGACTAACAGATGTATTGGAGCATGAGCTTTCGTGGGTGAATACTTCATCGGATGCAGCACGAATTCACCCACGAAAGCTCATGCTCCAATACGTCTATTAGTCTATAAGGTGCCACAGGACTCTTTGCTGCTTTTACAGATCCAGACTAACATGGCTACCCCTCTGATAGTATTACTGTACTCTCCTCAGCTGTAGTCACAAATACAGGAGTTATAGTGAGCTCAATGGACTTGACAGAAGAATAATAAGACCTAACTCATGAAAGGTGTTGGGGTCGCTGGGTCTCAAAAGCTGTAACTTTTGGCTATAGGCTACGTATTTTTCAATATTACCAACTCATGCCATTTTATTTTGAGTCCTGGGAGCTCAATGGTCCTGTTAAAGCTCCAGCCTGTTGGAGTCCTAGGCAGACATGAGAATCTCAGCTTTCATTTTTTCTAAAGTTTTAAGCCCTCATACTTGCAGAGGAAAAGGTTAAAAATATGAACCCTAAAGGTGCGTACACCAGATGGTAAATCAAAAGAACTCCTTATTTATTTGCCTTAACTCATGAGATTTAAAAACTATTTCATGAATTTTTGGGGGCCTTACATGATTTTTGAATAGTCACTGTTGCAAGTATAGGGTTTTATCACAAGCTGACAAAAGCCAGTCACTCATTAACTGAAGGACTGAATGCTGTTAGCTGTAAGGAGCCACTGGACTTTTGTTTGCACCTTTTTGAAGGTGTAATGCTTTCCAAAAATTTCAGAAAAGACAGCAAAAAGTTAAACTCGAGGTGCAGGAAAACGGCATAACTGATAACAGTGATAGCCCTGCCGGCTACACTTCGCTTCATGCCCCAGGTCTGTGCAGGGGAAAGCCATAGATTCATAGAGTCTGTGAAACTACTCAACATATTCTTCAGTTAAAACAGGTTTTAACTGTGAAAGTTACTATGAAAACCTACTCTCCCAGACTTTAGCATGATGTTTGATGAAAATGAAGAGCGATCTTTCTTGGCCATCAAAATTCATTGCACTTGCCTGAGGAAATTGAGAGCAGAATTTTGCACAGCTGATTTCTTTCCTGTAGCATTTGAAGGGGGAAAAAAATCAAATTCCACAACCCTATGCCTGGAGATGTAGCCAGATTTTTGATATACATGTAGTGACCTTCAGATTGGCTCTGAAGCCCTGTCTTCACTTTAAAAAAAAAAAAAGTTGCATTCCTAACTCAAAGGCTCCCCCACTAATTTAACTTGACTTGTTAACTCATATGAAAGGTACAAACTACTTTGTCTTCATTAGGATTGTACCATGAGTTAGTTAATTTGCATTAGCTAACTTGAGTTAGGGACATACCTGTTTTTGTAGTGACAATAAGGCCTCAGATGCCATGCTGTAAAGGATGCAAAATTGATTATAGGTTTTAAGCTTAAACAAACTGTTTGCTTTATCAGGTTTTACAGTCTCACACAGGTTTGGAAGAAACTTCAGGTTTACTAGCAGGGAAATTACTTTTTGTTTTGGCTTATATTATTCAAAAGCTCTCTCTTTTGCCTTTATTTCATTTCCATTTCTAGCAACTGTTAGCTCTCTCTGAACTGTGGATATGCCTTGAGAGACTAGGTTTCTGTGTTCTAACTAAGCTAGACTGTATACTGGTTGCTCTCTTCCCAGTACAAGAGGAATGAACAGTCTACTACACACAGCAGACTCTCAAAGAGCCCACAGGTAAATACCCATGGATCATTACAATAGCTCTGTTTATGTGGTCCCAACATCATTCCCACTCTTCTAGAGTCAGGGAGTTTTGATTTTCCATTTTGGTTCCAGATCTATGTAAACATATAAAAAAAGAGCAAAAAGAGATTTTTAGGGTCAAATTCTGTAACAACTTCCACGTTTATAATTGCTATTTTGTACCTAGAGTTAGTTGTGAGCACAGATTTACAGATGTAAAGGAGAGTATTTGCATGTCTAACTGCAAACAAGGTAGATGGGCTTCCAAATGCCATCATTTGTACCACTTATTAATTGCACCTGCAAACTTGAAGGCTCTTTTACAAATTTAGCCCTTAAAACTAGCTTGTGGCACTATAGCTACTCTTTGGAAGCTTCCCACCCACCCCTATCCACTTACATTTTTTGTTAAACTAAATTAAGATTAGTCTCCTTTTTCCTGTATATTTGTCTCCTGTATAATATTTGTTTTCTCTGTCTTTTGTGTTTGCATAAAAATCCTGTAGCACTCAAGTATGCAGATAGAAAAATAAAAAGATTAATAATGTAAACTGAAAACTCAAAAGAAAAACAACTGTGCTGAAAACTTTGAGAGCCCTGTAAGGGTTTAAAAGGTTACAAACTGAAAGGACAAGGGTTTCTGGAAGCAGACTTATGAGTAAACAACTTCATCATGACCTCATGCTCATATAAGGAGTGAAGAGGAGGAGATGGACCTGTTAGTCAGGCAGGAAGTTACGAGAACTCAGAGCTAAAAAACAGCAAAGAAAGGCAATATTTGAATGTCTGCACTTGAAGCTGAAGAGGAGGAATCTCTAAGGACTAACTGGAGGGAAGAAACTGCATTACAACATTTTCCTGGCCTGTATGCCTCAGAGGGGAAGTAAGCAGAACTCAGACCAGTGCCAAATCACCAGGACTCACTGAAGCTGACTGCCTGCCAGAACATCCTCCAAACTGAACAAGAGGGAACAGAGGCAACAATGACCCTCTTTTTGTAATCTTTGTTAAATGGAGGCTGAAAAGCAGCAAGACCTAGGGACTGACCTGGAGATGATCCATGTGAAATTGCCGAGTTGTTCACAGGAAAAACAAACACTTTGAACATTGCATGAGAAGACAGGACTGTAAGGGATCTGAACACTCAACTGACACCTAAAAGTAGAAACAGGTATGGAAGTCTCCCACCAGGCAGGATAATTAGCAATGTTAGAAAGGAACTGCTGCTAACTGACCTCAGAGGGAGTCACATTATTATTATTGTTCAAGCACCCAGAAATGTGCTAAGCACCTAATTAATGAGTAAAGACATGATTCCTGTCCCAGAGACTACAGGGACTAAGTCTTACATGACAGCACAGGAAGGTTGTAAACAGGTCAGAAGAGAAAGGGAATCCACACCAATCAGTATTGAACCAGCATGAAATAGGGTCCAAGAAGCTACCTAGAACACATTAACTGAAAAAGTTTTATGGCAAAGTCAAAAGGACATAGAGTCAGGTTCAGAAAGAATAGGAGCTATGAGTCAGTAAAAAAAAAGCCTTCAGGGAGAAAGTGTTGTTGCAAGCAGCAAAGGGTGTTTATTCTAGAGAACAAACTAGGGGCCAAACACAGGAGATTCAATAACAGATCCAGTGACTCTTTCAGGATGCCATAAATCCCATGGCATATGACCCTATACATAATTAAAATTATCGAATAAACTCACTCTCCTCAGAGTAATGGATTGCTTTCACATGGCAACCAAAACACTTACTAGTAGGTATACTGTGGAGCCCACTAAGAAATCTATACTTGCAAGTGGCAATGTTTTGGGGAATGAAATAAAGAAATTATGACCTCTTCCTCCCTCATCCCAAAAGGCAGAGCTGGGGTTCAGGAGCAAGCCATGAATATTGGGTATTATTTATATATTAACTTGCCTCCATTGGAAGTCCTGTCTTTCAATATAAGTTCAAAGAGGGGTCCTGTGCTTAGAGAATATATAAGAACAGCATTTCTGCCCTGCAAACCCCCCAGAAAAGGTTCTTCTGACCTTGTGTTGGTTTGTAGAAATAATTGCTCCACGTGAACATTTGCCTCATACACTTGTCCTTGCTTGTCACATGTTTTTGCTCAAAGGCTTCATTTCTCATTTCATGCTATTAATAAAATGTTTTCCTTTAATATAAAATATAAATATAAAAGCCTAAAAGGCATCTGCGTATATGATCATACAGAATTGCTTTTCCATTCTTGAGCTGTCAAGTGTTACCCCCATCATGGCACCTATATAGAAAGAAGACAGAGAAAGAAAGCATATTCCTGGGACACTAAACACCATCAGAGCTAGTGAGTATGAATGGACAATAGCAGATCGAAGTGGAACCAATAACCTTCCTCATATAGATCAAGCACATTGTAATGGGGATACAGAGGATTAAAAGAAACATTGCAGTGAAGCTAAACAGGGTGTTAAAAGGGTAGCAGGTTAAAAGGCTTATACAGTAAAGGGTGCGCAGAGCTGTATGTTTATTTATTGTGGATAAAGAAAGAGATTGAATTCCAAGCTCTGCATCCCAAACTAAAGAAAAGTTGATCTCATAATAGTTATCTGTGGAGCAGTCTTTGCTGCACACGCGACATCAATGATTTGGGTTCTAAATGGCTGAAAAATGAGAGCCAAAAGCCTGTTCTGGACCAGGTTTCCAAGTCTCTTGCCATACATACCAACCCAGAGACCTGCTTCTATGCCAGTACACACAGAAAAGCTCAGTATGCACATTTGTATGATTGCAACAAGTCTAACCTAAGTAAAATAATGCACTGAGGGAAGACAGCGATGCAATGCCAAAGCCATCGCAGAGAACTCAGATTTCTTGGGGATGCACTTGTAAGAGTCTTCATCTTAAAAAGGACATTATGATGATAGAATTGTACAAGAATATGTAACTGTTAGGCTAATATAGTTGTAATGATATGGTTTTAAAATATAATTACACTAAAAAAATCATTTGGTGCTTATTCTGCATTTTTGGTAGGTGAATGCACAGCAATCAAGCCTATTGTGAGGAACCATAAAAACACTGAATTTTGTAAAAGCAGCAAAGAATCCTGTGGCACCTTATAGACTAACAGATGTTTTAGAGCATGAGCTTTCGAAGTGGGTATTCACGCATGAAAGCTCATGCTCTAAAACGTCTGTTAGTCTATAAGGTGCCACAGGACTCTTTGCTGCTTTTACAGATCCAGACGAACACGGCTACCCCTCTGATAACTGAATTTTGTATCATTACTGTGCATACTTTACCCCATTCATTCTTTTCAAAAGTGTTGTCAGGCAATTGGCTCTACTACAAGAACACTATGAGCTATGGAAAGACATGTGAGCTCAAGCCTGAAATGGCATTTAAAGGGAAACAGACTATAGAAAAGACCAAGGCTTGTGGTGGGATGGAAAAAACACATACAAATTTAGGGGGAATTGGCTAATCACAGAGAAAGGATTTTCTGTAGATGAAATAGACTCCAGTCATATAATTAATGTTATGAGTTCATTCTGTTGCATCCTTTGTATCAACTGTGCCTAGCATTCTCACTTCATGGACAGGTCAATTAAAAAGACTAACAACTGCCAGCTTTAAAATGCTAAGGGAAAACAGTTGTTAAAGTAGAGAATAGCAGCAATCCATATCAGACCACCACAATGTTGCACAACTCTTGAAATCTTTGTCTACTGAGACCCAGTCCAGCCCACACACAGAGCTTGAATTAGAAAACAAATCATTAAAAATTTAAAAGTAATAATGATAAAAAAAGATGGTATGTCTACATGTGGCCTGGAGACCTTTCAATGTAGTTGGTTGCTCTGCCATTTCTATAGGACAGAGCTGATGAAAAAAAATGGAATTTTCATCTTATAGGAAATGCTGCTATTTCAACATTTGTCTTCATCAGGAACTGGGACCAAAAAAATTTGTTTAAAAATTACAACAAACATTTCCAAATGATACATTTTCAGAATTCCTGAATCAAGAGGTTGTGTCATGTTTGTCAACTTGAAATGAAATAAGAAAACATATTCTATTGGAGTCCTGCCAAGCAAGGCCATCTCCTAAGATGCACCATGAGGACTACATCTTTCGGAGACAGACTATGATGCATTATGGGAGACACAGTTCAGACAGGGAGCAAAGCCCATAGGAGAGAACAGAGGCATGAAGGATCCATAACTGCATCTCCCAGGAGGCAATGTGGTGGCTTGAGGAGATGCAAAGAAATAAAATATTTTTTCCCCTTCCCTACACCAAAAGATTTATTTTGGTGGAGTTTCCTCCTCCTCTCCCCCCATGGAAAATTTCTATTTCAACAAAACCAAAAAATGGGGGGAAAAGTTTTGTTTGAAGTTAGACTATCCCTGCCAACCCATCAATTAAAAACACTGTTTACCCTATGTCAATATAAATAATAAGCACCCAAAATATATGTTTTTATATATACATACACAACTTACAATAAAATGCATGTACATTAAAAATATTAAGGATTCAAAGTCAAGCACTGAAAATTTAGGAAATGCCAGTATTAAGGTCAACCTTACTTTAACCCCACTGTGCATGTGTTATGATACCGTATTTAATTCCTTGATCACCTATGATTTTTTCCACAGGATGCTTAGCTTTATTCAGTACTCAGGATGGAAGGTGCTCTGGAAATGGAACAGTGTTCCATAATGAATAACCTCACCCTCACTCATTGCAGAAGTCGCAGTTGGCTTAGTGAATTAGACTGGGGACTGCCAGAAAAGAAAGAGTGGTCACATAGTTTAGGCAGTTAAATGGTACTTAGAGCTTTGGATTCTATCCTTGCCTCTTCCACAGAATTCCTATGTGATTCTGGGAAAATTACTTAACACAACATTTTTACAGGTGGCTCCTAACTGTGTTCCTCATTTTCTGGGTGCCCAACTTGAGACCTCTGGGTCTCATTTTCAGTGTTCTGAAAAATCAGGCCACAAGTGTCAAGTTGGGCACCCAAAACTAGTGGTGATTTTTGGAAATTCTGGCTTTAATCTCTTGGGGCTTCAGCGCCTCATCCATACAAATCCCTGCCTGCCTCAGAGGTGTTGAAAAAGATAATCTCATTCGTTCATGTTTATGAGGCTCATATAGTATGCTAACAAGCGCTGTAGAAGAGCCTGTAATGAAGTTAATAATTCCATATTCAGTGCAGTGTTTGAATGGTGTGCAGTAAATAAAGTACGGGACCACACCCTGAATGATGAAGAGAAATATTCAACAGCTGCCTCATTCCCTGAGAACTGTCCCTCCTGCGTTCCTATGGAAAAAGCAATATGTGATATTGTAATTAAAGACTGTGTCACAATGTGTACGCAGAACAAGACTGCATGGGCAACTTAAATTCTAGCATTTCCTAACTTTTGAGTGGTTGCCTATTCAACCTTAATGTTCTTTTAAAAGAACATTGTGTGTACACATTGTGATACAGTTTTTAATTACACAATACATAAACTGTGGTGTATATGCTGTAGTAAGCTCAAAGGGGGCTCTGGAATTGATCGCACACTTAAATTGATATGCATTCTCTCCTGCGTGACATACCATACCATACATTGACATACCATATACAGGTCAATCCAATTCTTAAAAAAAAGTAGAATAATTCCTTAAAATATTCAGAAGGAAAGTTACGCAGATCTTAAAGAAATGAAATAAAGTTTGTACCATTGCTGTTATGAAGAACACTATTAATTTTAGTTTCAGAAGGCTTGTTATATTGTGTCAAACTGACTTTGAAGACTACTGCAGTGTTGATATGTGAATCTAATTTGGAGGATTTGCAAGCTGTGGAACTAGCAAGATCACAGGTAACAGAGGGGTGAATCTATTACATAATCTCTCTGGTTACATCGTGACATAATGCTTAAAAAAAATAAAAAAATCAAATGCAGAGAATTGGCACCAATCCAGGCATACCAGGGTGTCAAGGAAAAAAAGTCATCTAAACAGATGTGGAATCAAACCAGATTCTTTTAAAAATTATTTAGTATTCAAAATGAATTTAATGACTATGCATGTAGCTTAATCAAACAAGACTGAAGGTTAAAATTGTCTAGTTTTCCATACAACAAGTAGGGTTGCCAGACCTCTGGTTTTCAACCGGAATGACCAGTCAAAAAGGGACCCTGGCAGCTCCGGTCAGCACTGCTGACCAGGCCATTAAAAGTCCAGTTAGCGGCGCAGCGGGGCTAAGGCAGGCTCCCTGCCTGCCCTGGCTCTGTGCAGCTCCTGGAAATGGCTGGCATGACCGACCCCTAGGCAGAGGGGCTGCCAGGAAAGCTCCGTGTGCTTCCCCTGGGGGCGGCGCCTCTGAGCATGGCAGTGCGCACTGTGCAAAGCCGCCTGGCCACGCCTCCACCTAGAGGCTTGACACACCGGCTGCTTCTGGTAGCAGTGCGGAGCCAGGGAGTCTGCCTTAGCCCTGGTGCACTGCCGATTGGGAGCCGCCTGAGGTAAGCACTCCAAATCCCCTGCCCCAGGTTGGAACCCTCTCCTGTACCCTAACTCCTTCCCAGAGTCCACACCTCGAACCCCCTGCCCCAGGTTGGAAACCTCTCCCACACCCTAACTCCCTCCCAGAGCCTGCACCCCAACCCCCTGCCCCAGCACTGACTCCGCCTCCTGCAACCAAACTCCCTCCTGGAGCCCACACTCCAACCTGCTGCCCCAGGTCGGAACCCCACCCCATACCCTAACTCCCTCCTGGAGCCCGCACCCCAGCTCCTTGCCCAAGCCCTGAGCCCCCATCCCAGAGTCCACACTCCCTCTCATACCCCAATCCCTGAGCTCCCTCCTGGACCCAAACTCCCTCCCGGGGCCCACGACCCCTCCCAACCTCCTGCCCCAGACCTGAGCCCCTTCCCACATTCCAAACATCTTAGCTCTAGCCCAGAGTCCCCTCCTGCACCCCAAACCCCTCATCCCCGGCCCCACCCCAGAGCCCACACCCCCTCCCACCCACTCACCCCTTGTCCCAGCCCTCAGCCCACATCTGCACTCCAAACCGCTTGGCTTCAGTCTGGAGCCCCCTTCCGCACCCTGAACCTCTCATTTCTGGCCCCACCAGAACTTCAATATCACTGGAATGCCTTTTAACACCTTTGTTACCAGTTATATAATAACATTTCATTAGCCAATTCAGCATAAAGCAAGATGGTTTTGGAAGCACAAATGGCAGTTAGGCACTCAGGTCCTATTCATTTTTAATATAGTTGGAGGACTAATTGTCCATTGTGCCACTGAATATTTCCCTCAAAGCTTTCTCCTCACTATCCCCTCACAAGCCCCAAGCAGTTGATGTAAGACACCCTGTAACCGCTCAGATCACTTTGCTCAACACAACCCATGCTCATGATCCTTTATTTAATTTGAAACACTGCCTTGGATTTGTGCTTAACTTTAGCCACACCTTAAACCTTCATAAATGGTTAAAGAAACATGGCCGCATTCGCCCACTCACCTTTTTTTAAGTAAAACATGCATTTGTCACAATTGTGTGGCAAATCTGGTAGTTGTGCACACACAGACAGGCAGTTAGTTACCCAACTATCTAAATCTGTATGAAATTGCACAGACTTCCACCTCGCCAATTTAAACTTTTAGTCTGTTCTGTCTCTGCATGAATGTTCACAGGACCGGGTACCCTGAATCACCCCATTACACTGTCCTCTGGTCACTATCATAGCAGCTATGATCCTTCCACTCTTTCAAGTTATTCATTTTAGTTTAATGTCTATTTGTCATTTCACATCATTTCTCTCTTATTTAACACTGCTACTTTAAGTGGATTAATTTTCATTTTTACTTATTGTTGCAAACAGTGTATTTGGGAAGATGGACTAAATCTTCAATTGAAATGTCCTCTGCAATTCAATGTCCCATTGGTTTTCTCCTCCTCTGTTTACCCTTCTAACTTGCTTCTATTTATTTGTAGAGGTCACCCAATCCACGTCTGTTAGAGGCTGTTTGTATTTTTAAAACATTTTGTGCTTGTTGTCTACACTAATCTTTACATCCCCACTTAACTACATTGGCCTCCATTGCCCTTTTCCATGTTTAGATTTAATGAGGATGAATTTCCATTACAGACTCTTGAATGAGTTTAACTGATTCTGGAGGAAATTTTCTGCTGTATCGTGATCAAAAATTTCTTAGTACTTGTAATGTTTCCTTTAATCTGTCTTTTCTAAATTAAAAAACCTCCTAATTTTTTTCCTGAAAATTAACTTTTATGATTACATTTATGTGCTGAATATAGAAAAATGTGCTCACTGCTCTATAAGCATAACAAGATACATTCCTTGTCTCAAAGAGTGTACTATCTTGGCACCAAAAATAAGGTCATCAGATTCTGGGCCTTTGAGACACTATAGGAGACTCTGTTGGGTATGGAACAAGTCTTGATTCATGCAAAATTCCCAATGATTTCAAACACACCTTGGATTCAGCAATAGTATTCATAGGGTAATTAAGAGTGTCCCCATGGGAATTATTAGTACGTCTGAAGTGATCCTATCTTTAACCACATTTATAATGTTTGACCTTTCACCTCTAGATCAAAGTTCTGAATAGTCTGTTTTACAAGTTTCCAAAGAAAGCAATTCCACAATACATATTGTAAACAAGTGGCCTCCTCCTGGGCACCCCCTCATGGTCTCAGGACAGCCCTGCAAGTGGCCCCTCACTTCAGTTTCCCTCTTAGGTCTCCAGTAACTCTATGGAAACTCATCCTGCAGTTTATCAACAGTTTGTTAACAAAACACAGTGCAAAAGTCCCTCAGCATAATCTCTATCACTCCAGTGCAAGCAGTCCTTAAAAAAACCAACAACATCGCCTTTTGGCCACATACCACGTTGTGGCATCTTCCACCACACCTGAACTCTTTGTCAATCCTCCTCTGTCCCTCTGCCAGAACACTCTTTGCTTCTGGGGTGCAACCCTGCTCTTCCCAGCAGGGGCTCCCCCAGTAACTCTGCTGGGAGCATCCTTGCCTGGAGAGCTTCCTTCATTTCCCCTGGTCCTCTCACTGTTCCTCAGGGTTCAGCTCTCCAGTAAGGTGATGCTAGCAGGTAAGCCCCTCCATTGCTCTGCCTTCTTTCAGCCCTGTCTGGCCCTAGGCTGCAGCTCAGACCCAGCAGGTGTCTCCCTTTCCACCTTCAGCCCTCACTGTCTAGCTTAGCAAACCCCTCTTGTTTCTCTCCTGCCATCAGTCTTCTCCCAGGACCAATCTTCTCTCTGTAGCATCTCTCATCATCTGCTTTTCCTGCCTACCCTTCCTTTCGTAGCAGGCTTCTGATAGCCCCCTACATGTTTCCTCACCCTCTTAATTGGCTCAAGTGGGAGCACCTGGACTGGAACAGGAGTGCTGAACCCAATTTCATTTAATCAGCCAGCTTCCCTGTTGCACATATGGAAATACATTCCCCTTAGTTTTTGCACTGATAACTCTCATTCAATTCATATTCCCATATGAATAGCCATTCATATTCCCCAGGATGAGACTATTAGCTTTCTTACCCTTTTACCTATATAATCACTGCCTGATATTTTTCTTACTGGATGTGGAGTTTAAAAAAAAGAGTTATTGTTTGCAGTATTGTTGTAGCTGTGTTGGTCCCAGGATATGAGAGAGATGAGGTAGGTGAGGTAATAACAGAAGTTGGTCCAATAAAAGATATTACCTCACCTACCTTGCCTCTCTCACACCCTTTCTTGGAACTTACAAAATCTTACACCTGACTTGGAACAGATTTAACAGGCAAAATTATTATATCACTACCACCTAAAGATTCATCTCTCTCACTAGCAGCATAAGCCCACCTGCTTCATTTGACTTATTCCTTTGATTTTCTATTGTGGTGTTTTAAATCCCCTGTCATTTTCAGCCACATGTCCACCACATGTATTGCATAAAATTAATGGCTATTTTTCCACCACCCATCTATAATAAAGACTGCTCAGCAACAAAAGTGTGCTGGAAATTCTGTCTGGGGGGTTCACTGTAAACTCAACATGTCCATTCTTTGAAATTTCAGGAAACACATTAAGGTCCTAAGAAATTGGTGAACAGACTAGTGCACTAAACCATCATATTAGAGCAGGAGAAGCTATTTGCAATGAACAATTTATTCAGTGTATTTAGCCCTTCTTTCTCTTCACTAGTTATCCATGAGCAGACCGTGGGTGAGACCCCACACTCATTCTGCTTCCCTTTACACCTGCATTATGGTTTGTTGGCCCTTTAGGGGACCTACAAGCCTCAAATCCAGCTGGGGGAAGATTCCTCTGGTGAAGGAACTGATGAAGACACCAATAAGGTTGCCCTCTGAGGACTCACTCACAAACTTCGGGGAAGGGGTAATGCTGGGGGTGAGGACAAGTTTGGGGCAGATCTGTAGCACACAGTGCTCCTGAGATTCCAGAATGCCCTGTGGCCCATAGACAGGCTAGTGAGGCTGCCATAATTTAGGCCCCTGGGGCAGTTTAAATTACATTGGGGGCCCCAGGGAAGCCCAAGCTCAGAGGATATAAAGTGGCTTATACTTGTTAACCATTTGCCCTGGGCTGCAAGTTCCATGCTATCGCTGGTGTAAATGTGATAAAGAAGTTACAGTGAACATACTGTAATTTAGATACTGTACATTAAAATTGTTTCAAAATGGTTAATTTCAACTCAACATTTTTGAAACATGCATTTCTATTTTTTTCTAAAAGAAGCGTTCTGACATTTCTGAAAATTGTGTTTTCAAGTTTTTTCAGCTAAACTAGTTGCTGAATTTGACAGGAATTCGCAAATAGTTTGTGTCCTGAAAAATGATTTTTTTTTTGGCAAACTTACTATTCTCCAAAAAAATCTCATCTGGCTCTATGGTTTCTTTTTGTGATGAATTCCTGTCTGATAGCTGGCAGAATTAAATAGACTTTCAGTTCCAAGAAAGTGTTTGTGTTGATTGTGTTGTCTAATAGCCATCAGCTCAAGGCATTTCCAGACGTCAGATGTGGAGAACACTGCTCTCTTCACCAAATGGGGAGTTTGAAATTGGTGCAAGAGAAAGGGCTTCCAAGTAAGTTTTAAATCTTTCCCAGATCTACATGAGAGTTATTTTGAGGTCAGTTTCTCAGTCAGTTTCTTCTCTTGACCGCATAAGATTCCCTGTTAGAGACATCTGAGTCTTATCGCTTGTTTTTTTTTTTTTGGCTTCATTTGAGACTGTTTATACTATTCAATGTGGGAGATTGAACTCTTGACAAGGAACAGGATAAATTTTCTTAATCAAAGTGGGTATCAAGAGGTGGTCTGTCATAATTTTCCTTTTGTTGCACTGTGAAAGAAAGCAAATAAGAGGCATCCAATGTGATCCCCAATTCTGTGTCTGCTCTTCCCACCAAGTCATTAAACATCCTCTGGTCTTTGTCAACAGCCTGGTAAACATCCAGAGAAAGAATCAGAATAAAATAGTTTATTTAACATTCCTCTCCTCCAACTGCTGATTAGGATAAATGGTTTGGATATAAAGCCTATCTGATCCAACAATCACAAAAAGAAAGGATTCAGCTATCAGCAAAGTTTAGATTTGGTTTCAAATATTTTTAAACAACAGAAGAGTTTTTTGCACTCTGATATTTTCTCCATCCTCAGCACATCATGTTAGCATAATGTCAAAGTAAAACATCAGCATCAAATGATCACTGGGCGCACTCCAGTGAACTGGAGTGAAAGGTTATAGTCTGAAATTTCAGGCACAACACAGGATTTGAAAATAATCGAAATAAATCTCTGTTTAAACTGCCTAAAAAGCCTAGGAATTGATATCTGGCATAATAGTTTAAGAACTACCATCTCAGATCAGACCAATAGGCCATTTAATCATAGAATCTCAGGGTTGGAAGGGACCTCAGGAGGTCATCTAGTCCAACCCCCGGCTCAAAGCAGGACCAATCCCCAACTAAATCAACCCAGCCAGGGCTTTGTCAAGCCTGACCTTAAAAACCTCTAAGGAAGGAGATTCCACCACCTCCCTAGGTAACCCATTCCAGTGCTTCACCACCCTCCTAGTGAAAAAGTTTTTCCTAATATCCAAGCTAAACCTCCCACACAGTAACTTGAGACCATTGCTCCTTGTTCTGTCATCTTCTACCACTGAGAACAGTCTAGAGCCATCCTCTTTGGAACCCCCTTTCAGGTAGTTGAAAGCAGCTATCAAATCCCCCCTCATTCTTCTCTTCTGCAGACTAAACAATCCCAGTTCCCTCAGCCTCTCCTCATAAGTCATGTGCTCCAGGCCCCTAATCATTTTTGTTACCCTCTGCTGGACTTTCTAATTTTTTCACATCCTTCTTGTAGTGTGGGGCCGAAAACTGTACAGTACTCCAGATGAGGCCTCACCAATGTTGAATAGAGGGGAATGATCACATGCCTCGATCTGCTGGCAATGCCCCATCTTATACAGCCCAAAATGCCAGTAGCCTTCTTGGCAACAAGGGCACACTGTCGACTCATATCCAGCTTCTCATCCACTGTAACCCCTAGGTCCTTTTCTGCAGAACTGCTGCCTAGCCATTCAGCCCCTAGTCTGTAGCAGTGCATGGGATTCTTCCATCCTATGTGCAGGACTCTGCACTCGTCCTTGTTGAACCTCATCAGGTTTCTTTTGGCCCAGTCCTCTAATTTGTCTAGGTCCCTCTGTATCCTATCCCTACCCTCCAGCATATCTACCACTCATCCCAGTTTAGTGTCATCTGCAAACTTGCTGAGGGTGCAGTCCACACCATCCTCCAGATCGTTAATGAAGATATTGAACAAAACCAGCCCCAGGACTGACCCTTGGGGCACTCCGCTTGATACCGGCTGCCGACTAGACATGGAACCATTGATCACTACCCGTTGAGCCCGATGATCTAGCCAGCTTTCTATCCACCTTATAGTCCATTCATCCAACCCATACTGCTTTAACTTGCCGGCAGTTATCCTTTCTCTGACAGTGGACAGTGTCATATACTTTAGAGGAAATTTCTTCCTCCCACCCCCATCCTGCTGCATAATGGGTAATTAAACAATACTAAACTTATGGGAAACTTTCTACAAAACCTGGGGCAGTTTGTGTGAACTCATGTCCTGAAGCATGAGGAATGATGCCAGTTGTATGTTTTTATCCTAGGTCAGGGGTGGCCAACCTGTGGTTCTGTAGCCACATGCGGCTCTTCAGAAGTTAATATGTGGCTCCTTGTATAGGCACTGACTCCGGGGCTGGAGCTACAGGCGCCAACTTTCCAATGTGCTGGGGGGAGCTCGCTGTTCAACCTCTAGCTCTGCCATAGGCCCTGCCCCCACTCCACCCCTTCCCATGCCCTATTCTGAGTCTGCCATGCCCTCGCTCCTCCTCCACACCCCCAGAGCCTCTTGCATGCCATGAAACAGCTGATCAACCTGGGAGCAGGGGGGTGGGACAGGAGGGGAAGAGTGTGGAGCTGATGGGGGCTGCTGACGTATTACTGTGGCTCTTTGGCAATGTACACTGGTAAATTCTGGCTCCTTCTCAGGCTCAGATTGGCCACCTGTCCTAGACTGTATAACTGAAGTTATTTTTAATATCCAGAGAAATGTCAAATCCTTTTTTGAATCCTACTCCCTTTCCATCCAAAATATTTTGTGGCAGTATGTCCCACGGGTTAATTATGGGCTCTGTAAAAGAGTATTCCTTTTTACCTATTACAAATTTGCTGCTATTTCATTTTGTTAGTTGTCCCTTTGCTTGTGTTATAAAAAAAGTAAACAATCACCCAGATGATCTCAATAGCATTCATTACTATACAAGGTCAGATGCTTAGCTGGTGTAAATCAGCAGAGCTCCATTGCCATCAATCATCACTTAAAATGTTGACCTTGCTCACAAAGCTGAAGTACCCTCTCCTCCATATTTTGAGCTGTCCAGGAAACACATGATCCAATATATTTTTCATCATATGCTTGATATATTTATTATGCTTTAAGCACTGGATGTGATCATCAGTCAGCATAAATCAGCATAGCTGAAGTCAATGGACCTGTGCCAAATTATACCAGATGAGGATCTTGCCCAGGTCTTCTCATTCATAAAAAAATTACAACACGGACCCATTTTGGCTGAGATTTGCAACCTGCCAAAAGGATGTGTGTGTCTACTTCTCTTTAAATTAATGGGAATTGGGAATAATCTCAGCCTTTCTGTTTAATCTGTGTATTTGTAAAACTTCAGAAATTCTCTGCAACCTATGGGTTGAGAAACCCTGATTAAAGGAGAAGACTGTGGAAGTCCAAGGAGTAAGCATGGACAGGTGGGGATTCTGGTACAAGTGTTAGAATATATTTTGTATGTTAACAAACCAAATTCCAGGAAAGGAGTCTTTGTTTCTGGATCTTGAGTCATTGTATGTGATTACTAAAGCGATTTAAAAAACCCCAGAATTTCCATTCCACAGGAAATTCCGATATTTTGACATTTATATTTGTCCCAATTTGGAATGGAAAGTTGAGATGGCCACTTTCCATGGAATGAAAAATTCTCAAGGATGTTGATTCAAAATCCACAACTCTAATGAGCAACCATAGTGGTTCAATCACAGAGAGAAAGTTAGTGCTTAATTTGTGCCAGGGCTTGTCATGGCTGAGCCCCGACTTGTCTAGGCATGGCACCTCTGGGCTTGCTGCATCAGTTATGAAAATAAATTTTAAAAAAATCGCTTGAGCACCAGCACCTCTTTGATTACAAATTAAGCCCTGGAGAAAGCATAGTACATGATGGGAGATAGCCCATAGTGGACCTGGAGGTAGGAAGGACATGGAACTATAGCTCCGATGATGCAGCACAGTGGCTCAGGTGAAACAAATATTTAATATGGGTCAGGGTCAACTTTTCTCAATAACTTTTCTCAATAACGGATGACTGCTTGCATCCGAAGAAGTGGGTATTCACCCACGAAAGCTCATGCTGCAAAACTTCTGTTAGTCTATAAGGTGCCACAGGATTCTTTGCTGCTTCTACAGAACCAGACTAACACGGCTACCCCTCTGATACTTTTCTCAATAAAACATTTCAGTTTGATTTTCCCAATAGAAAATACTGGCAGAATCAGTCCTTTCCCAGTTTTGACAGAACACAGTTTTCCACCAGGAAAATGTTTCAAACAATCTTTTTGACCCGTTCTATTGATTACATCAGACCCAAAAAGAAACTCCATAGCTACACTATGAAGCTTGCAGCTGCACTGGTGTAAACTCTCTAGTAGAGCCACTTAGCTCTCCTGTCTACTTAATTACTCCACCCCAACGAGCCCTCACGATGACACAGTACTGTTCACACTGGTGCTTACTTTGGTTAACTTATGTTGCTCCAGGAGTCAGTTATTCACAGTCCTGAGCGATGTAAGTTATATTGACATAAACGGTAGTGTAGACATAGCCTGAGACAGTTGCTGCTTTCTGTCACTGAAAGTGAGGCCCACTACAACACACTATTAGAGTATGGGTAGCAGCGAAAGAGAAACTCATTAGCTCTCACTTATCTATAACTCTCAGCCTGGAGCTGAATCTCCCAGAGTGCACTGAGAAAGCAGTTCTGAGCCCTTTCAGAGCGGCAATGCTGTTTGATCAACAGGAAAATAAAGAATTTTGGAAGGGCAATAGAAAAAGAGCTTCTTAGAACAGCATTATAGAGACAAGGTGGGTGAGGTAATATCTTATACTGAACCAACTTCTGTTGGTGAGAGAGACTGCATTATGTTAGTTTGGAACCAATAGCTTGGAAGGGCTTGTTTCAAATTGTTCTACGCTTTCTGATAAACGATTCATTATGCATAATACAACTTTTGACAAAAGGGCTAATGTGGTTGACTTTCTTGTAAAACTATGTGCAAATAATATTGATGTTTAAACACAAACCAATTTTTTTTAAAAAGACAGGAAATTCTAACTTGAGACTGACAACTCCATCCTGAACTAAAACTGTTGAGAAAAATAAAAGGAACAATCCTGAGATTTCAGAACAGAACTTCAGCTTTAAATATATTTCCTGGATCTCCCCATTTGTACAAAAGCATTTAATTATTTAAATACAACAACTTAATTACTTAAATATTATCATTGCTCTTAATGAGTATTTAAGTTTTGCTACTGCACTTAGATTGTTTTGGAGAAGTTAATTTGCACTGACCCAAATAGAAGGTTTAAACACTCTTCATTATGTATTCTTCTGCAAACAGAATTTCACTGGACTTTTACAAATGATCTGTTTCTACGGTAGCATTGTAATATTTTGTACTTTGCATAAATAAACACTGATTCCTTTATTTTCCCTGCTAGGATGATGCTTTATTCTTAATTTAACAATAAAACATTGTAAGAATTTTACTTGTCTCCAGACATGACTTTTGCTGATCATTGGCCCTTAGCATCATGGCAGCTGATTTGTGCAGTTATTAGTAAGAGTCCTGTGTTCAGTTCTTGGCTCTGCTACCAATTCACTGTCTGATCTTGGGCAAGTTGTTACAGAATATCTCTGGTCCTCAATTTCCCCATCTGCAAAATGTTATTAACTAAGGCTATGATTTAGTCATGGGTATTTTTAGTAAAAGTCATGGACAGGTCACAAGCAATACACAAAAGTGTATGGACCTGTGACCTGTCCATGACTTGTACTATAAATACCCCAACTAAATTTTAGATGCTGCAGGATGCTGCAAGTGCTCTGGAGTGCGGGGGGAGAGTGTACATTGCTGCAGCTGCTCTGGATAGGGGGAACTCCAGTGCACCCCCACTGATGCTGGAGGGGGGCGGCCCAAGGCCCCTCCCACTGCTGCTTCGGCTGGGAGGCAGACCCAGGGCCACCCAGAGGGGGGGGCAAGAGGGGCCATTTGCCCCAGGCCCCGAGCCCCACAGGGGCCCCCACGAGAGTTTTTCGGGGCCCCTGGAGCGAGGTCCCTCACTCGCTCCAGGGGGCCCAGAAAACTCTTGCGGGGCCGGGCGCAGGAGCTTCTTCGCTCCCGGTCTTTGCCGGCGGGGGGTCCTTCCGCTCCGGGGCGGAAGGACCCCCCGCTGGCGAATTACCGCCGAAGACGGAGCGGGACCCACCGCCGAAGTTCAGCTTGGTCTTCGGCGGTAATTCGGCAGCGGGGGGCCCTTCCGTTCCGGGACCCACCGCCGAAGTGCCCCAAAGACCCACGGCAGGGGCCCCCCGCTGCTGAATTACCGCCGAAGACCGGGCTGCACTTCGGCGGCAATTCGGCGACGGGGGGGACCCCCGCCACGGGTCTTCGGGGCACTTCGGCGGCGGGTCCCAGAACGGAAGGGCCCCCCACCGCCGAAGACCCCAGCCCCCGGAATCCTCTGGGCGGCCCTGGGCAGACCGGGGCACCTCTGCTGCTGCTGGACTGCTGTTCCATCACAGGATTCAATCTAACACTATTAAAACACAAAAAAAGAGAGGGGGGGAAAAGATTGCCTGTGTCACCTTCCCTCCATCATCTTTGAGCAATGCCTAGACATGCATATGCACATACTCTCACTGTTCCTTGGCAGTGTAAGATTCATGAGATTCCAGATTTTGGTGTACACACCTACTCAGCCAACTCTCCAGAAAGAATACTACATATGTACAATATAAGAAACATTTCACAGCCTTTTACAACTTCCTTACACTTACTCACATGATACCATCTCACTTTCATTTAACCACATTATAACATTAGATCTTCTCATATTCCACCTCACTGCTGACAATACCCCTGTATAATAAAAGCCCTATGCCCTGCTGTTGACATAACCTACACAATTCTGATTAAAAATTATGGCTACTGCATCCTGAAGGCACATATGTACCTCTTCCCTTTCCTCAAAAACATACGAGAGTGGAAAACAGATCTCCTCATATCAGTCACAATTCTGTCACACACTTCAAAGTAATCTATACATCTCCTGATATCACACACATTTATCAAGCAGGCCCAATTACTGCCACCATCATTTACACCTAACACCTCTATCTTGGCAACCATCTCTCACAGAGGGCAGACATAGACATCGAGATTCAGCACAGAATTTGCTTTGCCAGCCTTGCTTTTGGTGGACTGTTCAACAATCACAACATCAGAAGACATACTGGACCTTTAGTTTATATAGCAGTGGTAATCCCAACTCTCCTTTACAGCTGTGAGACTTGGGTGACCTACAGAAAACGTCTGGAAAACCTGGAATGCCAGCAGCCCAGGATAGTGATAACTGGCAAAGACTTGTCAGAGAGGGAACGTCCACTTTTGAGGAAAATCGCCTTGCCCTGATCACAGAAAAACACCAGAAAAGAAAGAAAAAACAACTGTCATGCAGCAATCGTGGCCCAACCTTGTCTTCCAACACCACCTGCAAAATGAGCCTCAGTCACCAAAAGACCCATGAAAAATAAACCCTGTGAAAGAGATCATCCTTGACCTCAAGGGATCACCAACGACCTAAAACCTCTCACACTGACTGCATCTGGAATGTATGCAAATAATTCCCATTGGCTACTGCTAGCTCCTGGGGAGAAGAGGGAAGGTGGTTTGGGGAAATCTTTTTTGTTTGTTTTTTTATTTCCTCTTTTTGTTTATTTCACAGTGTTAGATGGAATCCTTTCAGTGAAAGTGAATGGGCCGCAAAAAGAGGTAAAGAGCTTGTGCATTTCAGCAACTATGGAGTTGGCAGACTAAAGGTATGTATGTTAACGGAGTGTATTGGGGACACTGCTGTAAGAGGGCAGAGTTAAAGTTGCATTTCCTGATGTTCAGAATATTGAGTTTTGCTTAACTCAGCATTCTGCAAGGGGATGACCTACCATAAAACAAACTTAATTCTAGATTAACAGGTTTTTTGCAACTGAATTTTATAAAGGAAGGTATGATGTTTTTAGGTGTTAGTAGTCATTTTGGTAGTCTGCAATTAGCATACAGAATCAGCCATTCCCTCCGCCCATTCCCAACACCAGACTCCCCAGTCCTGCTTTGGAACACCTGGACCATTAACTGCATTCCCCCTTCAAACCTAGCCCCCTCCCTATTACTGTACCTAGGCTTCCCCATCACAAGCAGGGAACTCACCTCCCTGAAGACTTGACTCCCTGGTATACAAATGTTTCTGTTGCCATTACTTCCTCCTCCTATAATCTGACTCATATGCGGTGCCTGGAGCAAAGGACAACTAGGTTACAGTGAAATGGTATTGGGATGACCCCAAATTTGGATCACAAATGATACCCTACACTCCTATGCGACTTATCAAAGCAATCCAATTAACCATTTGGATTTTAGAGCACTTACAAAAATTGAACTTTAAAGCATATAAAAGGGCAGGAACTGAAACCTTCTAGCTGTTTTTCTGCATATGCACTGTAAAAATGTACACTTGTCTTAAATACTGTTCTCACTTTGGATCACACAAAGATTTAGTGAGTCCCTTCTAGTACCTTGGGTAACACTTGAGTGAGTCAGTTTTGATCCATAACTCATCAATAGTTTGATCTCTAGATCTGAGCAAAAACACCAAACCATACTACAGCAAAACCAAACCAACCAAACAAATAAAAAACCTTAGAAACTTTTTTTTCTGGGGAATCTGTCTCTGGAACCTTACTCATATGACTCCAGATTTGGGTCCCTAACTCTACTCTGCACACCTTATGAGGCAGAACCAAATTTTGGAGAAATCCAACTAAGCATGTCAAATTTAGACAACTTACAAATTTTGACATTTAAACATATGTCATGACACAACCTTAATTATAGTGGCATGCCTGCACCTCTATAATGCTTTGTGACTCTTTTACCAGTCACAAATAAGCAACACGTAGCTTCAATTTTACATAGAAAAACACAGATTTGATTTTAAAATTTCATGAAATGAATAAATTTGATTTAAAAAAATCACGATATCTCTTTGGATATTCTGAATACAGAAAAATAGGCAAACAATTAATCAGCTAATTTATTTGCTATGAATCATTCCCTTAGAGCTAGTTGATACCAGATTCCTTCCCCAAAATGAAAAAATGTTGGTGTATTTACAAGGCATAGAACTCTTTATTAGTCTTCTTCCCTCAACACACAGGGGTACACATCCAAACCAATATTAGAAGGTTCCTTATGCAACACTGAAGCACCTGAAGTTTAATAAAGTTTAACTTTGTGGTTGTGAGTTGAATATGTGTTACTCACTATATTTCAGTAACATTTTTCTTTCTAACCTGGCCATAGTTTACTTCTATGCTGAGCACAGTGTAAAGATCTCAGTAGACAAATAACAGTAACAGGCAACATACTGCTGGCTGACAGAACTGGGTGTTGGAAGTGTATCTTCTGCATTTCATAGGTGCAGAATAGAAGATGAGCATATGGAAAATAGAACATGTTTTCAGACACAGGGTGGGGAGAGAGTGCTATAACACACAAGCACAATGTCATGGTGCTAAACATATTCCACAATTCTTTTTGAGGGAATAGGTTTTAATCAGGAGGGGATTAGCTAAATAGAAAGAAGAGAAAGGGGATAGGGAAGGGAAGGGGGGCTGAGGTGAATAGACCGCAAAGGAGGGGGCTGGAGAGGGTTGAAGCAAACAGCCAATTGATAGAGTAGAGAAAGTCCAGTCAAAACTGTAGAAAGTTTGATGAGCCATAATTATCTGTTTTATTAATATTCCAATAAGTACAAAAAACAGTGTTATATGTTACTTTCAAGGAAATGTATTAGTCACCTCCAAAGTTTGTGCACCTTGAGCATATCTATTGACCTTCCAGGGCCCAAATGTGGGACACAATGTGTGAAAAGGTTCAAAACAAGAGAGAGAAAAAAATTATACATGCGGGAAATTCAAAATGTATTGGGATTCATGCCTTTAGTGTAAATAACTCTCTCTATAATCTCAGTGATATACTTTTGTATTTCTGATGTAAATAATTGTTATTAATAAATATTAAGGGGTCTCCAAGCTTGCCTGGAATCTAGGTAACTTGGGGACTAAAACACAGAACATGCAAGAGTTATATAACCAAACACCATTTTCTTTCATTAAACAAATGAATTCAGTGAGTTTTAATCTGTTTTCATTAGAAGGAAATTTCAGTATGGTATTTGGATATTAAAACAACCAACAAAATAATCCACAGGTGTTGAAAACCCCTCCAATAATCAGAAGTTGCAGCCTACCAAAAAGATTAATATTTAGATTGCAAGATAATCAAGGAAGTAAAAACATTCCAGCTCCACATCAAGTCTGCTCTTCCAACAAATAAAACAAGAAATAAAATACAAGCTGGAAAATAAGTCCGCCCACCAGCTCCCCCTCCACATTCCCACTGATCTGTTTTAGTAATTTCTTTCTACCTACATACAAAATGCGATGTTTTTGTAATGATCAAAATAAGTGACTCTCCTATGCCATGATTTGGCAACTGCTGCCCCATGTTGGATGATTTTGGAACTCTAACTGCAACATATAAATTATATACAGTCCAAGTTGCCCTGGGAAATAACAACAGACCTTAATAAAAGATATATAGATATTAGTGGAATAGATTGTAAGATCTTCCTGGAATATTTTCAAGGACCATTCTATATTTCTTCCTCCAATTGCCAAAACCTCAAAATAAATGTGTACACAGTCTCAGATTTATAGCTGAACTACAGGATTGGCTTCTTCTGTAAACTAGGTAGTGGAGCTGCATATTTCCTCACTATAGTGGTTATCCACCTTTGAACATTTGTAGTTCATGAAATACAAACCTGAAGAAATGCTCAGTCTTTCCCAGAACATTTAGGCCTACTAACAGATCTCTCTCTCTCTCTCCCCTCTGTACGAGTCTCCTTCTGTCCAAACTAAAATCTCATCCTGTCTCTCTTACATCTCATGGATATCTAGCCTCCAGCTCTGGCTAAGCATGGCTAAAAGAGAGCTCTTAATCTAACTGAGCTATTGATACTTGCCTCTGATCAGCCCATGATGCCAGCCTCCAGTGCCCACTTGCTAATTTTTGAACAAACACCTTCATATTTTCTCCCATGCTGTCTCACACACTTGGGTAGGAGCTCCCCATAGCCATTCCCCTCATTATCCACCTTCATATCTCTCCTCAAAACTCTCCTTTGCCATGACCTTACGAAAAACATAACAATGATGTGGCTGCAAGTGTGCAGAGACCACTGCCGCCCATGCTGGCCAATATTGTCACATTATTTCCTTGTATTCCTCTGTCTATATCCAACTGGATTTTTTCATTTTATATTTACATAGTAAGCCCCCTTGGGGCAAGGGCTGTTTTTTTGTTCCTTGTTTCTAAAGTGCCTATCACAATGGGATTCTGGTTCATGAGTAGGGCTCATAGATGATATGGTAATACAAATAAATAATTATTAAATAAATAAATAAATAGAACTACTTTGCCTGTAGCAGGTCATTTGGAAATAATCTAGCTACCTACATGCCTTTCGGCCCCAACACATTCACTGCTTGCTGGTATTGTACATGTGCCGCAGGAAAAGAGGGCACCCAATGTACAGAGAGGGCACAGCACAGTGCAAGACCATTTAATTTGCATGCTAGAAATGGTCATGTGTCTAGAGTTACTTGACCTTCAGATAAGGCATAAATTCTCTTCTGCTGTTACTTTGATAGGGGCCTAAAATTAGGTAAAGCAGAATAATATCATAAGAGCAGCTTGGTTTCAGCATTGGCCTGCTAAACCTAGGGTTATGAGCTCAATCCTTGAAGGGGCCATTTAGGGATCTGAGGGGAAAAAAAAACCCCGTTGGGGATGGGTCCTGATTTGAGCAGGGGGTTGGACTAGATGACCTCCTGAGGTCCCTTCCAACCCTGATATTCTATATCAATTACCTTGCACTTTCTAGGTGCTGTCCAGGATCTCTAGGTAATAAACAAACATTACAAAGTTTAGTCTCACCTCTGTGAGCTAGGTATTAGTATCTCCATTTTATAGATGAGGATACTGAGTCACAGAGAGGTTAAGTGACTTGATTGAGGACTCTCAGGAAGTCTTTGGCAAAGCCAGTTCTCAGGCCTCTGTGCTTGTATACAAGCATATGACAGCTGTGGACTTGGCTTTCTGTCTGAACCATAGGTGCTGGAACTAGGGGTGCAAGGGGTGCTGCAGCCCCCCTCCCCCGGCTTGAAGTGGTTTCCATTGCATATGGGATTTACAATTTGGTTCAATGGTTCACAGCACTCACACTATTAAAATTGTTCCAGCACCTCTGGTCTGAACTAGCTCTGTGGCATATTTTATCCTAAGTTTAAATTTTTATTTTTGTTTTACCTCGTCCCTCATGTCTACCAGATCCCTGTCCTCCTTGAAGAATCACTTCTTCTGTAAATAAAACAAATAAGTAGGTATTTATTACAAAACAACCCAAAGCAAATTAAGTTACCTCCTGTTTTGCCATCGTTTTGCCAAAACTCTAAATTCTTGCTCTAACCCCATTGCTTCAAACCCCAGGCCTTGGCTAGTAATTGGTACAAAATGTACCACATGTGAGGGACTGCACATCTACATACAACTTGGGAAGGTCTGACATAGCCAGTTGCACAAATAAGTTTTTCATTTTCTGGATTTTTTTTAAACTGTGTAGGATGGAGAGTAAAATCACAGGTTGTTAATGAGATTAGGCTTTATCTGTCCTATGTAGGAAGCTTTAACATATTCCCAAGTGCAATGGGGGACCCTATATGTATAATATTGTGTCTTGAACTGCACTTCTATTTCATGGATGAAATGCTGGCCCTAGTGAAGTCAATGGGAAGTTTTGCCACCCACGTCAGTGGGGCCAGCTTTTCACCCTAAAACAAATGCAAATGAAACACACCAAGTCATCAAAGAAAATAGCTAAAAAGCCTCTTCCTTTTTATTGCCTAGGTAGCAGTTTTGCAATCTGTGGGGGTCATAACACACTTGGAGTTCACAGAAGAACCTTCCTGCATTATGAACATAGCACCCCAATTGTTGTTTCTAGAAAATGTTTATATTCAATTTACCCTGATTTGTCCTCATATATACTGTCAATCACGAAAACTAAATTTTACTACTGGCATCCCTGGCAGAGGTTTAAACAGTTACATTAACAGTCTTAATTAACACTAATATGATGGAAACTTGGTAGAGATAAGATATGCATTATCATAGATGCCTGTTATTTACCATGAGAAAAATTAGTCTTGCTGTAATAAGATAATATGTATTTGCAGACTTAGAACTACGCCAGTGTAGGGTGCAGGGATATATACTTGTGGGGCCAGACTTCAAAGGGATCAGTGTTACATTCACAGAATACAAACAGAGAAGTTAGATAAAAGCATAGAATATTCTTTCTGGAAGGTTGCAATGTAACATTAATTTATTTCTTAAAATCCAGACCCTTAACACTGAAGAACCAAAAACAGAGAAAGAGAAAGCAGGCTGCTCCCTAAGGGCAGAGTGACAAAACCCACTCCACCTTGCTCTAGGCTGGCTCTTTGCAGATTGACTGTTGGAAGACAAGATAACACGCTTCCCTACCCTGCAAGCTGGATCTGGAAAACCTCTAAGAATTTAAAATGATAGCTTATCTTTACACTGTTGTCAATACACTAGACTTGGCATCCAAATTGGTTTTCAGAAGAGCTCCTCTCTCCATTTAAGCATCTATATTAGGACCAGATTTTCAGCAGTGCTCTGCACTCAGCAACTGCCAGTATCACATTTACGGTTAGATTTTTCAAAAGAGCTCTGCACCCAATATGCACTGAACCCGCTGAACAATTTTGAACATTTAGCTCCAGCTGTGAGTACTGAGTTCTTTTGAAAAATCTGGTCAATAGCGTAAGTATGCATTGATGGACAAGGTGAGAGACGGCACAAAGAACCATGGTCTACAACCCCCAGATCTTTTCTAACTTGCCCAGGGGGCCAGCCACATTCTTAGTCCTTGTGCACTCTGGGCCTAATCCTGAGTCTTTCCCTCATGTTTATCTCAATCTTTATTCAAGAAAAATTTCCAGTGCCTAAGTGGAAGTTTTGCCTGAGTTAGGACTGAGTTAAAATACAGTAAGGATTTCAGGTACCCTGTGCGGGAGGTGTGGAAACAGCACTACTGCTAGGCTGCTCAATGGGGGGAAGGAAGGCACAGGCAAGGCAGTGCTATGAGATCCTTCTGTAGTGGTCAGCAGAGTAGGGCCAGGTGGGGAAAAGCAAGTGCTGCCTCCTTTTTAAGGGTGGTACAAAACTCCTGGTGCAGCATGACTCACCCAGGGCCCTGGAGTCATTCTGGTTGAAGCCAGCATGCCTCTGAGATTTCTTTCCGCTGTGCAGCCTCTCCTCAGCCCTGTTTCCTCCACAGCATCAACCACTAAACATAGTCCATCATTCATGGAAACTGGAGATGGCAAGATCTACTGAGTCAGCCATCCATGTCTTTGTCCATGCAGTAGCAAACCAATGGACACTGAAAGGAAAGAAAGTTATGTCACCGAAACAGTAGGCTCTAGGCTGTGTTTAGTCTTCACTTGGTATTGAAGCCAGTGGTGGCTCCCTGATTTTCAAGTTCATGCTATGCTAATTTATAGTAGCCCCAGGCTATCCCTTAGGGACCAAGCACCAGCTGACACTAGTCCCCTCTGAACTGCTGTCCTCTGCGAGGGCTGAGGAGGTGGAGTTGGGGGTGTGTATAGTAGCTGGCTATGCCAGCTCAGACCCCACCCAGTCTGGGGAATTCTCAGCTGTTGTGATATAGCCGGCTTCCAGCACCTTTGCACTGCTGGAGTGTTCCAGTAAATCTGGACCATAGTTTGGATTCTGTCCAAAGACACCAGACCCCCAAGTGCTCTCATTCCAACCCAGGACAGAACTGAGGGCATGATAATATTCTGAGATAGTAAATGGCACAAGCAAACAGTTTTATGCTTCCATAAATACCTTTGTTCCAAATATTTTCTATTAAAACAAAACAATCATGAGGAAGTGATGCTATAGTTCTAACTTAAATCCACAAAAGAAGGAAATTGAGAGTTAAGGTTTCTTCCATCACTGGCACCCTTCTGCGGGGTCCCGTTAGGCATTGCAGGGGTTTGAAATCAGTATGTGGTATTAAGTACTATACCACATGGACTGTATTACTTAGGCAAAATTAAGCGAGTTCCACAATGAAAATATTAAGGTTACTTTAACACAGGTTTTTTTCCCCCCTCATCTAATTCCCTGTTTCTTTAAATGTTAAAAGGAAAAAAATCACGATGGAGGTGTAACAGACTCCCATGAGCCATAGATCTTTGACAACAATCACAGTATGTCATGGGAAGGCATAGAATTTGGAATCCTTGATCCAAGAGCTGACACCTGGAAACACGTGTATAAGAAGCAGTGCTGTTGAGAAAGATGCAGGAGTGTGCCTGTTATGCTCCTTCCCCTTCTTGCCACCCCCCTGCCCACACACACTTTATTCATTTATTTTGCATGCTGTTTTCTCACATAGAGTTAAATGCCTCCTTCCCACTCTCTTAAGACCGGGAGCATGGATGTCTTGGAAAACCCTTCTGCTCAGAGGGTCATCCAGGAAGGAGGTCACCAGCCAGACCAGGTGTCAATTCCCCTACTCTGTTCAAAGCACAGGATAACATTTCCATTAATAGATGTCTTAGCTATGGCATAGTTTAATGATACCCCTTTGTCTCACTCCCTGCAATTTTTCCTTTTCCTCTCACTTTCTTTAAAGTAAGTTTTTCTGAATGGGACACCATATCTGGACCAACATGGATGTTTTACACAACCAGATCTCAGATTTGGACATAAGCTCAGGTTTAGCAAAATAAACAAACAGGCTTTTACAGAAACTAAAACCTTTAGAAACGCTCCCATGAACACAAACTCGCAGTGTTTGCAACACAAAACTTTGTACTGCATGAGCACAAAATAGCAAAATCGACTAGAAAACTAACTAGCAATAAAAATGGCTAAGAGCAGTCTATGCCAAGCAGTTTCATCATCCAAGTTCAAACACAGAAAGGAAACAGACAGCATAAACAATTCTAATAATCTAAGGTGTTATTTGTAACAAAAGGTAACCAATATTTGTATTACATGATTTTTACCTTTTGAGAGACAATATTACTTCAGGAAATAAGGGAAATATTTTGACACTAGGGATACAATCCCAGAGGCCATCCCCATACAATACAATTAATTAGGTGTTAATTCAAAACAAGTGTGGAAATCAAGATTACTGTCTACAAAGATTTAATGACTAAACACTAACTGAGGGTCGGATTGTCCTCCCCAGGTTAAATGATTGACCTCCACTTCATGAGTAGAAGTGGGGGATCAAACACCTCCGTCGCATTGCCTGCCCACTCATGCAGGTCCCAAGTTAGAGGTGGAAGGACTGAGAAAGGAGTGGGTAAATCAGGGTCATAGCTATGGTGAGGAAGAACATTATTCCCCTCAGGCTCCATGGAGTTTATCCCCACAATCTTTTCTATTGATTACCCACAGGGTTGCCCAGCAGCAGTTATGGTGATGGGAATCTGAGGCAATGTTCCTTTAGGGGGCCTGGGCTGACAGAGAGGGGCATGCTGGGTGTAGAGCCCATTCACATTCCCAAGGTGTCTGCATAGATGGATCTGGTCTTCAAAGGGATGTGCCAAGTTTTATGACTTTATCTATAGGATGAGGGAGTGGTGGTGGTGACCACTTGAGGGGATGATCTAGCCTAGAGAGAGGAATTATGTGAGGTACATAGGGTTTTATGTGGGAGTAATAGGATAGAATTCAGAAAGTAACAATTTTGGGTAAATTTCTAAGAAAGAGGACTGTGACAAGGCAGCCCTGCTTGGATCCTCTCCAGTGGAAGGCTGGGGTATGACAGGTGCAAGTGCCTCAGTTTCCTCTTTAAAAAAAAAAAAGAGTCCCCAGTAACTTCACACATGCTTGACACATAGATGTAGTCCTTTGTGAGGTTAATTTATTTTGAATAAATTACAATAATCCAGCAACCTCCAGAACAGTTCAAATAGCACATTCACTGTTTCAAACCCCAATAGTCCATCAACACAAGCACAGGTCTCACCATGCTCCAGCTTTCTAATACAGTTCTTGCTTCTCTCACCACACTCAGGCTCTCAGGTACGGCTCCAGTGGCTTCACCATGCCTCACCCCAGTCCCCCGAGCTGGGGTACTTCTGCCTCGTTTCCTTCCCGGGTATGGTTTCAGCTCCGACCCAGAGACACCAGCAGGCTACTCCTCCATCATATCCCAGCTTTCAGCCCTCTCTGGCCCTCCAGGTTCAGCTCTCTGGCTCGGAAAGCCAGCAGGCCCTCTGCTGCTTTGTGCTTTCAGCCCTCCCTAGCCATGGCTGTCTGGTCTGGGAAAGTTTGTAGGTGACCCCCCCAACTGTCTTCCTGCTTTCAATTTTCACCAGCCTGAGTTGGCTCCACTGCTCAACCAGGGAACTCTTAATGCTCCCGCCTTCAGGAGCATCCCCTGCCTGAAGTTCTCAGCCCACCTCTGCTCTTCCTCTGAGTTCTCTCTACTCTTCTACTCTCACTTATAACTCCCAGGGGCAGTCCCAGCTCCTCATTACACCAAATTAGGGTGTAACTGGACCAGAACAGGAGAGCTGGATCTGACTTCATTAGGGGACAACTTCTCTGTTACAAGGACATAGAACTTGGGATTCAAACCTAGAGCGTGAGATTTATTATGCTCTAGTGGACCAGCCTCTAGACTGGAACTCAGGAGATCTACCTTCTATTTCCGGCTCTGCCACTAACCTACTGGGTGATTTTAGCCAACTAACTTCACCTCTGGCTACCTCAGTTTCTCCATCTGTACAACAGAGATAACGATACTGATTCCTTCCTTGGAAAACAGTTTTGACACCTATGTATGAAAAGTGCTAAATAATATGTAGTTATTATTACTCTCTTTATTAGACAAAAACAGTAGGGGTATCAAATCCAACGGGATCAAGATGTGAGCCCCATGATTTTAAGACATAGCGAGCGATACTGCCTTTGCAGGAGTGGATGGATTAAGAATTCTTTTTGTGCTGTAACTTCCACCTTTCACTTCTGTTTATTGTAAGGGAAACAGATCATGCTGGACCAGGCCCAGAAGATGTATTAACTGGCATATGCCTTTGCTATTGAAGTAATAAATTATCAAACTTTTACATCAGTTTTACTAAAGAGGCAACTCAATCTCAAGCTTTTGAACACATGATACATTGTTCCATAGAAGGGGGTCTGAAGCCAAATTTCATTGCTGCATACCGATAGGAGCAATACTTTCCTCCTAGGAGTATCACTTTGTGCAACTATAGAGAGAAAACAATACATACAGTCATTGGTTTCATTAGAGACACCAACACAGAACAAATCGGAAATGGTTGGAATATCTACGTTTCTAAGGCTGCTATCCTTCATTATTTAATCCTAAAATAAATCTTCCCATTAGTGTTATATTTAGATACTCTGGCAATGAGACTGGCATTCAAAAAAGTTGCTGTTTGCTTGCTCTGAAATCTTAAGCAAAATCAGTTATAGCTCCCACACATTGATAACAAGTATTTTCCCCTCTCACTCTTTAGCCTATCCCACTTGATTTCCAGGCTAAGAATTTGGCCCTTTAGTGCATTACAAAGAATCCAAAGAACTAACCTTTTACTGCTGGGAAACAGCTAATGTTCCTGCCAGTGAGCTAAAGCTGGAGTATCCCTTTGTCATGGCCAAATTTATGACATGGATCAAAAACTATAAAAAGCTGTGTTGCATCCTGCCATTAAGGAGAATTAATATTTTCAGTGGTATGTTAACCAACGTTTTTCCAGTGTCTCTCGTTAAAAGCAGATTGTTGACTTTTCGTCATAGCGTGCCAAACGTTTTCATTGAAAGACGACTTTCATCTTATAACCATTATTTCTTAATGGACTTGGATACGGGTAGCGTACAGGAATGGATTTCCTTTTTAGCTCAGTGCAATGGCCCATCATTAGCGTGCTGGGTCTTGCAGAACCATTACACATGCAAACATTTAAAGCATTTCCAGGGTGACTATTCCCCTGCACTTGAAATGCAATTCATGTTTTATCTATTATGTTTAAGTAACTTTTAATCACATTTCACCTTTCAAGTATCTCTGCTATGATCACTTCTCATTCTGCTATACAGTAAAAGTCATAATGAATGAGATCATACACAAATGGGTTTTTTTTATGGAGTGCATTTTGTAGAACTTTCCCCTCATCGTGTGCAATAAATCTGTCTTTGAAAAACCACAAAGCCCAAACATTGACCATTTGACAAGAATACTCTATGATGACATCACTCACCACTTATTTCTCATTATTGGGTAGATTAGAGGCTTCATATTTGGCAACAAAATATCTACTATTTTCCTTTTTAATACATTTCTATTTTTAGCAATTTTCTATTCATTCCTGCTTTCCTCTTGACATCTGTCATCTGTCGCAGAACAACACGTGCCTGCTTTGCAGGAGTGTAATTTGTTCAGCTGACACAGCCAATGTATCAAATGTCTTCAGAGTTGCCCATTACTCTGGTTAAACCCTATCATTCCTAGTATATACTTCTAAAGATTCCTTAAAAATTACATAGGCAGATGCAGTTTTGGAAACTTTCAACCTTTGATGGTATTTTGAATCACATCCCTATTGGCAGCAAACAAACTCAAAGTAACAACCCCAGAGTATGATGCCATCAGTTCTAAGAAGCTCTGTACTATTACTGTGTCTTCGTTCAGACTTTATATCCAGCGTAACAGACTTTGCAAATTTCATTAAGAAAAACTGGCACCATATGTTCCTTTTTAAAAAACTTGTGTTTAAGTGCAGATGTATATTTATTTTTCCACTTTACAATCCTCTCTAAACTGTTCTTACTGTGAAGCTAATGAAGCCATTGCTTTAATCCCCACCAGTGTGCATCATATGGCACTTTCTATTTGAATCCATTTTTCTAGTGTGCTTCCATAGACTCATAGATTTTAACTATTTCCTTTTTATTCTGCTGTGGTGTTCATTACATTCTTGGTCAAGAGGCTTCACCTCTTCAAAGGGCGGTGAAAGAAATCAGAGTGCAATGCTAAGAGTGGAACTGAAGCCAATTCCACCTTGGTCAGGTGCAGTCCAAGGTTAGATGGACTACTGAAGCCAATTTTAACTTATTTAATAGAAATCATATTAAAAACTTTTGAGTCTGGCTACTTCTGGCTCAGATCTAGAGACTCTTCTAATGTTCCAGCTATTTCTCAATTATACAGAGCAGCTTCTGTGTATGTCCTGATTTGAACCTAAGTATTTTTAAAATCTTTATTATGAAAATACTAGCCTTAAGAAGAGACCCACATTCTTGATAGATTAAAGTAATGTCTGAGACGTCTACTACTGTGGTTTATATTTTGTAATGTTTCCCAAATAGACTTGGGCCTGATCCAAAGCCCATTAAGGTCGATGAAAAAATTCCCATTTGAATCAGGCCCTTCATTCTCAAAGAAAATTTTCCAATTTCTTTCTTTAAACTATGGGCCCCATTCTGCAACCCTTACTCTAGTAACCCTTACTCACCTGAGACATGTCAATGAAGGTCATGTGGGAAGCAACAGGACTACTCCAGTGAGTAAGGGGTATAGATTTGGCCCCTATTTATTTTTTTCACCTCTGTACTGAATGTTTAGCTAAAGGTGACTTCATCTGTGATTGGTACTAGTCTATAAGATTAGGCTTTTATACTTGAGAAAATCCCACTGAACTCATTCTGTTTTATGCTCCTTCTTAGAGGAGACTATTATATGTAAGCTGAATCTCTTAACTATATCAAATCCAATATAAACACCCTCTTTATAAGACACACCTCACTTGAATGTGCAGTGTGGAGCTCCTAACAAAAATTATAAATGGAGTGCTGTGTTCAGGCATTTAACTCCTTCATACCTAATGTTAAATCACAATGCGTAAGCTGTTTTTATTTTGCACTTGAAAATAAATGGGAAACCATAACTTAACCCATATGATGCATTAGAGCAAATGTGGGAGAATGTTTTGACTAGGAAAATAAAATTATGAAATGACTAAACTAAGTTATTTTAAATTCATTTTTTTTAATTGGGGGGGGGAGGAGGAAAGAGGCCTGGGAGGGGGAAGGGGAATGTGCTAAAACTTGCTAATTGTTGCAGAGTTCAAACCTGTTTTCATTTATTTGAAATTATTACATAATGGAAGTGGGATGCTATAATTCAACCCAAATGGGCGACTTCAATAAGCGGGTGGAAATGATTCAGGACATTAAAGAGAAGCTGTTTCAATAACAAATCTTTACTATAATCAGGAGTGAAGTGGTTAATTTAAGTTTTTACTGAAAAACAGGCTGGCAAAAATGTTTCCAGGGATGTGGGGATTTTTTTCCTTTTAGTCAGTAGGGGTTTGGAGAGGAGGTTTGGAAGGGAAGGAGGGCTTCGGTTCCAGGATCCCTGCATTCCCACGAGCTCCATTAAGGAAGGGGGAAGGGCTTCCTGCTGAGGCAGCCATCTGCAGCATTCTGTGAACAGCAGGAACCAAAGGCCTGGTAAAAGGAGAGCAAAGCCAGGGTGACAATTCTGTCTGGATTCAAAGTCAGAGTGGCTGACTTTCTTTATTATTATTATTAAAGGGGAGGGTTCCTCCAGCATGGATTATCAGATATATAATGGAATTTTAATTGTGACAAAACAATAGCGTTACAGGCAGCAAAGTGGCTAGCGCAAACACACACCCTGACAGCCCCTCCTGGAATGTGCTGACAGCAAGCTGGGATTGTCATCATCCAAGCTACTGTCACACTGCAACAAACTATGTGGAATCCATAGATGCGTGCTGAGGTTCCCTTAAGTTATTGCTTTCTAGGCTAGAGTAAATTAGATCTGGATTTTTGTAAAGTGCTGTCACTTAATATCTATTTTATTAATGTTATTTTTATGCCTATCATTTGAGGCTAACACATCTGTTATTTCCTCCACTGCCTGGCTTTAGTGAATGTTGCCTATGGAAAGTAGCAAAGAGTGACACCGGGGGAAAAAAAACAAGGGTGTTTTAACTTCCAACATCTGGATAAAACAATATTAAGGAAACAGGAACAAATAGGTACAGTAGCTTACAAAGCAAAAGTCCACTTTAAAAAAAGAAAAAAAAGCAACAAGGGTGCACAGTGTATTTTTATATAAATTTAGTCTAATACAATAAAATAAGATTGAAAAAAAACCACCTCATTAAAGAAGAGGCTGCTCTAGCTGCGGCTATAGATCATCTAAATACTAACCCCGTGAAGCACTCAGGTACAAAGGAGAAAAAAATATAAATATACATTCCCTCCCAGCAAAGTCTCAGAATTCACAAAAACTTCATGTTATGTAGTTTTCAATAAAGTTTTATCACCGCTACATATAATTCCCTAGAGAGATGAAGTAAACTCTACTGTATTATATGCAACTTCAAAACTGAATTAAGCATTGCAATGGAGTGATAAATATCAGGATGAAGAGTGTGGTGGTAGTTTTACTGAGTGAAAAAGGGACAAATGTAACTTTTGAGCCCCGAGGACTGTAATGACTTAACAAAAAAACTTCAAGGAAAAGTAAACCTGAGAAGGAAATATCTACAGCAGAAATAGCTACATGAAAATACCACATTTCAATACTACAGTTTTCCTTCTTTTGACTTTGATAGATTTATTTTTACAACATACATTCCTAAACACTCCCATTTGTTGTCTGAATTCCTGTTTGTGACCTTAGAATTCCAAATTTATTATGTCACCATCTGCCTCTTTTTTCAAGGGCATTGTATTAAAAAATGAAAACAGTATGAAAATACTTCATGCTCTCCCCACACCCTCCACTTTTCTCCTTTTAATAAGCATAGCCTTGGCATCGATTAAACATTTTAAATGGAACACGCTAACAACGATATCCAGTATTATAAAGGACATTTTTATTTCACAAAATTGGATGACACTGCTAACAGAGGTTTCCATTATGCCAAGATTTAATTGTGTGTGTGTGTGTGTGTGTGTGTGTGTGTGTGTGTGTGTGTGTGTGTGTGAGGAAAGACTTTTAATTTAATTTTAATGCTTTGTGCATTTGCTATCAACTCATACCCAGTGCAACAGCTTTTCTTTGAGAAAAGTGAAGGGCAGCTGCAGTTCCTCTGACTTTTTTACCCAATTGGGAAAGCTGTTGTCTGTGTCTCATGAAAGCTTAATTCTGTATACCAATACAAGTCACATATGCCCCAACTCAAACATTAAACAAGTGAATAGTCTACAATGTTAAAGGTACGCATGTGTTCAAGGACTTTGCTGAATTGGGGCCATAGTCCATACACATGACAAAGTGTGCAGCCACAGGTTAGGGACACTATTAATTAGTACAGTCTACTATACTGGTCAGCAGACAATACCACATGCACAACTACATGAATCTTTACAATGGTGCAACATAGCAGGAACTCAGACAGACCAGAGAGACTGTACATTCGCAAATGATATCTGACTAAGACCAAACTGTAGCATGAAGATTGACATAGTAAATAATTAGTCTGATCCTAAAAGTTGCTGAGAATCCCCCTGGTTTCAATGGGAGTTGCAGATGCTCTGCTCTTTCCAGGATCAGGCTCAAAGTTAGCATTTCAAACAAACATAGCTCACAAACCATAGCAGTAATTTTCCTGAAGGAACTCTGGGGTCCAAACCCACATGAACCAAATCCAAAAATAAATAAATGGTCCGTCTGAAACGCTGAGACCACTGAGTTTTGCACAGCTCTAGGAGGAGGAGGAGGACTTTTTCTCCCTTAATCTCATAAAAGATTCTTTTTCTCCTAAGGGGTTTGCGGATATAATACAGATTCCCAACACTGAAACCAAACTGCTGAAGCAATATTAACTGCTATACAGTTTTGCAAAATCTGAAAACTCATATCTTTGTTTTATTAATTTTACATTTTAAAAGGTTCAGTGGGCCAATATGATTATTCCAAAGTAAAAAGTTTTTCATACATTTTTAAAAAAATGTCTGTAACTGGAGTTATGAGATCATTCCCATGTGGCAACCCACTGGACACTCTTAAGTATCTTCCATATATTTAACAATGTTACAGCCTACACTGTTTCTCATATTACTTTATATGCATTTACATCTGCATCAGCCATGACTAGCTGATATCACTAGTACAGAAAATACTATGTACTATGTGTCTGCAAAGGATTAAAAAACAGAGGGTGCCATTGATGAAAAATATTTTCATCTGTTTACATGAAAAAGAAGTTGCACAGGGTGATTGATTATTTGCATCAGTTAATACAAGGAATAATTATAGACTAAAATATAGGGGAAAGTGAGCAACACAGTGGGAAGTACTTTATATCAACAAGATCAAGTCAATAGCAGAATAAGCTAGCAAAGACAGTCGTGCAACTACCATCACTGCAGCTATATGGGATGTGTATTCACAGTAACTGAAATTCATCACCCCAATTATAGGGCCACCATGAAGTCTATCTACCACTTACATCCTCAAAATATGGCACAAGTGGTATTTGAGAGATGCATAGCCTATTTCTGGCACTACGCACAGAAATAAATTTCACCTACTGAGGCTAAGAAGAAAACTAATGGAGACTAGAAACCAGTTGATACTATCCCTCAGGAGTGTGAGAAATAAAGTAGAATCTCAGGGTTTCTCAAACTTCATTGCATCGTGACTCCCTTCTGACAACAAAAATTATTACGCAACCCCAGGAGGGTGGACTGAAGCCTGAACCCAGCTGCCCTGTGTGGCTGGGCCAAAGCCCGAGCCACACCATCCTGGGTGGAGAGGCCAAAGCCAAAGTCCAAGGGCTTCAGCTCCATGAAGGGGGCTGTAACCTGAACCCACCACCCAGGGCTGAAGCCCTTGGGCTTTGGCTTCAGTCCCGGGCAGGGCTTGGGCTTCAGCTTTGGTCCCAGGTGGTGGGGCTCGGGGTTTGGCTTTAGCCCCAGCAAGTCTTAGCAATCCCTGGGGAGCCCATTAAAATGGGGTCCCGACCCACTTTGGGGTCCCGACCCAAAGTGTGAGAACCGCTGAAGTAAGATTATTTAAGAGGTCCTTTTTTAACATATTAGCTATGGAATCTCCCAAAATAGTTAAAGATGGATATTCAAAGAACAAGATTTCCATCTGTATTAAAAAAATCAGATTGTAGGCAGCAGTGGTAAAATGCTTTTATATACGACTTAGCAATACTTGCCCAGAATAATGGATGGGTGTATTTTACAGTAAATCAAAATAAATGAAAATAAAAATAAGTGCTTTTTGAATAGGGATACATTTAAGCACTAGCTTAAGTTAAAACCCAGGTTTAAGTGTTTGCTGCCTCATGATCTCACACTCTGCATAAGTGAATTGTGATTGCAATGCAATGCGGTTGTATTATATCCTATTTAGGTTCTTAAACCTTCCCATCTGATGACTTTCAAGAGTTAGAAAATTAGAGACAATATCAATTGGAGTTTGGGATAAAATCTGGACTATTGATTGCAATGGGGTTGCAGTGTTATAAAAGACTATGAACTGGGCTAATTTCTCAAAACTTCACAAGCAAGAAAGCCATTGCACCTGAGAACATTAGGCCAAGCATTGGAAAAGAGTGGAGTTAGAGACAGAGCTTGAGCTGAGACATAAAACCTTCCAAGTAAACTGCAAAAAGAAAATCAAATAGCATCGACTTAATAGTTGTCCCTCAGTTTGGAGCTGAGAGAGCTGCATCTGAGGGACACCTGTGATGTTACCATACGGAGCCTTCAGAGAGGGACAAAAACAGAGAGAAGGGACAGGATTCTGCTATTTCCAAATTAGACAAAATGATCATTCTTGAGGACATCCTTATCCATCAAATGGATGGGACAGAGGGACAATTTTTTTTTTGCTTTGCCTTTTATCTCTGAAGGAAAGAGACATGAACCAAGTTTCAGAAGAAAGGTTAAAAGGAAGATTCTGAGCTGTACTGGAGGGAATGAACTCCAAGAACGAACCAAGGAGATTTCTCAAGAACTGTTCCCTACCTGCAGGAATGTACAGCTGTAAACAAAAATTGATCAGGATTATTTATTATCCTCGTGTCTGCAGACACATAATTCTCTAAAAATAACTCACTTCTCATGTTCAATGCACTAACTACTCAGAGAATATACTACCATAGGCAAAGAATCCATTACTTCTATATTAATGTTAGACCTGATTTTTGTGATCTTGAAACAAATCATTTGTCCTGTGTGAAGGGATGGTTTTTACATAGCAAAATAAAAGGCTGTTTTTGTGGTATTAGTTGTGAATGTTTAGAGTGATCACTAGGGGTCATGGAGCAAGGAGGTAAGAGTCTGTGTAAACAAAAAATAAAATCAGTTGCATTTGCCCCCAACCATGGTATGCTGGGTCTCTGTAATCCCTATATGGTGTCAGAGTGTGATTGACTAAAGACCCAACAGGTCACAGAACACCCCTTGGAAAAAAGGGAAAAGAAGACAGACAGGCAAGCCCCCCAGCCCAGCCTAAAAACACTGACAGACCCCAGTCATCAGTGGGCAGGAATGAACCTAGGACCTCTAAAGCTTAATGCACGAGCCTCTACTGCAGTGGTGGGTAACCTACAGCCTATCAGGGTAATCCACTGGTGCACCGTGAGACAGTTTGTTTACATTGACCATCCGCAGGCAAAACTGCCCACAGCTCCCAGTGGCCGCGGTTCACTATTCCTGGCCAATGGGAGCTGTGGGGTGGCGCAGGTTGCCCATCACTGCTCTACTGCATGAGATAAAAATATTATATATTTTTTGGCACACTGCTTGGGGTGGCAAAAACACTAGAGCCAGCCCTGGCTGCCCTGCAGATCTCTGCTGTGGAAGCACAAGCTCCTTCTGCCCACAAAGTCACCACAGATCTTGTGGTATGTGCCTTGATGCTGTCTGGAACAGAACTTGATGCCTTGGATGCCTCTGTGATGCATAGTTGATCCATATAGGTAGCAATAGTTTGGATACCCTGATCACTTGGCACTTCAGAAGAAAAGGAAACAAGAAGCCCAGTCTTCTTGTTAATCTGGTGCGATTGATATAGATCTTAGTGCTCTTTGAACATCTAAAGTGTGCCATGGCTTTTCTGTTGGGACCTGTGGCTTTGGAGAGAGTGAAGAGAGGATGATCTCCTTTAAGACATGGAAAAATGAATTCACTTAGGCAAGAACAATTTTGGGATTCTTAGCCCCACCCTATCATCATGGAACGCACAGTGGCATTCCTGCTGGATAAAGCAGCCAGTTCAGAAACTCATCTAGCAGACATTATGGCAACCAGAAAACAGGTTTTAATGGATAGGTAGAATGGAAATATTGATTTCAGTGGCTCAAAAGAGTAGTGGCTAGGGTTTTCAACACCAGTGGTTGGTCCTACTTAGGAAACAGGTTTAGCCAGTCTGTTCACTCTGAGAAATCTGGATCCTGATGGTTCTCTGGCGTGTCATATCATCAGAAAGGAGATGGAGGATCCTGCAAATATGACACTCTTATAGCTGATACCTGATGCACTATGGTGCTGAGCTGACGTCCCCATCTATGCAGTCCTCAAGAAAATCCAGGATAATTGGGATGCCAGGAAACTTGGGATTTTTGTTGTGTTCTTGACATCATGATCTAAACGTAGCCTAGACAAAGACGTAGTCCTTTAGAATTGAAGGGTGGAGAGTCGAGTCTCAGGTTGCTGGGAGGACAGGAGAGTTCCAATCATTTTGGACGATAGCATGGCTAACACTTCCTTCTCAATAGCTAGGCTGTCAGCTGTAGATGGTCGCAGTTTGGATGGAGGAATGGGCCTTGGTAAAGGATGTCTGGTCTCACTTGAAGCTGCAATGGTGGTTCCAATTTCAATTCTATCATATCAGAGAACCATAACCAGTGGAGTCACCTTATCTTCTGGATAACCTTCCTAGAAGTGGAAAGGGCAGGAATGGGTATAGCAAGCCTCGTGGTCATCTGTGCGAAAAATCGTCCATCGTCAGGGTTTAAGAGTCTGCTTCCCTGGTGGAGTCTTCATTCGATTTTTGTTCTTGCAATTGGCAAATCATTTGACTGACAGAAGGCAAATTTTCTGCAAAATCAGAGTGACGACTCCCTGATTTAGGCATTATTCTGAATTGTTGACTGTGCATCTGCTGAACCAGTCTGCCTTTTGGTGCAACTCCCCTTTTATATGTGTTGTCCTCTCTCCCATTCCATTATCTTCATTCTTCATAAAAAGTTACACTCCTTGTTCCCCCTTGGTTGTTGATATATCCCACAGTAGTCATATTGTATGCCTGGACCAGAAAATGTTCACCCTCTAGGTAATTCTGGAACCTCAGTAGGGTTAGCTTGACAACTGTGAAGCTCCGATAAGTTAATGCTTTGATTCCTTTCCCTGGGGTTCCAAGCACTTTACACTGTCCTGTGCTCCCTGTCCTGTCAAACTGGCATGGGTTGTGAGTACCTGTGCTTTTGGAAAACATAAGAGAAGACCTTTGCAAACATTCTGTGAGATTGTCCACCATCTGAGAGAGTTCAGAACCTGGTTCAGAACCAATACCTGATCTTGCATGCATTCTGGCTTCATATTTTCAAGAGAAAGACCTGGAGGAACCTGATATGGGACCTTGCCCCTGGGGTGATTCCATACATAAAACCAGAAGACATTGAACTATGGTTGGCCTTGCACACTTTATCAGCATGGATATCAGGTTCTGGATCGTGTGGAATCTATCCAGTAATGGTAGACCTTTCCCACAGAAGTGTCTATTTCCACTCGCAGGTGAACTATCTTTGTGGAGGGTGTCAAGGAACTCTTTTTGGAGTTTATCACAAATCCATGTGCTTGAAGTAGATCCACTGTCCAGATTGTGGCACTGTGTGCTGCTGCTTGGGTTGGAGCTCTGATGAAGATGTCATCTAAGAAGGAATATAGGTGAGTGTGTGGAGACCTGAGTCCTTTTCTTACCACCAGCATATTGGTAAAAGCTGTGGGGGCTGACAAAAGGCCAAAAAGCGAGCATTTGGTACTGGTAGTGGACTGTGCAGTATGCAAATCTCAGTGGTATGCAGTGGCATAGTCACATGGGAATGTGGAGATATGCATCTGCTGGATCCACACAAGCAAGGAAGTCCTCTTAAACCATGAATGTTACCATTTAAAGTAGGGTCTCCATCTGGAATCTTGTTTACTTCATTCATTTGTTGAGCTGCTTGAGATCCAGAACAGCTCTGACCCCTTCTCATGTGTTTCTGGGCAAGAAAGAAAATGGAGTATAGTCCCAAGACTCTTCAGAGGGAAACCTTTCTGTTGCTCCAATATCCATAAGATACATTTAACACTAGGATGAATTTGATGGGGTCTCTTGAGATGAGGGACTGGATGAAGAACAGAGCCCTTAGTTTGAAGGAGTATCTGTGACTCCCTATCTCTCTCACCCATTTTTCTGTGGTCAATTGAGACCATTCTTCTAAAAAGTGGGAAATTCTGTATCCTAGATTAAGATCTGGGCAGAGGCCATTTTGTTGTCATAGCAGGCTCTTGAGGTGGTGGACCCACCTCTGGGATTTTTTTTTTACAGATCCCTGATTCCACAGTTTTCCCCTGACTACCCTGTTGTCATTCCTCTGGTACCTTTTTGAGGAGGATGGACAAAAAGGAGCATTTTTGTCTGCTGTTTGGTTTGTAGTACCTATTCAGAGCACTGAGTGGGGCAGGGAGAGGGACTGTTTCAGTTCAGCAGAACTTTCTGCCATTATTTTTTCTAGTTTTTCCCCCCACAGAGGAGAGAATTTACATGAGCATAGAATTTGTTTGCAGTGAGAGTCAACCTTCCACGGGTAATGCCAGATGTGACATCTGACTGCTGAGCTGGATGCCATGGTTGAAAATCTCACTGCATCCATTGAAGCATCTGCCACAAAGGCTGTTGCTGGGGAAATTTTCTTAAGTACAGACTGAAAGTCAGGATGGGCCCTGTCCTTTATGGCTGTAAGATCATCCAGTCAGGATATTGTGGCCCTTACAAAGGACATAGCCACTAGGGCCAACAAAACCTCAGAGTCCCTTCTATCAGTTGACTCTTTGGGAAAGACAGACAAGATCATCATATATTTTTCTAGGAGATACCATTGCAGCATTGATCTTTGGTATATCCATAACGGCATTTTTTGACGCTTGCAACTTGCAGTATCTAAGTACATGCCTGCTTTTATGTGTTTACCCTGGTCAGGGTTTCCTATTCCTCTCTGATCACATCAAAGGATGGGGGCTGCAGGATTGCTGTTTCAGGGGACAATTTAGAAGGCAGATATTTGCCTTTAGGATTGTCCTCTAGCTCCCTCTCTCAGGTTGGATCCGCATAGTGGATGCAACCTTTTTTTGCACATGGTTTCAAATATTTATGAGGATATAAAAACTTTGTTGTATTTTTTTCACATCCTGAATTTGAGAGATCCACTCAGGAAGATGTGCCTGAGTCAGAGGATGAATACCTTTTAGGTTTTTTATATCTTTTCCTTTTTGGATTGTTTTAGCCTTTTTGTCCCTCATTGCAGGCATTGTGGCCCGGCTGCAACCAAGGCATTGTCTTTTATGGTTTGCTTTACGTAGCACATTGAACTCTCTGGATATGTCTCCCTTAGTGTCCTCCCCCTCATGTCCACTCTCCCTGCCCAGGAGGTGGCATTTCATTGAGGGAGTTCCCCGATTTGAGCTAGGAACAAGGGGAGCTGAGCATGAGCCCTGCTTTTCTCTCTAAGGAACTTAAGACCCACTTTAGGGAAGGGAGGCAGGAATTGGAGCCTCTTAAGGGATTCTTTTCTTTCCAGTCCTGTTCTGCAGTTTCCTTGCAGATCCTTCTGGTGCAGGGCAGGGGGACAGGATCCAACATGCCTGTCCAAATCAGAGCCCCATGCCCTAACACTTCAAGCTCATACATATCAGCATTGTGGGAGACGCTGAGCTGCAGAAGACCAGAAGTAACTTCACCTAGTATCACTGGGGGACTTTAAATTCAGGGTGTATAAATTCTTTTACTGTACTGCTCATAGTAAATGGTTAAGAAGTAGATTACTAAAGGGAATTACCTGGAGGAGCAAGTCTTCTTGTAACACCATTTCGTTCCAGTCATATAATTTCCTAGTGGCCCTATTTCTTTTTTTATGTATGCAGAAAGAAATCATTTGGGAGCAAATCCTAACCCAGGGCCCATCCATAACATGGAAACCCCAGGAATCTTGCTGAAACTAAAATACTGAGCGGGACACACTCCCAAATGTATAGCCACATACCCACAATACAGCTTCCAATCCCCACTCCTACAGATGTTGAATAATAGACCATATGTCGTACTGCAGCTGCAATGTGGGAAAGCTTCCCAGATGTCACAGCATTGAGATGTGTCGTGGAACCTCTTCAGCTAAGTGACAGCTAGGGAGAGAATGAAATGTCCACAGAGGAAGAACAGGGCTGAGTGGCAAGTCTGAAACATAGCTGAGATTTTATATGCATTATACTTTCTGGGTCATAAAATTGTCTTTTATGTAACTCAGGAATATCTTTGCTGCTGTATGTTTATTACTCAACACTGGGTAGTTAAAATCCCCCATAGTTATGGTATCCTGTATTCCACGTATCCCAAGAGTTGGTCTGGGAAATTTTTGTTCTCACTGACCCACTGTCTTGCTCTTCTGTAGTAGATGTCCACTGTCATTTCTCCTTTATTTTTCATTACTTGTATCCTAATCTGAAAAGTTTCACCTCTTGTGTTTTGTTGTTTAATTGAATCTCCCTAGGGTTTAAATACTTTTGACAAATGTCTCCCTCTGCTATTTTCTTTTCCTTTTCTAAGGAGTGACACCACCTATAGTATAATATTCCAATTATGAAAATCATCTTATCAAGCTTCAGTTTTGCCCTTTAGATCATAAAATGCATTAGTACTCTTAGTGCTTTTTGCTTGGTTTCTGTGCTTCTGCAATTATGCACAGATACTTTTAATAATAAACTCCATCTTCTGCATGAGGAAAGTCCCTGGCAGATTTTAGTTAGATCAAAGGTCCTCTTCTGTTCTTGTCCCACCTACTTAAAATAATATTTAACAAACCCTGTTAGTTTTGAAACTAGAAAGGTGGTGGCCCTTCTGCTTGAGCAGAGATCCTCAAGTCCAAGCACATTCTATTCAGAAAACTTGCAATGTTCTGTGAATCAGAAGTTCTGTTTATGACAATGACTGGTTTCTAGCACCAGTCTTCTCCTTTCTTCATATGCTAGAAAGATCTGTGAGAAGATTTGCATTGTGCCATTTCCTGTTTTCTTGTCAGGTTCTTCAGGTGAGCCATGATCACCTCAAAGCTTCCTTTGCTGTTGGCATGTGTAAATGGTAAGAATATCCTAACCTTCTGTAAGTTAATTTATCCTATACCCTGGAGAAAATATACCATCCTGGTTTCTTTATATGGACCACAGATGTCTTGGCCTAGCTTCCTCACTACTGAGTCACCAATCAGGTTCATTTGCCTCTTTCTTTCTAATGACTCATGTTCCTGGCTTGGATCGTGGTCAAAAAGTTGGCAATGAATGGCTTCAGCTGGTTGCTTCTGTGTCTTTTCCTCCTCAGTTTCATCCATAGTTATATCTGTTGTAGGTATCAACATTAAAAGGCTCTCTTAGTCTTCCTTCTGCTCTACTTATTGCTTTTAGTTTTAACTAATGTCACTTTCCTCACCTCTATCTTGTCTGCTGTTCCAATATCGTGACTTTCTTTCCAGTTGCTCCCGAATTCCTGTACAAATGGAAATCCAGGTTAGCTTTCTTTGTTGCTTCCAGCAATATTAACTGATATACAGAACCCTACCTACCCTTTTCTCCTGTGGAGATGTCAACTTGCATTAAATACACATGACTTTCATCCTTTTCATTCATAAACAGGAACACTGGACTCTTCAGAAGCCATTCTTTACAGTAGTTGCCTCTTTCCACATGATGCCTCTCCTCATTTGTTGGATCTTGAGCTATTACAAAAACTCCGCTCTTCGCATTATTTATTCCCTGGAAAGTTCACTTTATGAATGTTCTGTATTTATTAATTCATTCCTTTGCTAATCACTATGGTTAGTATGTCCACTCAGCACCTAACTTCCACTTAGATCTAAACTCTCTGCAATCAGTTGTTGGCTGGGCTCCCAGAGTTGGTCAGATTAATTTTCTGTTTGTAGCAGTTTCACCTTCAGATTTTCATGCAATAGCACAATGTTATTATGTTGCGGTTTTCAAAACTGCAGAGTAATGCTTACATTTTAAAAAATTGTTTTCATTGAATTAATTTAATTTGACATAATTTTTTTTTCTGTTTTTTATTGTGTTATGTTTTTCAAAACTTAAAAAAAAATAACAGGGAATAAATTGCTTGATAGTGTCCCTCTAAAAGACTTTCACAATCTCAGTTTCTAAAGTGATGTTTGCCTTGTCACATAAGAAGAGTTTAACACAACTAATTTGTGAGAGGTAAAGTATTGCCATTAATTAGAAACAGGTTACGAGACAGAAAACAGGGAATAGGAATTAATGGTCAATGTTTACCAAAGCAAGGAATTAACATTAAAAAGTGAACAGATCCAAAGACAGTTTTCCAGGTGAGGTCATAACATCAATTTATATAAAAGCATTATAATGTTTTTATTATTATTAAAAGGAGTGAAAATAAATCACACAAAAGTGTTTGTACCCAAGTTTACACAAACACATATAAAGCCTCCTACATTGATTTGGTCACTGACTTTCAGCATGGAATCTGGATCTAACTCACACTTTAACTTTTTTTGGATCAGCACTTACCCTTATCTTTAAGGTTTGGTCTTGATGGCTTCTGCCAAGGGTACAATGATTCTGAAGGCTCACAAATCCACAAGCATCAAAATCCACAACCAAAGTCATTACTTAATTCTTCAAATTTGTGTGCAGAACATAGCTGAAATTTCTCCAATCAAACCTAAAATGTTGTTATTGTTGTACCCTTGAGTACCAGTTGGAATTCATGTGTCATAGGCCACGCACATGATGATGTTTATTTTTAAACCAATCTAGGTAAACAAATCCTTCCATCTTTCATTCCTATGTTTCTCTTGTTTGATATAATTAATCCTCTGAGAAGTTACAAATTAAACAGCACTTACTGAACCAAATGGTAACTTCTTCTTATAATGGTTTCTTTCATAAAGCATGGATTAAATATAAATTCACATCTTTCTGAATATGGAAATACTCTTAGTGATGAAAGTTATACTTCGTAAATGTGGAATGTGTGCTTCATGTTTTAAGTACTTTTTTAAAATAATTACGATGCCAGTGAACTTCAAGATGATGCAGTATAATGGACCCTGGAGTCTGCTCTGAACTAACTGCCTGAATCCAAATGTTAACGTGCAGTCAGAACTGTGAACAGAATATCTTTGAGTCTGAAAGAGTCATTACCCTGGTGGGAAATATTAGTTGTGCCAGTGAGAGGTGCCAGTGAGATGCTTTAAGTGATTGAAGGATTGAGAACATTGGCACACATGAAGTGTAACTTGGTCCTAGATGGGATTCCACTACGAAATTTTCATTGACATTATGGTGGTTTTTAGTTGAGGCCAAGAATAGCACTATTTGTATTGCTTGAGCTGCCTGAGGTAAGAATAATGAAAGCAATAAACACTGTTCTGGATTACAAAGGTGTAGAATGATCTAATATGAAATTTTCTATTCAGACATTGGACCCCATTTCTATGCTTTTCCCAAGGAGATGGTGGGTGAGGGAACAACAGTTATACTAGTTAGCTATCTGTACTCTCTGATGCACATACCCATAAGAGAAAGCAGACTAATACTGGTTTGAAACAGCCAATATCCCAAATGCTGTAGTTCTCAATTAAGCTGCCATTCAGCCAGGTTCTAAATATATTCCTGCCTTAGGAGAACTGGAATATTGTATCCTGACACTCTAATGCCATACATTTATTTAACATAAATCTTTAACACATTTAAAGGAAAGGGCATATATTTTGCTGTGGGTCTTGCTTATCTATGACAATATACAGCAGGATAGATTATACTTTAAGTTTTAGTCTGCTCTGCCCACATTTCTCAACAATGAAACCTGCCAGTGTGCGATACAAGCTGTGGCGGGGAGATGACTCACCAGCACGGTGCCTCCTGCTGGTCGTCCTGGGAATTAGCTCTTCCAGCCCAGAGCGCCCTCTGCAGGCTGGTGTCTCGCCTGCCGCTGGCCACTGTGTCCCTCCCAGACCCCGGTGCCCTTCTACGTCAGGGTTATGCCCCCAGAAGTAAGCCACAACCTGGGTCTCCCCACTAGGGTGACCAGATAGCAAGTGTGAAAAATCGGGATGGGGGTGGGAGGTAATAGGAGCCTATGTAAGAAAAAGCCCCAAATATCAGGACTGTCCCTACAAAATCGGAACATCTGGTCACCCTACTCCCCACCCAGGGGAACCCCCAATCCTCTATCCCCACCTTGCCTCAGTGGCTACTGCCAGTCACCATCTAGCCCCCACTCCCTGGGGCAGACTGCAGTCTATAAACCACCCATCATCAGCAAGGGGGGTTGGACCAGCTGCCTCTGCCTATCTCTGGGCTGCCCCCCTGCAGCTCCAGTACCTTTTGGAGGCCTTTAACAAGGCCTGCAGCCTGGGGTTTTACTAGGCTGGAGCTCCCCTGCTCCATCTGCCCTTCCCCAGCACTTCTCCACCCTAGGTACCCTGCTCAGCTCCCAGGCAGCCAGGTCCTTCTCTCTGTGAAGCTAGAGAGAGTGTTCTTTTGAGCTCCTGGCTCACAGCCCTTTTATAGGGCCAGCTGTTGCCTGATTGGGACATGGCCCCAGCTGTGGCTCCTTCCCCAATCAGCCTTTCCCTGCTGCAGCCCTCTCCAGGGCTGCTTCTAACCCCCTTTCGTCAGGTTACTGCCCTGCTACACAAGCCATCAAAAATAAATGTCCAAAATATAGGACATCTGTGTATTGTTGAGTGTTTCACCATAATTTTAACTGAGAAACATCTTTTGGGTGTTTTCTCACTTAGTGAATTAAATAAATCAGTGTATTAAAAACAAACTGGAAAAACAGTTCATTTGAGTTCAGATGAAAGAAACTCCCATCCTGGATCATGAGTAGGGTCTGAACTCTGCACATTCTGATATCTAGCATAGACCTCTATCACTTGAACTAAAGGAGTAACTCCTAGTGTCTATGTACACCAGGCTACATAAGGGAGCATTGACACAACTATATGTTGAACATCAGTAGGATGCTGGGGAACAGGATTCCAGTCTTGGCCCTCATGGGGAGTGTAGTCGAGTGGTTAGAACATTGAATACACACTGCATAGCTGAGCATGCGGATTTGACACATTCCCTCTAAAAGGCAGAGTAGATGATACTTGAGTCTGGCATGTGAGAGCCCTGGATCATAGCCTCCATGTTACTAATGGTGACCTTTTGTGACCTGTCAGTCAACACTTTTGTAAAATAGGAGTAGGAATAATACTTGACTGCTTTCTGGTGAAGGGGGATGAAGGGCTGCGAAATACAAATAACTCTCGATAGAGGTGAGATGAACTAATGAGTACTCGGCTTGCAGCCCAGTACACCTTCCACTAGGCTAAAGGTATTTTGTTGAGAGGTAGAGTCCGCCTCTCTTCTAACCTACCTGATTCAGCTAAAATGTTGAAAATCTATCCATTAAATCCAGTACACTTGAGAGCTCTGACACTGACAAAAGGAATTCATAGGCCAAAATGTTCAAACCTGATTACAAAAAACTAGACTCCATGTTTAGTCACCTAAGAGGCCTGAAGTGAAATGCTGAACACCAACAACTCACATTGAAGTCAGTCATTAAAAATGGCATCAGGAGGCTAACTGTCAGCACCCTCATTTGAGAATTTTGGCTATCGCCTTAAAGATTTTTCCTTATCCCTGGCTTATTTTCATAGATTTCAAGTCCAGAAGGGACCAGTTTGATCATCTTCTCTGATCTCCTGTATAAGAGAGGAAACAGAATTTCCCCCAAAATAATTCCTGGAGCATATCTTTTAGAAAAAACTGCCAATATTGATTTTAAAATTGTCATTGATTGAGAATCCACCATGAACCTTAGTAAGTTTGTTTTCAAAATAGCCAGCCTGAGACCTTAACTCATCAGCATTAAGCCAGACATATATATTAGTTTTACAGCTAAGTCTTTATAGGGAGCAAATGTCTCATAACACCTTGTTTGGGATAAATGAGGCTGGCTATGTTTAGCAAAGCAAAGATTTGTAGACTCAGAGGGAAAGACTTGCACTTAAAGCAAAACAGAATTGTGACAATTTTCCTTGTCTGTGCATGGTATGAGAGACTTATGAAGACTTTAGCACAGAGATGAGGCAAAAGATAGAGTATGGTGGCCACCAACTTATCAGAAGAGTTGCCAGAAGCTATCAGCAACTCTGTGACACACTGCAGAAGAAACTATCTTAAAACAAATTGCATCAATAGTAAAAACACATAATGCAACTGGCTAATTTTTATGCAGCTCATGAAGGAAAAAAATCATTCCCATTCGATGAAGTGACATGCTTAGGCCCTATCATCTTAACATTTTTCTGTGTTTAATCCATTCAATAGGTCTAAATAAAAGATTCTGGATGTGAAGTGTGGGTTTTCATTTGAACTCCTCAAGAAGTTCAGAGCAGTTGACCTCCTGGATCTTACATTGCTAAATCCAAGTGAAGTTGGAGTCCCTTCAAGATAGAGACAATTCTTTAATAAACAGTGGATTTAAAGACTGGAACCATGTTCTAGTGCTCACTTTTTCTGCTCCTTTACTTTGCAGCTCTTTAGTTCTGCAAACTGAATTCATTCAATGGCAAGAAAGCAAACCCAAGTTTAGTAAATCAGTTCAAAAGTGGATTACATCCTTTAATACATTATTACTATACTGCTTCAATAAGGCCTTAGTTTACCAAAAAAGAGCTATACTATAAACATGGTATTAGAACCAGCTGCATCACATTTATGCAAAAAGAAAACATATTGGATTGTTTAGATGGAGAGATGTACTATAGTGGCAATTGCCTTTCCCTATATAGCTGAATTAAGAGTTTGAAATACTGGCCTTGGAGTCCCATAAGGCCTGGTATGCCTTGGGAAAAGCACTCCAGGCTTAATTTAGGCCAGGCTTCTTTCCACTTTGAAGGAACAAAATGAGGCTTTAACCTTTCCAGGAGCCTCTAAATAGTTGTGGACTGGGGACTTCTAAAGTGATCATGTCTGCAAAGTTCGGCCTATAGTTAGTGTAAAAGATACTTTAGGAAGGCTAACTGTATGAAATTTGCCACTGTCTCCTACCATCCACCCAGAAATGAAAACAAACTGCTTCCCTAGCATCACTTGCATGTCCCCCATATGACTTAAGCATCACCAGGCCTTTTTACAGAAATAAATGCAAGTGAATCATGCAACTCTGAGTCATGTCATTTAGAAGCATTAATGACTCATAAGGAGTTCAAGAGGATGAACCCTCACAGAATATAGTACAAGGAAGTAAGAGTGAAAACAAGTTTCATAACGGAACTTCAGGGAATTAAGGGATATTTTAAGTAGAGTGGATATTTTTTCCCCCAGAAAGCTAATGCTTGTGGTTTCAATTTCTGAAGTAGGGTAGTTTGATAGACTGTGTCTCGTAAGTTATGCAGCTTAGGGTTTTTAGGCAGGACGTTCTGCAAATTTGTCCTCATATTAAATGGTGCCATGCAAACCAACCACACTGCAGCCTTATTCTGAATGCTTAGACTTGGCAATGACTCAGAATGAAAATGTCTTGTATTTTTGGCTCCTGCAGAGTTTGTGCTAGAAAAACATTTTGGCACAATTGGCATCTACAGTTTAATCTCTTGAAGGGCAAAGGAAATGAAAACCCTTTTAATTACATTTAGGTATGCTCATGTCTTCTGGAAGATTGAAAACTATATCTAGCTTAAGGTACAATGTTTACAGACTGGATCAACTTCCGGTCCAGTCAAGATGGTCTAAATCAAAGATGGGGATGCAGAGAAAATGTAGTAAAGGTTGTGTAGAAAAAGGAAGCTTACTGACAATCTAGCATTCCATGCATGGTATCTAAGAGCCCCATTCTCCAAAGACTGCCAGTGCTAGAGAGAATTTACTACCCTATGTACATCACATTTGGTAAATAAAGTGTTTTTAAAAAATAATTAACTGGTTCTTTTTGTGCAATTTTAACTCATAAGGCATCAATACGACAAAGCTATTGAGCCCCCATCCTTATCATACCTACAGCAAACCTTTAAAATCTCTGAACGCTCATAACAGTTTCTAAGACTCTCTCTCAAAGGTAGTATTTAGAAAAAGTTCCCATGCTGGGTTTTTTCATGAGTGATTTCAAAGGAGAGTTTAGACATGTACTTCCTTAGCTGACTATATCTATAGACTTAAAAACAACCCTGAAAACTTGGAATAATAGTACTTGCTTGCCTCAACAGACCCACCCATGATTGTGTGCTTTAATTTTTCAACAAGATGTGGAGGTAGAGCCTGAGGAAACCCATAAAAATGTTTGGTTTGGCTTTCTGGCAGGTCTCACCAGTTAGAATGCATGAAAAGCACTGAGGATGCAGGATCCTGTTAAGTTTCCATAGAGCTACTGACTCAGACACCACAGAACATTCTGTACATCCTGATGTGTAAGATCATGTTGCAGAGCTCACTCTGGGGACAGCAACCAGCAGCAGGAGGTCATCTATTGGGAACTGGAAAGCTGCCATCTTTTAATTAGTTACTCTGTGCTTTGCAGTAAGCCTACTTAAATCCTATAGACCCCAGGTCATATTTACTGTGCAGCCAATGAAAGCCAAATCTAATTTTTAATTATGTATTTAACCAACAACACATTTGCAGATATTGCAATCATATGCCCATAATATTTAGTTACAATTAGATAAAAGGAGTAAAAAATGGATGTTTTATTTTTCCTGTTCTTAGTCATTGACTGACTCAGCAGAAATGTGCCTCAACTGACTATATAGTGGAGCACCCGCTCATTTTAACTGGAAGCAATTGAAATCCAGAAATTTAGCAGTTAATGTTAGGTGTCTCATATCCCAGGCGTACAAAGTGTTTTACAATTGCATACAAAATTCTGACCCCACTTGCACCCCATGCAAACCTCCTGACTTCAGTCGCTTTTATTTCAGTTATCCATTCCTAACCCCACTGATTTGTACAATATTGCTGTGTTTATTTTAAAAACAAGTATCTCTGCCTCACACACACATAAAATCTTTCATTCAAGGATTTCATAGAATACAACTGTCTCTGTAAAATGCTAAATTTGGAGTTGCAAAACTGAAGCAGAGAGAGAGAGATTGAGTGACTCACCCTAAGTGACTTTTGCCAGAGCCCACATGGTGAGTTAATGCCAAAAGTAGGTATAGAACCCAGATTTCTTGACTACTAGTCCATTGTGGCAAATTCTGCCCTCATTTGGGGTTGAACTGAGTGCGGGACAAATTTCTTATATCTGGTCCCTACCATGCATCTATCAACCTACTGACTTGCTACTTGAGCTAAGTGCTGGTTTACCCCCTTACTCTTTAAATAAAAGACCAGTAATTTTCAATGGGTGGGCCCAACTCTAGTATAAATTAGTAAGGTTCTTCTGTAAATATACTGCAGTATATTTTGTAACATATTCCTAGTAATAGAAGAGCTCACTACAGCGCTCTCCTATTAAATCTTTGCTACGAAGTGGGGAGAAGCTGTCAAACTTCTGTGTGAAGTGTGTGGATTTCACAAGATTCTACTCTATTGAAAAAAGTATGACTTTTCTTGAAATGACTAATTTAAATAACTGATTCCTTTAAAGATGTTTATTTTATTTTGCAGGTGTCATCTGTTTAGACAGGAAATTATCTTTTCAGCCAGTGGTCTTTTTCACTACGTCTCTTAACATGATTTTTTAATGGATTGTAGTGAAGACTGGTCTACTCCTAAAATATAGGGCAACATTGCTCAGGGCTGTGTAAAAGTTCACTCCCCATGCCATGTAGTTAGGTTGACGTAACTACAGACTAACTGTAGACAGGTCAAAGAAATTTTCTGTTGACCTAATTACCACCTCTTGGAGAGGTTACTCCTGGGGGAATTCTGCACTCTGTGCATGTGCAGAATTCATGTCCTGCACAGATTTCTTTACTTCTCCACAGAAATATGACTTTCTGACAGGGAAGCAAATGGAAGCTGCAAGAATGGTCATGCATCCTTTCACAGCAGCACAGGAGCATCATTTCAGGTGCCTGGAGCAGCCAGTGGAGAGGTAAATCACTAGGGGGGGGAGCTTGGGATGCCCTGGCCGGTGCCGGGTCAGACACACTTCAGTCCACCCAAACTCCATGCAGCTGGACCTCCCCAATGCCCAGATCCCCGTGCCGAGCCTCATCTCCCCACACACCCAGAGCCCCTCTACTGAGCCCCCCGCGCCTAAACGCCCACCCTGCTGAGTCTCACCCTCCTGCATCCAGAACCCCGCCGAACGCTATCTCCCCACATCCCGTGCCTCCCCAGCCCCACCCCGGCTCCTATCCTGCACTGGGCCTAGCTGCTAGTCCCAGCTGGGCTGGGAGTGGGGGAGGAGACACTTCCCCTGCGTGGAGTGGAAGTGGCTCAGATCCACACCCAGAAACCTACCCCAGCTCCACCCCCTCCCCATTTCCTGCCCACATCACTCCACATTTATTTATTGACAAATAAAATTCGCAGAATTTTAAAAATTCTGCACACAATATTTTTGTGTGTGCAGAATTCCCTCAGAAATAAGACGTGCATTGCCTATAGCAACAGAAAAGCCCCTTTCATAGATGTAGGAAGCATCTACACTGTAATGCTACAGTAGCACAGCTGCAGTGCTGTAACTGTGCCGCTGTAGCATAGATATACCTAAGAGTAGCTCTGTACAAACACACCCCAAAAATAATGTTACAATGCTTGACTTTGTTAAGACAATACCTCAAATATTCCAGTAGGTGCAGTGCATATAGAAAGTGTAGGGCTCTGTTTCAGCTTGGCATGGAGTCAGAAACTCTAAGTCACAACATATATAATCACAAAACACTTTAGAGTTGCATACAGGATTTGGCAGGCAGCCAGTCTTTCCAGAGCCACCCAGGACTGCTGTAGAATTCACCTAAAATCTCCTGAATCTCAGTCTATCACTTAGCCACAAAATTGTCCTGCCTTTCTGATGGACTTTATTCTAATGGAAGATTTTGAGGCACTCTGCTCTTACAGTCACACAAAGCTTTCCTCCTCACCATTGCCCCTATTTGTAGTTGTAATTTTTCACCCACCCCCATCCCCTGGATGGGCCAGCAGCAGCAGAGAGTGAAATTGGGATCTCTAGATTTGAGGACTTCCTAAAAAAACCCAGGTCTGTTAGCCAATGCTGTAGTAGGCTCATCAATCTCTATATGTAGAGGGAAACAGGGGACCATGCTGAATGAGTGAGAGTTTGGGTTACATATTTCACCTGTTCCCAGATAGGGGCCAGTTTCCATGCTGCCCCTTTGCCTGGAAATGGTTCTGTGTTCTCACATGCCAAATGATCCCCTTTCAGTTTAGGTCCTTTCAGGGACTACTTAGTTTCCACTTCTTTCATGAAGCTGTTCAGTGCTGATTACCTTGCTGATAAGGTCAGCATGCCCTTGTATTTGAAGTGTTCTCTGTATACAGTAGGAATCTGAATTACCTTGCATGTATCTGAACAAGATTGTAAACTCAGGGCACAGACCTTAACATCTGTGTGGGTTTGCACAGTGCACTTGGCAGCACCGCTATTTTTTTCCATTGAAGAATGGCTTTTCAACCAAAGTTAAAATATTCATGGTAAATTTTTATTTGTGGTCAGCAATTTCTGATTTTTGTCACATTACCAAAAACCTAAACCTTTTGGTAAACATTGTCAGTTTTTAATTTTAGAAAACCGATTATTTTCCCACTAATAGTTTCTACAACAGGCGAACAGTGTTTTTAAAGTTTGTGGGAAATTAAAGTGAGTTATTTTCTTTGTTTGAAGTTTCCACAAAAAATTAGTATTTGTTTACCAGCTCCAATTGTCAGACGTCCCCTTCTCATTATTAACCAAGAACAGCTGTGGGGGAGGCTTGTAAGAATTCTGTATGCCTCAGTGGAGATTGACACCTTTGGGCCTAACACAAACACAACATGGTTTATGTCAGACAAAGTCCACATTAGAGGTATAAAGATCTGGCTTGTTTCAGCCAAGTTCCAGAGAAGAAGAAAGACCCTCTCTTCTGAGCACCGACACACTCTCCCTGACTCTTACTGCTGACCTCAGGTCCAACTGCCCCCAGCACCTCCTTCTTATACTGTGCTGGAGAATTATGTAATTCCGCAGAGCTGCTTCTGGAGTGTGTTTTTTAATCTGACTCATGACAAGGTGATGAAAGGCTGCAACTCATGAATTTTCCCTTATTCAAAATGGCCTCCATCTCCCATTACTATCGATGAAGCTGAAGTAGGCATGATGGTCACCACTTCCCTCGAGCTGGAACTGAGGCTGCCACTAATAAAGATGGCTGCTACCTCCTAGTGTTTTCAGTGACACTGAAGGCATTCTCACAGACAAAATGGTTGCCTCTCTAAGGTTGAGTGGGGCTAGATAGGATGCTATAAGGACACCAGGACTGTGAGGAGCCTTGGAAACACCAGGAAAGGTGCATGTGGACCAGAGTTAGGGGCTGCTCGGGCAGGAGGAGATGAACTGGAAATGGTTTATGTGAGGACCAAGAGGACGCTGGTGGGTGCAAAGGATAGTGATGGGGATGGGAGATGGAGGGATAAGACTGCACCCCCCCCCAACTCTTGGGATAGCAAGGGTCAAGGGAACACTCCCTACCCCAAGCAGCAAGTGAGAAGAACATATTTTTGCATATGTATTTAAGGCTGAATTTTGACCCTTAAAAGGTCTCACACACACTGGGAGCAGGCAGATTCCCCCCTCAAGCTTCAAAAAAACAGTAGGCAAATTGCCTCCCCAAAATTATTTTAGGGAAAAACCTCCAAGGAGGTGGGGAAGGATTGGCAGTACTAGTATCCAATGTAACCAGTTCCCTTGGTTCTGTGAAAGTCTCAGTACTCAAGGTAGGTGACTGAGAGGGAGGGTTAACCCCTTCCCTGCTAGCTTCTGGATAGTGTTGACACACAGAGTCACAAACAACAAACAATTGTTGTGTGATTTTGTTGCTTTTTTTGCTAAGGCAAATCATATATTGTACTTTGCATGATTAAATAAAAAATTATTAAAGACATTAAATAAACCTAAGCCAAACATGAGATTCAGAAACAAGAAAGAAAAATGGAATATATGAAAAAAGAATATATGAAATAAGGTAAGCAGAGAATGAGGTGTGATCTCAGTGAAGGTTCAGGTGACCTGTTAAAGAGATGGGGCTGGAGATGCAATGTAAGTGCCCAGTTTTATACTTACACTTTAGTGGAAAAATGTTAGCAGTGTTTTAGCTATTTAGCCAACTCATAGGTCTGCACTACAAACCCTCTGAGCTAGGTATGGTTATTTCCCCCTTTTAAACCTATATAAAGAAAAGTGCAAATTAAGCCAAGATCACTGCCTGGATTGAAAGAATCATTTGAAGGGAACACCACCTGGTAATACAGGGATTCCTAGTCTGCCACCCCAGTAACTATTGCTGTTTTTTAATTTTATTCCACCAGCGTTTTCTGTGATATAGAGCTGATCAACTTAACATTTGCCCAAATTAGAAACCTGGTTCATTTCAAGAGTGTCAACCAGTAAGTCGGAACACAACACAAGGAGGACAGAATCTATAAAAAAAGTAAAAAATGCCATGACTGCTTGAAAGTGCCCCTACATCCTGCCCAAAGACTGTACATTTAAGATTGCAGCTGCAGCACTGTCTAGTTCTTTCATATACTTTCTGACCAGCTCTACAATTGCTACCTGGTTGTCGGTTTTTTTAAACTCATTCTTTTAGACATTGTGTCATACAAAACAGATACATCAAAAGCTTATTACTAAAAAAAAATAGTGATGATGGGCTCTAACTTATGGCTATATCATTGAAAATAAGTCTGTGACCTTAAAGCTGGGAAAGAAAGAGCTGGCTTCACTTCACAAACATTTGTCCAGACATTTTCTTTCATTTTGATTCAAATAGTTTCACACAAGCTAAGTTTCACTTTGACTTTCAGATTCAAGCAAAGCTAAAATTTCACTCTGCAACTCAGCCAATGTAAATGGGGCAAAATATTGACTGCAGGAGAGTTAAATCATTTACATCAACTGAGAATCTGATCCTGGTCAAAGTGAAACTCAGCTGAAATTTCTGAGTTTCACCTGGTCTCTATTTGCACCTTGCATCAAAACCATGCAAAGATGTGAATTTCACATGATGTAAAGCCACAAACTAGCCCATATAGGCTTAAAAGACTTCAAGTCCATGCAGGAGTTCTGCAAATCTTTTGATGAATATGGTCTTCATTACTCGTTTGTAACAAAACCCCAAAGCAGGTGACTTTTGTGTTGCCTGGTGTTCCATTGCAAACATTTTTTTTTAGGAGTAGGAAGAAATTGCGGGGTGGGCAGCATTTTAACCAATAGTTCTACAATCAGTACATGAACTGTACCCAAAATATTCAAACTTTGGTGTCTAAAATTTTGATCCTAAATCCTCATTTACGTGCTTAAACAAAAGAGGCCTGATATTTTAAAGGTACTGAGCCTTTCAGTTCCCATTGACTTCAGGAAGAGGTATTGGTTCCTGGCACATTGAAAAGTCAAAACACTTATTTACCTGCCTTAGTATGGACTTCAGCTAGGATTTAAAAATCAGCCTAAGGGAGCTAGGGCCAGATTTGTAAAGGTATTTAGGCACCTAAAGATGCAGATAGGTACTTAGTGGGATGTTCAAGAGAGCCTATGCACCTATCTCCATTGCAAATCCCTGTCTAAAATACCTACATTAAATCCATAAGAGACAGGCACCTAGGGTGGGATCCATGAAGGGACTTAGGCGTTGCAATGCTGAGCATCATGGTGCCTTAAAAAAACCCAAACAAACTAGTCATAGGAACTAAACTGAAATCCACAGAGGTGAGTTAGGCACCTAAGCACCCAATGAATGGGGAGAGAGAAGTGCCTAAGAATGCGATCCCCAAATGGGCAGAGAGCTGACTAAGCTAGCCAAAAAGAGATGCCGACAAGAGAGGTATGTGCTAAGCCCTGCCACTCTCTTGGATATAGGCACCTAAATTGGAGGTTGTGTTGCCTGCCTTATAACTATTAGCCCAGCAGTTAGAGAACTCGCTGGGATGTGAGAGACCGACATTCAATTGCCACCTTTCTGTCAAAAGGGGAGGAGAAAGAAACCCCTGTTCAAATCTCTCAGGAGAGTGCTTTAACCATTGGACTATTGAGTCATTCTCACACTCTCTCTCTGGTCCAATGACTGTTCCACTGCCACTAGGCCAGAGACAGCAAGAGACTCAGTACTCCAATGGTTAGGGCTGCCACCTGGGAGGTGGGAGACCCAGGGTCCAGTTCCCCTGCTCCTGTCAGTCTTTCATTATTTATCCACAGTGGAACCGCTGCAACAGCTGTTGGACCCCCACATCAGAATCTCTCATAGCCTAGTGATAAGAGCCCTCTCCTGAGATGGGGGTGACCCCTGTACAAACCCTCTCTTCCCCTCTGGCAGAGAAGGGGGAAATGAACCCGTCTCTCCCACATTCCAGGTGAGTGCTCCAACCACTGGCCTAAATATTATACAGTGGGCACCACAGTCTCCTCTTACTGTGGCTGGATTTTGAATGGGACCCAGTGCAATAGGCAGCCTCCGAGTTTACCTACCAGATAGAGTTCTGCACATGACTTAGGCGGCCAAATGCTCCTCTTCCCCTGGATCATGAATCACTCTGAGGTTTAGGCCAGATATTGGCATCTGCATGCCTAGAAAAAGAGACAGCAGTGCACATACTGAGAGGCAGAAACATCAACACCTACGGAACTTTTAGTCTGCAAAATGTAGATGCTGAGTGAGTTTAGCCAGCTACAGTTAGGCAGTTTTGTGGATTTCAGTGGAGCCAAAACAAGGGCCTAGCTGTCTAAACTCAGGATTTAGGCACCTAAGTGTCTTTGCAGATCCCATCTCTAGGCGCTTTTAAATATCCCCTATGCACCTATCTGCATCTTAAGGTGCCTAAATACCTTTAGAAATCTGGGTGTTAAGGGTTCAGTTGAATTCCATTGAAAATCCCTGGCTTAAGTGCCTAAAAGGTAGGGACTTAAGTTTTGGGTTATATATTGATTAGTTGTTATTTTACTCCTAATATCACAATATCTCCAACAAACAATGAGCTGATTATATCAAATTGTAAAGTAGATAAACTAGGCAGATTGGAGTAGCATAATTCCAGTATGAAGAAGGCTTGCTACTGGCATGATTCATCAGGCATTAAGATGGGACTGAATTACACTCAACGACTATCGAGATGCCTTGACACAAAATTACAATATGCCAGTTATTTCCCTTGGAAAACATTTAGTGCTGATTGGCCCTGAGCCACACTGGTACTTGAACGCTAACTGTTGCTTCTTTTCACAGAAGAATGTGATGCAGTCACACTGGGAAACTGAAAGATAAAAACAGCTGCAAGCCTACTGCTGAAATTTCAAAACGTGTAAGAAACTAGAGGATACTTCTCTAACCCATGGAAGATTAATGCTTATACCAATATGACCAAAGACAACAAATTTGCTGTGGTCTTGTGTAATATTGTTTTCTTGATAAAAACTGACTCATAAGTGTTGTCATTTCCAAAAGTTTCCTGTTCTTGCTATGGATTGGGTCCATTTACAGAGCAGGAGCACCCTAAAACTATCGCAAAGAAATACTTTTAATTTTACTTAGGCTAGCGTCCCCTCCCGTTTCCCATAAAAAGTTTTACGTGCACTAGATCATAAAGAGCACAACTAAAGACAAAGACTTATACAATAGTGCTGAGGTAATCTTTTGTGCTCTGCACATACTGGTGCAATACAAAATCTGAGGAAAAGCACAATAAACTATTTCAGACATCTGTTTTTAAGGTTGCAAAGAGTCAGAATGCTGCAATGTAAAAAGCAGACACTACAAGCATTCACATTTCCACAGACTTCAAATGCTCCTGGAAACTTTAACACAGCCTGCCATATTGGATACCTGCTCTCTAAACTGACAACAATAACAATGCATGATGTCAAATGAGCTGGATTCTCATGCACATTGTATGCTTCCACCATGTAGCACTGGCATGATTTTTTGCTGTCAATATGATGAAATAGGGGTCAAGCAGCTTTTTTGCCTTATCATGCTTGATGTTAATTCCACTGTTAAGTAAATTATCAAATTTCAGTTTACTGCTGCAAAAGGTATAGCATCTGCAGATCAGACTTTATGCAGCTGTCTTAAGTCAATAGGCAGCATACATTCTAAATAAAAAAGTGCCCTTTATATCTATGCCCTGTGATTTCTTCCAACATATTAGATACTCTATCAAAAATCAATTCGGGGATCATGTCATAATGAACCAGGAAAAAAAAGCAATCCCAGCTTTTTGGCAGCTCTTTCAACATTCCTCTTTTTGCCTTGTTTTTCTAGTCTCTAAATGGAAGGAAACAAAGGTTCCTGTTTGTTCTCTAGAGCTCCTGTCCACAGCACAGTATCCTTCATAGTGAGACAGAGTACTGCAGCTATCAATAATATATCTGGGCTTTGGTTAAAGGCAGTGGTTCATTCCAGCTGAGCATTTGCACTCATTGTGCCTTCTGATGCAGAGGGAATGTCATAAAGTAAATTTATTATTTCATCTTGTTTATTGTCAAGATGGGCTGAGATGCTATATCATGTATGTCTTAAACAGGGTGCTGAAAAAGCCTCAATGCTCCACACCAGGCACACTGAAGAAATTCTGCACATTCTGGCGAACACATCAAGGTAACAATTACTTCCACATTTTCCCCTTGTAAGGTTCTGATCCTGCTAAGTGCTGAGGTGCTATCGCTAGGTGTTGAGGGCTATCACTACCTGTGTAGATCTTGCCCTAAGTGCCATATTCTCTACTATCTTACACAGTCAGGTTCATGCATAACTAGAAGTAAAGCATAGCAGAAGCACACCCGTTTCATATACAAGGTCTTTGTGCAGCCACCCTCATGGCTACAAATGATACATATTCCTGTGGCTATATGCAGTATGTTTCTCTGCAATGGGCTCGCTTCCAGGATTCTATACACTGAACTTACAGCACCCCAGACCCCACTATGGAAAAGTATTTTTTCCCAAAGGGCTTCTAATGTATAATCATGAAAGTGTACTGGTTTATGTTTAATCTACTCACAGGAAGTGTATGGAAAAAGCAGGAAAATATTAGAAAAAGAAAAGTGGCAGCCAATGTTTATCTAGTCAAATGAAAAACATTTTTCTTTATTTTATTTTCCAACTTTTGGTATCAAGGAATTCCTTTCAGTTTTCCTCCTTGTGCACTAAGAAAATCAACCAGGTGCTGTTAGCATGCTAGGTCACACAAAAGCCTCACCCTGTACAATAAGGTCTTGCACATTAGAGTTATTTCAGTTGATGGCATCCCTTTCCCATCCCCGTGACTACGACCTTTGTGTTTTCATAGTGTTTGAGGTAATGGCCTTGATTCATTCCAGCTGCTAGGGCAGGAAGGTGCTAGTTGTACCTCCTTGAGCTAGCAAATGCCACGGCACCACAAGGGAAATTGGCGGGGCAGAGGAAAGTAAAGCTTGTCTGCATTGCTGCCTGCTCTCAGGGATTCCCTCTCTGGAAGAGGGATTTAAATTAGGTGCGGCTTCATAGGTGCCCTGTCTGTGTAGTTTGCCCAGAAAGTCTGCCCAGAAAATGTGCTGAATCAATTAATCCAATGTGCTGACCACAATATTTACCTAGTTAGTGCTAGGCTCTTTTGGGGATGGCCGCAGCAACTTTTATAACCCCCTTGTGGAGAGGAATTACGGGCACTTGATGTCACTGCAACCCTTCTCCAGGCAGACTTTGCACTATTGGGAGCTTTTGTTCAGATGACCAAAGTCTGGAACCCTCTGTCTTTCTGATCAATTGAAGATCCTTGTTTTGGTAGCAAGGGGTTTGGTAATATCCATCTTTAAAGGGAGGGTGTACTTTTTTTGTATGATTTGCTTTCTGTATTGTATCTTTTTTTCCTGTGTTCTCTCTTTTCCAGGTTCTGTTTGCGTCTCCATTCTTTCTTGGAGAATATCCCATTTTTACTTCATTTCTTGTCCTTAGAACAGCTGACCATTTATGAAGGTGTTGGGAAATCTCTAGTTTTACAGAAGTATTGTCTGTTCCCTTGTCTACTTTGAAAGAGAGCATATGAATGAGATTACAAACTGGAGCAGACTGCATGTCAAATGCAAAGTACCAGCTAGCCATATATTCAATCATTCCAAAAATATATGAAAGTAAGGTTAGGGCATTTGGAGTCACAGTTTGTTTAATTATAGAGATACATATATAGAGAGATTCTTTCCTCTATCGCGCATGCTGTGTATTCATTTAGTTCTGTGCCAAGTGCGTGTAAAATGCTAATCTTTTGATATTTCATATTACACCTGCCTTGCACACTTATAAATGACTATAAAGGGAGGGGAGACTCAGGCCCTGTCAGGCACTGCAACAAAGTGCCTATAATTTGGATCCAGGTTTTTAGTTTGTACCCATACCTAGGTCTTTTGTATTGATATGGTAGAGTGGGCAACATCATGATCTTTTGGGCTTACAGTAGTTTTGTTGTGTTGTATTAATTTAGATGGAATATATGAGCCCACAGAGTCAAAAGTGTGAACATAAGCCAGTCACTGTCCAACATTAAAAAGTTTTAAGCAAGGTTTGGTATACAGAGACATCAGGCTGCTTAGTATCATGGCAAACATACCACTGAAAATCCTTTTAACCTGTTATTAAAGATACAGAAAAGAAGGGGTGTGGGGATGTTAAAGTGTTTTAATGTAAAATACTAAGTAAAGCTTTCACATTCACCATATCTCATGTTCCTTTAGCTGGAAAAAGTCTTTAGAAGGAAAAAATACCTTATTTGACAGTCTCTTAGACTGTATTAAAGACAGGGATGGCTCTAGACATTTCACTGCCCCAAGCACAGCGGCATGCTGCTGGGGGCGCTCTGTCGGTCACTGGTCCCACGGCTCCGGTGGGCCTCCCGCAGACGTTCCTGCGGAAGGTCCACCGGAGCCCTGCCTGCCGCCCTCCCGGCGACCGGCAGAGCGTCCCCCGCGGCATGCCGCCCCAAGGACGCACTTGGCGTGCTGAGGCCTGGAGCCGCCCCTGATTAAAGATGGTAATAACTGTCCTTTTGGGAAAAAGAGAAAAAGTTGGTTCAAACAGGCTGAAGTCATTAGTGTTGCTTAAAGTCCAACACCATGTCTTAAGATGACAAAACAAGATGAACACACACAAAAGGGAAGAGGAAAGCATAGCGAACAAAGAAAAATGCAGCTTTTGTCTCTGGGCTTGTTTTTCAGACTCACTACTGGTAAAGCACAGCACCATGCACAGTCTTATCAGCCACTCAGAGACCTGGCAAACTTGCACCACCATCAGGATTTTCAGATCATTGCTTTTAGCTGCCTCTTTCTGGTTACAGCAGTGTTGCAAAATATACAGCTTGGGCCAGCTAAGCCAGACTCTTGTTAGACAGCAGGAAAAAGGAGAGGGATAGGAAGTGGGGGGTGGGGGAAAGGTAGGGAAGGAAAAGAACACACCAAGGAGAGGGTTGTGTGTGTCAAAGTCTCACATCCCAGGTGGGATTTGAGATTTAACCAGAGCTGGTGGAGAAGGCGATGTCACTTGGCTCCCTGTCTCTGGCCCAGTCTAGTCAGGACATCTCTCAGGGTTAGCCTACAGAAAGTCCAGGAGCCCAGGAAATGGTGATGGTGGCAGCCATAATGGTGAAGCTTGCTCCTTCCCCTTCTCTGGTCTTTCAGTCAGCCAGCATTTCAGTAGCCAGGAGAGATGGGTAGAATAGCCCATCCTCTCATTATCTTGTTCACCAATAAGGCCTAATTTCTGTTAACCAGGCAGAATTGTAACACAGTCCTTGAATTATATCAATAGGCCATTCTACTTGGACTAATTCAGTTTGTCTTGCTTTTTCACCTTCTCCCACCAATATTTGTTTTTATAGATGATTGTAATACTTTATAAAAAAAACTTTCACTCACTTTTTACAGTTGAGCTCACAATTAGGGTAAATTTGTAGGCCCAATTACCTCAACAGTTACAACACTTACATATGAATATAAACAACAAGAAGGCAGTTCATTTCCATGTCCACTTTGCAAACAGAAGGAAACTTACCGGCTACAAAATGTTTTTCAGTTCATGTCTTTATTTCAATTTGGGAAGTGTTTGAGCTTACTTAGACTACAAACTCTTTGGGGCCGGGAGCATTTATCATTACACATATGTATAGCACCAAACACAATGGAACTCTGATACTGCTGAGATCACTAGGCACTAACTGAAATACAGTAGCAGACATGTACATCTCACTAAAAGGAGTAGTAAGTACAAATGTAGGGGAGAATAGACTTCTGTGATAATAATTTTCCCCAACTATAGATCAATGTAAACAGGGCTGAGATGCCAATAACTCATTGAAAACAGAAATCTCTCATCTGACAATATTAACTATTTGATGAATACTTGCCTATAAAGGACACATATGTAGAAATTACATTCTGTTCCTGTATAATTACATCCAAGAAAATTAATTGATAAATTAATTCCAACAAGTAAGTCATCCATGCTCTAGTATTTGTACATATCTGCCAAGACGTTATGATCTCATTTCCATCTGAGGCCTGATCGGAAGTGCTTTACAAGCACTGGTCGATATAATTGTCTCAACACAGATATCATCCATTGTAAGTGTTTAACATCCAATCAAATTACAGTACTTTCTTCAAATTATCAGTTATTAAAGAACATTTAAAAAAGTAATTCAGAAATAGGGGTTTCTTACAAGGAAGATTATTGCCTGATGTCGAAGTTCTACATCTCTAGAAAGGGCCAAAGCTACTGTGTTACGGAAAACTGACATTGAGACCTTAGCATGAAATTTCAGCTACACCACTAAGTAACTTAACCTTCTTTTGTGTATTGCAATTATTTAAAGCCAGTGCAATCTGTGCAGGTGGTAGAATACCATAAAACAGTGCTCGGAAACATTCTGAATGGCCTTTTGCTTTGGTTATGTTTATGTTTATGGTTCCTTGTTATTTCACTCAAAAAAGGTTTATGTTCACATGGAAGCTTGAAGAATGACTTTCTTCCTACACACGTGCATATTCACATATAAACAACAATACTCATTCTCCTCTTTAAAAAGTTTCATCCATCCAATCAGGGAACAAGAATAATACCATACGACTTAGGTTAGCATCCATGCAGTTCAAATAATGGAGAGCAATGGTCAAAGTGAACAGCTTAATAAAAATACTGAGAGAAATAAATATTGTTCAATATAACATTGAACAGAGGAATAAACATCAAAGTCTGTTCCTGAATGATTCATAGGCAGGAAAAAAAGGGGCAAAATTCACAATAAATATGATTCTCAGGAAGTATATGACCAGCTGTAGTAGTGTGTTCAAAACATCACTGGCAAGAGTGCAGGGGCAGACTTTGGAAATGTAAAACAGAGGGGAAAAGTTATATTAATGAAAAATTGAGTGAGGGAGAGGATTCCATGCCACCCCTTCCTTGTACTTCCTTTAAATTTACCCTAACCTTTCTCATATGCCTGGGGGAAATGCTGGGTTTGAGAAGTGGTCTGTGAGAATAAAGCAGTTTAAAAACCATTATATTAGACTGTGCAATAATCAGCCAAATAAAGTAATGGAAGCTGCATCACCTGAGTCACTTAAAAACTGGACTGAATGAAACACTCAAGATTATGCTGAAGGAAACAATTCTGCACTGGCAGAAGCATGGGCAAGATGATTTAGTAGGACTCTAATAAATCTAATGTCTATGCACCAAATCCTGAGGTCAGGATTATTCAGTTTTTATTACTCCATCCTTACTTCAGCTAAACTCCAATTAATATTAATGGGAGTTTGCCTCAGGACTGAGTACAATCTGATTTAGGTCTTCAGAACCTGGCCCTATTGATCTAGGAAGCACTAAGATTCCCCTAAATCAAAGTTCAATGCCTTTCCCACATATTTAAAAAAATGCACATTGTATACAGTATGAGGCAGACTGTTTGAGCACAGAAATACCATTTACAGGTATAATACACTGAATTGCTTCTAAAGGCTCCTGGAACAGCCACAAGAGTTTATTCAGATATTTTCAGTTTAACCTGCTAGGAACCACAGAATCTTAGACAATTTGAAACTTTACCATTCACATGAATTATAGGTGTGCACATTTGTTATTTAGCTCCTAAAAAAGGTGAAAAGATACTAACTAGGGCTGTCAAGCAATTAATTGTGATTAATCGTGTGATTAAAAAAAGTAATAGTGATTAAATGCACTGTTAAACTATAATAGAATACCATTTAATTATTTTTGATGTTTTCTACATTTTCAAATATATTGATTTAAATTACAACACAGAATAAAGTATCAGAGGGATAGCCGTGTTAGTCTGGATCTGTAAAAAGCAACAATGAGTCCTGACAAAGTGGGTATTCACCCATGAAAGCTTATGCTCCAATACATCTGTTAGTCTTTAAGGTGCCACAGGACAGAATAAAGTGTACAGTGCTCACTTTATATTTATTTTTTATTACAAGTACTTGCACTGTGAAAAAAACAACAGTATATTTCACTTCACCTAATGCAAGTACTGTAGTGCAATATATATCATGAAAGCTGAACTTACGAATGTAGAATTATGTACAAAAAAACTGCATTCAAAATAAAACAATGTAAAATTTTAGAGCCTGCAAGTTCACTCAGTCCTACTTCTTGTTCAGCCAATCGCTCAGACAAACAAGTTTGTTTACATTTGCAGGAGTTAATGCTGCTCGCTTCTTGTTTAAAATGTCACCTGAAAGTTCTCATGGCACTATTGTAGCCAGCATCGCAAGATATTTACATGCTAGATACACTAAAGATTCATATGTCTCTTCATGTTTCAACCACAATTCCAGAGGACATGCGTCCATGCTGCTGTCGGGTTCTGCTCGATAACCATTCAAAGCAGCGTGGACTGGCACATGTTCATTTTCATTACCTGAGTCAGATGCCACCAGCAGATGGTTGATTTTCTTTTTTGGTGGTTCAGGTTCTGTAGTTTCCGTATCAGAGTGTTGCTCTTTTAAGACTTCTGAAAGCATGCTCCACACCTCGTCCCTCTCAGATTTTGGAAGGCACTTCAGATTCTTAAACCTTGAGTCGAGTGCTGTAGCTATCTTTAGAAATCTCACATTGGTACCTTCTTTGTGTTTTGTCAAATCTGCAGTGAAAGTGTTCTTAAAATGAAAAACATGTGCTGGGTCATCATCCGAGATTGCTATAACATGAAATATATGGCAGAATATGGGTAAAACAGAGCAGGGGACATTCAATTCTCTCCCAAGGAGTTCAGACACAAATTTAATTAACACATTATTTTTTACTGAGTGTCATCAGTATGGAAGCATGTCCTCTGGAATGGTGGCTGAAGAATGAAGAAACATATGAATGTTTAGCATATCTTGCATGTAAATACCCTGCAATGCCAGCTACAAAAGTACCATGCAAATGTCTGTTCTCACATTCTGGTGATACTGTAAATAAGAAGAGATCAGCATTATCTCCTGTAAATGTAGATGAACTTGTTTGTAAATTGCACTTTCATGACAAAGAGATTGCACTACAGTACTTGTATGACGTGAATTGAAAAATACTATTTCTTTTGTTTATCGTTTTTACAGTGCAAATATTTATAATAAAAAATATAAACTTTGATTTCAACTACATCACAGAATACAATATATATGAAAATGTAGAAAAACTTCCAAAATATTTAATAAATTTCAGTTGGTATTCTATTGTTTAACAGTGCAATTAAAACTGATTAATCACGATTAATTTTTTTAATCACAATTAATTATTTTTAGTTAATCACATGAGTTAACTGCAATTAATCAACAGCCCTAATATTAACATCTCTGAATAAAACATTGTTAAATCCATATTTATATATGCTTCACTATTAAAAAGTATTTTAGTGAAAACTTTTAGAAATTGTCATTAAGATAATAGAGTCTATATAATATGATTCCAGGAATGTCACTGTGTGTCACTCTGAAGCCTAAAATGTCTTTTGAGTCAGTATGAAGCTCTGAAAACAGCTAAAATCATGGTTTTGTTTAGAAAATTACAAAGATGAATCATCCGGTAGTTTCGCAGGCTGTTACTGTCCAATTTTTAAGTTCTCAGCCATTTTGTGTTTATGAATTATACCTGTATGATGTACAGATATAGTAAGGCCATGCCAAGAGAGAGGTAACTCATCAAATCATCGCCCTTACTCTAAAGCTAATTTGCATGCAACAATTTCATTGGTAATATGAAGGAGACTACACGGATGGTGGATTACTTGGCCCAACTGACACCCATGCACCCAACTGCCAGCCACACAAATCAACACAAATCTCCCAGCACAACCCACCCTAGACACAAATCAATACAACCACCCAAACAAGACTACACCCAGCCCACACAATAACCCCAACCATCACTCTGTAATCTAGAAAGTCTGTTGAATTAGTGTGGAGTGATGGAAACAGCTACAAAGGTGGTTGCAAGTTCTTTTTGTTTAGAATATCTCCAGGCTCAATCATCACTGGGATTTGCTGTCTCTTACCTTCCAATTTTGTGTTAAAAATTACCCTCACACACTGTAAAGATAAGTAAGGTGATATACACACACAGAATGGGAAAAGCTGATGACCGATCTAATAATTTCATACCTTACTCTTTTCTTTGGCTGAGTTATGTATGGGAAATTCAATACAAATTGCTTAAAACATAAAAAAGTAAAACTATTTACTAAACAGATCCACCACTGGCCCTGCAGGCTACCACAGAAAGGACAACAACCATATTGTAGTTATAGCAAAGATAGTGGAGTTGGATTAAACTTGCAGGTATTTGAAGTTTGACTACACCTGTTAAAAATATTGTGGAGGAAGCATGATAAATAAACAGCCTGAACCTGGCCTCTGCTCCATCCTCATTGTGCTGACATCTGGAAATTCCCCTTGTGGAGAGGAAACCCTGGATGGCATAGCCAGCTCTGTGCCATTTGCTCTTGATCTCCATTTCCCTAGCATACAGGTTTCCCTGGGAGTGGCAGGGAGGGAGGTGCCAGGGATGGCAGTGAGTATGGCACCCCAGGCTGGCAGAACAGACTCTAGGGAGCTATTATTCATGTCACAAGTTAGAGGAGCCCTGCAGCTGCTTTAACATGCACCTAAAACTGAACCAGCCCTTAGCTAGGATGCGGGGGTGAGACAATGTTTGCAGAAAGTCACACATTATTTACATTACAGGAGTGCTTAGGTGTCCCAGTCATGGACAAGGACTCCATTTTGCTTTACAAACGCAAAATAAAAGGATTGGTTTTTTCCCCAAGAAGCTTAGGCCTGGATCCACAAAGGGACTTAGGGGGACATCTAGCTTTTAGGCACTTAGAAAATTCACTGAAATCCACAAAGTCTGAATTAGGTGCCTAGGCTCCCGATATATTGCATGGGGAGAGACAGGCACTTGAGAATGGGATCCACGAAGCCTACCACACTAAGGTGGGGAGACAAGAAAGGCATCATTTTCACTGAGATTCATCTTGGGCTGCATTTAAGTGAACTAAGCTGAACAACACACTATGCAAGTAATACAAAAAAACTTTTACTTTTCATTTCAATCGCCCGGGTATGAGTAATGTTAGGGCTTACTACTTTTATTTTATTTGGAGGGACTCGTTTTTTTAAAAAAACCAGAAGCAGGAAGCAGTCTTTGGACACAGTAAGTCACAATGTATAAATAGCTCTACTCGGAGCATAACAAAGGCTCTATTGTGCTACTACACTAGCACAGCCAATAATCTATGCAATTTAGGAATATAAACATTCTTCATCCTTACTTATGACATCTCTAACTTCAAATAAAAGATTACAAAATCCACTGTAGAAATTCTACCAAAAGCACATTATTTTTGATGTTCTGTGTAGAAGATATTGGACAATAATTGGACTAATTTAATTTCTTTTTAAATGTTTTTCATAGATACTTAAGAAATTTGCTGTTTTGTGATCATTAAATGAGGTCACGGTTAATTCATCTTGAATCATACTACACTTATGAAAATATAAAGTCTTCTCCATATGGTTTAATATTTATTTCTGCAAGGTGAATATGACTGGAAAATGTTTTTTTTTAAAAACTACACACACACACACACACACACACACACACACATAAATAAAAACCAGAAGATTTCCTACTAAGCAAAGAATTCTCGGCGTTATTCCCAGCCAGTTGAAGGAGGTCTGAAATATATTGGCTTAAGTACATCCATCTTTCTAGCCAAGGCCCTTTAAAGAATGGTTTAATCTGTTTTATTTACATTCAGGAATTCCATCTTTCACATGCCAGGACTGTCAAATCCTTGGGCTGCTCATTCTTATCATATATAACCATTAGGAAATGTTTTTTGGGAGATTTTTAGCCAAGTACCATTTTCAAATCCAACTCAGCTTATATAAACAGGCCAATTTTGTGCAATAAAAAGTAGCTAGTTTAGTTTTCCAAGGTAACAAGTATAAATGTGTGTCAATTCGTTAACTGTTTTAAAAAGGGAAATAAGGACAACCCAGGGAATTACAGACCAGTCAGGTTAACTTCTGTACCCAGAAAGATAATGCAGCAAATAATTAAGCAATCAATTTGCAAACATCTAGAAGATAATAAGGTGATAAGTAACAGATAGCATGGATTTGTCAAAAACAAATTGTGTCAAACCAACCTGATATCTTTCTTTGACAGGGTAGCAAGCCTTGTGGATAGGGGAGAAGCAGTAGACATGATATATCTTGACTTTAGTAAAGCTTTTGATACTGTCTCACATGACCTTCTCATAAACAAAACTATGGAAATGCAACCTAGATGGAGCTACTATAAGGTGGGTGCAAAACTGGTTGGAAAACTGTTCTGAGAGAGTAGTTATCAGTGGTTCACTGTCATGCTGGAAGGGTATAATAAGTGGGGTCCTGCAGGGATCAGTTCTGGGTCTGGTTGTGTTCAATATCTTCATCAATGATTTAGATAATGGCATACAGAGTAATTTATAAAGTTTGTGGATGATATCAAGCTGGGAGGGGTTGCAAGTGCTTTGGAGGATAGGATTAAAATTCAAAATGATCTGGACAAACTGGAGAAATAGTCTGAAGTAAATGGGATGAAATTCAATGGACAAATGCAAAGTACTCCATTTAAGGAAGGAACAATCAATTACACACATACAAAATGGGAAATGACTGCCTAGGAAGGAGTACTGTGGAAAAGGATCTAGGGGTCATAGTGGACCACAAGCTAAATATAACAGTGTAACTCTGTTGCAAAAAAAAGCAAACCTCATTCTGGGATGTATTAGCAGGAGTGTTGTAAGCAAGACATGAGAAGTACTTCTTCTGCTCTACTCCACTCTGATTAGGCCTCAACTGGAGTATTGTGTCCAGTTCTGGGCACCGCATTTCAGGAAAGATGTGGACAAATTGGAGAGAGTCCAGAGAAGAGCAACAAAAATGATTAAAGGTCTAGAAAACATGACCTATGAGCGAAGATTAAACAAACCCAATTTTTTCAGTCTGGAAAAGAGAAGACTGAGAGTGGACATGTTTTCAAGTATGTAAAAGGTTGTTACAAGAAAGAGGAAGAATTTTTTTTTCTTAACCTTTGAGGATTGGACAAGAAGCAATGGGCTTAAATTGCAGCAAGGGAGGTTTAGGTTGGACATTAGGAAAAACTTCCTATCAGGGTGGGTAAGCACTGGAATAAATTGCCTAGGGAGGTTGTAAAGTCTCCATCATAGGAGATATTTAAGAGCAGGTTAGACAAACACCTGTCAGGAATGGTCTAGAAAATACTTAGTTCTGCCACAAGTGCAGGGGACTGGACTAGATGACCTCTCGAGGTCACTTCAGTTCTATGGTTCTATGATTTTATGCCTGTGATTTGTCATTGAGTTGTGGGCTGGGTAAGGACCCACATTGGCTATTGAAGCCAGGGGCTGCAGGAGCTGCCACTGGGCAGCTCTGCAGCTTCTCTACTAGAGCTGTGTGAATAAACAACAAAAAAGTGTGTGTGTGTGTGGTGGGGAATTCATTCTGAGCTGACCCAAAATAAAAATTTATTTTTACTTTTTGGTTTGCAAAAATAAAAATAAAAAATGTTTGGGGGGTGAAAATGTTTCATTCAATCAGAAATAAAACATTCCATTTACTTTTCAGGAGACTTTTAAATAAAATTTAAGTAAAATTAAAAATTAAATGTCATTTTGAATTGGAAAAATCACAATGTTTTGTTTCAAAATGTTGGAACAAAACATCTAGATTTTTTTCAGAATCGTTTTTCTGACAAAGAATTCACAAATAATTACATGAATTCAAAAAGTGCCTTGGCAAACCTGGGTCTGCATTTTTCACCTGATAAAAGTTTCAGATGAAAAATGTCACCCAGCTCTATTCTCTGTAGCTTTGGGCAGAGACTTTCCACTATTTATGACAATTGATGGATTAGTCCCATGTTGCCAAAAGTGTGCTAAGGCACTTTATTGCAGCCTATTGGTAGTGACTAGATAACTAATCAAGAGACAAATCTCAGCACTTCATTTTTCTCTGCCTAGTAAAATAAGCCTTTTCCTATTTGGCAAGAAGCAACAGAGCATTGATCCAGGCTTCTACATAAGGTGTTGATTTGCATTTCCAGGTCAATGAGTATTATTTTTTTAGCTGTCATTATGGCTTTTGGGAAGCATTTCTTTCTTCCTGTATTTAGAAAATGTGAAGCACTATTATTTCCAAGTTTAAGAGCAAACAAATCTCAAACCACACTAATCCATGAAGTCAAGAAAAGTCTAACTTCTTAGAAATAGTGCTAAGAGTATCAATGACTTTCTTCCTCTGCTTAGAATGATGCAGATTGATAGACTGATGACAGTTGCTTCTGTTTTCTTTTTGTGACTGAATTAATGACCAAAATGAGCATTATGCCAAAATTGAATTATGGGCTTAGCATAGTACTCTACATGTCAGTACATTTACATTTTTAAATGGATAAAATATTTATATACTTCTTGAACTAAGTAAAAAACAAGTCAGTCTTTAAGACCACTGAAGGCTCTAATAGGGCCTCTGTCTAACCAATCTACAATTTTCATACTTTGCAGTGATTTTCTTTAAATATAGTTAATGAAGTTCTGAGGTAGAATATGCTGATGGAACTGTTTCTGGAAGACAGTGAAAGGGTCTACGAACTTCCTATCATTTAGATAGGAAGACTATTTGAAAATGGTTTGTGGGTTAATATATTTTGGGGAATCACATCAAATGAGGGTGTTTCTTAGGGGGGCTCCCACAAGGAATTGGTACTAGGGCCGATGCCATTCAACATTTTCATCAATGATTCGGAAGCAAATATCAAATGTGTAGATGACAGAAAATTTTGCAAAGTGGTAAATAATGATGAGGACAGGGCTGTTATTTAGAGCAATTTGGATCACTTGCTAAGTCGGAGCCACACAAAATGTGTCTGAATGCAGTCAGACACAGAAACAAAGAATGTAGGCCATACTTCAGAATGAGGATTGTATCCTGAAAAGCAGGGACTCTAAAGAATTTAGGGATCATAGAGGACAAGCAACTCAACAAGCTCCCAGGAGGCTGTTGTGGCTAAAAGTCTTAATGTGATCTTTGGATGTATAAACAGATGAGTAGGAATAGGTGATTTTACCTCTGTATACACCATTGGTGAGACCCCTATTGGAAAACTGGGTATAGTTCTGGTATCAACATTTCATAAAGAATGTTGAAAAACTGGAGAGGGCACAGAATATTGTAACAGTAAGGGTGATTAACCAGCCGTACAAACTGCCAAGAGAAGTGATATCTTCAGATCAAGACTGAATGCTTTTCTTGAGATATGCTTTAGCAAAAACACAAAAGTTATTGGGCTCAAGGCAAAGCTAACTGGGTTAAATTTGATGGCCTGTGATATTCCGGAGGTTAGACTAGATGATCCAATGATCTCTTCTGGCCTTAAACTCTCAATCTATTACTCTACTTGGAAAAACCTGTCTTTTAGACCACCAAATCCCCTTTCTCCTATCAGGAATTGATTGCTTATGGAATTCATTCCCTTGCAAATGATTGTACTGGATATCAAAACTAAATCATTTACCAGTTTACATGTATTAGTGTTTCAAATACAGAGATGTCTTAGTTGAAGTGCTGCATCACCACATTTCTCACTGCTTATTAAGCAAATGGCCCATACTTATTCTTGCCCATAATCGAACTGAAGGATATAAAAGCTCCTATAAATAAGGCATACTGGACTACTACTTATAGCAGGGGTAGGCAACCTATCGCACGGGTGCCGAAGGCAGCATGTGAGCTGATTTTCAGTGGCACTCACACTGCCCGGGTCCTGGCCACTGGTCCAGGGGGCTCTGCATTTTAATTTAGTTTTAAATGAATCTTCTTAAACATTTTAAAAAACTTATTTACTTTACATACAACAATAGTTTAGTTATATATTATAGACTTATAGACAGAGACCTTCTAAAAATGTTAAAATATATTACTGGCACGCGAAACCTTAAATTAGAGTGAATAAATGAAGACTCGGCACACCACTTCTGAAAGGTTGCCGACCCCTGACTTATAGGATTATGGCAATGAGATCTCAGAGGTCTAGATTGTGCCCTTAGGCACAGCTCTGTGCAAGAAGCAGCTTATAGCAGCGTTACCATAGGAGGAGCCCAGAGAAGGAACTGTGATTCAAAAATTCTTCCCTCCCCCCGTCCACTTCTTGCTCCCATTGGGAAGTAACCAGCTTCTTGCCCTTACCAGACAGAAGATTACAAAAACTCACATTGGTTCCGCTGTATTGCCAGTATGTTATTGGGGCCGTGGAGCCAAGTCTTTGTCCACTCCTCAGCGGTCTGTAGCACTGCTCAGGGGCAGAGCAAGCATTGTGTGCCTACCCCATGCTTCCCCACTCTCTCCTGCATCTGCCGTGTAGGTGTTGGGAGGCCACACAACAGAGTAAGATTACCCCATGACCCTGTATGGCCACAATCTTTCTCAGAGTCAACATCATTTAGACAGCATGGAATAATTTTATGTCTTCAGAGACAATGGACCAACACGTATGAAAGGTATCTGGTAAAAACTAGCACACCGAATGTTCTGGACCCATTCGCACTTGTGCGGAATAATCATGTCAACAAATAGAGATAGACACAAAGCATATGGCTTGGGACTATACTCTAGCTTCTTTCTAGAGAAAGATTTTGCAAGTTTTATAAAACTGAATACACAGGAGACAAAGAATGCATGGCTAGAGTAGTTCGTAATTAATCAACGGTAATAACTTCATTCTCCAAAAAAAGTTAATTTAAAGAATCCATTTTACTAAATACGAATCACTGAGGAGTTCAGCAATATTGTAATGAAAAAGAACATTCCTCCCCAACCCATACACACTTCAGTGCTCCTGACTACAAGCTGGGACTAAAACTCTTCATGACTGTTATTTATATTACAGTAGCACCTACATGCTCCAACTGACATCAGCACATGTATGTCCTGTATATACTTAGCAAGAGGCATTCCCTGCTCCCAAACAGTTTACAATTTAAATAGACAAGACAAAGAACAGAGGCATGCAGAAATTAAGTGACTTGCCTAAGGTCACACAGTGACAGTGGCCATAGCAGGAACAGAACCCAGGCCTCCTAACTCCCAGTCTAGGACCACACTGCCTAAAAATGAGCCTGTGATTAAGCATAGCTCCAGAAGCTATCTACCCCCACAAGAGTGGAGAATAAGCAAAAAATTCTTCACTGTATTCCATGATATCTTCACTTCCATCAGAGAGTAAATAAGAAACTTCTTACATTCACATTTGAAATATTGTTGTCTGTCCAATTAAAACAGAAGCTGAAGCCCTACTGAAGAGTACTTTTCATTTGATAGAGTCTCTGAAATGTCTGGGAAAATCTGCTGTCTATGAATGACTGCATAAATCCTGCTGTTGCTTTGTACAGTACAGCAAAAAGAAAGTTACCCAGCATCATTCACAGCAGGAAATACTTTCAACCTATTCCTACCCACAGTCAATAATTCATAAGTTAGTATCTGGTGGGCCCCTCCAGGCATTTCAAATTGTATTCTTTATGTGGTGGTCTAGTAAGAAATGTGTAACCTCCAGAAATGGACTATATGATCTGTACCACCTCTTCAGGAACTGTTTTCCTTTTCCTATTGATCTTGTTTTCTATAGCATAGATGGATGTTTGGATTAAAAAAACTCTCTATTTTATTATGGTTAAAGGAGATTTTCTTGAATCTCCTTTTTAACTTGATTTTTTTTAAGCAAGCAAAGACAGAAATATCCCATGCACCCACTAGCTTATCTCCACTCCAACCTTACTCAAATCCATCCAATCCACCCAGACTCAATCGTCAGACACTGATGCCATTCATTGGTTATGTGAATAGACATCTATTGACATCACGTGGCTATAGAACAAAGGGGTGGAATTTTCAAAAACTCTGAGCACTACCCTAACTTTGCTCCAACTGAAGATTACCATTGACTTCAATGGAAGAAGAGATAATCCACCACTGAGCACTTTGAAAAAAATCTCACTGGAGCTATTTATCAAATGTGCCATACAAGGTTGGGTTAAAGATACTTTTGTCCTAACAAAACATGAAATACAAGTTGTACCAACATTCCACCAGTCATCTTTAGTTTCTCACAGGTGTATGATTAGCAGATAGTCAATGGGACCAATGTATATTTATATGGTGCGTGTGTATTATATACACACCCACACCGAGACATACATTTCACATATTTGGTAGCGAAAAGTGCATTTATCATCCACATTTGACCACCTCACTTTCATTCTACCTACTAATCCATCTTTACCAGGCCTACTTCTAACATACAATAGCCAAATCCTGATGTGACTAAATGGAGCTATGACAGTTTACTCCAGCTGAGGGTCTGGCCCCAAATCTCTAAACAGTTCAAAAAGTTGTCATTTAAAACTTACCAGAGAAATATCCATGCGTTAAGCATGAATATAATGAAAAATGCATTAGATAGTTTGTAAGTACTTTTGGATTCTTTGGGATGAAATGTGCAATATAAACGATAGAAGATATTTTTATTTATTACAGTGTACTTTCTCTGTGAACTTTGTAAGACCCCTCAAAGACAACACAAAAACCACAGGCTAAAAGATAGAACATTAAAGTCTCTTGATGCTATACATTTGAGTTTTTTAGACGATTATGCTAAAAATGACATTTGAAATAATGTTTTGCACTTTACATTTTAACATGAGTTTAAGGATTGTGCACATCAGGAGCAGACAATATCTACTCAGAAAGAGATCATCATAAAGTCTTTTACATGAAAAACTGGGGAGAAGTATGAACGTTAAGCTCAAAGCTATGTCTATTTTAATGGTGCTGACCCAATCTGTGCTTAGTGCATCTAGGCTGAAAGCCTTGTTGGATTTGAAAGGTCAGAAAGTGTAGGAGTTATTCTTTATGGATTGTTTTGTTGCTGTGGGATGTTTGATCATACAAACTAGACGTTGAAACTGCTCTAGCAAATAGACCTGAGAGTTTTAATATTTAAAATCATATACTCTGACTTTAAAAAAAGTATCGCAATCTGTAATAGAACTCTCCAAGTATGATATTCCCTAATTTGTTCAGATTTTGAGTGACTGCATGTTTGATTCAGCCCAAGCAGCCACCACTCCCAGTTCCTGGGCCATGGCCAGAAGTCTCAGGCTCATTCACAATTCCAGCACTAACTTTCCACAATTATTTTATTTCCTTAATATTCTCAATTGCTGGTTCTGCCCCAGGTGGCCTCCCTCTACTCCAAGTTCAATAAGACAGAGTCTCTTAGTCCCTCAGGTCTCCATCTCCTCCAGTTCTGACTTTTGCTGGCTGCCTCATGGTATCTTTTCTCTTTCTTTCTCACACACCCACCCACCCACATCGGAAATATCACTATAATTTGCAAAAGATCAGCAAAAAAGATAGTTCTCCCACAGCTAGCAAAGGGGGAAAAGTAAAACAGAAGATGCAGTAAAAAGGAGATATCAGGGAGAAGGCAAGAGCAAAAGAAATGAGGAGTGGAGGGAAAAAAAAGTAGAAGGGTGCAAATCAGGAAGCCAGTAAACATTGACAAAGCGTCCCCAAACAGACTGGGAGCAGGAGGAAGGGAGCAGGGGATAATAGAAAGGGACAGAAAAATCTAAGGCTGCGTAAAAAAACCCCAAAATGGATGAATATAGCTATTGCTTTTTCTATTATCCATCCACCCTGCAGTAGTTATTTCAAGTAGTACTTAAATCTTTTGTTGGCTAGCTTTGTTATCTTGTAATTTAATAATTTGTATCTACATATGAACTTATGATAGTTTCTTTTCAGTTTGTTTCACAGTTTTGTAACAGTCCAAAAAATTAAGCATTGGGCTTTTTTCCCCACAATATGTAAACCTCAAATGTGATGTTTGTAATTATGCAAATGTGCGTAAGGGTTAGTCTATCAGGCCTCAGCTCAGCAAGATATTTAAGTAGGTGGCTCACTTGAAGCCAGTGGGACAAACTGTGTCCTAAAATTAGACTCATGCTCAAGTGCCTGGCTTGCTGAATCAAAGCCTTGATAAGAGACAAATTATAGCCTCTCATATTATTTTGTGCATCCAACTTTTTACAATATTATCTATTAAAAAAGTTGTAGTGGTAAGAGAAGCAATAATGTTAGATATTGCAAGAAGAAGTAAGGTCACTTAATTTAAAAATAAATTTTAATCTAATGTGGCATACTTAAAAGAGAATGGAATTACAACAGGAAAAAATGGTAAATGACACCTAGGACTGTTAATAACAGCAAGAGCATTTATGTGCTCAAATCACCATGTACTGTGCTGGAAACGTATTTCTAGGTGTCACTAGTTTATGCACGGCCATCTGTATTTTGTCAACAATAGTAACTCACTTTTTAATGAACATTTAAACTCTCAACTCTCACAGGAGCAACAGCTATTGAGAACATCAGCTATTACTGAAAGAACTAAAATTCAAGGAATAAACTAAATATTCCAGAGTGGTAAACTGGAATCAGTGACCTCATTACTCTGGAAAATATCTCCTTTTGAACCAGAAGGAAATTTGACAAAGTGGAAAGATTTGATCTTGAACAATGGTGTTTCAAAGAAATACTGTTCTCAATTCTGTATTGTATAACATCATCTTATGCTTGGCTTTAGCTTGGTTGACTCTTTATTAGAAAAGGGCCAGAAATAAAACAAATATAAAAACATACCAGAACTTCCAAGACATTTGGGTCCAGATATGAAATATGCAGCTCAAACCGATTACTAATATGTCTAGTTCTTGAAGTTGTATATGCCTCCCCTTTCTCCTTTTCTTGGGGTCATTTTTTTAAAGGAAAATATTTAAAATGGCAAATAAAATCTCAGTCTTAAAATATTTATTAGCTGATTTTGTTTGCTTTTGTTTAAAAGGACAATGTGAAGTAGGTTATCTCTCAAATTATCCCCGTCTTTAAAGTTATTTTCTTAGCCATAATTATTCCTTTATCTGCCAAATAAACGTTTACTTTATCAAAATCAATACAAAGTTTTGTGCTATAGACTTTATAACACTATGGATACATGTTATGCTCTTGTCCTAAAGTGAAGAGATTTCCTTTTTTTTTGGCATGAATTATAGTTTAGTGTCTTGGTGCCAGACATTGTGAGCTGCACAGGATTCCTGAATTGTTGGACACAAAACCATATAAAGCAGGATATGTCATTATTCTAGTGACAATGGAGGAGAAAATATCCAGTGCTGACAGGCCTACTCACTCACAAGTCCATTGGTGTCAACATGCATAGCAGTAGAGACAGAACAGCTTAGGAAAAGTTTGCTACATCTGGTAAAAAGGAAAATGTAAGAGCTAAAAGGGAACAAAATACTGTATGTCAATATTTGCCCTACCTAGGAACAGCAGACTCACACTGGATCTGAAAGATACCATATATAAAGTAGTAACTAACCACATGTATTATTTCAGCCTTGTGCCCCAGCTGTAAAACATTATTTGAAGTTATAATGGTTGCACAGCTGTGGGAAGGGTGGGGGTCAGCCATTGTACATATTCTAATTAGGAATGCAGTGCTCCTGGCCCAGAGCAGCAGCACAGCCGTGGTGTGGCCTCAGAAGTAGGCATGAAAGAAAAGCCAGTCATGGGAACTAATGGAGCTCCTTTCCTAATTGCTCTTAACTTTTTAAGACACTTGATTACCCAGAGATTTTCACTCCTTAATTGGTGGGTCCTCAGCCTCTGCAGATGTAATTCTATATTGCATCCTATTGTGGTAGAGGAGACAACAGGAGGCACTAGAGGCCTTTAAAATGGTAAATACTACCTTAAAAATGGGCGAGAGAAAATTCAATATTGTCATATCAAAATTAACTGCAAATAATGAAGGATAGAGTCTCCCACTCTTATGCGGGCTGAGCACTCCCTTACTCAGAAGTAGAAGTTTTCCCCTCCATTAAGATGTCACCGAGACTACTTGGAGAGTAAAGGGCTACTCAACCTGAGTAATGGGACATAATCTGGTCTCAATTTTTTTATATTAAACTAACAGTGCATCTTTTTGTAAAATATCAATACATTAGAGAATCATGAACTTGGAGCTCCTGAGTCCAGTTTCAGGGAGGGAGCATTGGCAGTCATAGCCTTGTAAAAAGAAAAGGAAAGGTTTTTTTGTTGCCTAAAGTAAACAGTTAACAGTAAAATTGTGTGAGGTGTGATCCTTTCTGAATAGTTTTTGTTCTAAAAGGAGCATAGTGTTGTTACTTGTTCTAATGAGATGACAGGTGATGGTTCGAGCTTCACAATTCTCCTGGTAACTACCCTTTAATAGCTTTGGTAAAGTTGGTAATTAACCTATGAAGTTACCTGGTGTTCATATTGACAAAACGTTTACCACCTATAGAAAACTGTAACACCTAGGACGTAGCAAAATAAATGGTCACTGAGATTGGCTCTAGCCCATTCACCTTTGGAAATAAAAAAAGAACCTTGAAACTGACTCAGTTGATGATAATTAATGTATAGTAAAACGCAAAGACCTCTGGAGATGTGCTCATATTGCTTAGAAGCTCATTTGTATGTGCAAATACTTACATAGATTCATAGACTCTAGGACTGGAAGGGACCTCGAGAGGTCATCGAGTCCAGTCCCCTGCCCTCATAGCAGGACCAAATACTGTCTAGACCATCCCTGATAGACATTTATCTAACCTACTCTTAAATATCTCCAGAGATGGAGATTCCACAACCTCCCTAGGCGATTTATTCCAGTGTTTAACTACCCTGACAGTTAGGAACTTTTTCCTAATGTCCAACCTAAATCTCCCTTGCTGCAGTTTAAGCCCATTGCTTCTTGTTCTATCATTAGAGGCTAAGGTGAACAAGTTTTCTCCCTCCTCCTGATGACACCTTTTTAGATACCTGAAAACTGCTATCATGTTCCCTCTTGGTCTTCTCTTTTCCAAACTAAATAAACCCAATTCTTTCAGCCTTCCTTCGTAGGTCATGTTCTCAAGACCGTTAATCATTCTTGTTGCTCTTCTCTGGACCCTCTCCAATGTCTCCACATCTTTCCTGAAATGCGGTGCCCAGAACTGGACACAATACTCCAGTTGAGGCCTAACCAGCGCAGAGTAGAGCGGAAGAATGACTTCTCGTGTCTTGCTCACAACATACCTGTTAATGCATCCCAGAATCACGTTTGCCTTTTTTGCAACAGCATCACATTGTTGACTCATATTTAGTTCTACATGTAAATGTATGACCTGTATGTACTATTTTAAATACCTGTTCTCGCTAGATTCATAGTTGAATACTTTTATGCTGTACGGTGTTAATGGCTGCCATCAGTCGGGTCTTTGATCTATAGACAGTCAAGGATCAATGTGTGTTCTAAACACTGTTCTTTCAAGCTAAATGGAAGGAGCAGTTAAGCCTTCTTATGTAGCAAGATATCTGGAAATAGTGGAAGTCACCATCCAAGACAATGGGCCTCATAGCAAGATCTGATCAAAAACTAAGCCATGTGGCCTAAGAGGATCCCTGAATGCCAATATAAGGGTTGGCAGATTGACAAATTATGTGGGTTAGGGGCAGAAAAGCCTGGAGAAAGTCAGCAGATAACAAGAGAAGTAGTCATGACTGTGGCCCTGAGAAGGAGCAGAGGGAGAGAGCACCTCAGGAAACAGAGCTGACTGGAGGAGAAGACTTGGAGACCATGAGCACGGACTGCTGCTTTTCCTACTGTGTTCATGGAAACAGAACTTAATGTACAATCTTTAAAAATAATCACGATTGCACCAAAAATACACCTTATATTGGACATCCTCTTCCTAATGGGAACAAACCTTCAAGGTCCCATGCTCCAATATTAGCTAACCACTCTGGGCAAAGAGGCAACAATACTGAAGGTTTATGAGGTTCAGACATAGATAAAGGGTGAAATCCAGACCCACTATCCAGTCTTTTAGGTTCTTATCCAAAACAAAACTCCAAACTTTTTGATATTTGTCTATCTGACCCAGAATCACAAGAGATTAGAAAGGAAAGGTGTGTGTGAGATAATATTTCTTATTGGTCCAACTTCTGTTGGTAAAAGGGACAATCTTCCATGCTTACGTAGAGCGCACAGGCCCAGAAGCAAATAGTTAACTAAGAAGATTACTCAAAACTTCTAGCCCACAAGGGAGAAGCAGGACAGCCAGAAAAGGCACCATATGAATGGGTGGTTTGCAGGCTATTGTCAGGTAGGGAAGCCATACATAAAAAAGGAGAAAGAATTATAATTTTATGACCAATTAAATTACATTCTATACAGCTGGGTGGGAAATGGTTTTCCTGACCTGCAAAAGGTTTAAGATGTCAAAAATTTTCCTGTTTCATATTGGGATGAAATCAAGACCTTTGCAAGTTCTGTTGTTTTTTTTTGGAGGGGGGGGTTGCACAAAAAGTTAGTGATAGAGAGAGAGAGAGAGGAGTTAGGGATGTGGGAGACCCAGGTTCAAGTCCTTGCTCTGCCATTCTCCCACATGCCAGATGAATGTCCTAATCACTAAGCTACTGTATTGGCTATTCTGAGAGGAACAGTGATCTCTTTGTATAAATAGTTAAATATTCATTGGAGCAGGTACTTGAATCTGGGTCTCCTGCATCCCAGGTGAGTACCCTAACCACTGGGTTACATAGTCAGTCAGTTTCCCTCTTGCAGGCTTTGTGAATATTAAATTATGTATACATAGTGGAAGAGCTCCAGCAGGAGAGATTGAGCATGACTGATTGTGATGCCATAGCCTGCTAGTTAGGACACTCATCTAAGATATGGGGGATGTACTGGCTGATTCAGAGCAGCGACTTGACGCGTTTACATCCCAGCTGAGTGCTCTAATCACCTCTCTGTCAGCTATTCCATGTGGGAGTTCTCTATCTCCTGTCCTCCAACCCAAGAAGGTCCACACTGTAACTGAGAAACCCACCCAATGAAATTCTGTCAAAATTCATACAGTCCAGTTGAAAGTTTGTTTTGTCAAAAAAATTCCCCAAACCATTCCAATACTGTAAACGATAAACTGAAGTAACCATCTCATAGTTCAAACAGATGATTACTGCAGGAGCCAGAAACCAATCTCCCTTCCCACATGAAGTACATTATTGACTGAACTGACCAGGGCACCTTCTGTTTACCACTCATCGGCAACCAGCTCCTCCCCTGCCCCCCCCCCCAGTGCCTCCCACCCCTCCGTGATCAGCTGGGTGGGGAGGAGCGGGGATGGGGCCCAGTCAGGGAAGGGGGTGGAATTGGTTGGGAAGAGGCGGGCGGAGGAGCATGGGGGGTAGAGTGGGGCCAGGCCTGAGCTGGAACAAGGTTTGAGCACCCTCGGGGCAAGGAGGAAGCCAGCACCTGTGCCTTCTGGGATTATTTTTAACCTTCTAAAGCATAAAATTATAGACCACTGCCAGAAAAATATGTCAGGACTGGTAGACTATTGAGCCAATCTAGTATGGAAAAAATTGGGTTTTTTAAACAATAAGGAGTTTGTCTGTTTTAATAAGCCCTGAAAGCCCATGCTTCTGGCGAGTTTTTGCCATAAATGAAGAGTTTCATTTTTAAAAAGACCAAAAAAATCTCAATTTTGAAAAATTAGTTGAAAAGTTTAAAAAATAGAGAGGTTTCATTCATTTGGGTAGAATGCGTGTAAAGATCTCACAGCTCTAACCAGCACTAGTTCTTAAGTCTAATGACTAGTACCTAAAGGCTCCTGAACTTACTGGGGGGTTCAGAATGAAAAACAAAGCAGTAGTTGGGGGAGGGAAATACAGAAGAAAGCCGCACTACCTGACCAGCAGGAAATTCAAAGTGCATCAATTGTAAGAGTCCAAAGAGCTGTTGAAATGTAAGATAAGGTTCAGAAGGGGATTACTGTGTCCTGAATGTGATTTTTTTATTGAGAGGGCAGAGTTTAAATTACATTTTTATGAGCCAGCGTGGCATACCATCACTTTTTCATTTTACTGGGAAGCTTGCTGGGACGTCTCTGGTTCACAGCTGCAGAACAACTTAATTTTATCCTCTCTTAAATGAGAGGTTCAGTCCTACCATGGCTTCTAACTAGGAAACAGCTTGTTAGGTTACTTTGAGGCCCTAATGATTACATCATCAAATTGAGAGGAAGAGAAGAGTGGGCAAGAGTGGACCACGCACTAAGGTGTTAATTCAGCAAAGCAAACACTTAAGCATAGGCTTAACTTTAAACATATCTATTCAGCAAAATACTAATGGAGGACCAGATTTACAATGATGTAACTCCACTGACTTGCACCAAGGATGAATTTGGCTCCGTGTTTGGGCCCTGATTTAGCACAGCACTTAAGCACGTGTTAAAGATAAGCACATGCGTAAGTCCAATTAACTTCAATTGAAGTTAAGCATCCTTAACGCTAAACATTTGCTTAACTTTAATTATGGTCAATGGGACTGTAAGCACAAGCTTAAGTGCTGTGATAAATCAGGGTTCAAACACAGCCAAATTCATCAGTGGTGCAACTTCAACACTGTAAAACTGTTCTAGCCCCATAAATCTGGCCCTCTTATTTATTTTGGGTATGCATTATTCAAAGCATGTAAAGACGCGTGTGAAGAGAGGTATGAGTTAAATGTGAATTGAGCCTTAAAACAAACACTTTGTTTAACAGAAACGTCTAACAGGCTCAGAGTCTCTTTCAGTGTACAATCAGGGGCAATTACCTGATTATCAATCAGGTTCTAGAGAAGGGAGTTTTCTAAAAAGTACTGACAAAATGGAGGAAGGAATTAAAAATGGAGAATGAGTCCCCAAAGAATGTGATAAATGATGATGAGTTAGAAAATACAGACCTGCTTCCAAGAGAGACTGTCCTCACTCAAGAGTAGATTTAATGCCATGAAATTAATTTATTCCTCCGAGAGCTTCAAGAGCATCAAACAGATACTTAAAAGGAAAGGTCACATTGCCACTGAGGACAGATGACTACATCCCTTCCTGCAGACACAGAGAATCAGAAGAATGCTGGTGAAGCAACTAAAAATGCAGTGTTTCCAAAGTCAAATCTGTCTATGAGGTGTCTATAGTCACACTAGCTTTTTTAGCCTTTCCTTTCTACTCCAAAATTACTCTCATTCAATCCCTGTGTCTCTGGTGCAGCTTTTCTACAGTGTTCAGCAGAACAATCCCTATAACAAACCTGACCTTTGTGACAAGATTATCCCAAGCCACTTTGATGTGTCAGCAGCAAAGAATCCTGTGGCATCTTATAGACTAACAGACGTTTTGCAGCATGAGCTTTCGTGGGTGAATACCCACTTCAGTGGGTATTCACTCACAAAAGCTCATGCTGCAAAACGTCTGTTAGTCTATAAGGTGCCACAGGATTCTTTGCTGCTTCTACAGAACCAGACTAACACGGCTACCCCTCTGATATTTGATGTGTCAGACTACCAAAACCTGGGTGGTTACTGCAGAATTGTAGAAGGTGGCTATAATTTAAGAGCAGGGATTTTTCTGCCCCACCCCCACTGTAGTGGTTCAATGTGTGTTATGTAAGCATGTGTGCATCAGTGCAGATGGAGATTCAGATGAATATCAGACTCTTTGGTGTGAGTTCAAATTTCCTGAGGTGTTGGAATGTCTGTAAAACATCAGATGCCCTTTAGGTTGTTGCTGGGGTTTTTTTGTAAATACATTTGAATTCTCTGCTGATTTGACATTTCACTTTATTGAGGGGGGGAGGGGGAAGGGACACATGACAGCATACTAAAAAAGCTATCGTGGAAAAAAAGACTGAGTATCTGGCAGCTACCTGCCTTTCTTATATAAACCCACCTAAGTTTTCTATAGCCATGAAAGAGCCAGGTTTTCTTTGTGCTCTCTCCAGAAAGTAAGGTCAAAATATGTACTTTAAAAAGGAAAAAAGCTTTGGAGTAAACAAAGATTTTCGGTGGGAGTAGATGACCATTGTCATCTTTCTTAAGTTTTCCCCTAATCTTCAGGAATCCTTTATGTAAGCAGAGTCAGGATGAGCCCCACCCTGACATCTGGTGGTAAATTATGGGGAGTGCGGAAAGAAGTTTAAAGTGTTGCATTGGTATTTCGGTTATTTGCATCAGCACTCCCACCCCACTTAGCATACCGCAAAGCAGCATGGGATGGTTATTTTCACAGCTGTGGGAGCCCCAATTTCATTGTTATTGAGGCAGGAGCAATAAAATGTTGTCACCCCGATTAAGTGAATGAGGAACTACAAAACTGTCTTATGATAGAGGGTTTCATTATCAATTAAATAGCACATGCTAGACAAGGGACATGGGTTCCAAAACCCAGTCAAGGGAGAGAGGCTGGGGACAGATATCTGTACTAGGTGGTGCAGACTTCTTGTGTGAGCCAGAAGCACCAGTTCCACCTGTGCCTCTCTCCACTGTGGAATGTCAGAGTTAATTTTTGATTCCCTTAAGAATCTAGATACAGGTTACTGAGCTGAGCTCACTGGCACTGGGGCTCCCCTACTATGAGCTGGAATCACTAAGAGCTGAAATCACTGAAGAGCTGGACTTGCTGAGCTGAGAGCACTGAGTACTGTGCTTATGAGTGGGGGAGCCTGAAGCAATACCGTGGAGCAGAGCAGCTGGCAGAGCGGAGTGGAGCAGTTTGTGCAGCCCTGGGTGAGTGGAGCCAAGCAGCTCGTGAGGACGGCCAGAGCAGATCACAGGACAGCTGGTGGACCAGAGCAGCTGGCAGAGCGGAGCAGCCCACAGAGCCAGCGGAGCTGAGCGTTTGCGGGGACGGCTGGTGGAAGCAGAACCCCATGAAGAGGCAGGGCAGTTGGCCCCGAACCATGTAAGGTGCCCCTTTTCTACCCAGGCTGGGGAGGGGGACCTCTGCAAAGAGACTCTTGAACTCTGGGGCTGCACTGACCCGGGACAGCGACTTTTGGATTGTGGGACTTTTGGGACTGTGGGTGATTTGGGGGGTTGCTGGACTCAAGAACCCAGAAAGAAGGACACGGCCCAATTTGCTGGGGTGGGTCTTTGCTCACGGTTTGACCTATGATCTCTAGTTAAGGTATTTTCCAAATTTAATGCTTGTTGTTGTTTATCTTATGTAATTAAACCTTTTCTGCTACACCAAGAGCCTGTGCTTGCGAGAGGGGAAGTATTGCCTCCTTGAGGCGCCCAGGGGTGTGTGTAAGATTTTCCCAGGTCACTGGGTGGGGGCTCGAGCTGGTTTGCATTACGTTGTGGGGAAGGGACCCCTAGGTATCGAACCTGGCCCTTGCTGCTATCGTTTCAGCCTGGCAGAGGGGTTACATTTACATAAAGACTGAGGATAGTCACCCCCTTTAGTGACTAAAAAAGTAGTTAGTTACCCTGTAACTGATTTGGTTTTGTATGAATTACGTCTGTTTCTGAAGAATAAAGGAAACCTTCCTGGCCTGTTGTACTTATAGCAGGGAACAACCTGCTTTGGTTGCTGCCAGCTGCCTTCGTCCCAAACCTGAGGTGTAGTGTGGAATTGGCCAGTCAGCATCCTTCCTTCCACCGCTGGCCATCAGGTGCCAGAGACTCCAAGTGGAGGGAGAGTGCTGAGCTACCTAGAGTTCCTCACCAAGTGTCTCCCTCCCTCACTGCTGGGATTGTCCCCTTTCACCACCAGCCCCATCAAGTTACCCCACCTGCCTCAGGTTTTTGTTTGTTTGTTTGTTTGTTGGTAGATTTTCTTCCTACTATGTTTTTGAACTACCAGGAAAAAGACGGTTATCTAACTAAGGGCTTGTCTATATGTGAGAGTACCATTTTCACTAAATTGGTTTTAAACCAACCTAATTAAACTGGTGCAAACTCCGGAATTAGATGCACTTGAGCCAGTTCAAATCAGTTTTGACCAATTCAGTAATCAAAGCGAGGTTTAAACTGGTTTAAGTGAGTCTACATTAGAGTTTTGCATCAAGATTTATTTAAATCTGGTTAAACCAGTGTAGTTGTCTAAAGTAACCCAGACCTAAAATTCTGCATTCCTGCTTGTTTCCAACAGATGCACAAATGAAAAAATAAAACATTTTATACATAATGTGAGCAAAGCCAATGCTGAACAAACCTTTGTCTTGAATTTATTGATTTTTTTAGGAATATTTCTATCTATCAATACATATATAAACCAAATATGTGTCTTTCTACAAAATATACTTTTAAACTCATTTTGTCTGAGAAAATACTCATTTTCCAGTATCACATATTTCGTTTGCTACAAAAGATGATTGACTGTAATGTAAAGAGAGTGGCTTCTCTAGAAGAAAGAAAAGCAATTTAACATGGTAGATCTATCATTCCTCTGCAATATCTAATTAATCCCTACATTTTCAAAAGGATGCATTGGAATTTAATCATGTGCTTCAATTAAAGCCATCAGTGTCTGCTCTGATGGTTCATGAGGTCACCAGAACTTCTTGGTGGACTTATACCTAGTGTTGCATGGTTGGTTGGTAATTTCAATCTGCTTTAGACCAGGTCTTGATTGTGGATGTATAGGTATTTGGATGGAAGGAAAGATGAAATAAATAATTACTAAATTGGTGCTAATTTAATGGCATATCATAGTTTTTAGTTTACTTCATATTTCCTGCATAGGTATCTTGGTGGAAATAATTTCTTCTGTTGGCATCATCTGGTGGATGGGACAAACACTAGGGAATGTTCTTTGGAGAAAGAACAGGACTTGCTGTGAGAATGCAATCTCAAAGTAATTCTTTAGAGTTCTGGACCCATTACACAGTGTATGATATACAGTATGCTTGAGAAATAAATGTTTTCCAGTGCACTATTATCTGTATATTTAGATTATTTGTGTATTCACTGGGACAAATACTTGAATATCCATCAGATGCCAATGATCATCTGAAGAAAGGCACTCATTTTAAGAACATAAGAACAGCCATATTGGATAAGACCAAAGGTTCATCGAGCCCAGTATCCTGCCTTCTGACAGTGGCCAATGCCAGGTGCCCCAGAGGGAATGAACAGAACAAGTAATCATCAAGTGATTCATCCCCTGTCGCTCATTCCCAGCTTCTGGCAAACAGAGGCTAGGAACACTTTCCCTGCCCATCCTGCTAATAGCCAACCTGGCTAATATTTGATTAAATAAGTTGAAAATGCCATATTTTAAAGTGACCTGTCATAGATATATCTGCAGGACATATTGATTTTAATAACTATTTCATAGCTTGAATATAAAAGTTTACTTTAGAGATACACTAAACACACTTAAAAAGTTCATGGTAGTTCTAGAGATTACTAGTAGTATTCCTAGTGCAACTTTAGAGAATATCTCTAAAACAGGAATAAAATTTTAAGTGCCCCCATTGTATGCTTATTAAAACTGGATTTATTAGTCAAAAGTACCCCTTTCCTAAGTGACGAACAGCAATTTTAGTTATTAAAATAAGAAACTGATTTTCAGTACATTTTTAGGGGTGTATGTGTATGCTTGTTTGATTTTGAGCAAGTGTTTGAGTGGAGTTCCGCCGATGACACCTTGTGTGAACTGGGTGACAGGCAAACCTAAATCTCTTGGTAAGCCATGTAGTTAAGTAATATGGAAGTGTAGTAGTTGACATGGAAGGATAATTTGCAACTGAGATGCAAATATATATTCCAGTTATATTTATATTCTAAGGTCCTATTACTTAGATGTTGTTCAGACACTTAAATACAAATCTTTGAATATTAAACATATGCAGTAATATATTATGTTTTTCGCCTGATTTATAGACCAGAGAGATTCAAATAAGCACCAGAACTTTGGATATTCTTCAAACATTCAAGCCTTCTTAGTATCGTTCTTTACAGAAATTTAGCTGTGACATCATTGTGAGATTTAGTCACATACCAGTATAGGGTTGTTTTTTTTATGCAGACACATTTTTTCATCAATTCTGATGGGCTGAAATATCAAGGCATCATGTGATCCGCAAATAGTTTTCATTAATATTTAGTGTGGGGCTGGGGGTAGTATTTAACAAAACAGGCATTTGATACCCTTGACTGAAATGACATGTGACCAGCTAGAAATCTTACAAGTATAGGATTGGCTGAAACCAGGAGGCACAGAGTTAAACAAATATTAGCTGTTAGTAGATAGCTGGCTCTTATCCTTGCTGAGACCAACCACAAGAGGGAGACATGATCATCACTTTCTATTCAAGCCAGTGTGTATTACAACAACAAGATGTGGGAGAGGACATAGGAAAGGGACATTTTTCTATATGTCACAGTCTACATACCATTTTTTTTTTACGTACTGGATGGTCCTACTATAAATACAGTATGGGCTGTATTAACAAACATCAGTATGGAGGACAGGCTGATAACCATTCAAATATAAATTGTTTTAGGAGAAAATAAATACTCAGACAATGAATCTTGGACAAGAATATGGAAATTCAAAGTCATTGCTGTGGTTATCACATTTAAGCTACTCAAAATGAACTTCAGTTTGCAAATGCATGCAACCTACATGCTGAAAGAAAAATTACTCCATAACTTGCAAGAGGCAGAAAAAAGTAGAGATAGAAGACTCCTTTTCTATTATTCCAAGTCTACATTTCCCCATAAAATACAGCTACTTTCTTTTTATTGAATATTTTTAGTTAATTGCATTTCTGATTAATTAGCAGCTCAGAATAATGTGTATGTGGAAAAAAGACATGCATGATGTTCTAGAGAGAGTGAAAATAGAGCTGATTTTTCCTAGTCAGTCTTAGAATACTAGTGGAGAAGAAAATATTATTCTTAAAAGTACTGTAAATGTGGGGGAACCATAGCCTAGATCAGTGGTTCCCAAAACTTGTTCCACTGCTGGCGGGCTGGGCCAGTTTGTGTACCTGCCACGTCCGCAGGTTTGGGAGCAATTGTGGCTCCCAGTGGCTCTGGCCCGCGCCGCTTCCAGCAGCTCCCATTGGCTGGAGCAGTGAACCGCGGCCACTGGGACCCGCGATCGGCCAAACCTGCAGATGCGGCAGGTATGCAAACCAGCCCAGCCCACCAAGGGCATCCCCTGCACAAGCAGCAGAACAAGTTTGGGAACCACTGGACTAGATCTTTATATGTTAAGTTTGAATTTGTTCTACAGCATTTTGAACTTCTAGACTGTAGTAGTTATAGTGGGCTTTGATCCTGGAGAGGTTGACAGACAGAAGCAGAGGAGTGAATTGAGAGGAATATAATAACAAGTGATAAAATAATCCATTGTTATGGGTTTATTGATTAGAAATTTGAACCCCAAGAGACAGGAAGCAGGAAAGTGGAGCCAGGAAGTGGCAGGGATTGGTTCCAAATACTGATTGATATGCCTACTTGTGATGTTCTTCCTGTAGCTGAGCCATAACCAATGTTCTAATAAAATTGATGTTTTGTTTTAAGATCAAGTTCTGTTTTCTCCCAGCACAGCAAAGAACACAAACACCACTTGTAAGCTGGTTGAAAAGACTCAGGCTATTGATTAGTGTAACATCTTTCTCCATCACATGTGTTTGCTATACACCTCTACTGCCTTGGTCAGCAATTTTGTAAATTTACTCTCCTCGAATATACTGTTTCTGAAACAGACACTTGTAAGGCTTTTGAGTCCACAGATTAGCTAACTTTTACTTTCTGTAAAAAGCGACAAAGAGTCCTGTGGCACCTTATAGGCTAACAGACGTATTGGAGCATGAGCTTTCGTGGGTGAATACCCACTTCGTCAGATGCATGTAGTGGAAATTTCCAGATGCAGGTATAAATATGCAAGCAAGAATCAGTCTAGAGATAATGAGGTTAGTTCAATAAGGGACTTCTAGCAGTTGAGGTGTGAACACCAAGGGAGGAGAAACTGCTTTTGTAGTTGGCAAGCCATTCACAGTCTTTGTTCAAACCTGAGCTGATGGTGTCAAATTTGCAAATGAACTGAAGCTCAGCAGTTTCTCTTTGGAGTCTGGTCCTGAAGTTTTTTTGCTGCAAGATGGCTACCTTTAAATCTTTAATTCTGGAAATTTCCACTACATGCATCCGATGAAGTGGGTATTCACCCACGAAAGCTTATGCTCCAATACGTCTGTCAGTCTATAAGGTGCCACAAGACTCTGTCGCTTTTTACAGATCCAGACTAACACGGCTACCCCTCTGATACTTTTACTTTCTGGAGTTCGCTCCTCTGTCCTACCATCAACCACCACCAACTTGTTTCTCTGATTCTATTTTGAAAAGTATTAATAGCAAGCATTCATAACATGCGGAATCGCTGTCTTCCTTATATGAGATGTGTTTAGTAAACAAAAAACACTGCAACCTCTACAGACACAAATAAAATTACTTCTATACTCCTTGAAAATTACTTCTATACTTCCCAGCTTTGTCTCTTATTTACCAAATACTGCACCTTGTCTATATAACAGACACCTAGTGATTGAGTAATACACTGTACACAAAAGATATGTTACCAAAAGAACAGGCAAAACATACAGCATACATGACACAATGACAGTAGACTGAGAAGTAAAATAAATTGATAATCTAAATAATACCATAATGTTTTTATGTCAAAAGAACAAGTCCATTGATTTTCATACAGGTTTAAGAGCTGAGATGTTGGGGCAGATGCTGATATTTTCCCCTTGTGCTACAACTGCAAAATATCTGAAAGATATACTTCATGTGATTGCATATAGAGTAAAGAAGAGGAGCTCTCCCTAGTCTTTCTGCAGCATATGCAATAGAACTCATTGAAAAAGCTTCTCAATATTGTGTAGTATAGACATCAAATCAATGTAATCTGCATTTCTGCAGTAGCAGGAAACTTTCAAATGATTGCTGTAAATGGAGCACACCTTTTACGTATAGGTTACTATGTTTGGCAATTCATCAAACCTATTTGATCCGTATACAATGGGGTTTTATCCAGTGAACAGGATAAGAATAAGAGGCCCAGATTCTCTCCTGTGCCAAGATCCATTCAGAACAGGAGAGAGGAAGCCAGTTACAGTCCCCCAATTTCCTGGTTGCTCCAGTGTCAGCCTGAGCCCTGGCATAAGTTAAAGAAGTTTAGGGGATTCTTGGCTACTCTAATTTATGCCAGCTGGTTATGGTTCCTGAGATACATCAGTTAAAATTTGCAGAGTGCAATTACACTCTGTCCCACATCCTAGCCATTCCCATATGCTTCTGACTGACCCCATGTGCCAGGAGAGGGAGATCAGTTGGAGCAGGAGCCGTTTATGCCACTTTACACCAGTTGAAAGGTTCCCTGAGCAGGGAGGATTCTCAGTTGGCCAGTTAATCCAGCACTTTGCAACACTTTAGCAATACAAAGTGATGGAAGAGGAGGAGAGGATCTGGCCCAAGAGTCTTCAAAATGGAGAGGGGAGGATGAAAAAATGGAAAACCAGGTGGCACGCTAAGATTAGAAAGAAAAGACCAGAAAGAAAATCCATAAAATAGAGTAGGTAACTTCCTGGCTGCAAGGGGAGCGGAATTCTAAAACTCTAGTTGGTTCAGAATACTGCTGAGCAAGACAGACCAGGGAGAGCATTTCACCCAAGTGCCAGCTCTCCGCACTGACTTCTCACTGAATACAAGATTGAAGTCAAGAGCTGGGTCTTCATCTTCAAAGCACTTTGAAGGCTTAAGTGAGACGTTCAGTGGAGTATAATCCATGGGCTGGCCTTCTGTAAAACAGTGAATTTCAGCCTCAGTGCACAAAGAGAATGACCACAGTTAGCTGCATTTACATTTGGGGTAGTGCACCAGGATCCATAAAGTCAATTTGATCACTGCAGAAAAGTCTCTTTTGGCAAAGAGAATTTCAAATATCTAATTTGCCTACTAAGATCTCATTGCAAAGTCACCTTTCTCACTCTGAAATGCATTACATTTGTGGCACATTTATAAAATGCCTTTTCATTAGCCCTCCTTCAAATTATTCAGATTCTGAAATCTCTCCATTGTCCAGAGTGACACAGTCATGCTCAGGAATAACTGTTGTAGAGGTGTCTGGCTGCTGAACATGAAAGTATGGGTGCTGTTTGCTGGCTGGCAGCTAGCCCAGCATTTAACCCTGCTGTTTTAGAAAGTCATAAAATAAGCAGTTTAATCTTTTGAAACCTTTTGGTCAGGGACTGATTTCCACAGAAAAATGACTTCAAAGAAAAGACAGGCACTTTTGTTGATACCTTTTTAAGCAGTCATGAGGTCCAAAGTATTTTTTTAAAGGAAGCAGAAACCTCAAATTTTATAACACCTCCTTGGGATTAGATGCTGAAGCAATATGTAGACAGGGCTTTAAAAGCCAGAAACCCATGATCCTGCACTAGTGATGAGCTCAGAGTGATATAATTAAGAAATAATGTCAATGGAAAAGAACATCACCACAGGTCTCCTGATGCCACATAAATGACAAAGGCCATATTTATGAAAAAATAGCAAGATATTTTCAAGGCAGGCTGTATGGAAAGCATTCAGTTACAATTGCTGTATTTCCACTTTGTCAGGGGACAGATGTAGATTTAACATTTGTACCTTGATGTATCAGTGTAGTAGAATAGGGGGTCAAAATGCCACTGTACATTTGATGAATCCTGCTTGAACTATTAAAAAGACAGCTTGTCTGTGAGAGTGCTGTTCATTAAAAGTACATTAAACTTTTATTAATGAGCTTCAGGTTTATAACTTGCTGAAGAAGTGCTGGTTGAAGTTTAATTTGTGGGCAACTGTCAGTCATTTGATGGTTTGACAGAGATTTCATTTGACCTAAATCAGGGACCATGGAAATATCTATGTATCAGTCTGCCAAGGGAGAAAATGACTTCTTAACTCTCTGTCAGTTCCAATGGCATTATATCATATAGAGTAGAACCTCAGAGCAGGGCTGCCCAGAGTGGGGGGGCAATTTGCCCCAGGCAGGGGCGCCGCGAGCCGCTCCGGGTTTTCGGCGGCACTTCCACGGCGGGCCCTTCACTCGCTCCGGGTCTTCGGCGGCGGGTCCTTCAGTGCAGCGGAAGACTCAGAGGGAGTGAAGGACCCGCCACTGAAGTGCTGTCAAAGCCTCTGAGTGCCGCCCGGTGAGTACAAGTGCTGCAAGTGGTGGGGGAAAAAAAAGCCGCAATCAGTGGCACTTAGGCTGCTCTACTGCTGCCTCTTCATTCTTCGGCTGCATTTGGCGGCGGGTTCTTTCCTCCGAGAGGGACCCGCCGCTGAATTGCCACCGAAGACCCGGCCCTGCCCCAAGTCCCCTGAATCCTCGGGGTGGCCCTGCCTCAGTGTTACGAACACCTTAGGAATGGAGGCTGTTGGTAACTCTGAAATGTTTGCAACTCTGAACGAAATGTTCTGGCTGTTCTTTCAAAAGTTTACAATGGAACGTTGACTTAATAAAGCTTTGAAATTTTACTATGCAGAAGAAAAATGCTGCTTTCCTTTTTTTTTTTAGTAGTTTATGTTTAATACAGTACTGTACTTGCTTTTTTGGAGGGGAGGGAGGCGGGGGGTGATCTCTGCTGCTGCCTGATAGAGTATTTCCAGTTCAAAATGAGGTGTGTGGTTGACTGGTCAGTTTGCAACTCTGAGGTTTCTACTGTAGCAAGAAATAATCATAACGAGTTTTTCAAAGTGGAATCAGGGAAAGTAAGATACTCTGAAAAATTAAAAGTTGTTCCCATTTCTGGGAACTGATTTTTTTTTTTTTAAAAAGCACAACACATATTAAAATGTCTTTTGTTTGTTTGGACTAGAAGACAGAAGACATGACAGCTTGGTTTGACCCTGGCAAAACAAAGCAATATGAACTGAGATACAGATAAGCCATAACCTATCTTCCAATACTGCAAAGAACTGTTCGCAACTTCATGGCAGAGTTTTTCTGTTGTTTCACATAAGCATGAAATCTCAAATTATCTTTTTGCCTCTGGAATTGTGGTCTCATTCCCTTTGAACATTCGTAGTGTATTCCTTTGAATTCTGCCCTTTCACCCAAGCATTCTCTTGGTGGAGCGGTTGACAATGAGTGATTGGAGGGAAGGATATAACTGCTAAGTAAAGCAGCTCCCTAAAGAAATAATCAGGAGGCAGAGCTCAATATGTAACAATCTCATGTAACCATGAAACTGGGTTAGCCAAGTGGAATTTGTTTGCGGCAATTCCTTGAGAATTGGTATGATGTTCTGCCATTGAGTAAGGTTCATTGGGCCAGAATTTCAGCTGGTATAAATTGGGTAGCTCTTTGAAATCAATAGAGTTATACCAACTAAGAATCTTGCCTGCTATTTTTAAAGTTCATTCCAAACCTAGAAGAAACAATATCAATAATATCACTCAAATAATATCTGACATCTTCACCCTGGGGTACTGGTTATCTTTATCACGGCTTCTGATCCAGTCACCATCACTTTCTACTAGGTGACCCAATCACAAACTTAAAGGTAATTACTCTAATAGAAACCACAATAAAAAAATACCATTATTGTAGAATATTGTAATATTATTTGTAAGCACAGCTGTAATTCACTAGGCTCAGTGCAGAGCTCTTCATCTCACTTCAAGGGACAAATCCTGCTCTTAGCAGGCCACTCGCACCTCCCTTTCCATGAAGGGCATGATCCAATTCCCATTGCAGTCAACAGAAGGACTCATGTAGACTTAAACGCGTTGGATCAGACGCTAAAACGAGAATCATGTGCTTCCTTAGGCAGAACAGCTACTAGTATTTATTTAGAGGGCCTTCTAGTCATGTTCCGCTACTAGCACCACTAACTGACAAATAACATGCCTGATGAAGTCCCCCAGAACAGCTTAAAGTCCTCATCCTCACCCAATTCTTCCTAACAGTTCTGCAAAGGTGATATTTACCCCTATGCAGAAGGCCAGCACAATTCTCATACACCATTTAAGTAACTGAACTGGTTATTTGGAAAGTCAATAGATTTCTGAGAGCTGACAGAAAGAATGACATGTTTAATATAGACTAAAAGGAGAACAGTAATCAGTAAAGGAATAAGCCTTTCAGGATTCTGGTCATATCTTCTTGTCTCCTTGAGCTCTGCTCATGAGGTCATGAAAGCAACTGGCATATCTATTACATTGAATCTATACACTTGTGAATTAGGGGGTGGTAGTTAGTGTCTGAACATTACTAATAAGCCTCTAACAGAAGGATTGGGAAGCAGCGATAGTTGATTATTAACTACTGGCTAACAATGCCTCGTGCATTATCCAACTCTCAGATATACTGTGGGTTTTTTCTTTTCTCTTTTTTTAAAAACAAAATAACTTTAAAATAAAAAAAAGTTACAATGTTCTATAGTAATAGCAACAGTGTTACTGTAGATCATGGGGCCAATAGTGTAGGGTTTTGTTGAAAAATAAGTGTTATTACTTTTAAACATTTAGACTAAGAAACATACCAAGAAGTGCTAATGATGTGCGATGTGGTGAGCACCTCGGTCTTCATGACAGACTGCCACAGTTACAGTAAACAGGGGAACCAGAACCAGATCCCCCTCACTATAAAAGAGAGGAGGGGGATGGCTGGCAAGGCATTATCAGAGGGCTCCTAGACTTTGGAACGCGCTCCCTCCCATTGTCCATAATAACCCAAATTTGGTGACCTCCTGGGCATGGTGCAAAAAGGTTAGAGAGGGGTTTTGGAGAGGGCTGAGAGTGTGCTTGCGACAGTGATAAAGGGTAGGAAATTAGCTTCTGTAAGTGTCAGGCTGGCTGAGGTTCCTGTTGGAATGACCATGCAGTGCCGTTGGATTTGACTATATCGTTAGTGAAGGTGTTGGGGTACAGAGAGCCTTTGATAGGTGCCTTTTTAATCATTTTAAATCTAAATTAAAAATGTTAAAAATAATCTTAGGTGTTAAGTAGAAAATATGGTTTGCATGGAGACAGTGTGGCCTACCATTGGGGACTCAAGAGACCTGGGTACTGTTCCCAGCTCTGACACATTTGGGCCAGTCACTTCACTACTCTGTAAATCCCTGAGAGCTATGCATGAAAAGCACTATTGCTAATGAATAACCCTGTAACAATGTATATTATGAGGGTAACACTATATAACTGACAGTATTCTTATCATTATTTTTGTACATACACATTATTGTAAATCCACAAAGCCATCTCTTTCCTAAACTGAAGCCCGACCCAAAGCCTATTGAAATCCATTGAAAAGATATCTACAGACTTCCATGGACTTTGGCTCAGGTACCTGATGACAGGAAGCAGAAGATTACTTCTACACCAGAGTCTGTCCACTCTGAGTTTAGAAGAGGAAGGGCTGTCCCTGCCTTTGGTTTGGCCAGTTTTTTAATTTTAAAAAGGTTTCCCTTTTATTTTCCAGGTACAGGTTCCCCCCCACCAACGTTTTACAAGAAAATACTGAATGTCCTTATTAGCTTCAGGCCATAAATGCCACAAAACAGGTTTGTACACTGAAATAAGCCCAACATGAATGCTTACTGTTGGCGAATATAAGGCCATACAAAACAGAGCAGTAAACTCACCATACAATATCAGGAAAACCATTAAAAAAAATCTGGAAAAGCATCAAGATGGCTGGCCTCTTTGTAGTTTCAGCACAAAAATTTAGCCTTATTTCTAAATATTTTCCCTAGTGGGAAATAACAGCTTGAAAATAATCCCAGATGTATTCATTTGTGTAACATTGTGCTGCTTGCAACATATAGGCATGGAAAAATTATTGAAGGTTTCAATTCTGGACTTGTATTTTAAAAATGTCAAGCTTTTGAAAAAACAGCATATTTTTTTCTTTAAAAGCTATTCATTTACCTGGAATGTTGGCCAGAAGGCATACATTATGGACTTGGTTTAGCTAAAATTGAAAAATTGCCCAAAGGCAAAAAAAAATGAAGTAGGCACTTTTTGTGGATCAAGCTAAATACTAACTCCAAATACAGCTGAGTAGATTTCTGCACTAGGGTATAAAACATTTCCACAAGTATGGGAGCCTAAAAGTGTCCAAAAGCTATCTGAATTCTGTAAATAAAAAGATTGATTTTAAAAAAGACAATAGAAACAAAATCTCTACCTTCAGATAGAAACAGTTAGCAAGCTTTTTTAAATGGCTACTGAAAACAATACAAAGATACAAGAAGTGCCTAGAATATCTAAATAGTAGTTTGCATACAGGGTCAGCTGAAAATACGTTTCTATTTTCTTTATAGAGAAATTCTTTTCTAAAATATTTCTGGTTTTTTTTCTTTGTTTTTTTGAATAAAAATGCTAGAAGCTGCAGGAAGATTTTTTGCTATAGGAAACATATTTTTCGTTTGTATCATACTGTCTTGACTGTGGGGCTTGAAAAGCTATTTGGCTGTGTGATATTTACAGTCCACTATTTTCCATGACTCATTTTCTATGATATACGGTAAGTGGTCTTATCATAATATAGGCTATTATAAATCACGTTAATGGGAAGGACCTATCAGTTTCTTTTCCTGCTGTGTGTGTGTGTGAAGTCTTTTAAATAAATTAAATAAATAAAAAATTAGAGCAAAATTCTGGCTTCATAAGCCAGGGGCTTAGTGGGAGTAAGCAGAGTAAGGAGTAATTGTGCACATGGCAACTTGAGAGGACTCAAAGTCGGCACATTCACCAGTTGCCTTTGTACCCTTTGAGGCCCTGATTCAGCAAAGCATTTAGGCACATGCTTAAGTCCATCCCTGTTCAGCAAAGCACATAGGTAAGTGCTTATTCTTAAACTTGTACTTAAGACCTATTGAAGGTTTTTGCTGAATTGGAGGACCTAAGGCCTGCTTCTGCTGCCACTGAGATCAATGGTAAAATTTCCATTTATTTCAAATGGAACACGATCAAGCCTTAAAACAAACACAAAACAAAAACACCCCAAAGCCATACAAACAATGTGCTCTCTCCTCTTGACATCTAGCATGCACACAGATAGCAGGACCCTTGTAATGCTTCTATGGTAGATGGTCATGCTCTCTTTGGGGTGTTGAGCAGAGTTGGCCACACTATCCAGCACCCTCCTTGCACTCAGAGGGCTAACACAAGATCTGGTTGCTATTTAAGTTCTGGAAAGAGAGTTTATGAGTGGCTCATAGGGCTTTTGGTGGCCCCCTACTGAAGGGTGAATTTCACCCAGACAGAACAGTCACGTTCTGGCTGCCGACCACTCTTGTGCACAAGCTCTGTGTGCACTTATGTGTGCATACATCTGCATGTAACGATTCCCTGCCCTCTAACCCCACATCACACCTGCATAGGGGCAGCCACAATTTTGCCCTGAAGGTTTTTAAAACTGTTTAAAAGTTTCTGCCTTCTCTGTTCTCTAGTGAACAGGGCGTTAACTGCAGTTCAGCTTCCCCTTGACTCACACAGGGGCGTAGGAAAAGGTAGATAAGAAGTGGACTGCTTGTTAGGCAAAGTAGGAAGAATGTCTTTAGGAACAGATGGGGCTACACTCCTAGGACTGAGTACTTTTTCTGTTTATGCTAAACTATTTTATCTACTTACTGGAAACATCACTTTAAACCCTCAGGAATAAATCTGAGGAGGAAAGCTTGCTCGTTCCTTTCCTGCTGAATTATTTCTCTGTCTTACACACAATTAATTGGGGGGGGGGGGGGAAATGTAGTAAAATGATGTAGCTATTAAGGGATTGATCTAGTGCCCGCCAAGGCCAATGGGAAGACTCCCACTGACTTCAATGGGCATTGGATCATTTTTAGGGGTGCTGAGTGCCCACAGTTCCCATTGATTTGAATGGAATATGCAGGTGATGAGTGCCTCTGAAAAATAAAAAATTAGACCAATAAATGTTCTAGACAGTATATTAAAAATGAAATTGATTTACAAAGTATTTTTGCCCCTCTGCTGAGCACTAGCAGATATGTGGGCTCTTGCAGGTCAGTTTCTCAGTGCAAGAGAAGTCAGTTACATGAAGTCTAGCTATATTCTAAGTGTAATTCATTTCACTTAGACATAAAACACCAGCCCCAGAACAAAGGTGGTCAGACAGCATGCAGACAATCCCTACTTTCAGGAATCTCAGCTCAACACCAGTACCTAGATCCTAGGGTGCAATTCTGCTTCAAAAATTGACTCTATTCAGACCAAGGTACAGAGCAAATTCTCCTGTCAACACACAAAACCTTGCATAGCCAAAACTAACAGCACACGTTCTCCCAAGACAGAACATTGGCTTACATACTAATAATAAGAACTTGGAAGACTCTAATAGCACCAAATGGTGCCACTTGGCATAACAATATAAGTGGATGCATCCTGCAGTCTCTCTGATAATGAGGCTGCATTTCTTTTGACTTTATGTGGAGTAGGCCAATGTCGGATAATAAAATAATCTAAGAAAAAAGTACAGCCTTGATTAGACCAGCAATTTTTCATTCTGTTTACATTATCTGCCATGAAGATAGTGTAGAATGCAATGCAATTTGGCTTATTCTTGAAATTTCTGAACGAAGTTATATATGAGACTTTCCTTGCTCAAATTTATAGCTCAGTTCAGACGATTGAGCTTACAAGTAAAATTTACGGGGAAAGAGCAATAAATTAGAATTGGATAGAAACATAATTTTAATCCTCCAGCTGCTTGTACAGTTAGATTTAACACAAAAAAATTGAGTAGAATACTAACTTGTTAATAAAATGAGTACAGTGCTGACATGTAAAAACAGTTTTATAATTGGTTGGTCCACTCCGTTAGCCTTGTTGACAACAATAAATTTTCAAAACGCTACCTTGGTAACATTAAGCTAACATTATAAATGCAGAAAGCTCATAAATGCATACAACAGAAATTCATTTGGTCTTTGATTTTGTGTGTCTGTCTTTAAAGTGAAAACTGTAAAATTACCACGTCATAAAAGCCAGTACACTGAACGCTAATTGCCCATTTATAAAAAGCTCTTTTCCTACCATCATGAAGGTGTGAAGCATAAACTTCTTGGATTTTACTGAGCTGCTATTTATATTTTCAGTTCTACTTCTCTCCATTGCATTTCATCTTAAGCATATAAAATAAGAATTTGATTTTATTAATCTTCATCAGCATTCACTGGACATTAAATCTATGAAGATCCCTGCAGGGTTTTAATTGTGACTGAATTGCCAACAATAATTGGGCCTCCTCCTAGCCACTGAGACCAGCCCACCCTGACTGCTGGGCACAAATGCTAGTTTTAAAAAGCTAAACCCAGCCACGATAGCCCAGTTTGTCAGCTGCCTGGAGGGAAGTTGTCAAGTATGGGATCCTGCTGCTTTATTCCTATAACTATGTTTTAGAAACACCTCACAAGTGGAATTGTGGTTGCCTCATCCAGAAAATGTGGAAAGGATTAATGTGGCATGTAAAACAAATCACTCCTGAGCTCAGCTGAGAAAGTGGGTATTAAAAGCACTCCAGTCAAAAGAGCTTTAGTGAAAGGGTCATGGTGATATACAGTCAGCACATGTTGTGCTGGTAAAGCTGCAGGGTGTTTGGAAATGGTAATGGTCCATGGGTGTAAATTCTTTCAAGACCTCTTAAAGGCACATGTGTTTCTTGAGCATGTTCTCCAAACAAGGACCTGTTATGGGTTAGATTCACTGGAGCTTTTAAACTTTATTGATTGGTTTGTGGTATTCCAAGTTCACTTTTTTTTTTTAATGCTGTTGATAAACACAAGAAAAGATCCTGGTTTAATCTAACTCTTATAAAAATTGATAAGTATGTGGAATGTAGCCTTATTCTAATAGTTTTTTTCCCCTTAATGGTAGTAATCACTGGCTTCACTAGAGTTAAGAATTTATCAATATTTCATTTATGAGTGTAGGTTGAAGCTTTTTTGCTTTTGAGGTTAAAAAAAAAAGGCAGATCCTTAACTTTAAGATCATTGTTGGCTGTTTATGTTGGCTTTAAACACACAATATTTTGTAGCATTATTAAAAAATGGTTTGAGGCAGCTTTTCTTATGAAGTTGAGATGCCCTAAAGTGCTTAATTAAAAGCTTTATTTTACAAATCGCACTATTTCTTGCAAAACTATCTGGCACTCCATCTACTTTCTTCAGTAGGAACTTCATTGCTATTTAGTATTATTATACAAGTGTTCAATTTTTATTACTGTATAGCTCCGTTCTTCCCAAAGAAACCATGATGCATCGTGTTCATGATTATCAAAGGTGCTGAGCAACTGCAGCTGTTATTGACTTTTATTGGAGTTGGGGACACTCAATGATTTTGAGAACTATACTCTGGATGTAGGATGTGCTTTACCCAAAACTGAAATGCAGACACTTTTGAGTAGAGCTGGTCATTTTTTTGTTTGTTTTGATCAAAACTCCCATCTCGCCCTGTCAAATTAAGCGTTTTGCAGAAATGTTTTGGTTTTCACTAAAGTGTCATTGGGAAAGTTTCTCAGGTATACAATAGAATTTCTGATTTAAACAAGAGTAAAGAGACCAACGAATAGCTTGGAGGTTAGGGCATTTGCCTGGGAGGTAGAAATCCCTGCTCCAAATCTGGCACAGCAGAACTTCAACTTGGGTCTTCCATTTCCAGGCAAGTGTCCTAACAATCTGGCTCTCAGGGGAGAGGAGTATCTCCCTCTTCCCCTTCCTCCCCAGTGATAAATTTGGAAAGGTCTCATTTTTGTTCCACACTGGAATGAAAACAAATTTGAAAATGGTGAAGTTGTTGTGAAACGGAACTGTTTTTTTTCCAGCCAGCCCTAATTCAGAAGCTGTGTGTGCCAGGTGTTTAACAGCACACAGCAATAGTTTTGGCCAGTGGTTGAGAAGTGGAAGTGAAAAAAGAACACTGTGTCCAGTTATTCATTATGTAAGAGCAAAAAATGTGAGGTCACATTACAGTTCCCTCCATACACTAGTTATTTAGAGAAAAATGCATCCCCATTACAACTGGCCCAAATTCTGATCCCACTGAAGTCAATGAGAGGTCTGGCACTAACTTCAGTGGGATCAGGATTTGGCTCGCAGTGTGCGGCTCAGAGTAAGCACGTTACAGACTTATTTCATTTTTCAACCTTATTTATGAGCATCTGCAGTACTGCATCTATACAATGCAGGTAAAAGCCATTTACCTGTCCACTTAATTCATGCTCACATTAACATACATCTACGTCAAGGGCCTTGAGAAATTTGTACGAGGGAATGTGAAAGTATGAGCAAAGGCTGCAGTTAGATGAGGTAGGTGGCAAACGTATTTGTATTTAAAAATCACTGATGAGTTGTTCTTATTTTTGTTTTCTTGTAGACCCACAGGACTGTCAAGCATTCAAGCTGCAGTTAAATGATCAAAAAACCACTCAGTCATGTTAAAAACAAAATAAACAAAAATGTATGAACATGGAAAAAAGTTTGGGTTCTCTGTGAGTTCTCTGTAGGTTCCAGTTCAGTGCCTGGGAGTTTGGCTCCAACTACAACCCTGACTACAAATATTTTTTCACCAGCTTCAGCAATGACACCATTTGTTACCTCTGCTTTACTACAGTGCTGGCAAAAGTTTAAATCAATCATCCTCCTGCAACATTTCCACGATGCAGTGAAGTTACAGTCATAAAGGGATGGGACATATGGCAGATATGATGTCACTGTCTGGCACCTATGTAAAATATCATAAAATATTGGAAATGCTGCATTTCAATCCTGAGCTTCCTGTCCTCTTCCCTCCAGGAAGGTAGAATGCCGGTGTGTTTGTAATATTTTTTAACAGATGTCCTGTGGCTAGTTGGGTAAATGGCCAAGACACTTTTTAAATGGACTGTGGAAAGAGCTATACATGAAGTGTCTGAAAGGGACACAAAAATGGGTGGAAGGCTAATAAGAGGTTTGTTGTTATAATGTCATTGTTCCACTTTACAAAAATGCACAGGAAACTGGACAACATTGTAATCTCTAAATCAAATTATTGGTTTTCTGCCCAAACATTTTAAACTCAACTACCTGATAGGAGCAGCCAAATATGCTAAACAGAAGTTTAGTTCTCCCATTTTACCTTTTTTTTTTTAAATTAAAGCTGAGACATAGGAGATGATTGAGTCTAACATGAAGAAAAGATTTTGAAGAAAGAATTTAAATTATTCCTATTAAGCATTACTCTTTTAATCGAAACATAAAATGTTTTCTGACCTTGTTTCCACTTTGGTTTTCATTTTGTAACAGTTATAGCCAATGTTACTATTACAATGGCTTATTAAATGGCCACTTGGAAGCATCAAAGACAACTGGGGGAAAGTGGATTTAATTCAGGTCATAATTTGCTCTGACTAAAATGACAAGGGAGCAAATTCTGGCCTGATGCAGGAAAGAGGTTCTAGAAAGTTTAGATTCAGATTTAAAAAAGTCATGCCAGTAAAAATCTGCTATGCCAGTTAAAGGCTGAAACTGGGCTAAGAGGTAAAGAATCCTAGCTTTCATTTTTAATGATGTAAGAATCTGCATTACACTAATTTAACACAGAATAACTTGATGGAGGCCATATGTAACTTTCTCTTGTGACAATAACTCTAAATATGTACAACTATAAAATGATGTATACAGGTCAGTGGAACTGAACATTTGTTGATTCTTTCCCCCTAAAAATCATCTCTCTCTTATCCCTGGAGAACATATTACATTCATAACATCAGAGTTCTTAACAGGGCAGGGCCATCTGGATTAATAACTGTACACTACCTAAGAGAGTTCATTTGACAGTTCCTCATTCACAACTCTTCTGTGCACAAGACTAGACAGATGGCTGGGGAGCCCCGTGAATTCTGATCATTTTCTTTACAAGATTTTTTTCTGCACAGAAGAGGTCACTGTTAAACCTCAATGGGCATGTAGAGCAGGGTATGGCAAGGAGTTAGGAAAGCTAGAGCCTCCTCTAATTTATTTATATTGTGGTATTGCTCAATAGACCCAATCAGGAATAGGGCCTCCCATTATGTTAATCACCCTACAAACTCATGATAAGAAGTGGTCCTTGCATGGAAGAGCTTGCAGTTTTAACATCTAATAGTAGTAGTTACTGAGCTGATTGACCCCTAACTGGAAAAGGAACTCAAATGAGGAGACCAGACAATGTCATGGGGTTTGTTAGTCTCCTAAGCAAGTAACAGACTGACTGCAACTCTGTAAATGTAGAATGGCCCTTGTATTGACTTGTACGAGATGAGGATCAGTGTACCAAGAGATTGAGATCAGTTTCTGAAATATTCAGACAAGACCCCAGAACAAAGTTGAGTGGGTGGCTAGCCTAACAAGCACAGAGGTGTATGGTATTCAAAGGGAGAAAGATATGTCAAAGAGAAATGGTAGAAGAAAGGAGACAAAACTGCAGGCCTTCAGGCTGAGAACTTACTATGGGTGAGGGGAAGACATAATTAAGAAGGTGGCTGGAAAGACAAGGAAAAGAATAGTGTTGCTCATATGTTTTCTGACTGAACAGTTTATCAGAAAATGCTGATTTGCTGAAATCAATACATCTCAAAGGAACATATCGATTTAGTGAAAGTTTTCAACGAAAAATGATTGAAACCTTTCATTTTGATAAGGTCAAAGTGCTTTGTTTCACTAAGGTCACAGCATGTCAGTTTGACTTTTATATAATAATATAAATTCAAAACAAAATTTAATATTGTGTTTATATATTCTCCCCACCCCAATTTTCTTTTTCCCTAAGCAAAAAGTAAAAGGGAGAAAAAGTGTGTGTGTGTGTGGGGGGGGGGGAAACACCTCAAAACCTTAATTCTTCAAAAAACAAAACAATTAAAATTTTAACGTTCAATAAAACAAATCTTTGCGTTTATTTTGGTTAGATTTGTGGACAAAAAATGAAAAAAAATTATGTTCCTTTTAAAATCTTTCATAAAATATCCTTACCGCTTTCTGACCATTTCTCTTATAGATCCAAGCAATCCAGGACACAAGAACATCATTGCCCAGTCTTTCTTCAGAGACCTCACATTTTCTTTAACATCCCTTGTTAAAAGCTGCCACATGATAGGACTGCAGTGTCAGGATGCCTAATCTCAACAGTGATAATGTGCCAGGGCCACACAGAAAAATAATTGTAGCTCCCCTTCTTTTATCTCCTCAACCATAAACCATCATATCTTGGGCTGACAGTGAATGGTTGAACCACTGTCAGGTAGATCAATGGACTACTCATACTTAGGACTGGGCACTTACTTAAGTACTTTGCTGAATCAGTGCCTCAGTCATGACAGTGGATGCGATAAGCATTTTACAGACGTTGTTTGATTGTTTGGGGTGTTGGTGGGTAGTACTTTACTATTCTCACTAGTCCCTGGGAAGAAAGTTTAGAAGAGGAGGTGTGTGTGGGGGGGGGAAGTCTTGGTTCTCCCATTCCAACCCCAAAAAACCCAACTACCACAAATTCAAATCCTTTTTATAAATAAGATTTTCATTGTTTTGTCATGAGAGAGAAGCCACCAACCTCTGCTGCAGTGCTAGTGCAGAAAGTGTAATATTTGGAATGCCCTCTAATGATAACTCATTATAATTCTTCTTAGTACAAGAAATGTGTATTAGATTATATTATCCCGATTCCTTGAGAGGGAGTAGGTGGTATCCACATTTGGACAGGGAACAATGGATTTTTAGCAACACCAAACTTACAGACTCTTTCCTTATTAAAAAAATAACCCCTGCATATACAATATGCTATATTGGGAACTGTGTGTGTGTGTGGCAACAAAGATAAAAATCAAACCTATCCAGAAGAGTTCTGAAATTTTTCAGATTCTATGCTAGGGCTGTCTAAATCTCTATGCCATTTCATGAAGGATATAGACACTCATACTGGGCCTGATCCAAAACCCACTGAAATGAAAGGGAGTCTCCCTGTTGACTTTCATGGGCTTCTGGTCAGGCACAAAAAGGGCAAGGCAGATCTTCATGTTCTCCTCCTCTCTGCCTTCTCTTTTGATGCTGCTGTCACTGCTCACTTTCTGAACATTTTCAGTGAGCGCTGCTTTTTGCTTTGCATTTGCAGAGCTCTGCTCACCCAGGGTCTCATGAAAAATACTAGTACACATCATTTAATAAAATAATCACCGTTCTACTCTTTGGTCTGCCTACTTTTGCCATACTGATAATCTTCCTCATTCTTTTCCCCATCAGACTTCATGTTTACCTGACCAGTGCTCATATTTCTGAATATTCCCCAACTAACAAGACCTGAGAATTTGACTAATCACAATCCAAATGTGCGCATGAAACTCTCAAAATGGTATTCCCTACATCTCATTAGCTATGGATTTTCTCATTGTAAGGGCTAAGAAGTCATCCAAAACTAAGATTAAAATATTACACAAAACAGAAGCATACTATTACACAAATGTTTTAAATTAGCACATTAATTGTAAAGCATTCAGAATCACAATTTCTATTCCTCCAGTCCCAGTTTTATATTTAAAACCCTCTTTTATTAGATGGCTGTTATCAAGTCACCTGAACATGAGATTCATCTTTAAAGGGCAAATCAATAACTTCATTAATCCATTGACATGATATTATTTGGTCAGCTGTACTAATCTCCCTACAGTTCTAAAGTTACAGTATCGATTCACAGAAACCTGGTAAATGTGATGGAAAGAAAGTGCAATATGTGCACACCTGTACAGCAGATGACTAAGTTATAAAGCGATTAAGCAGAAACAAGCATTTATTCCAGCTTGTTTTAGTTTTGCATCTTACTTCTTTATATGTCTGCTAGAAAATCTTTAGGGCCAGAATCTCACTAATCATACTGATTTGCAGCAGTGTGCCTACTTTAAAATTTAGCAGTGGTCATTATTAACTTCAAACACCTTTAAATTCCAGGCTATTCTTATCATAAAACTTTCCCCCTCTGTTTGTTCAAATGAGATCTAATATGAAAACATTTTTTGTGCTGGCTGATATTTAAAGTACAGTCCAATGCAAATTGTGCTTGGGAGTGTAAATATTAAGATGAAAATCTGCATTGTTAAATTGAGATGGAATCAGGTTTATAGCCTAGAGGCAAGTTGTGAATCCCATAAAGCATTGTTTAAGGGACCTGGTTAGTGTTCTGTACACCTGCTTAATGTTTTTTTCCCCTTCCATAGTCACAAATGTCAAACTGCTCAGTAACGCATTGGGGTTTGAATGACAGCCACGCACTAGTGCAGCAGTTATGTTTTTTCACTACCAAATTAGACCATAAATGATGAAAAAGAGGTTAGAAAGGAAGTATGGAAGAATACAAATTTGAAAGGGGAAACTGCTAATAGCCATAAACCCTGTGCAATCAAAGGACTGGCAAGTCATTGTGAATTACCTGCTCCATGAATTATTGTTCTAACTGCATTATGATATGGACATTTTCTAACTCCTTTCATCTGTGGTACCATGTTTTTTAACAACTCCCAGATCAAAAGAAAGGCTCTGCCAGCAAAATTCTGGGGAAAAAAAATCCACTGAGTTACATTAAAATACCCTATTTGTTAAAAATGTATATGCAGGATTTGTTATTTATTGATTGGATGTACTGTAAATATGGTGCTTATCAAAGTTGAAGTAACAAAATAAAATGGGTTGCTTTTGCATACAATACATACATGTAAATATTGATGGCTTAAGATAGCTGCACAAGCAGCAAGATACAGAATAAACTTTGGGATGATATAATCTCTTTTTCACTTCCAAAGTATTAAATTATTTATAAAGTATATACAATGAATAGCACTACCAGTATAAGGATGATAGGACAGTGTGTACTTAACAATAGGTGCAAGATTAAAGACTATTGATTTCTATGAGTATCCAGTATATGCACCTGTGAACCGAATTTGGCCCATAGATTCAATGTCACAACATAAATATTATTGATAAACTGAAAACAAAAAATGTTGGCCTGAGCACCAAATATTAAGAGAAATTCTCACCACCAACCAAACTCTTGAAAAATCTGGTTTTGTGGCTTTGTGGAAAGAAAAAAAAATGAAGCAAGCTTTGTTATTGCCTCAATAATTTTGCAAAAATTAAATGCATTTTTTTCAGGCAGATCACTATTTTTCTTTAAAAGAAAGTTAATTTCTATTTGGGACAAGTTCATGATTTTGCTCAGAGGTGGAATTGTGAGCTCATTTCGATGTGGTGACAGAATGAACAATGAACGTCTCCTCCATACCTGTCATAGAAAAATGTAGTTAGAAATAAACATTGTGTCTGACAGTTTGTAAATGCTCTATACACAACTAACCCCAAAGCAAAGATTATATATGAAATTACCAACCAGCGTATTGTTAACTTCACCTAAGCATCCCTCAGAGATGCAACAGAAGGACTTAAATTTAGCCTTCCATCTGAAAGACAGTGAGCCAAGTTCTTCCCTGGCTTGTCGTCTATACAACAAACATGGGCTTAGCTGGGGATGTTTGGGATACTGAAAGTATCTAGTTTCTCTTGAAAATGGCCTATGTTTCTGCCAAGTTGGAGGAACAGCTTTTAAAAGTTTTAAAAGTTTAGTATCTCATGAACCACCAGGATAAAAGTGAATGGTAGGGACCATTGGAAAGTGAGGAATTCCAGAAATCTGACTCTGGCAGGAGGTAAGACTAGATGGTCATAATGGTCCTTTCTGGCCTTAGAATCTATTAATCTAATAACCGGCAGGGGACGTCTGGGGTGGGTGTAGGACTGGAGATGGCTTATAAATTCAGTGTTCGCACTGACTGGATTTCAAACTGATCATGTCTAACTTTTCAATTTTATGAAATGATTGTGATTTTGCATAACAAACATTCAACAAGTATCTTACTTCACAAGCGCTTTCAGTTTCAGTGTGACTGCTTACGAAGTGTGCTATTAGTCAACATGGGAAAGGGCAGCAGGATTGGGCCCTAAATTATTCCTTCAATATTTGTTTATGTTGCATGTTAATTATGCAAATGCAGGCTTTAATAGGTGCTTTTAGGTCCAAATGTGCTTTCTAGCTCTGTAAGCTTTTTACTAAGTATTGATCCTAAATTCAGTGCTTATGGACCAGCAGTCCCACCCATCTGCATCCACAGAGCAGCACTAGAGCGATAAAGCGCCCAGCAGTGACAGTCCTTACCACTATCATCCCTCTGCAGTGAGTACCACCCACCACTGCCAGCTGATGAGCTGGGTGACCTGTCTAAAGGAAGGAAGGAGAATGTTTGACCAGTGGCCAGAGCATGTTGCATGGCTCGCTGGCCAGCTTGTGAGTGGCTGGCACAAGGGGATGGAGGGGAAAAGGAAGAACAGAAAGGGGGACAAAAGGAGAGACTTGCAGAAAGGAAAGAGGGAAAAGAGGTCATGAAAAAAACGAGGGGAAGAGGAAATAGAAAACACCAGTGTAGGAAGAGCCAAAACAATATAGAGAACCGCCAAGCCCCCTCAACACTATATTATAGTAAAAGTTATAGAACCAAAGCAGACCATCCCCTCCATCATCACAGAATCTAGAGTCTGGCCTGAAACAAACCCCAAATTACCAGTGCCCAATGTTTGGGGGTAGTTGGATCTGAATTTTGCACATGGCACTGCTCTAATTGCCTGAGCAGAGACCCCAGATGTAAACACCCTCAGAACTACCTTTGACAGGAACACTGGGTGCCCAGCTCACCTCTTATTCATTGCAAGGTCTTCCAAGTACCTCAGCCTAAAACACATTCTTGTACAATATACCATATATCACATATATAACATACATCCAACATACAATGTCAAGCATTTTGTACTGTGCATGTTTTTGTAACAATTTGGCACCAAGAATTTCATAAAACAATTTTAAAAAATTAACTTGACCTCTCCTGGTTTTTGCTCTGCTCTTTCTCTATCTTCACTTGACTTTTCTACTTCCTTTTTGGCTACTGGTCTATTCCCCCACCCCCCTTTTGCATGATCTGTTTTTCCTCTAATTAATGTTTCTTTTCCACTCTTCTCCCCTCTGTAAAAATCCCAGGTAGCCTCACCTTTTTGTCAAAAAAAACTTTGGGGGGGTTTAAATGTTTTTAAAATAGTCTAAAATTCAGGAAACGACACACACTGTTTTAAAGTTTCCCCAAGGGAGACCCCACAACCTAGTTCTCTCACATGATAGCGATACCTGCACACATATGTGCCTCTCTATTTTGCCTTGGATATCTCTGTGCCTGAATCTGTAATGTGTGTGACACTGTTCTTGGAAAGTAATATAAATTCACACATGCAAATAATTGTGCTAGAAGTGCCTGCACAATCATTAAATCGGGAAACAGAAATAACTTCCTGTGAGATTTATCTGACCAATCACAACTAAGAACTCCCTCATTTCCTTTGCTTTTTTATTTTTTAGTCTCTGCCTATCTTCCCCCACCCCCAAACCTTGACAAGCTCTCTTTCCTGATTCAGTGTTGCTCAGTGAGGAGTCATAGGGTATATTTACACAAGCTGGAAGTTTCATTTCTGGCTCAGGTAGATGTAGGCATGCTAAGTTAGATTGAGCTAAAAATAGAGTACCCATGGTGGCACAGGCTAGCTGCCTGAGAATGCACCTAGGGTCCCAGGCTGGATCATATTTATTCGCTAACGTAGGCCACAACTACACTTCTATTTTAAGCCAACTAGCCAGGATCAGGTTTGCACCTTACACGCCCGTAGGCACAGCATCTTCAGTGCCCCCACCCTCTGCCTACAGCTGACCTTCATGTTGCACACATTTTGAGAGAGATAAGGCACCCCTAGGCATGCACCTACTGTGCCTAATTGGAAATCCAGCCCTGCAACTAGCTCCATCACAGTGTATGAATGACTACTCAAGCTAGACTTTACACCTCCAGCTCAAGTGTAGACATACTCTGCCTGTAAGGGGAAGGTCAGAAGGGACCATCAGATCATGTACTCTGATCCCCTGCCTATCAGACCACTAAATCCCATCGAGTTACCTCTGTATTGACCCCAAATTACCTGAATTAGAGTAAAATATTGCAGCCCTCACGATTCTAACCGAGCATGTGCCACAGTTGAACAGTAATATTTATGTTTAACATTGAAGCTATGGGCCAAATTCTGTTCTCAGGTTGACATGCTGGATACTCATATCAATAGTCTTTAATCTTGCACCTACTGTTAAGTACACAGTGATTGTCTTTGTAACCTTATATAAATGAATAGCACTACCAGTATATATTTAAAATTGTTTATAAAGTACTTTGGCTGACTTGAAGTCAAGGTCACACTACCAAGAGGCAGCCATTTTGTAGATCGAAATGGCAGACTTCTGGTGCATTAGTGGAGCAGGTTGTGTGGAGGTGGCTGTGTGAACACCAATTTTGGCCATTTGCACCATCCAACTATGCAAGCATCTGGCTGAAGGGCTTTCATGAAGAAGACCCATATCTGTGGGCAGCAGCCTCATCAACAAAGCATCCTCTATGCTCAAGCTACTAGGAGCCTGTGATAGCCTTTTCGGAGATAGGAATCTGCAGTGGCTTGTGCGTCCCTTAAGGCAGGGCCCATAACTTCTTTTATGTCATCCTGAGTACCCTGTTGGTACTTAAGGATAAGAATCATTGCAAGTCACAGTCTCTGTTCTGCCCTAGTATCATAACACAGGGCCTTCCTAAGTCCTGGCCTCATTTGCTTAACAGTGAATTCTTCCGACTTGTTATAAGAGGCACAATGGACTCATTTTTACACAGTGTCTGCTTCAACTGCTTAGCAGTGAGTCTAATGATGCAGTTATGAGCAAAAACACACCACAAACAAGAGCCCAAGAAATGTGCTCACAAGTATGACGAGGCTTTCTTAGATTATGGCTTCACCAGTGTTCTGGTCAAGGACGAAGAAAGCAGCATTTTGGCCTATATCACATGGTGTTATCTAGCAAAAGCATGAAGCTTAGTAAACTTAATGAGACCTGGAACCTCTTCACAAGGAATACAGAGGAAAACCAACACCAGCAAGAAGAACTTTACCATCAACAATTGCAATTCATGAGAGCCATGTCCATCTCTGACCAAGCTCAAAAGGCATCATTTAAGGTAAGTTGCCACATTGCACAGGCCAAGAAACCTCATACAGTAAGACAGACTGTGATTTTGCCATCTGCAATTGATATAGTGAACATAATTGTTGGGAAACTGAGGCAAACAAGCTCAAACCAATACTACTCTCCTGCTTTCTTGCATAGGCACTGACTCTGGGAGCTCTGGGGCTGGAGTACCCATGGGAAAAAAATTGTGGTTGTTCAGCACCCACCAGTCACAGCTGTTTGGCAGCTGATTAGTGGGGCCAATGCTCAGCTGTTTGGCAGATGGGGGAGCGGCTTGGGGAGGGGAGAGAGCAGTGAGTAGCAAGCGAGGACTTTGGGGAGGGGGCAGAGTGGGAGCATGGCCTTGGGGAGGGGTGTGGAGTATCCCTGGTGAAAAGTACAAGTCAACGCCTATGCCTTCTTGCCTATGTCAGACATATCTGGGAAACTGAATACAAGTCTTCAAGGAAAGAACACCCACATCCTTCAGCAAAGTGATCAAATCACAGGCTTCATGAAGAAAATTGTTTTCTGGAAGAATAATCTATTGAAGACAAACTCTGAATCCTTCCCACAGCCTTGCAAATTCCTGGCCGACAAAGAAGTTATTCAGCCTCCCACACAGGTGATCTCAGTCAACTGGAGGAACAGTTTGCATCCTTCCCCTCCTCCCCCCACTCCAAGCTGGACATGACAAAGTATGATTGGGTGCAAAAATCCCTTTAAGTGTAAGCCGCATGCCATGGATTGGCCAGCAGCTGAAATCAAGCAGCTCATAGAAATTTCCTGCAATCAATTCTTGCAAGAAACATCTGCCGAACTTTCTCTCCCAGAATTCTGATTCACTATAAAGATTCAATATCTTGCACTCAACACAAGCCTTGAAACTGATGGAGCCATTCATGAGCATGTACTTGTGTGAAGCTGGATTCAGTGCAGTTTTGTCCATCAAGTTTTGGTATCAATGTACTATTGATATCACAGAGATTAGATGTGCACTGGACTTTTGAGAAGGTGTGTTGCAACACACAAGTCCATGTGTCACATTAGAGCACATTAAATAATGTAATTAATGTGTAAATTCCTTGGTCACTATGTTGATTTGTTGCTGCCTGGAGTCACAGGAAACAGTAAATCTCAAAATGGGTACATGCATGAGAAAAGTTTGGGATCCCCCGAATTAGACCTTGAGCATACGACCAAGAACCACCAACCAAGCATCTGAGAATATGTTATTTCTCAATTGCCACACACAGATTGTTAGGATTCTACGCTGTTAGAATCCTGTTTTGATACAAAGACCATGGAAATTGTTACATCTTTGTACAAATCCACCTCATCTTATTATAAGCACTTTCCTTCCGTACAAATTCTAAAGAAGATACAGAGAAGAGCTATCAAAAGGAAGATCACTGATAAACATCTATGTGAATAAAGGAATAGGAAAATATGGACACTCCTTGAATAAAAAAAATGAAACTGGCTAGACTCAAAAATAAATCCACCTGTCAAAAGATGACTCCAACTAGAATTGCTCAGGGGAACTCAGTTACCACCCATACTGCAGAAAGCTAAAAGATGCAAGATGAACCCATCAAAACAGACCTGATCATGACCTCCCAGTCCTAACACTCCCTTTGGCAGACTCCCTCTTCACCCTACTCAACCACCATTTGCTATCTTACATGAATTCACCCCCCCCAAAAGGTTACATGACTATGACCTCTTCAGTTCAATTCCACTTATGCAAGCACAATTTAAAAAAAAATACAATCAGGCCATTTTGATCAAGCAGAAGAGAGTTATTCACCTGCTGGATTGCTTAATGTTTCTTTTGTTGAAATCATAGATCTCAGAGTACAGAATTTTTCCTTAAGTGTGCAGATGATCTCTGTTGTGCAGCAGTAAGTCTGGAGTAACTCCATTTACCTTAATGGAGTTAATCCATATTTACCATTCCAACGGATATTGGAATATGGTCCCTAGCATGAGGTGTACCAGACCCTTCACAGCACACTCCAATTAAGAGAACCCTGGGCAGATAACCAAAAGAAGTTTAGCATGGTCTTTTAAGCACTGTCAACAGAAAATCCAAGTGTCTTCTCCATGTGCCTCTAGAAATTGGTGTGCATTTGCAAGTTCCATTTTAATTTGAGGTGCTGGACCAAATTGTATACAGCCCTGTCATCTGCAAACACACACAGAAGGAAAAATAAAAGTAGTGAAGTGAATATGCCTTGCACTCAAACTTACGAAGTGTTTTCTTATTGCCTGTCACATATTTGATTTGTAGAAACAAATACATTATCCATGTTTTTCTAGCACAAACATTATTTTCCACATGAGACCAGACTTAAAAGCGCTTTTAAAAAGGAGATGCAATAATCAGTCTTGAAACTTTCACTTGAAATTCAAAACAGAACCTGGAATAAGTCTTCTGGGATATTCCTACATGCTAAGGAATGTGCACCTGCTGTTACCTAAAGCAACCAATGAATGGCACCGTTACATCACAGAAATGTAATAGAAGCACCTTTATTTTTTCTTTGCTGTAGAAAATTGTAAGGCCAAAAAAGTTTAATACTGCACTGGATTTGAAAACAAAAATAGCAAAAAACAAAAAGCCCCTGTGCTTTCATTTCTTTCTCGAATTAAGTCCATGGACAACAGTAATGGCCACACCTCTCAGCCATCCCTCTTTTCTAGGGATGTCACTCATTTTAGTCTCAAAGTTCCACACAAATTTTGTGTCCTCTCATGCTTATGGTTGAAGACTATTTACATCAGAAATACAGAATCATGAAACGGGGATTACAGAAAGCATCACTCAGGCCTGGTCTACACTAGGGGGCGGTATTGATGTAAGATATACAACTTCAGCTACGGGAAGAGCGTAGCTGAAGTCGAAGTATCTTATTTCGACTTACTTCGAAATCAACGGCCGCGGCTCCCCTTGTCGACTCCGCTACCGCCGCTCGCCCTGGTGGAGTTCTGGAGTCAATGGGCATGCGTTCGGGGATCGATATATCGCATCTAGATGAGATGCAATATATCGATCCCCGATAAACCGATCGCGACCCACCGATCCGGTGGGTAGTGTAGACATACCCTTAGACTCCTTCCTTTAGATGTAACAACATTTTAAATTTCCTACAAAATTAATTTTTTCATCTCTCTCATTTTGGGCCTTTATCATACATTGCACCTCACAACTGGGGCTTAGTAGAATGAGAGGGACAGAGCTGGCTAAGAAGTACACATGTGGCCAATGAAGAAAGAAGAGTTGAACCCGCAGTACTGCGGGTTCTTCATTAGTTTTCCCATTTTATGTTGCCACTTTGTGTTAACACCTCGTACCTCCCCATCTCTCACCTCCCTAACTCATAGACTTAAGGTCAGAAGGGACCATTATGATAATCTAATCTGACCTCCTGCACAATGCAGGCCACAGAATCTCACCCACCCACTCTTGTAACAAACCCCTAACCTATGTCCAAGTTATTGAAGTCCTCAAATCATGGTTTAAAAACCTCAAGGTGCAGAGAACCCTCCAGCAAGTGACCCGCACCCCACGCTGCAGAGGAAGGCAAAAAACCTCCAAGGCCTCTGCCAATCTTCCCTGGAAGAAAATTCCTTCCCGACCCCAAATATGGTGATCAGCTAAACCCAGAGCATGTGGGCAAGACTCACCAGCCAGACACCCAGGAAAGAATTCTCTGTAGTAACTCAGATCCCACCCCATCTGATATCCCATCACAGACCATTGGGCCTATTTACCTGCTAATAAAGATCAATTAATTGCCAAAATTAGGCTATCCCATCATACCATCCCCTCCATAAACTTATCAAGCTTAGTCTTGAAGCCAGATATATTTTTTGCCCCCACTACTCCCCTTGGAAGGCTGTTCCAGAACTTCACTCCTCTGATGATTAGAAACCTTCGTCTAATTTCAAGCCTAAACTTCCTAGTGTCCAGCTTATATCCATTTGTTCTTGTGTCCACATTCGTACTAAGCTTAAATAATTCCTCCCCCTCCCTGATATTTATCCCTCTGATATGTTTATAAAGAACAATCATATCTCCTCTCAGCCTTCTTTTGGTTAGCTAAACAAGCCAAGCTCTTTCAGTCTCCTTTCATAAGACAGGTTTTCCATTCCTCGGATCATCCTGGTAGCCCATCTCTGTACCTGTTCCAGTTTGAATTCATCCTTCTTAAACACGGGAGACCAGAACTGCACACAATATTCCAGATGAGGTCTCACCAGTGCCTTGTATAACGGTACTAACACTGGAAATCTTATCTTTACTGGAAACACCTCGCCTGATGCATCCCAAAACCGCATTAGCTTTTTTTAAACCGCCATAACACTGGTGTCCTTTGGGAAACTTCTGGTAAACCAGTCTCCATTGGGACCAAACAAGTACCTAAGTCACAGCACTGGACCTTCAGAACATTCTACAATATCCCAGGGTCTGAAAGAGAGTTCAACTCCAAGGAAGAGAGTAGGGCAAACAGGTAGTATGAAAACGCAGAGGCAAAACTCTCAAAGAAGCACAGATACTAGTAACTTTTTGTTCTTCTTTGAGGCAGCCTTTGTATATTCCCATTTGTGGGAGTCTAGTTAGCAGTATAACACAAAGGGAGGTAAACTGAGGAGTGCTAATTAAACCAGTACTTTTATATAGGGTCCCAGATGGAAAGGAGCTAGGTGAAATCTTTACCTACCACACTACTTGGATTGAAACACATCATTAGTCACCACCTCAAGAGCACAAGACACCCATCTTGGTTCTTGATCTCATCAGATCCAGACAAAGGGGTAGGAAGAAGGAAGGGGAGGACATGCATCAAGGGCTCCTTGGCCATAACTTCCAACCAAGGAGTAACTGCAGAAGTTTTGTCTCGTATAAACCTCCATCTGCAGCATTGAGATGTTAAAAATCATTGGGGATTGTTTTAGCAATGTGTCACAGCAAGGGCTCTGATAACAACCCCCCGAACCTGCATGTGCCCTCATCTTACAGTGACCTCAATGGGAGACAAATTTGCTCAGCACTTTGGACAATCAGTCCCTAAGTGAGGCTGAATAGTTCCATCTACATAACTGTAGTCACCATTAAACAAGCATCATTCATTGCGCTACGGTATTTGACTTCAGTGCTGTGTTTCCTATAGGAGTAGCAGAGCTGGGAACATCTAGAGTGCTGTCAGTTCTCATTGTAGACCCTGATTCAGCAGAGCACATAAGCACATACTGAACTTTAAGCATGGTTTTAGTCCCAGTGGGGTTAAGCATGTGCTTTAAAGTTTGTCTACACCTAGTGACAGGTGCAATTAAAGTAGAGTTAGAATGGTAGAAGGGTGACAAGAGAAATGCCTTGCTTAATTTTGATCTGCCCTCTCTTCCCCTAATTAATTATCTTGCAAAAGGAACAATATTGCCCCAGACCCTTTTAGCTCAAGCTACATATAAAATAAATAACCTCATTTTTTGTTATGATTCTTTTAGAGTGAAAATAAATGAATTAAGAGCTCAATGGGCCAGGTTCTGTCGTTATTTGAAGTGGTGCAAATCTAAATCCAAATTAACTCCCTTAGCCTCACTAGATTTGCACCAGCATGGATGAGATTAGAATTTAGTCCAAGATTTACAAATTCAATTTTCATATATCTGTTATGCTGTAGCTGAACTCAAATGATGATTTTTTTTAAGTATCATTATTGCATTCAGCTAACAAAAAAATCTGGATAATCTGTTCCCTTTAATTGTTTGTCTTGACTATATTGAGATCGTTTCTTTCAAAACCCCCATGAACTACTTTTGCAGTCACCTTCATAGATAATTTGAATGTGTGAATCGAGTCACAGTGCAGATTAAAAAGTAAAGCAAGTTCCCATGGTGTATATATGTGTGTGTCACAATCACCACCATAGCTGGTCACCTTTTTGACAGGCTCAACAGAGGAATGTCATGGAAACAAACCTCACAAGGATGAGAGGCTTGGTTTAGAGAAGTACATTTATTATATAACGTAATATTGCCATAACATTCCACCTTTGATCTCTCCATGTAGATATAGATTATATGCGAATCTGGGAGTACTGCTTATTAAGGTGGCCCAACACTTTCCATTATCAAACCCTGTTTTTAGTTGCTTGTAACTCTGCCAACTGTTTGGGCTGAAATTTTCCATCTTGAGTGTTTTCCTCAGGTTGAATGGTTTTGGAAAATTTCAGTCAAAACACTGCAGCTGTTTCTGAGAACAAAGCTAGAAAGAGATACATTGTTCTGCCCATGTTAAAAAATTATTGCGATCTTTCTTTGAAAAAGCTCTAGCACCGGTGTGTTTTGAAGCAGGGGCTTGACAGGTTGCAAGAGGTTGGACTTTGTGTCAGGGATCTGTCTATTCCTGCTCTCATGAAAATCTGCCCAAATTATAAAACTGGGGGTGCGGGGGGAGAAAGAGAAAAATCAGCTTGCACATGCTCAGTAGAGACTTAGATTATAGCAGCTAAATTCCCTGAATATTCCATTCCCACCAGGCATGCTCCAGTCTGGGGTGAAGCAACTGAACTAGAAGCAAGGACACTATGTCCTGTGCTCTCAGTGACACACGCACACACTGGGCCCAGGCAGCATGGAGGCTGAAACTACCCAATTCAACTGCACAGGGGACAAGAGCCAGAGCTGGAAGGGGAATGAGGGGCAGGGTGGAAGAAGTAGACTGGAACAAGAGTCTGGAAGGGGCAGAGAATGAGAGTTGGAGGCAAGATTGGGACTGACTGGTCAAGAAGACTGGGGCTTGGGGAAAATGAGGACTGACTGGGAAAGGAAATTGGGGCTCTCATTTGGTGGGGAAGCCTGCAACTGGATGGGCAAGGAGTCAGAGTTTAAGGCCAGAAACGACCACTAGATTGTCTAGTCCTACCTCCCATCACAGGCCACGAACACCTGCACATGAAACTCAACAACCAAAATAAGACTGGGACAAGGAGACGTGAGTGGAGAAGAGATGTGGGACAAAGATAGGTTGGAGAGGATGAGGCAGAAGGGGTCACACTTGGAGGAATAGGCAGAATAGTCACTTGAATACACTGCCCTCTGCAGCCTGCAACGATGGGACGTTACACTTCATATTTTTATGGAAATATTTTTATACTATGGATATGACATAACTGAGATATACTTTATGCAAGATGGGTCTTGTAAGGTATTATTGGAAAGGTTATAATTTACTGAATGTGATTATCCAATTTGTATGCATGTGTCATTTCTGTATCTAAAGTTAGGAATATGGACTATGTAATAACAACAACTGGTGTGTATTGGGAAGACACCCTCAAGAGGACAGGCCATCAGATTTGATGGGCTATCAGGAAGGAACAACAAGACCATGAAGATACTAATCTCTCTCCCTCCTGGGAGGTGTCCAGGGATGTAGCTGTAACACTACTATGTCAGGTGGTCTTGTCACCTGATACTAAACATTATCTGGGACTTCTTGTAACTTTCCACTGGAAGGGAAGGAGGGGTCAAGTTTGGGAAACAAAGGATTCCCGCCTTATGTAAGTCTTATTTAAGGGTGAGGAGGAAGGCAAACGGGACTCCTCTCCATGGCCTGTCTGTCCAAGAAGAAAGACTGCTAAAAACACCTGAAGAGAAGGTGGGTGAGTGGGGGAGGAGGGAGAAAGAGTCCAGACTGAGACAGAGGTCCAGTCAGAAAAGGAATATAACTGGAAACATAAGCCACAGAGACTTTGCAACCTGCCTAAAATAACATTAAGGTAAGAAATTACATTTTGTAACCTGTTTCTTAAGTATATTCAGCTTAGCTTGCGTATTTTGTTTTGTTTGCTCAGTAATCTGAAAATCTGTTGTCTGTTATCACTTATAGTCACTTAAAATTCACCTTTTGTAGTTAATAAACTTATTTCTTGTTTGTAACATAACCCCGTGTGTACAATTCATAATTGGGATGGAGTAAGAGGCTGTGCATACCTTCCTTCACATTGAGGGAGGAGATGGATTTCAGAATACACCTTTGGGTCTGCGCTCTAAGGGAGGTGGACACCTGAGTGCTGGGGGCAAGTCCCTTAAGGTGAGTCTTTCCAAAACTTATCTTAGTTTCTTTTTCATTCTGCAGTTGGGTGTGGCCCTGCCAGTGTGTGCACTAGAGGAGGCTTAATAGCTTGGCTCAGCAAGGCAGGGTAAAGGGGGCCCAGGATGGTATAACTGACAAGCTCAGTGGTATCTCAACACATCAGGTGACATCCTAAGAGGGGCAACCCAACACAAACAGAACCTAAGATTCCTGAGTCTCACCATTCCTCTGCTGTGGATTTTTTCCAAGTTGCTTTTTAAAAAATATGAAATTATGCACCAAAAACCTACTAAATAACATTACTAAAGTTGCAAAGTCAAGTACTAACAAAATAAGTAGTGTCAGAACTAAAGTTTTCTGCACTTCACTGTCCAGTGCACTCAGACCTTGAGCACTAAATTCACAAACAAAAAATATTCAAAAGCCATTTCACCAAGATCTCTAAGGTCACTTCATAAATATGGATAATAATGTAGGAGATCCAAGGAGGGTGAAATGCTCATAGTAGAAAGATAGCAGCAATGAAGGCGAGGAACAGTACTTCTCTTTTCCATTATCCGTACATCCCTTGAGTGAAAATGGACACATTTTGGAGCATTTTATGCATCTGATATTCCCCTGAAGCAAATTATGTCTTCTACCATTAGACATTCTACACTGTGGAAGACAGGCATCCACTTTACTGCCCTGACCTCCAGAAATCACTACATTTTAATGGTCTAGACCCTTGCAGCCCTTTCCCTAAGCCAGCAATTAAAGCCTAATTTGAAGCTGCACTTGTGAATTTGGACCGTCCATGGTATCATTTTTGAAAGCAGAGAGGTGTGGAATTGTAAAAATTCTACTTTTGAGGCCATATAAAGCACATAAAACAATAAGAAACTACTGCCCCAAATTGAGATAAATACAATCCGCAAATAAAGGAAGAAAGGAGAAGCAACAATAATTCACTCTTCTCTCGGAAGTTTGGCACTCTGGCTCTGAGCACATGGAACAAGCTGAACAGGAAAACAAAACTAGAGAATATGGAAAGCGGGAGATGAGATCATCCCTCAACAACACTTCAAATTCATAGACACTTGTGGATTCATGAGGTGAGAATGACCAGCACTGAGGACTGTAAAATTCATTTGTAGCTTTTGAATTTGTTAACATACATTCACAACCTGTCTATCTTTTAGAAGGGAGAACATGAGCTGCACTGGTAAACAGGGACTGAGCAAAGTATCCTTTCCAAAAAACACTTCTTCAAAGTGTGACAATAGTTTGCATCCAGACAGTCTCTTTCATAGCAAGCTACACCAGGCTAGATAAAAGTTACCCCTATTTTTTAAACTGGTCACCAGTGTATTATTATTTTGTAAAGTTCAGATCCTGCAAATGGTTACTCCCATGTGTATCGATATTCACATGTGGAGCCCATTGAAGAGAATGGAATTCGGTGAATGAGTAACTATTTGAAGGACTGAGCTCTGAAATAGTTTCTGCACATGAGAGGGGAGTTGCACATTTGTGAATATATTTCACTTACATGTAGGCAGATTATTTTGTTCACACACACAAAATGGCGAAAGGCCTATGCCAAGATTTCTGTAAAGAACACCCTGAACTTTGAAGGTGATTGAAAGCCAAACCCGATCCAGATCCAAGTTTTGCAAATGAGCTCTGTTTGTGTAATAGACTGGACTTAAATCCCGCATCCAGAAATCACCAATTGTTTCAAATATGGTAGTGAATTTTGCCTTTTGAATCATCCCTAAATAAAAGCAGTAGAAGAAATAGCTAATTACTATACAATGCAGCATTCACCTCCACACACACAAATCTGTCCTTGTAAAAATAAACACCAAGAATTTGAAAAATGACAAATGATTTTGGATACTTCAGTTTTTGGAAGCCCACCTGTAACACCTTAAATGGGCCTAATTATTAGAGAATGAATGCTGTATGTTTTCTAAAAATCAGGCACCTTTAAAATGTCTTGGGCATCATCCTGGTCCTCTCTCTTTTCTAACCACAAGCTACTAAGAGACCTTCTCCTGGTCAAACACCTCATGATTTTTTTCACCCTGTTCTCCCCATCACCCTTACAAACTTGTGCAACTCCGTATTTACAATAGCATACACCCCTTAGCTCACCCCAAGGAGGGGAGAAAGAGTAGGTATTTTCCCCCTGAGAGCGCTGTCCTGGCTCTGACTCTCAAAAGCCAGCTGGTCTCCAGCACTTCCTTTCTGTGCCTTTTCTACTTTCTGGGCTAATGGGTTAGTTAGGCTAGAGGAAGTTACAAGGCTATCCCCAATCTATTAATTAGGCACAGCTTTGTCTCTCAGGTTTACTCCAGGGCAATTTAATAGGGATCAGAGTGCTGGTGAAGCAGTTCTTGCCCAGTCATATCTATCTCGAGTGCACCAGGTTGCGGCTCCTCCAGAATCTTCTCCTCAGGTTCTGGTTGCACTTTTCCATTCCCCTCCTTATTTATGCACACCCTGTCCATGGCCCCATGAAGTCATGAAACTTCCTTGTCATCTTCCTCCTGGCGCTGGCCACGATGGCCATCCACCATACCATTAGGAGGGCATTGGATGGGGAGGTGCTCTGCAATTGTGGAAGCTATTTCCGCTCCTCCCTTTGATCATGTATCCAGTCTGAGTTCCTCTCTGCCACGTCTGCTGACTCCCTAGACACCTTCAAAGAGTAGTGGGCACTGTCTGGGGTTCTCTGCTTGGTGTCCTCCTGTGGCCTCCTGCTTATAACCCTCACTTCTGTCCCTGTTTTATCATTTGTTGCCCCCGACACTTGCTTGAGGTCTGGGTTCAGAAGCTCCTCCCCTTAAGCTGGGGAAGGGCCTTCAGACATGGGCGGTCTTGTGCCCACCTGCTCACCTCCCCCAGATATCAATAGGTGCTATTGCCCAGCACTCTGGCACACACCTCCCACCCTCACCAAAGTTTTTTCTTACGCCATGCTTTCCCTCCCTTACTGGAGGTGCTTCCTTGTGGGGTTCTCCCTCTGTCTCCAAGGTGATCATCTTGGCCCTCCTTATATGGTCCACCCATTCTCCACCTGCACAAATCATACTTTGTGTGTGGAGGTTGCCCCCACAATTCTTTTTTGGAAAATAGGTCCTCACAACATGGGTACCTGGGACTAGTGGCCTCTCCCCATGCTCCTGCTCACTTGGAGTTCCTGGTTCTCCTAACCATATGAACCTTGCCTGAGCTTTTTCCCCTTGATGCACAAATGGGGGAGGAAGGAGATGCTTCAGAGGGCCACTCAACCCCCATTAACAAGTTCAGGTTATCCTTATTTTCCTTTCTCTCCCCCTCAGCCTCTCTGGGTTCTTCCCTTCCATCTTGGCTTGGATTCTCCCGTCTAGTAGTATCCAAACCTTCTACCTTGTTTTCCTTACTCTCCCCCTCAGTACCTTGGGGAATTCTCTTTTCTTACTTCTCATTTGGCTTGTGTCTTCTTGTCTAGAGGCATCTACCTCAGGTTTGTCCCTTCCTTTCCCCTTTTTCTTCACTTGAGACCCCCCCCAACACCAATTTGTTTTCCCAATGGGAAGGGCCTCTAGTTGGTGCCCAACACAAAGGAGTAGGGTAACCTATCCATTCCCCTTACCTCAGAGATTCCAAGTGAGCCTCCCCTGGACGTCTAGGAGTACCTCTGCCATCGGGCGGTGCTTTGTCTCCATAGACATACTTTAATTTCAAAATTGCTCCTGGAATCATCCAGAATTTACCAACTCCCACTATAACAGAGAGCAAGTGGAGGTCATGTCTATCAAGCTCCTTTGACACTTCCTCCTGCCATCACAGAAATGGTAGACAGTTCCTTTCTTTCCCCAGCCCACAAGTCCTGGCCCAACTGCTGACTTCAGCAAAACTCTACTCCATATAAGGACAGTCTCTTTTTATGCATCCCTCTCACCCACACTGGTAGTAGGTAAGGGTAGAAGTTTCTGTTGGAGCTCCTCTTCCCTATGCCCTTCCCACTGGAGAAGAAGTCTGGTCTGGATTTGACCAATCTGCTATCCTGAATGGTCAGCCCTCTTTCCTGGGAAGGTCCACCTATGTGTATTCCTTTGTCAGTTTAACTAAGTTACATGGCTGATGCCACCTGACCCATATGTTCTTGAGGAGGCTCTGGAGGAACTGCTCCAGAATCAAAGTGTTAATCTTCCCCAGTTGGGGTGTCCAGTCTCAGCCACCAGATGGACAAATCTATCAGGTTTTGGGTAAATGTCCAGGACTGCAAACTCCTACTCCATCTCATGGCTCAGAACTTCTGTCCACACTGTTCAGTGGGCAGAATCACCCAATCCAAGATGGCCACCTTAACCTCCTGCTCATCATTTAGAGCCATATAGGCAGAGGTGAAAGTAAGCTGGTACAGACCGGTACGGAGGACCGGTAAGAAAAGGAGACTGGCTGAAGGAGGGAGAGAGAAGCCTGCTCCCTACATAAGAATAGTTTAAACTCAGCTGTTCCCTGATGGTTCAGCCCCCAGAACTAGGTTTCTGGCATCCTTGTTAATTTCACTCACAGTAGCTGGGGGGAGAGGTTGAGGGGAGGGTGTGTTTGACCATGGCAGGGACAGTCCTTTTCTGCCCCTAGGGATGAGGGGATCTCTATCCAATACTAATATACACAACAAATTCAAGCATTTGGCTGCACAGCTTAAATCCAGAGCTAATAAAAGCAGGTGGAAGGGGAAACTCACTGTCACATTGGTTTCTCGGCTCCTCCCTCCCCCTCCTCCAGCCAGGCTGCAGACAAGGCTCTGCATTCCCCCCCACCCCCCAGCAGGGGTTCTCCTCTAGGCTCTAGCTTGCAGTAGGGACACTGGCTGAGATGCCTGCTGCTGCTGCCTGCAAAAGAACAGTTTAAACTCAGCTGTTCCCTGTGCAGTTCAGTGCCCAGAGTTAGGAGCCGTTTCTAGCATCCTTGTTAATTTCACTCCCAGTTGTTGTTGGGTGTGTGTGACCATGGCAGGGGCAGTTCTTTTCTGCCCCCGGGATGAGGGGATCTCCTAAACACAATCAAAATCAGGAACCATTTCCAAGTTCAAATCTATCCCATTCCCTCCCCAGCAAAGGATCTTGGTTGTGATGTCGAAACTACTTGCAGATCCTCTTTGAAATGCTACTGTTTAAAAAAACAACACAAAAACACGGAGAACATAGTGGAAAGATGTGTCATGATGATTAGGGTTTATTTTGGGCAAAGCAATTTTGCTAAAGCAACTAAAGATTCACAGGGAAAGCAAATAACCCCCCATAGACAAAACCACAAAGGGATTGGAGCGGAAAACTGAATATTCAGGGAAATTATTGTGCCTCCTTTGAAAGAAATAGTAGTTTTCATTCCAATCCACCCTCTTTATATATTGATTTAAACACCTGAAATGTCCTTAGGACATGAGTGCAATCTCAGATCTCTTTTTGTTTTGTCCTGCCTGCAGAGTGCGTAGGCTGAAATTGACAAAACTTTCTCCAAATATCTTGTATATTTCATGAAGGCTATTCCAGTTGTCCTTCATTCACTCCTGAGTTCCCCTCCCCCCACCCACCCCGTTCCCTCCCTGGTTGGCTGGCTGTGGTTTTTGCCTTGGTTACTTACTCCTTGGCAGACCCAGCCCAGTGGCACCTGCTGGCTCTCTGCAGGCAGCAGCCCACAGGGGCCGGTTGCTGGGGTTGCTGCTGGTCGGTGGCAGGCTGCAGCTGCATTGTTTGTGACACATTCATACACATACACATACATACAGTCAGAGGTAAAAGTAAGCCGGTCCGGTCCGGCGTACCAGCAAGAGCCAGTACGCCATGCTGGACTGCATCGACTTCCACTGCACGGATTGAAAGGGCTCTGGGTTGCCCGCGGCTGTGGGCAGCCCTGAGCCCTTTCAATCCTGGCCGCGGCTGAGATTTAAAGGGCTCAGAGCTCCCCACCGCTGCGGGCAGCCCAGAGCCCTTTGAATCCCGGCCATGGCTCTGGCAGCCGGGCTGGGGCCAGGATTTAAAGGGCTCCGGGCTTCCCTCAGCGGCAGGAGCTCTGGGCCCTTTAAATCCCTGCCCCAGCCCCGCAAAGCTCGGGGTTCCCCCTGGCGGCCAGAGCCCTGGGCCCTTTAATTTGCCCCTGAGCCCCGAGGGGCTCCCAGCCACCTCTGCAGCTGGGAGCCCCTGGTTGATTTAAAGGCCCTGGGTCTCCCAGCCACAGCTGGTTCCCCAGGGCCTTTAAATCTTGAGAGGCCACGCCTCTTCCGGATGAGGCCATGCCCCCCTCAGGACTCCAGCAGTACCGGTAAGTCCTGTAAGTTACTTTCACCCCTGCATATAGGCTTGGGCTTCACCGGTCAGATAGGGGGCTGGCCACAGTGCCCAGGCTCCCAGTCCCAGCCTGCAGTCATAGCCACCCTCTTGAAGGTACCCAGGAATGCCTCAGGATTATCCGTAGGGCCTATCTTACAGAGGCCCAGTCCCTGGGCCCAATTACCCTTCCCCGCCACGAGACTCACCACCCTTTGTAGTAACTGCTGCTGCTGCATATTTGCTTGCGCTCACATGAACTTCTGCAGGCCCTTTTGCTGTGCCACCTGCCAGGCACACAGCTACTGCCAGTCCAGGTGGTGTGGCTGCTGGAAACTTTGCAGAGTCATCTTGCTGTTTCACCAGGAACTGTAGGGTCTCCTCCATAGTCCAGGCCCCCAAACTCTTGCACCAGCTGTGATCCCAGACAAGCTCCCACATGCAGTTTGTTTACATTTGCTCTTCCCATCACCTTTCTGATCCATACACCATAATTATTTACAGTTTTAGTTTCTCTTCCGTCCTCTGAGGAGGGAAGAGAAGAGATCGCTCTACCCAGAGAGCTTTCCTGCTTCTCTATCTCCTGCGCTTCCTTCCTGTACCTTTCCTACTTTCTGGGCTAATGGATTAATTAGCCTTGTAACTTCCTCCAACCCATCCCCAATCTATCAATTAGGCACAGCTTTGCCCCTCTGGTTTACTCTGGGCCAATTTAATTGATGATCCAGTAATCAAGGTGCTGGTACAGCTGCTGCCCAGCTATCTGTCACAGCATTCAAAAATTGAAGCATCCAAAATCACTAATCACTTTTGAAAATCTTGGCCTAAAACAATATTTAAATAAAAATAAACCCAATGGTGCAGAAATCAGCTGTTCTTACACAAAGAAAAAGGACAAACAAAAAAAAAGAAAAGAAACAAGCCAAAAGAGGATTGTTTGGGGGAAAGAGGCTAATGCAGTCAGACAAATTCACCAGAATAGAATAGTTATGCCCGGCCTTGAAAACGAGTGGATTCTAGTGGACATGGTAAGACAATGAGGAAGTTCTGTATATAGAACTCCTAAGTTAAAAAAAAATCTGCCTACGCTAGATAGAACATCCTAATAATCAATCCAGTCTTCATCTTGGAAAAACATAAAGGAAGGGATTTGTCCAAGTGCATTGAATGTTTCTTTTATAAATTTCTAGAAGACAACTATGTAGTGGCTTAATCTTTCATTTTCATTTTCTTCAAATGAAAAATTAATCAACATAGAAGAGGGAGGTGCCATAGAGACAGCACATACATAAAGTATTTACAGTTTTACTCCTGACAATGGTCAAACCCAAGGCTTCCTGGTTCCTCCAGTCTGGCTGAACTGTGTTCAATGCATGATTGTGGGCAGAGTAGGGGCTTTATTCCATCTTTGTGTCTTCTCCATCCTGGGGCTAGCCACGGGGGATGATTTCAGCCCCTACTGTAGCCTCTGTCCAGCAACTGAGGCTTATGGATATGTAGAGGGGCCTATGCTGTGCCTCCTTTTCCTTGAACAAGGACCCTAAACATATTCCAGCTACCGCTCAGGAATTTCCCTCTATACTTTAAGAATTCTCAATGCACAGGTTAAGCCTCATTAACCCCCTGTACCATCAGAGTACCAGGGTCAAAAGTCCAGTCCACATTCCAATAGGTTGAGACTTGGTCAATATGCAGCTGGTCAATTTTTTTGCACCCACTAAATTGGATATGGCCTTGATCCAAAGCCCACTGAAGTTTGATGAATGTTACCACTGACATCAATAGGCTTTGGCTCAGGCCCCAAGTGATATGTAGCCCTTCTCCTCTCCCTCTTCCTATTCTTCCTCCTCAGTCAGCAGCCCTTTCCCTTCCCTTTTTTTAAAGTGACTAATATTTCTCTCCCTTCCTTTTCTTTACGTATAGGGCTAATTTTGGAGCGGATGCTAATTTATACCAACTAAGGATACCAGTTGAAGATACCAACAAAACTGCCTCACATACAGGTGTCCTTTGGTGACCCCTTTGTGACTTGTTGTCTTTGTAAGTTGGAACATCAGGTTTTATCTTTGTCTGCAAGAGTCATGCTCTACAAAGGAAGATTATTTGCAGAACCTATTAATTCATTCTCATAGTGACTGCAGAAGGCTGATGTCTCTACTGAGAAGCCGTGGACTCGTCTGAGGGGTTAGTTTGTTTTTAATTTGAAAGGGAATCCAAATAGACTTTTATAAAGCACAATTTGCTTTTATGTTTTGGCATTATGCTGACAACTGTTTATAAAATCATGCAAGGAAATAATCTCTCTTAACCAATATGGTTCGGACATATTTGCCATGTTAATTACGCTGTTGGTCTGACATTTCAATGACAGTCCTTCATTGTAATCAGCTGAGAGATGGTTCTTTAACTTACTCAGTGCAGGTATAAACCCCTCCAAAGTGAATGTAACAAGTCTGGAAATTATAAACATAGCAAGCAGTCATTTCCCCAGAGATTTTGGATTCTGACTTTCACAATGAGCTCTCGCTTATAGCAATAAAATTCTGGAATTCTACAGGGCAATTATCACTAAATTATAATTACAATAATGGATGCGCTAGTCACTCTAGCAAGACCAATATCCTGAAAACAATCACCTAAAAGGACACAAGGCAATTTTTACTTTGACACACTGAAAATGTTCAAATATGCCTGTGATTTTTTTTTCAAACAGTAATATGCATTTTTGGTATTTACTACAGAAGTGCTTGTTAACCCAATAATAACCAAATGCTTGTTATTCTATGAATCTTTAGTATACTGCAGCATGGCCCTGTGCACTGGAATCTCATCTCTGAAGTCCTTAGCTGCCTGGTGATCAGTTGCATGATGGCTTTTCAAAAATATATTTTTGGAAGTAAATTTCCCAACATGAAAACAGCTGTCATAAAATGTGTTGTGACAAAAATAGCCCTGTGTAATGATTTTTAATAAATATTCCAGGCAGCGTGGGAAGTACTGGAGTGATCAGTTTTAGTCTAGCCCATGTCACATTGCAGTTTATATCCTTTATGTTTAGGCTGTCCATGTGTCATTCAATTTTTCCTATTCCTGTGCATATTCTAGTTTTGTGCACATTTGAACACTAGGGGCTCACTAGATGCTCTCCTTGGCTATGCTACGGCAGATTCAGTGGTGGATTGAACAGTTTAACCAAATCCCAGTTTGCGGGTGACCTCCTGCAGGCAGCATTAAACAGTGTGCCATGCAGTGTCCCATGCACCTTCCACTCTGAAACCTATAAGGCTTCTCATCCAGCAGTTACTGAGGAATGAAACTGGAGAGTTACATCATATTCAGGGGCTCTCCTGAATTCCTTTCACCCCGGTGCAATCCTCTCTTGATCTTTCGAAGGAGGCAGAGATGACAGCCAGCTGAGACAGTTTCAGAGAAAAAATAGATGTCACAAAAATATTTAAATTAGACCAGAGAGAGGACAAGGACAACAGGGCTGTTCTCAAACCATTCCAGGCATAAAGATCCTTCTTCCAGATCTTCACATCTATCAATGTTTTCTGCTCTGACTTAGACCAGTTTTAAGCGGGTGTAACTCCTTTGACTTCAAATGAGTTACATCTGTTTTATACCAGTATGAGTCTAAAAGAGTCAGAGAGTCTGAAAATTGTAACAAAAGGCAAACAACCCTTCAACAGATGGGAAAATGACCTCCTTGTCAAGAAGCAATGTTTGGTACTAAAAAGATTTTGTATTTGGGCCACCAAACCTAGACCCTGTTCTGGTAGCTGCACAGAGTAATTGCCAGAGCTAAAAAAAATTTGATACACTGCTCTGGAACACCCATTAAACTGTCTGTTGATTCAGGTATAATGCTAAACAGGCTAAGGGGATCTTATCATTCAGATTAATGCAACCCAGACTTACAACCCCCCAAAAGTGTCTTCTGGAGGCTGGCCAATCTTGATGCTAAATACGTTTATTTGCTAGAAAGCCAAGATTTGAGAGGACTCGACACAAACAGACGTCCATGGCTATTTCTGCTGGATTGAGTCACATTGTAAGCATGTAACAAAATGGATACCACCAGTAAAAACCAAGGAAAACTGCACGAATTTGTACCACCAAGTTAATATCTTAGCAACATGAGAAAAAGCTGTTGCGAGGTTGACCACTTTTTGGTGACCATTTTTAAAAATAAGTGTGACTGTTGATGCAATCACCATCTATTCTAATCAATGAGCACTTAAGCAACTAACTCTGTAATTGCCTGAAAAAAATCACCACAGCTGTTTATTATCTGAATTAATTAGCATAGAGTCATAGTTTAAGGCCAGAAGTGACCACCAGATCAACTATTCTGCCCTCCTGTATATCACAGACCACCAACACCCTCAAGCACCTGCACACTAAACCCAACAAGTGAGGGTAGATCAAAGTATTACAGCCCTTGGGAGACTAGCCAACAACTTCACTAGTATTGGCATTCAATTAACAAATGTTTAGCAAACATAAAAGTATTTTTAAAAAGTTGGGGTGAGTGTAGCTTTGCATAAAAATTCAAGGAAATCATCTCTTAGCTGAAGGATATTACAGATTTAGGGTATGCACTCAGAGGTGTGACTGTGCCACATATAGACACGCCTGAGCCACTTTTGGCCTAATTAGCTCAAATAACAATAGCAGTGAAGCCATGGCAGCATAGACAGAAACATGGGTTAGCTGCTCAAGTATATACCCAAGGTTTCCGGTCAAATTGTACAGCCCATGCCACATCCAGTATTGCCGTGGATTCACTGCTATTGTTATGCGAGCTACATCAAAGCTAGCTACAGTCTGTCTACACGTGCTGCACTCACACCTCTGATTGCAGTGTGGACATACCCTGATCGAGTTTAAGGCCAGAAGGGACCTCTGGCACATCTAGTCTGATGGGCATCATTTAGACAAAAGGAAGGGATCAAGACATTAACTAAGGGGCTGTGTTACTCCATTACAAAGATCATTCAGGAGGAAAAAAGTCTGACAGTGCTATAGTTATTAATTTTAGTTTGTAAATTAACTAACTGATTTACTTGTAAATTCTCAGAAGATTCATTCTGTACTCCAAGAGTATGTGCTATAATTTTAGGGAGGACACACTGTATGCTTCATACTTAACCAAGGGTTGAATCACTGCTTTAAGTCCAAAACTCATCTCAACCTTAACTCTTCAACCACCATTGGTGTAGTCCTGATGCACCATTCCAGGCTTCTGTTAGACTTACTTGCTCAACACCTCAGTGGCATGTGGTGCATAAGCCTGATAAGCTTAGTGAAACGTGGGAACACATTTCACAGTGTTTGGCCCATCTCTGTGTGACAGGCTATAGAACTACTATTTTCTTCAGAATTATTTTTATGCTTGCTCTGAAGAATACTGTGGGATGTATTCTTACCCCTTTGTACACAGTGTTAATTGCGTCTCTCACTTCCAAGTATGTTAGAAAGACATCCAGACATGGGCATGTACTGTAGCTTATAGTAAGTGCAAATTTATGCCCTTGGAATCCATATAGTTTCTGTGCTACTCTATATCTCACTGCCAAATTCATCCCTTAGGAACTGGAAGTGTTATCTACAGATAATGTTTCAACTGTTGAGACAGTGAGGAAAAAACTTACCCCTCTGCTCTGCTAAAGAAAAACAAAACAAAAACAAAGACAAAAAAACAACCTAAACCAAACATGGCCATAAGCAGCAACAACCCCCAGTGGATATTCACTGCTAAGGACATCCATCAAACAAGCAGCAGTGAAGTACGTGAACAGATTGTTTTTATGACACATCCTTCCTGGCACCAAAAGTAAGAAGTCTTCATCAGATTGTGGAACTATTTGTTTTAAACTGCAGCTAAAATAGTTAAATGGAGTTTAAAGTGATAGGTCAAAAAAGAAAAAGAAAAAAAGGCCCCTGTGTGTGTGATTTGTAGGCTTAGCATAGTAAGGGGTAAACATAAAGGCCATTTGTCAACCAGCATGTGGAATCACTTACATGAGATCCAGTCATCTACTCTAAATGGAAAGCACTATCCTCACACTTTCTGAATTACACTCAAATTGCAAACGCATGCACATGGAGGAGATAAATAGACAGCAGCAAACACTAGACCTGTTCCTCTTTCATCAACTCCTACATTTACACCTACAGCTCCAGCAGAACACAAGGCTTCCCCAGTTACACCGCCACACCAGAGAGTCAGGAGTCAGACTAAGAAACACCTATCGCTGGACTACAGTTGTTTCAGTGTCAGCGGACAGCAAGTTCCACTTTCTCAGTTGCCAGAAAACTGAGTGACCTCTCCTGATGGAAGTGATAGCCAGAAATTTACAAGCCATTTCCTTTTGGCTGACAATTTTGTTTCCAGCCATCTTCTGCAGTGACTGACAATACTGTTTTACTGCTTTGAACTGATTTCCGCCGTAGTAAGTTCCCAATCATGTAGGAGAGGTTAGAAAAATTAAATCCAGCCTTTACCAGTAGTTGAAAAGTGGTTTGTTGCTGACAACTAGAGAAACATTAATACAGATACTTCATAGCTGCCCTTAAATAGGATACTATCAGAAACAGATATTCAGGGTTCTCACAGAGGGGGAATAAAGGAGGATTCAGTTCCTGTCAGGAAAAGATTTGATACAATAAATTCTTTTAATATATCTAAGGAGAGGACAGAAAAGGTGAATTCTCTCTGTTAGTTGTTTATTGTTTGAGCCTATCAAATGTGTTGGTTCTTTCATATTTGAACATAGGATGTTTTGCTACATGCTTCTGAATGTATGTAGTGATGAATAAACAATTGTGCTTTTTAATAATGTTCTCTCTTAAGACTCTTCCTCTTACAGACTTCAAGATTGTTGATCAACGATGCCCCATTATAATGACCCTTGCATATGTAACTCACTGGGCTCAATGTGTATTATGTGTTCCCCTCTAATGGTTCAGCTAAATAATAAAGTAATTACCTCTATTGCTACCAGCTAACGGAATTGTTCCTTGAGCTCAAATGGTTGAGGCCTTTCTTTTTAGTGCTGAAGGTCTAGAATTCAATCCCCACTGATGATCCATGATGGGGACCATTATGGACCATCTATTTGCAGTGTGTACAGTTTATAAGCATAGTGTTACAGAATGCATGTAACCAAACTGGATGCTCTCTGGATGTCTTAAAAGTGTAATTTTTCACTAACAGTCACATTCTTGAAAATCACAACATATCAGAGGTGCTGGAACTAGAGGTTCTGGGTGTGCTGCCGCACCCGCTGGCTTGAAGTGGTTTCCATCATATACAGGGTTTACAGTTTGATTCAATGGCTCTCAGCAACCCCACTATACCAATTTTTTCAGCACCCCTCCAACATATTGTCATATCCTGCAAATACAGCAAGCCTCATTTGTCCACATTGTGTTTAGGTACTCAGTCAAGTCAATCAGAAACAAAGAAGATGCAGACTTCCTAAAAAGCCCCTGAAAGAGGATGCCATGTCCTAAGAATCAACACCATTAATTTAAAGCACGTGCTGTGACATATATATATACCGCCAAATAAGATCTATTAAACACTACACCGCCTGTTTTGGGATGCCAATGATGCAAAACAAGGAAAATAAATCATATAGCTTGCTTGTTTCTTGAGACTTTTAGATGAGACAACTAGGGAGCCCAGGGCAACATTAACTCATACCAAGAGTCTGCAACTATACTACCGTGGAACAATTCTAAAGCAGAATTATATGCCAAGAAATAGTGTCTATAAATTCCATGGTGTTTTTAGCAGCAATATACCTGTAGTTTAAATGTATTTTTCAAGCCCAAGTGCTATGTTACTGCCACACTGCTGGCATATTATTTACAATCTTTACCTTAACTGATGTTTTTTTTTAATCTGTCATATGAGGCCAGGAAATGATGGGTAATAAATCAGGGAACTAAACAAAAGCAGCCAGAAGCGTTTGACTTTTTGAGAAAGACACTGAAGCCAACTCATGTTTGCATCAGAACAACTCAATTAAAACCTGTTTCAACCATTTGAAATAATTCAATACGCTACATGGTCAGTTATGCTGAATGATCACATAGCAACCCTCTTCTTGCACTCCCATTTCATTGCTTTTTTGGCATTACCCCATCACTGTATCACATATGATATTAGATTGTGAGCAACTGGGGGAAGAGATTTTTGTTGTGATTTTAATGTGCTGAAAAGTGCCCGGCACAATTTTGGCTGCTGTAAAATTACAAGCTAAGTACTCTTATGTTATTCAACTCATCCATTGATGAATGGATTCTTTTTTGGTGAGATTTTATTGTCCTTGCTCCCTCACTGCTCCACATCTCTGATCAGACTGCACATTAATGCTCACTCTGATAGCAACTTTTGTGATGTAGAGTAGGAACTGGATAGATTCCACCACCTTACTGCAAGCAAGCCTCTGAACAGCAATCAAATAGTAATGACTTTTGGCTACTGTTCATCTGATGTAGAGATGAAATGACTCTTGAGTCATCAAGTCCCCCGCCGCTAAAAGATTTTAATTTAATTTTCCAAAACAATGTGCGTCTTTCCAAACACAAATTCATATCTGCACAGAGTTTCAGAACACTCTTCAACTACTAATACTGTAAGGACAAGCGCCTGCACTCCCACCGGCAATGCAGAAAACAAAGGGCCAGACTCTTGTAGGAACTTCATTGAGTCCTGTTTGAATATTAATACCCAGTTCCTCTTTTGTTACCCATCCAAATGCCAGTAAAAAGAAGGTACCAGCAAAAATTCAAAACATAATAATCAAGTTAAAAATACAATAAAAACACTTGTTTGCATAAAAATAAAATACTTGCTTTAATTTAGCCAAATAATTGCAGTAAAATACGTAATTGCTGAATAGTTTTTAAACACTGTCCATTAATATCCTTGATCCCACTTATACGTACATTGGGACAAATTCCTCTTTAGTGTTACTCCACTGATGTTGATGGAATTTCATTAGGGATGTATTTGTCCCCTGCTCTTTTCCTTGGGAGCAGTTTTACGGCTGGGCACATAAGTTCATAAAATTGTGTATGGTTCTTAAGTTATCACTCACTATTAATAATACTTAGTGATATATCAGTGCACATCTTCAAAGCACTCTGCAAATGTTAGTCCTCACAGCATCAGTATAAAGTGGGTATACATTACAGTATTAAGACCATGTTACAGTTGAAGCCGGGAGATTAAGTGAATTACTCAAGGTCACAGAGGAAGTCAGTTCTACTTTAGCTATATGCATATATAGCTCATTGCCATAGGGTCTGACCCTATTGTAGCAGGGCATGTTCCGCTCTCACTTTTTAGCATTACAGAGGCAGCCCAGACTCTATTGATTAGGTGAGCACACCATGCTGTTTATTTATGTTCCCTCCACCCACACCTTTACCCTTCCATGCAGCAATGCTATTTACAAAATCCCTTGTATCCTCTGCCCTTCTGCCAGGGCCAACAAGGAGAAGAGGTCTCCCTTCCTGGAGATTGGTCTGTCTCTGAGCTCAACTAACCTTGTTCCTCTACCTTGTGCTTCCTTTCTGTGCCTTTCTAACCAGTCCTCAGCTGATAGGCTAATTAATCCTTTAGCTCACCCAGCCTGCTATCCTGAGCAGCTGATTACATTTCATTCCCCAGTCAACCCTCTCTGAGGGAAGCTAAGTAGTGTCAGAATGATCAGAATGAAGGCTCAACCTGTTAACTCCCTGAACTCTGTCACAACCATACATTAAAAATGGATTTGTAATTCTCATATCACCGTAGTGTAGCAGAGAAGTAGGATGGTCATTTTACAGATGAGAAACCGAGGCACAGGATAAACTAAGTGATTTACCCAAGGTCATACAGAAAGTCTGACTGAGCTAGGTACTGAACCTACATCTCTTTTGGCCTTCTTCAGTGCTGTTCTATTGGCCCAGAGTAGAACTCAAAAGTTGCTGGCTAAGAGTCCCGTGCTGGTTGCTTACACCTGGCCCTCACAAAACTAGCTTGTTGTCCCTGGAGAGTTGGCTGGTCACATAGTGCCGACTCTGTGCCTTGCTTCTAGCTACTCAAAACACCTAAAAATAAATCCTTTCTGAAATTATTTTTTTCATGGAAGCAATTGTTGCCGTTTCCAGAGGGATGTTGTACAATTGCAAATGGGAGAAGAGGTAGTTTGTGTGGTTATGAATAGCAGGAGAAACGGTCCACAAGAGCAGCTCTCTATTAAGTTGTGCTCCACACTATGATACAGTGAAGAACCCACAGCTTTCTCACAGGATATTCCTAGTCATGGCTTTTGTTACGTTCGTGACATACAAACAGGGAAGTTAGATAAAATCATAAAATACTTTTTTCAGAAGTTTGCAGAGTAACCCTGCTTTATTTCTTAGACTCCAGAACCCTAACATACAAGAACCCCAAAGCAGAGAGGCTCAACTTACCCCACCTTGCTCTAAGCTGTCTCTTTGCAGAAGGGCTGTTGAAGAACCAGATTGCATCAGTTTGCATGCTTCCCTACAAATCCCCCTAGCCTGCAAGCAGGACCCAGAAACTCCTTACACTTAAAGTGATAGCTTGTAGTTTTAACACAGTTTTCACTACACCCCAGCTTTCAATGTTGTTATTTTCCAAAAGCCTCTGTTAATCATTATAGGACTCATGCTATCATGCATTTGAGAAATATAACATTGTAGTCCCACTCTTTATGAATGAAGGTAGATCCCAACATGCAATTTCACCTGATCCGAATTTTACCAAATCTTACCAAATTTGACAGACAGCTGTAGCCTTATGGTTAGTCCTACAAACTGAGAGCTCTAAGGTGCCTCTCAGTGCTACCCCTTTTGTAATTTGTTTGCAGAGTTACAACTGGTTGCTGCTGTGGCTGTTCTTCAACCAACAGTATGTGTGGAATCAAGCAGTGGGTACCTTTGTCAACAGGCTTTCATAATCAGTTTATCTGGTTGTGTCTCCCTTCTGCTCCATGCTCACTCTTGCAAGGTGCTGCACTCCAGCACTAGCCCTGCTCCACCAAAGCATTTCAGCATACAGGGAGAAAGGATGGTCTAATGCACAAGATACTGTACTGGGATTGGGAGACCTCTATTCAATTCCCACCTCTGCCAAAAACTTCCTGTGTGACCTTGTGCAAGTCATTTACCCTCTATCTCTGCCTCAGTTCCCCATATGTAAATTGGGAAAATACTTCCCTACCCTGGTAGGACATAGTGGATGAAAATCCATTAATGATTAGGAGGATCACATATGAACAGACAGTTAGGCTTGATGGGAGTACTCATGTGTCTAAATACTGTGCTGGATTGGAGCCAGAGTGCTTAGCGTCTTACAAAATCAAGCCATTAGATTCCTTTCAAGGGGTTCTAAATTTCCTTAGAGGGAGGCAAAGAGTTTGTTAATTCTCTCTTTCTGTGGTTTTCATGTAACTGCATCTCTGTTACACCCTATCCACTTTTTGGGAGGAGCAGAACTCAAACTCCCCCTGCATTGCAAACACTATCCAGAGGAAGCTAGAAATAGAGAAGAGGGCTCTCTAAACTCACAGTGGAAGTGGTGAACCCATGTTTCCCATCTCTGTTGGCTTTCTCTTTCAGCCTGGCAGCATTTCTTCTTCATTTGTACCTCCCTGAAGCAATAGAGAGAACAAATATTCTGCTCCACCCAGGGAAGGAGATTTAATGAATTACAAAGCTGTTCACTTTACAAGGAAAGTTCCCTGTAGTAAAAAATTATGTACTTTTTAGATATTATATCAAAATGCATTCAGATCTGCTTTTTGTCAAAATATAGGGCCAAATCATTCCTTCCACCTTTATGTGCAGAAACCACAAAAATCAAGGCCCTCCACAGATTTGTGGTCACCTGGTCAGAGGCTGATCTAGAAGCAGGAAGACCTAGAATTGATAAGTATTGACTTCTAACAAACCCTGCAAGAAACCTAAGTGGCAGTCACTATTTTATTATGGGGGAAGGAAAAGAAAATTGAATATTTGATTTATTTGTAAGGCATGCATAGAAATAGATATAGATATAGATATATATTTCTACCCATAAGCCTCCTCTATTTGAAAGGTGAATTAGAGAAAAGCATTAATCCTGTTTACTTGCTGGAGGGAATAAGTAGGGGCAGGAACACATTTTTCATGCATGGTGGAACTGTGATGTTGTCCAGTGCTTCTGGAATCATACTTTAAATGTGACAGAGTAGGTGACTGGAGTGTCCCTAGAGACAGATCAAAAGATTCAGCTGATGGAACTGGATGGTGACCTGCAACCAGTTCCTTTAAGGAGAATATAAATGTGGTTGCTCAGAAGGCCCACTCAGCATAACACACCATTGCTATAGTCTAGATATTGGTATCAGGGGACAATCAGTGGATTAGACAATTTTATTACTGTAAATGGTATTTATTTCAATGGATAATGTCAATCTCTACTTGAATGGAGTTTTGTTCACATCACATTGGAACAGGCTTGAGTAACCAAAGGAACAGCAGAATGTTTGAGCAGCAACACAAATTGCCTCAAGGTCCCTGTTGGCTTCCCCAACATGAATCCCACAGCACTTACTATAAAGGGAAATATTTACAAGCTGGGAGGAGGGAGACATCTGGGTGAAATGAAATTTATAACAGGAATAAGTGCCTTAGTCAAGCTTAGTTACAGTGAAAATCTTTTATCCAGAAAGTCCAAACGATAAGACATTAATAGAAACTGTGCTCACGAGATTTCCCTCATGAAAATGGCAATAAAACAGAAAGACAACAAATGGTAGAGTATTAGAGATTGATTCTGAAAAAATACCATTTACAAGTAAGAAATGTTAGGTGAGATTCTCATACCTGCTCCAGCCTCTTTATATGGGTATAGATTCACAGAATATCAGGGTTGGAAGGGACCTCAGAAGGTCATATAGTCCACCCCCCCTGCTCAAAGCAGGACCAATCCCCAACTAAATCATCACAGCCAGGGCTTTGTCAAGCCTGACCTTAAAGGCCTCTAAGGAAGGAGATTCCACCACCTCCCTAGGTAACCCATAAGGACAGAGAAGTTTAAAGGGGCTCTAAAAGCTCCAAATCTGACTAGGGGAGGATCCCCCTATGTAGGCACTGCAGAGACAGCCCCAGACTGTCCTTCCAAGGACCTCCTTAGAAGCCCAGATGTAAGATATATACCAGTGGTAGGGCGGCAGCACATACCATTGTGAAAATCTGGGCAGTGCTGTGGCCCATAGACCAGACAACCATTAGATAGGGTTCCAGGGCTGTGTAAATTAATCTGGATGCTGCTTCAGTCCTTGGAGCATCTCCAGATTGGGAGGGCAGAAAAGTGGATTAAAATGGCATTAGCCCCCTCCCGGTGGGCTGTCAGTTTGGTGCTGCAACTCTCAGAGGTGAAGCTTAGGGGATCTCACCCACTGTTTATTCTCCAGACAGGCAAAGTCAGACTCTGAGTAGATGTGGTCTCTACAGGGAGTCCTCAGACTTATGATGCCCAATTTACATCGGATGCCACTTATGACGCTTTTCAATTGACTGTCTGTTTCACTGCTAGGATGCTCGATTTGCATAAAGTTCGCTTGAAATCAATTCCTGGTTGCATTATACTGCTATGGAGCTGGAAGGGGTCGCTTCTGATTGGCTTCGAGGCAACAGGGCAGCTTGTTTCCGAGTAGGGTTGCTGCTTGTTTTTGATTGGCTCCCGGCCCAGGCCCCGGGCTCAGCTAATCAGAAAACTTGAACAGAAAGCTTGAGGCTTAGCATGTGTGCCATTCTCCCTGACTTTCTGAGCCTGTGTTGCCGGCATTATGAGCAGCATATGTAAGTTTATATGTTCATTTGAATGCTGTTTACAAAATACAGTGTACAGTAAATACATTGATGTTGCAACATTAGTCATCTATAATTCATTTAGTACAAAAATCTGGGTTATTGTGGTGAAAATAGTGTATCAAGCCTTGGTTCAGGAACCAATCCCCTGTTCATACCATTGATTCCTATGGGAAAAGCAGTTTCGACTTACAACCTTTTGACATACAACGCAATTCTAAGGAAGGAATTGTGCCATAAATCCAACTCCCTGTATAGCGTTTCCTTTAAATTAGAAGCAGCAAAGAATCCTGTGGCACCTTATAGACTAACAGACGTTTTGCAGCATGAGCTTTCATGGGTGAATACCCACTTCTTCGGATGCAAGTAGTGGAAATTTCCAGGGGCAGGTTTATACATACTACACAGACCACAGTGAGAGATTATGCCATACTCTATCAAAGAAACTGAGGAACCACCTGATCAGCATCCTTTACAGCAAACAGGAAAACATCAAAAAAGAGCTCTCCAACCTGGAGACTCTCATCAATAACCAAACTTCCATACAAACGGACTTCACTAAAATAAGACAGGAGATCTACATTACTCACTTCACCTCTCTACAAAGGAAAAAGGACTGTAAGCTGTCTAAACTCCTACCTGCTACATGGGGCCACAACCGTGGTACCCCTAACCCACCCAGCAATATCGTCAATCTATCCAACCACACACTCAGCCCAGAAGAAACGTCTGTCCTATCTCGGGGACTCTCTTTCTGCCCTGCCACCCCCACCAACATGATACAGTTCTGCGGCGATCTGGAAGCCTACTTTCGCCGTCTCCGACTCAAATAATACTTTCAGGACAACACTGAACAGCTCACTGATACACAGTTACCCTCCCACCAACAGCACAAAAAGAAGAACTCCACATGGACTCCTCCTGAGGGTCGAAATGACAGTCTGGACCTATACATTGAATGCTTCCGCCGACGTGCACAGGCAGAAATTGTGGAAAAACAACATCGCTTGCCTCATAACCTAAGTCGTGCAGAACGCAATGCCATCCACAGCCTCAGAAACCATCCTGACATTATAATCAAAGAGGCTGATAAAGGAGGTGCTGTTGTCATCATGAACAGGTCTGACTACCAAAAGGAGGCTGCCAGACAACTCTCCAACACCAAATTCTACAGGCCACTTCCCTCAGATCCCACTGAGGAATACACTAAGAAACTGCACCATCTACTCAGGACACTCCCTACACCAACACCGGAACAAATCAACATACCCTTAGAGCCCCGACCAGGGCTATTCTATCTACTGCCCAAAATCCACAAACCTGGAAATCCTGGATGCCCCATCATCTCTGGCATTGGAACTCTCACTGAAGGACTGTCTGGATATGTGGACTCTCTACTCAGATCCTATGCCACCACCACTCCCAGCTATCTCCGTGACACCACTGATTTCCTGAGGAAACGACAATGCATTGGTGACCTTCCAGAAAACACCATCCTAGCCACCATGGATGTAGAGGCTCTCTACACAAACATCCCACACGCTGATGGAATACAAGCTGTCAGGAACAGTATTCCTGATGATGCCACAGCACAACTGGTTGCTGAGCTCTGTGCCTTTATCCTCACACACAACTATTTCAAATTTGATGACAATATATATCTCCAGATCAGTGGCACCACTATGGGCACCCGCATGGCCCCACAATATGCCAATATTTTTATGGCTGACCTGGAACAACGCTTCCTCAGCTCCCGTCCACTCACGCCCCTTCTCTACCTACGCTACATTGATGACATCTTCATCATCTGGACCCATTGGAAGGAGACTCTGGAAAAATTCCACCACGATTTCAACAGCTTCCACCCCACCATCAACCTCAGCCTGGACCAATCTACACGGGAGGTCCACTTCCTAGACACTACGGTGCAAATAATCGATGGTCACATTAACACCACCCTATACCGAAAACCTACCGACCGCTATGCCCACCTTCATGCCTCCAGCTTCCATCCCAGGCACACCACAAGATCCATTGTCTACAGCCAAGCACTGAGGTACAACTGCATCTGCTCTAACCCCACAGACAGAGACCAACACCTACAAAATCTCCTCGAAGCATTCTCAAATCTACAGTACCCGCACGAGGAAATAAGGAAACAGATCAACAGAGCCAGACGTGTACCCAGAAGCCTCCTACTGCAAGACAAACCCAAGAAAGAAACCAACAGGACTCCACTGGCCATCACATACAGTCCCCAGCTAAAACCCCTCCAGCGCATCATCAGGGAACTACAACCCATCCTGGACAATGATCCCACACTTTCACAGGCCTTGGGTGGCAGGCCAGTCCTCGCCCACAGACAACCTGCCAACCTGAAGCATATTCTCACCAGTAACTGCACACCGCACCATAGTAACTCTAACTCAGGAACCAATCCATGCAACAAACCTCGATGCCAACTCTGCCCACATATCTACACCAGCGACACCATCACAGGACCTAACCAGATCAGCCACACCATCACCGGTTCATTCACCTGCACGTCCACCAATGTAATATATGCCATCATATGCCAGCAATGCCCCTCTGCTAAGTACATCGGCCAAACTGGACAGTCTCTAAGGAAAAGGATAAATGGACACAAATCAGATATTAGGAATGGCAATATACAAAAACCTGTAGGAGAACACTTCAACCTCCCTGGGCGCACAATAGCAGATCTTAAGGTGGCCATCCTGCAGCAAAAAAACTTCAGGACCAGACTTCAAAGAGAAACTGCTGAGCTCCAGTTCATCTGCAAATTTGACACCATCAGCTCAGGATTAAACAAAGACTGTAAATGGTTTGCCAACTACAGAACCAGTTTCTCCTCCCTTGGTTTTCACTCAACTGCTAGAACAGGGCCTCATCCTCCCTGATTGAACTAACCTCGTTATCTCTAGCTTGCTTCTTGCTTGCATATATAAACCTGCCCCTGGAAATTTCCACTACTTGCATCCGAAGAAGTGGGTATTCACCCACGAAAGCTCATGCTGCAAAATGTCTGTTAGTCTATAAGGTGCCACAGGATTCTTTGCTGCTTCTACAGAACCAGACTAACACGGCTACCCCTCTTTAAATTAAAGAGTGGGACTACTTCTTAAGAACAGAGACTAGAATAGTTGGGCCAGAAGCTACACATGCAAAGGAATATGTGTCCATATTCTAACAGCCTGTGCAAGTGTAGTGTGCAGGTGTGAGTCATCTGCTTAGTAGGGATGTGTGTAAGTCTAACTAGAACTCAAAAGAACTGCATAGCCAGAGAAATGATGCTGACCAACAGTGTATGCTGACACCTCAGGGAACTGGTGATGTCTTCTCCAGAACCTTGCTGGAAAACTAAGTCCTTAGAAAAAATTTGGTAGAACAGTAGAAATTCTTCTAACCCATGCTTCAATAGAAAAGGGATCTGGAAGAGCCTCAGGGTTTTAACAGAGTCTCCTGGAATGCAAACAGGGCCATTCTTTTAGTTCTAGAATGTTTGTATGAAACCATAACTCAGCAAACATTCCCCTGTGCTCTACCATCAGACAGACTTGCATCTGTCGTTATAACAGTCCAGTCACACAAAGCCCCCCTTTAAATGATTCACGTCTTGAAGCCACTGTGACAGAAAGCTTTACTTAGAGAAGAATACCTATCAGTTTGTCCCGGCTGGTTCTGAGATATTACAGTGATGAGCTCAACTGTTGCCTAAAACAAAAAGAGAGGGAGATGGATTTGCTATGGTTGACTCTCACTTGCAGAAAAAAGAGTTGTGAATCTGAAGCCAGAAGCAAGCCAAGGGGAGAGCCTGGAAGCAGGATATAAGAAGACTAAGCACCTATATTTCCTGTCGGTCCTTGAGCACGGGGGGATTTTTCCAAGGCGTATCTGCTGGAACAACGGAACACAGTTATTTCGTTGAGTGCTGTTCACCAAATCAAGACTTTTGTAAGATTACTTGGTGTGCTACTGTTAGCAAAGCCATAATTCTAATTAAAAGTTGGAGAAAATCTTTGGCTATGTATTGTAGATATTTGGATACATACATTATCTAATAATATGAAGGGATTGTAAGAGAAAGCTTGTGTGGAAGATAAAAATACTCAAAGGTCATTTTATAAGTGTTATAGACTATGCCAGGTGAAAACAGAATTTGTAGAACATCACCAGCCGTGCATACATTTTCCCCCAAGGCATGTGTTGTTGCCCTGTGTTGGAACAATGATTTTCCTGGAAAACTTAAGTTTAGCCTAATTCATCACAGGGGCTTTAGGTCCTTTGTAGAAAGTGAGGGCATTAGCTTGAGCTGCTCAGTCACATTTCAGCATGTCACAGGTAGAGCTCTGAGAGCCAAATGCCAAGCCTGGCAAGGTACTTCCTCTTGTGGGCAGTCTGGTCTACATATTCAGGCTCATTTTGACCCATATTAGGAGTGGTAATTACAGATGAATGTGAGGTAACCAGCAGATCCAGGTTAGTGGGATATGGAAATCTCTCAGCGGGCTGATTAAAGAGTTGCTTTAAAGCATGAAGACGTCCGTAAGAGCTTTTCCTCTGACTTCTGTGGGCTTTGGATCGGGCCATCAAATAGTAGTCCATAATATTTCTGGAAACAATAGAAGATAGGGGAATTATTTGTTTATTATTAATTAGCCCAGCAGCTGCAATTAGGATCAAGAGCCTGTTGTGCTAGCTGCTGTACAGTACATATGAAGACATGCTCCATACACTGAAGAGCTTACAATTTAAGAAAGAAAAGTAGGAACAACTTTAGCTTTGACTGGTGGTGAGAAACAGACTTTACCCTTTACAGTCATCTTCTTTTAATCAAATGCCTCCTTAAACTGCCTCCCCCTTTCATCTAGATACGTTACACTTGGTGCTGGTATCACTTTTTCAGATAAGCCAGACAAGCCTATACTACTGAAGACCAGAGGCAGGCAGGCAACATGTGCTGACAGGTTACACCAATGATAATAATTATCACAACCACAATATTGTTAAGCTAGTGAAGTTAATCTGACATTATCAAGGATAGTTTGTGCAGTGTTAGTATGACATATAATCCAAGAGAATCATACCATATTATAAACTTTATGTATGCAGCACTAGGAAAACCTCTTTGCAACCTTCTAATCCAAGTTTACTATTAGTGTGGTGATCCTTTTCTCCAGAGTTATGTTATAGTGTGAATATATTGTAGCAGCAGTAAGGCTGATCTGGTAGGATGTGTACTTGTTGGCTTGGATTTTTTTCTATTCATTTTGTAGGACAGGCTTTTGTATGTATTTAACAATAACACCACCTTTTAGATTTCTGCAGTGGCTGAGATAGTGTCTCAGGCAAAGACCTATAGGATTAAAATAAAAATAGAAAAGGGTTCAAAATGACATCATGTTTTATGCACTCAAGACGTGACCACAAATAACCTACAATAACCTTTAAAATTAGTTTTTTCCTGACTTCATAAAACAATATTTCATTTGGCAGGCGTTTGCTGGCAAGCACTTTGAACAGTTCTATTTGTTTTCTGTAACCAGGAAGACACAACCAGTGTTTTCACATAGGCTTCCTTCAGAACTGTGGTTTTGCCATTTTCTGCCTCTTTATTACTGCCTGCTGCTGTAGAATGTTTTTCTTTGGGATGTTTATTAAGAACAAGACTCTGAATAAAACCACCCATCCATATAACAATACTAGTGGGTCTCTCCCACTGTAATATTGCTGTACTGAAAACACAGAAATTGATACTATGATCTAGAACGATCTGATTGCTTTATTCTGAAGTTATGTAACAACATACAACTGGGTACATGTATGTTATGAGAAACTGGTGGAAATAGGGACATATGTTCTTTGATGCATTAACCAAAACCAAGATTTAGAAATCCAGCATAATTTACAGTACTGTATGAACTGCAGAAAAAAGGTTATATCTAGTCACTGAACTGAAACACAAAATAAATAATAGGAGCTTGATTTAAAGAAAATTAGGACGGTCACAAATAGTCTAATGCATTCCAATCTATAATTAGTTAATATTTTGAATTGCCACCAATGGTTGTCCTTATAATAAGAACCATAGATGGAAGGCTGTGTGTTTGATAGTGCCTGCTGTTAATAAACATGTTTGCATACCCATGGATGAGGATGCTCTGAATTTCATTATTGCGAGCTCTGAGGCTGAGGGGAATTTCACAATTAGCTGAGGAGGTGTCCCACTTTTGCGCGTGCTCTGGGTATTTTATTTTTTTAAATTTCACACAATATTTTTATTCACTACATTTTGAGATATTAAATAATTAGCATGTTCCAGTATAAATCCCATAATATAGCAAACATTTCCCCAAAAATATTATACTTACGAAAAGAGGGGCTATATTTAGTAAGGAATATCAAATCCATCCATTTACTAAGGATGAAAATTTCAGCTACTGTACACAGTTCTGACTTCCTAGTAATTTCTCTTTCTGATGTACAGTATGCAGCTTGAGCGAAAAAGGAAAGTTCCAATAATTAAACTTGCTCTATTGACCTCACCAAAATTAACTGGTTATGCAACAATGTAGCTGTCCATGTAAAAACAGGAAGTCAGATTTCCCCAAGTAATCCTTATTCACCATGAGAAAAACAGCTGGTGCTCTCCCTTTACATGCAAGTCAGTAGGGCATGGATAAAAAGATGTATACTTCTGATATCCTCTTTTTTAAATGGGTGGTTTTTTTCCAATGGAAGTTTTCCAGAACTCAGTTCCTGAGAGGTAGGGCCCCAAGACAGTCTGGTCAAAATATTTGGAGTTATATCATTGTAAGGAGAAGGCTGTGAAAATGAACAAAGAAGCCACATCAGTGTAACATGAATAACACTCCCCCACCTCCAAAAAGAAAAATAATAAAGGAAGCATATGCTTTTTTCCCCCTAAGAAGGATTAATAAGAAAAATACTCCCTTAAAAGCAACAATATCCACCATTTCGGAATCAGAGCTTTTGTGTCACTGTTTTTCAGTAGTTATGCTACATTTCCCCCAGTCCACTGCTGGGATTTTTTATTTTTTATTTTGCTACGCATGCTCGCACATCTGCTCCACATGTGTGATCAGCGACTAGATTTTTTGAGCTGAACGTCCTGTTAAATGGACAGAGTGGGCAGATCAGTCCTTTGAGAGCAGAGAATCTGCCTCTGGTGGATTGCCGCCAAATGCAATGGTGTAATAAAGAAAAGAAATCTGCTTATTCGAATTGCTCTGAAATGAGCTGTGTCCTCTCCTAAAATACCATATGGTTATGATCCCTGGAGGCATAGTCCATAACACCTAGGTCTGGCAGACTATGTTTGATGGCTGTAAATGTCTCTGCAGTCAGACTGCGGGGAAGGCAAGATAATTAAAGAGAATGAGAGGTGAAACAATTGCACTCTTCTACTCTTTAACCAAGTGAAATCTCATTGTTATAGAGGAGGTGACTGATCATTTTGTTGTAATTGACAAATACATCTCTGCTATTATTTAAAAAACTGTCTCAGGTGTGAACTACAAAATAATGTCTTGGTGCCCAATCCTCAGCGGGTATAAACTGGCCGAGAGCCACTGAACTCAGTGGAGTTATGCTGAGTGCACCACTGAGGATCTGGCTCTTTATGTTTTATTTTAAGTAGCAGGAGGAGATGCTTTGTAGTAAGTTGTGTAAAAAAGACCGAATTGTACTGTGCAGTACATACGCAAGGCAAAATACAGGTTCCTTAATCAAACCACACAAATGTCTGCTAACAGATGTATAAAGTAACAAGAGAAATTAACAGCTGCGTCTCAGTTTTGGCCATTATACCAATAAATATCATAATCTCATATGGTCCATTGGCCATGCTAAAGAGTCTGTGCAGAAGAATAAGGTTATTTTATGGTGTTGCATTAAAAATATAAAATAATGTAATGTTTTTGTGAACTGCTCTGCTACTATCCTGTTCTAGACAGAGAAGGAGAAAAGTGGATAGCTAGTTTTATAAGCAAAGAGCACAGCATTGATATCACCAGTTTAATTCAATTCATCTATCCTATTGTTCATCAGAGCTGTAAAGGAACAAATACCACTAGTCAGCTCTAGATAAACACAGTGTTTCATTTTAATTTTCTTTTAAAACTTTCAAATATATCTTTAACTGAGGTCAGTTTGTTTGGACAGATACAAATCCTACCACTTTCTGAGGCAGGGCTTTGTGAGGGCCCTGCTTTTGGAAAGTGCCTATCATTTTTGAGTGCTACTAAAATAATAGTAATAACTGGTGATCACGATAAGCATGAACTTCAGTCAGCTTGCATTCTAATATAAATATGGCTTCACTGAGCTTTGAAATTGACCTTGAATTTTGCAAATTCAGGATTGCCATAAAAGATACACTGACTAAAGTTATAATAGAGTGATGTACATGCATACAAAGCATTTTGCAGAGATTATCTGATTGAGACTGATAACAGCTCTGTGTGGTAGGTATTTAGGTAAGTAATTATTAGAGCTGCCAAGAGGATGACAATTATGTTTCATGGCAACTTTCAAGGTTTTGACATTTGTTTTCATTCATTCAAAAACAAAATCTTTCTAATGTTTTCACAAAATGGTACTGGGTCAAAATGTCCATTTTTGGATCGAAAACCGAAGCTTTTTGACTCTCTCTCACGCACCCTAGATCAAAAAATCATTGCTAATGAACATGCCCAAAGCCAAATTAAAAGTCAATATTAAAGCTGGGATAAGAACTCGGGAACTTGCTGATCCTAGTTCTGTGCTTAGGTCATTTGATCCTGACTCTCTAAAACAATTCCCATTCCTCAGATGTATTCTTATCATAATGAACTGATAAGGGGCAGGATCCAAAAACCAATCAAGTCAATGGGAGTTTTTCCACTATTTCTGGTGGGCTTTAGATCAGGCCCAAGATGAGACTGGACTGAACTACAAATTCATAGGAGTGGAATAATGATCTCCTGCATTGGTTGAGAATGATGGTGTCTGCCTTGAGAGTCCATTCAGTAGGTAAATTGGGTGTAATAAATAGCTGGCTAATGCGAGGAACAGAGGCTCTCTGAGAAACTCTGGACAGAAAGTTTTCAGTCTTGGTCTGATTCAGTGTGTTGTTAATAGTAATGTAACTGGGTAATACCCAGAGATGAGCAAAGCAGTTCAGATAAAGAACTGACTCAACTCACATCTTGAACTAAACCCCGTTTAGTTGATGGTTTTCATTATTTTCCATTTCTCATGCTTGCATTCCTGTCTATGCTCAGCCCTCTCACCTGGATAGGGTTACCCACATTTCTACCACTGCAGGAACATTCGTTCCCTTTATTCCTGAGCCCCACTGTTAATTAGCACACACTTGGTTCCTGCTGCTATGGAGATGCTGCATTGCCACACACTCAGCATCCACAACAGAGTCTGTTCCTAACATCCTCCCGCTCCAAGCCCCGTCAGAGTCTAAACCAGAGGGCAAGGGAGGATTTTAAAAGGAAAGAGAGGGTGTTAGAACATGTTGTTAATTAGGATATAAATGATCTTATTTGGCTTCCCTGATTTAGCAAATCATAGCTGGGACTAGGCATACTGATTACGTCAGTCCACAAGACCATGATATAACCCTACTTGATACAAATTTTTTCAATGTTGCAAAAACACAAAACAAATGAAAACCAAGTAATTCCTTCTACAGCGTGATTCGGGTCAGTTGCTTAATGCTAAATATTCTCTCAGTTAAAAATCAGCTTCCATCTCTTCCATCCACGGACCTGCTGATTCAATGCCCATTGAAGTCGATGGGTGTCTTTCCATTGGGTTGAATGGAAACTTCAGCCTGACAAAGTTGCATGTATTTGAATTACTTGAATTTTCTTATTTCTTTTTAAATATATTTAATAATAATAATTAAATACTTAGCCCTGGGAGCACTTTTCATCTCTAATCTAACAGCACCTTAGCAAGCTGGTTAATAAAATTTTACCTTCATTTCACAAATGGGAAAATTGATCTAGAGAGAGGTTAAGTGGCCGAGCAAGGTAATGGCAGAGCCAGGAACAAAATCCATGTCTCTTGACTCAGTCTGCCCACTGCACGGTGATGTGCTAGTAGAGGCAGGCCCATGATAGAAAGAGCTTTAGAAAAAGGAGGTGGGAGGGGGAAGGAGGAAAGCCTACAATGGTTTCTTAACTGCTTGGCAAATTTAGGTAAAAGATAATAGCTTAACAGACCTGGGGAGTGAAGGCGTCTGTTAATCTGCCCACAGAAAATATACTGCAAAGGAACCAATAGAGCAAGATTCTCCACATTGCTTGGGCAGTGTGAATCTGTCTTAACCTGGGGGACCTCTGCTTTAAGACCTTCCAGATCCTGGCATCCGCACATTTGTTCTTGTCTCTGTGAATCCACCCTTCCCCCGCTCTTGTGTGCTTCAACAGCTGGCTTACTGAGACTTAGGCTATTGTTATTGTTTTCAACAGGTCTGGGGAAGCAGCATCTTTTATTGCTCACCTGAAACCTGGTTTTAACTGTTAACATTTTAAAGAACAAGTTAACAGATTTGGTTTTCATATATACACAGAGAGAGAGAGAGAGAGAGAGAGAATAGGAACATATAAACACATAAATGTATTTAACACAGATCAGGTGGCAGATTCCAATATTTCTTTGGTTTTACATACCAGCTTTTACTAATTGATCATTACTGTCGGCTGAAGGGCAGAATGTTTCTCAGGGAATGCAGAAGGGCTTTTTTGCTCTCTTGGAATTTAGAAGAAAGATTCAGAACTTTAGCAACAGTTTACTCTTTCAGTAAGTACAAAAAGGACATGAATGCTGTGCTCTTTTCCACCAGCTAAATATGGAGAAATTACATGGTCTTCAACACAGTCAACTCTAATTATTCTCTGGAGCAGCTGGGATAAAACCTGACCTTGGTTTTTTTAATGCTGCCCATTTCTAGGTAGGAACCTAAGACAATGCAGTTATAAAAGTTCAAAACCAGAATGAGATATTTACACAGTATACATGGAAGATAGGGGCCAACCCATTAAAGAAGCTTCCTGGTGCTTCTTTACCAGGCCTCATTTAGCTGCAGATAAATGGATGTTAAAGAATGTCATTTTTTTTCTTTTTCTTTGTCTGTCTGAAAAATGGGGATAACTGTCTTAAGCTACTTCTCAGGGTTGTTGTCACCATTAATGAATTAATGTTTTCATTAATGAACATTTGTAAAGTATCTTGGGATCATCAGATGAAAAATGTTGCTTAAGTGCAATTGATAATTACATCTTTTATTATGTGCATCGTTGAGCCAATACTAATAGTTAACTGTGGAAAACTTCATTCTCCATGTCTCAGAAAGGTCAGAATAACTGGAAAGCAAGGAACTATCTGGCTAAAATATGTGAAATCTGAGAAAATTGTCTGAACAGTGTTAGGTGTCTTGAGAAATGGATGGGGAATGGATGTTCACGAACATTTACATTTCTATTTACCTATAATCTGATACAATAAGAGCATTTTCAGCATTACCCACCTAAATGTAGGCAATGTTTATAGACATAGTCATCTAAATTGGGCAGCAGGATCCTGCCTCACAGGGGCGTGTAGGTATTCAAATGAGGGATTTTGATATATGATTAAGCAGATATTTATGAAAATTGGGTTCCCACTGAAGGAGGCACGATTTATTACTTACGACATTGTTTTTATACTGCTAACAGTCCAGTTTAAGACAAAATACTATGAGTGTAATGAACAATAGAGGGCAAGAGCATGAAAGAATAAAGACAACAGTGATAATTTATTGGTTCAAAGACATTACTTATAAACTATATATATGCGTGTGCGCGCGCACACACACACACACACACACACAAAAGTCGATATGCTGATTGGAACAGCAGGGTGTGGAGGGCCCTTCCAGGGCTCTGTTACAGTTCCATAATTCTCTGGCTGGCCCTGGTAGAGTTTGGAAACTGGTAACAGTTACCAAAGAACCAGCTGGAGCGCTGGGGATGGGTGCAAGAGGCATACCCTGGCTCTACATTGCTAGGCACTCCCCTATGCCAGGTGAGTCTCCAGGGGGGGAGATGCAGCATGTTTCTGCTTCTTTTTGTGCAGCTTGAGTGGCAAAAAGGGAAAGGTGATGACCAGAGAATAAGCCCCAGAAACTATTAAATAAATATATATCAACAATCCCTGCTGGCCCTCTATCTAGCAATTAACCTATGATTACACGCCTTGTTTACATAGTATTACTGTGAACTGCGTTTCAAAAAATCCATCTGATTAAAAATTGGCTGAACAGTGAACAGCCTTGTTCCTACAGACTTTGAATTGCATACAGCTACTGTATCAAACCTGGATTCCATTCCCAGCTAAATCCTTTAGTTAAGAATGCTGTTGTTATAACAACATGATAGGTCCAATTTTTACCTACACTGGAGGCCCAGATCCTTCATTTGGATAGGCACATATAAACACATGGCCATGCCTTAATTCTCCTCTCCACACAGTTTCACTATACATAATTTATTCAATACTGTATGTTTCTTGCTCTCCAGGTTCCATCTCATTAACTAACTTTTATTATATATATGGGACAATTTGATCATGTTGCTAAATGATTCAATAACATTAGAAAATGTATACTAGAGACCTAAGTGGTGAATAAAAGGCACGCACTGTAAAACATCTTCTGGAATAAAGGCTTTTGGCTGACTAGATTCGTTTCCAAGCACCAAGCGTCCGTTCAGCATCCATCATTTATAATGTTATACTCCCTCTGCTGGACAAATGAGAAACTGAAGCAGGCTTGGAAACTGGAAAATACATTTGTTTTAGAGATTCTTCATCCTTAGCCTTTCCTTTTCTTTTCTTTTAAATGTTTAAACTGAGTGAGGCTGTGCACTAATAATTTAAAAAAAAACAACAAGTATCCACTGGAATTTTATATTTATCCTTCAACAAAGAAAAAGACATTATAATCCCTCCCTCACTTTCCCTCTCTCGCTCACCTCCTCTTCACAGTACCAAATGTTCCCTCTTTCCTGGCAGTTTCCTGCTTCAGTGACCTCCCACCCACTGTTCCTAGAAGCAGAATCCTCCATATTCTGGGTGCCTGTTTTCTGAGATCCCCTTCCCTCCATCCACCTCATGCTCAGCTCCAGAATCTTCCTCCTCCCTCATTCCACTAAGGGCTAAATTCACAAAGGGACTTAGGAGCCTAACTGCCACTTTAGGCACCCAAGTCCAACATTTAGGCAGCCTGGCATTCACCCCCCCCCCCCCCCCGAGCTTCTGCCTAACCCTAAATGTAGGTGCCTAAATTTCCTAGGTATATTTCCACCACTAAAGTCCCCTAGGTCTCTAAATTTCTGCCGGTGGGCTTGCACACTGCCACCCATATCTTGATACCTTGGAGCAGCTCAATGCCTAGCTCATGCCTAAGCCCTGGCAGGATTTACAGACTAAGCATTTCTCAACCTATCTCACAGGCTGGGTCCAATCTGATAGACCTGCTCTGAGCAGGCCTAATCACCGCAAGAGACAACAGATGTGACAGTCCTGTGATTGGAATACTCACCCAGTCTGTGGGAGACCCAGGTTCAAATCCCCCTCCTCCCTCACCCCCGCCCCGAACTGGAGCAGGGACTTGAATCCAGGTCTCTCACCACCAGGCCATATAGCCACTGTCTCTCTGGTCTAATGATTATATAATTATTCATACGCAGTGGAACTGTTCCAACAGGAGAGATTGACACAGCCCCACCCCAGAATAACCCTATATCTGACTGGTTAGGGCCCTCTGCTGGGAGGTGGGAGAGGTCAAATCCCTGCTCCAAATCAGGCAAAGTGGGGATATGAACTTGGGTCTCCTACGTCCTAGGTAAGGGTTCTGATCACTGGGGTATTATGAGTAAGGCAGAGGGGTTCCTCCTCTGATTTTGTGAAACGCTGACTGACCTGGCTTAGATGCCCACATTCCTTTGACAGGCAGGGTTTTGGACACACCCCATCCTTGGCATTTCCAACCAGCTAGATAAGGAGTCTCCTCACTCATCTTACTGCCTTCTCTGAAGCCGTAGTTTAGGCACCCAACTCTTTCGATGCACTGCATGGGGAGCCTGGCTGCCTAATCTGGGACTGTGGATTTCACAAGGTGGCAAGGTGCCTAAAAGTTGGATGTTGCAACACCTAAGTACCCCTTGTGAACTTTCTACCTCATCCCCAGGGAAGGACAGAGAATTAGAGAGGGAATTACAGCAAATAAGCCATTCCACTCCCACTCTGTGGGAGAACAACAGGTGGGGGTGGAACGCAAGTGTAATGTGATGCCCCTGAATGGATCACTGACAGTGTGGAGGGAAGCTGGCCTCTCTGATTCTAAAAGCCTGTGCATCTACTGCCTGAGTTAAAACACTCAGCCTAAGCTCTAGCAGGCTCATCAACCTCAGTTGGTAGCCGAGCCAGGGGACAGAACACCACCCTGAGTGGGTGTGGGTTACCCACAAAATGGCAAGATTGTTCCAATCCAGAATTGGTGAGGTAGGTGAGCAAAGGTAATGGGGGGAGCAGTTAATCAGCATTTGCTGACTACCCACGCTAACTAGTGGCTAAATACTGAAACTTTATCCCTTAAATTATGGCATGTTTCTAATCTGTTGTGTTTTCTCTACTACTGGTTTATTTTTGGTACATCTTAGAGTGGTAAACTTAACAGTCATACAAATCGGTTTGAACAAAATGTTCAGTGCTGTTTTACACACACAATGTACCAGCTCTTTGCCATTGTCTTCAAAGGCCTCCACAATTTAGCCCCTACTTTTCTGCTTTAACCTCTTATGCTTCCCCATATACTCTGCCCAAGCCATTCAACCATCAGAAATATTTGTACAGCACAAACCAGAAGCGTATTTTCCTTGAAGAATGTTTTCAAGAAAATATACTTGCCAACAGCAATGGAGTTAATACGAATAATGATTGTGGGCCTGTCCAAGAGTGTTATCCTTTCAGTTCAGCTCATGTTCTTAGTACAGAACACAACTATGAACATACCACCATTAACCTATTGCATTGCACAGTCATGTAAAAGACACCGCTGGATAATTTTAATATGTTGACAAAACAACTGATTTACAAGCACTGCTAATATTCCAGATATATGAGCCATATCATCTACTTTCTCTACAGTTACTGAAAAGCAAAATCCATACCGGAAAGGATTCAGCTAGGAATTCAAGGAGTTTCCAATATACACTATTGAATTGTTTTCAGCACCGTGGTATGTTGTAAATAATACCAAAGATATTGACTGAGCATTGATGTAGTCCCATTTGAAACAGTACCATGTTAACATCCCCGAGGAACCTTTTAGCATGTGGCAGCAGCGTCTACACAGGGCAGTTTGAGCACTTTACAATTTACATCCCTCTGGTGCACACTGTGGCACGGTATAGACAAACCCTACCTTGCCAAGAATCACAGAATTGATCTTTAGCAGAGCTGGGAAGAGAGCCCAGGATGCCTGGTTCACAGTCCTGTGTTTTAAATACCGGACCATGCTTCCTCACCTCATCACAGAAAAACTGCACCTTGTTGACCCCTGCAGACAAGCCAAATCAATATTTATACAGAAGGAGACAGTGTAGGCTAGTAGCTATGGTGCTGGACTTGGAGTTGGGAGACCTAGGTTCTGGTCACAGTGCTGTCACTTACTTGCTGTGTGATTCTGGTCATGTCATTGCCTTTCCCTATGGTTCTGTTTCCACCTCCACCCTGTGCCTCTCATGTCTATTTAGACTGTAAGCTCTTTGGGGCAGAGACAATCTCTTACTCTGTATTTGTACAGTGCCTGACACAATGGAGCTGTGATCTTCATTAGGGCCTCTAGTGCTACCATCATGCAAAATAATTAATAATTATTCATCAATTTTTATTTAGCTTAAAATTATTTGTAATAATGCAGCACCTTGAGTCCCCAACAGAGTTTGCGGGCTCATTGCAATAGGCCAGGGGTTGGCAACCTTCAGCACGTGGCCCACCAGGGTAATCCGCTGGTGGGCTACAAGACATTGTGTTTACATTGACCGTCCATAGGCACGGCCCCACAGCTCCCAGTGGCTGCAGTTTGCCTTTCCCGGCCAATAGGAGCTGCGGGAAGCAGCAGCCAGCTAGTCCCTGCGACCTGTGCTGCTTCCCACAGCTCCCAGTGGCCGGGAACAGTGAACAGTGAGCCACTGGGAGCTGTGGGAGGCTGTGCCTGTGGACAGTCAATGTAAACAAAATGTCTCACGGCCAATGGTGGATTACCCTGATGGGCTGCGTGCTGAAGGTTGCCGACCCCTGCAATAGGTGCTGAACACACACAATAATAAGAAACCATGCCTGCCCCAAAGAGCTTGCCAGACAAAATTGGCAAAGGGCATGAGAAAGAAAGTTTTATTATTCCCATTTTACAAATGGGAAACTGAGGTACAGACTAAGTATCCTGTCAAGGTAACACAGGAAGTCTGTAACAGAGCCAAGATTTAAATCGTAGTCTCCCAAGTCACAATCCAGCGCCTTACACTTGAGATCCTCTCCTTCTTTTATGTGGTCCCACATGCCTGGAATCCCCTCCCTGGCCTGAGCTGTACGCCTCTACCATCTCTGGCACTGTACAAACATACTGAAAAATCTATTTCCAAGATATTACAATCCAGCAAAGCAAACAAATAGTCAAGAGGGACTTCTCACATGCTTTTAGTGAGCTATACGCTTAAATCTTTGCTGGATCAGGCCCTGAAATCATTTTCATATTCCCATTATTGTCATTTATTATTCTACTTCCAAGGGACTATTCTTATTTTTAATGAATGATTAAAGAACTTCCTCTTAATTCATACACAAGCAATTTAGTTTATACTAATTTAGATGATTAATTTAATGATACTTTTGTGTGAATGTGAGCAGCAATGATTGAATCTGACACACATTTTTAAAACTAATCATTAATAAAATGAAATGTATAATAACAGCTCTATCCATAGCCCTACTTATTTCAAAGCAGTTTGGACAGTTATTTATATTCAAGATCTGCAATTTTCATTCAGCTTTGAATACTGCATGTATATGTTAACCAGTGGACAGATAATTGCATGTGCAGTGACGTGCAAACTTGTGAAAAGTTAGTCATGCCATCAAACAGTACGTGCAATAATGTGCTTGTATTTCAGTGCTCTGAACTACTCCTATGAATTAGACTAGGTACAGTACAACCTTATTCTACTCTATAGCATTGCTTGTCAGTGGCAGGTGTGAGTAACAGAAGCCACAACAGCATTACTCCCCTGATGTACTGGTATTTACCCTAGGTAAATTGCATTAGCAGGAAAAACAACAGATCTTAATTTGACAGCACATACCCAAGAAACAGAGTTAACTGCAGAGGGCATGAAAGAGCTGCTGAACGGTTATGTATCTTACTTATAAAATATTCTTTCAACTGTAGCAGCTTCTACAATAAAGTTTAAATAAGACTGATTTATTCTGTGCTGTCTGCCTAACATTCTACATTAGTTGTGAGTGATCCTCCAAGGAACAATATCCAGTCTGGTTTTCTGTGTTTTCTTGACCCCCCCCCCCCCCCCAAACACACACAATAAATGCGACTCCAAAGAACACAAAGCACCAGATTTACACAATGGTAAAGGTCATTTCTTAACGATAATCATGGTAGGAAATTCAAATTTATTTTGTTGCAGAGTTGAGTCTAATAAATATCTCGCTTTGTGGAAAATCTGTCCTTGTGGCGATTTCCACCCCCCACCCATAGACAAAACTCTTTCCCACCAATTAAGTACAATTGTGCTAATTTAATATCAACTTATATTAATAAATTTCTCATTTAATGTCAATTTGAAAATCACCAGTTTCTTGTGATAAATAGCATGGAATACCATTTGACTGCATGCAGCCCTCTGCATTGCAAGCTGTGTTTCTAAAGACACTCTGCTGTTCAGAAACCTTTCAGTGAACTCAGGCTCAATTTCAAGAAAGCCCAGGCAGATTTTTGCAAGAAATTACACCTATTTAAGCTGTTGGCTGTAAGCCATGCAGAACTCTATGGTTTCAACCCACATTCAGGCAAAACTTTGGCCAGTTATTGGGGTTTGTTCAAGCCTGAAAAAAATGAAACTTGAGGTCTGCACTGACAGAAGCTGAAAAAAGTCTGAATGAAACCCTGGGAACTGCAGAGAAACTGGCTCAAAGACTATACATGTCAGCCAAGATAATCCATTGTATACTAGCCAATAGATATTGCATTTACATTGCCCACCCACATGGACTGTTTGATTAACATATCTGGCAGCTTGTCACTACCCAATGGGCTAAAAATATTACTGAGCATATTTTCCAGCACTCTCTGTAAACTATAGTTTACAGTAATGATTGTACTTTTCCTTTTTACATTTTAGTAACTGTGAATGATGCTGGATTGACAGCTCTGGAGCCGAATGCTTTCCTGTATTTTTTCAGTCTTGCCACATTGTCCAAACAGGTACCCCCATTTCTCACCAATCTCGTGGAGTTGTGTTGCTAAGAAAGCGATTGGGAATCAGTGATGTTTGAGATCAAGGTGATGATTTAAAGTCTTTGTGAAAGAGGATTGTCATAGTGAGCAATCACTGCACAGCCAAGCTATTCATCAGTAGTACTAGCCTTCTGATCAACTTTAGAAAGGATTTTTTTTGCTAGAAATTCATAAGGCAACACCACCAGGTGGGGCTTTGCTGCCACTGTATTTTGTCTTTTTTTGGTGCAGGAAGTATACTCCAATATTGTGAAGTTTTGAACAAACCCTGCACCCTCAGTTTCTATTTGGCTGCCTACACAAAGATACACAAGGAAGGCTGGTGTTTTTTAAACAATAAGAGACTGCCTTTTGTGATGTACACTCAAGGCATTTTGAAGCTTTTGTTTAAATACACATCATAAAAGAACTTCTTTGATCTGGTGTTAAACAACCACTCCCAAAATGGTTTACAGATATTTCCCTCCCACCCCCGCCATATTAGAACACAGTTCAGTCTCTGAGAATTTTGAGAGAGATTATTTTCATAGAAGACTTGCATTGTACACAAGGCATGGATGATTTCAGTGCCTATGTTTTAAAAGTCGCACATGTAGCCAAGGGCCTCGAGTTCAATAAATGTACATGAATTCACTACTTCTTTACTTACACACAGAAGCCATTCTGAAGGTCTGCATCAAAAACAGTATTATTTATAAGCGTCCTCCTCAACAAATGGTGAAATACGTGGGTGCTGCATAAACACACACCTCAGAATGTAGCATAAGTGAAAACAGCCAAAACTAAGCAGTGTGGTTATGTGTAATGTTAACAGAACATGGCAGAAGGGAGTAGATGCATACTTAAGGACCCAGGAAGCATTGATTTCAGTGGCTTTTGGATCAGGCCCTAGATGGAGTTTTGCTATGAAAAAGGGACTAACACGGCACAGTGACTCCAAATCTGCTGTTTTTATACATAAACATTTTTCCAGTCGCCAGAGCCCTGGAAGCTCTCCCTGAATTCTGAGAGTCAAGCTGGGTTCTTTCTGGCTCATGCAATCTGGCTGCTTATTTGCCTAACTTTATTCACCCAAGTTTGCTTATTTTGGCCTATCTGACCTGGAAGGAGATCAGTTTCCATGTGACAAGGAGCTTGAGGCTTTTCTCGGTTAACTAGTGGGGCTCAGTGTTGCTCTTAGCAGCTATCCATGCAGAAAGTCTGTCCATTCAGGCAGCTACTGCTTAAATGTGCTCAGCTACCAATGGAGCACAATGGAAGGGGAGAAGGTCTTTGCATGCTAATTCATGTCAAGTTTTTATATTAGCTTAATATGCGAGGGATTACAGGTAGTTAGCTGCATCTGGTTCGGTAGAACCAAAGGCTGCAGCTATGGAAGTGACAGCTGCTCTCAGGCCCAGCTGTGAAGAGCACAGAGGAGCAGAAGAATGACTGCCTTAGTTCTTGATCCAGGCAGGCAAGGAAGGCATTCGTGTGCAAGCCCACAGCCTGGCTTTGGGGAGGAGGGAATGGATTGTCTCCTTCAACCATGATTGTCTGGGAGGAAAAGAAGGATATTGACAAATAGAGAGAGACAGAAGAGAGACAGCGAGGAGGAGGAGAAGACAAAAGAGGGGGAGAAGGGGAAAGAAATGTATCACACACCTCCTGGGTGCGGCGTTCTGTCCCCTCTAGTGGCCCGAAGACCACTTAGAGATTAATGAGTCTGCTCTACAGCCTTAGCTAAGTGCCATGTGCCTTTTAGCTCATGCAGTAGAGGCTCATGCATTTAGCTCTAGAGGTCCCAGGTTTGATCTCGCCTGCACTGACAGACCCTGGGAGCTGTGTGGGTTACAGAAAGATAAGATTCAAAATGTGACAGAGTTGAGATATGATGATATAAAATAGAAGGAAAGAGGAAGTACCATGAAAGAGGAAGAGATGAAGTGATGTGAAGAAGGAACAAGTAATTAAGAGAAATAAAATTAACTACCGGGAAACGGGAAACACACCTTCCACTGCTGCAGCCTGTGGCTCCATTGACCTAGATGCAAGTAACTAACCATAATCCCTCGCATATTAAGCTACTGTAAAAACTTGAAATGAATCAGCATCCAAAGAGCTTCTTCCCTGCCAGGGGCGGCTCTAGGGATTTTGCCGCCCCAAGCACGGCAGGCAGGCTGCCTCCAGCGGCGGGACCAGCGGACCCTCCGCAGGCAGGGTGCCTGCCACCCTCGCGGCACCGGCAGAGCGTCCCCCACGGCTTGCCGCCCCAAGCACGTGCTTGGCGTGCTGGGGCCTGGAGCCACCCCTGTTCCCTGCAGCTCCTGCCATCTGGAGGAGCTTTCCTATATCTCAGTCTTACTGCCTCTCGCTCATAGCGATTTGCCCCTATCTATGCCTCTTCATTTCTCTCTCCATCTGCTTTTGTCTTTTATTTTATTGCTTTTATTTCTCTCTGTAACAGTGTTATTTAACTCTGTGAAACATTCTGATACTGAGAGTATGTGACAGATGATATAACAGATACAATTGTGTTCTATGGTTTAATTCATGTGGGGGATAAATGCATCAAGGAATGCCATGCCTCCTCAGGCTGGTATATGTAATCAAACAGTCGACTCTGCCATAAACTTATTTGTGAGACAGGGACTCTAGAGTCAGCACTGGTACAGAAATTGCATTTTTCAGGCCTCAACTCAATTTACAAAAGTTATCATTATTAATTAACATTCATATTGTGGGAGTGTCTAGAAGCCAGCAGGGTTGAGGCCCTATTGTGCAAGGCCAAATCTAAAGTAAATCCCAGCCTCGAAGAGCTTACACTCTAAAGGACAGAACAAGGGGGCTGAGGTGGGAGTTGAGGACATGGGGTAATAAAAATAATAGTAAGTTACAAGCCTAAAGATGGAGTCACAGCTCCAATATTGTCCACACAGATATCCATGCACAAGAACCGTACTGACCACCTAGAAATCAGGTAGCTACACATCTAACTGGGCAATTGCAAGAGCAAGTTATTTTTTTTAAATAATAGAGCTACAATATGTCATAATTTGGACTTACCACGAGGTGCAAAAACCTGAGTGATCAAATGAATGGGCCAATAGTCAAGTTTTGTTTTGGGGTATCTCATTCCTGATCTATCTAGTTACTGCACCAAGACTGGTAGCTAAACAACAGATTTATAGTGGAGTCTTTTGCATCACAGCAAATATCAACATCTTAGCATTTCATAACTAATTACCCTAAGGGGGGCACTTAAATATTCAATTCTTTTTACAAGTCTCAGCATCTCTCCAAGTTTAAGTGAACAGTCAAAGAGTTAATTGTGGCTTTTGTAAGTGATTCTTGAGACAAACAAGAGGAAATGCCTTTGAATAGCATTCTTTCACTACCAAGTCATACAGAAAAACTTCTATTTAGTGAACCATGTATTTGAATTCCTGAGTTGGAAAGATCCCAATAACACATTATAAAAAAGTAAGATGGGGATTAGGGGTACTGATTTCCTTGTCAAAAGAAGCATAGAACAGTCAGGTAGGTGTCTTTAAAAGGATGAGCAAACAAAATCCCTCTGAACTGCTACATGAATCTCTGCAACAAATTTTGTTTCACAACCGTTTATCTCCTGCATTGGGCCAAATCCTGGCTCTACTGAATTTAGTGGAAGTTTTATCAATCAATTGAATTCATTTAAATTCACCCATTTAGATGTGTGTTCAATCCATCTAAATCCAGCGCTTCCATTTTTAATTCAAACAAAGTATTCTTAATCACAGATAAAATATGATGACATGAATTATTCAAATCACTTGTTTTAAAAACATAATTTTCAGTAAGAGGTGACATACAATAGGAGAGCACAAACTAGCAACGGGGAACCTCAAATGGTTTTTGAAGCTTCTGTTTGGATAAGCACCAAAAAGTCTATTTTCATGCGGATATAACGCTGAATGTGCCCAAACCTTAAAGGTTTTTGGATGCAGAGTTTTGTTGTTCAGTCCATTATAGTGAGAGGGTCAGCCGCAACCTTCATGGGTGAAATCCTGGTCCCCGAGGGCAAAATGGGAGTTTTGCATTGATTCAATAGGGCTAGAATTCCCCCTATCTGGATGTTTCTTTATTATGTTGCCTTCTGTGCTTTTTTATTCATGTAATTTTTTTCAGGGAAGCAACCAAATGTAATTTTCAAGCCAGATGGCCTGGAAATATAATGCAGATCAGGGTAGAATTTTTTCTACCAAATGACCTAGCAGACCTCAAGTTTTTACTTTATTTTCAATTGTGACAAGTAGGTTTGTTTCACTGTACAGATATATTACTATTATTCCGTCAACTTTGCAATCATTATAATGATTACTAGGGTCAGATTCTGAAACCCTTATTCACATTAAATAGCATTTTACCCAAGAAATATCATTGGTTATTACTTGAGGGGTAAGGTGAGTAGAAGTGGCTGAATTTGGTTAGTGTATTATCTCTGTCTAGATATTCAAAGCAATGTGGGTTGCGACTGATTCACTAGTTAAACTCAAACAGCATGTGTACATATGCCAAACTATTTGTGAGCTGCTGTGTGTAGATAAAAAACAATCAACCAGTTTCTTAATTTCACCATACCTATTTATTCGTACTTTAGATATTAACATTCATGAAAAAGGCACCACTTAGATTTTTTGTTTCATTCATTCCTACAGAGCTTACTATTTTACCGTCTGTCTCAATAGCTTTGCTTTTGTAATTTTTACTTTCTCCATGCTAGTTTACTGGCTGTTTATGGATTGTTTAAAGAGAAACACAGCAATAATATAGTAATTGCGCATCAGGGAAACCTGTTATTTTATCCTGCATTTCAATTTAAATAAACATTAAATCTATACTGAGAACCTGAAACTTAATTTACATTGTTTATTTTCTTTTCAAGTGCTGCTCCCAAGTTTATTGCATGAGAAATTTTCAACTGTATCAAACCCTGTTTAAATTAAATAATTAGGTAAAAATTACAACTGAATAAAAGTGAAAGTGACATAATTGACAATTTTATAAGTCGTCAGTTTGCTTACTACAGTGCTTGAATTTAAGCACAGTAGCTGTAATTACTGTACATGTAAAACATAAAGGACTTTTTCTTTGCTTGCTTGTTAGTCCTGGGGAAACACATCATATATTTTGTGTTAGAGCCTTTCTACATATTATAGTGAAGAAGCAGCAAAATAAGAAGACACTAGTAATTTAGGTGTTTGCAATCCAACTAATAACTTATATCACATCTTTTGCAAGCCTGAGAGATGAATTACTGCATCAAACTCAATCTATTAGTGTCAGATAAAAGTGAATTTGAAAAGCTTATTCATAAGTGAATGCTAATAATGTAAGTTCTCGAGTTTCTCATTTGTCTAACTAAACTGCATAAGTATTCTATAGCCATATATGGTGCTAACACAAATGGATTTGTTGTACAGATTTGTACAGATTTGTTGTATGGTATAATGTCAAAGAAGGACAAATGATTCATATGTGATAATTATAGAGAGAGTTTATACTGACTGCATGAGAAGCATATAGCTCTTTTATACAGGTTTCTGTATCGAAAGAAAATGTCTGCTCTGGATGAAAAACAGGCAGTCATAACTATTTGTTGTACCTTGTAATGGAGGAAAATTTGGATCAACATCAATTTCTTAGCAGGATTTTAAAGCAGAGACATGTGTAGTTCATCCGGTGTCTCAGAGTACTCATTCGCAGAGCAAACCCACAGTAAATTCAGATTATTATAAGACCTTATCTAATGCAACAGATGAGATCTTCTGGAGCACCTAAGCCTCAGAAGACTGTGCTTGGGCCTTCACATTAGGCCAATCTTCTCTTGCACCAGGTTTATTGCAAGGGCAAAATAAACCCACCATCAACCCATGCTCCGTGGCCAGGACTGCACGTATAGCAAGTGAGCAGAAAGTATGCAGATTTTACCTGCTGAGACATGAAGATTGTATTTAACATTCACCTTCGCCATGCAAGACTGCATCCTCTTCTCGACCAAACCTTCTCCCACTCACAGGGGGCCATGCAGACAGTTGAATTTATTACAGCCTTAAGACTGCAGTAAGCTCTTTACTTGGCACTGCTGGGACTCCGCAGGGAGAGAGGAGGAAGGGTAGTAGGCAGGGATTGTTTTATTTTTTGTAAACAATTGTGTTGGCTATCTCTCAATGGGCTGTTGCGCTGGGGAAGGGAGACATCCAACAGTCAATGATGGGTGTTTTGAGGGCTCTTTTTTATCAAAATTGGGGGCCCCCTTCTTCACAGGTTGTGAGGTTTGCTTAATACAGAAGGGGAGATCACCACACTTCCCACCTGAATGCCATTGAGGCAGGGAAATCTTTGATGCAATGGGGTCTCCTGTCTCCTTTTTCTGGCTGAGACCCTTGAAAAAAATTCCCCGTATGCCTGTAAGTCAAGGAACAATCTTCCCCCTTGTATGACCTCAGAGGTGCAGGGCAATTCTCCAGCATTATGCCAAGGCCCAATTGCCTTGCTGACAGACTTCATCCCTGGGAAGATTGCAGTGACAGGTCAGCAGCAAAATGCATTGCATGGCTGATTTCAAGGGGAAATTTCCCCTGGAATAGGAGCCATCTCTAAGCTCAGAGGTGGTGGGAGGTTCGTGGGAGCACATGTGGGGCAGCCACTTATGTGCTGAATATTTCACAAAGTTCTTGTTCCAATTACAAGGAAGTCAACAAGAGTTCCTAAGAATGTAATCTAACCTATTCACAAATTAGGGAAACACAGTACCAAAAAAACATGAAGACTGCAGAGGGTTATATATTTATGCTGCCAGAAGCAGTAGAGAAATGTACATTTTAAGCTAGTGGAACACTTGAAAATATTCAACACAGATAAGTGAAAACTTATTCTACCCTCCTCCCTAAGCCACCTTCATTTAAATGTCAAAACACCCTCCATGCATTAGCAGTTATAATATTCCAGATGATGGTGTAACAAACACATATATCAAACAGAAAATCAGAGTGACACAAAAACTGAAGAGGCAGCTCAATTACTTAAGAAGAGAGTCTTTCTTCTGTCTTTTTTCTCCACTACCATCAGAATTGATAACCTTTCAAACTTTAAAAAGAATTATTTCCCACCACAATGAATTCCTAATTCTGCACCCCCAGGATAGGCTATTACATCTCATATGGTATGTTCAAATGTATTTTTTAAATTTAATCTTCATTCTCTGGGGAATGAGGACCAGATCCTGAAAACACTACCAGGATACTTTCATTAAAGTCAAAGGGACTATGCCTTGTATTAAAATCTAAACCCAATAGTAAATGCAGGATCAATCCCGCAATCATTTTCATGTAAAGAGCACCCTTTGTCCTTTAATATCATATATGTTATCTGGTTGAAAAGAAATTTGTGCTTAGAACAAGTGTTTTGGACATGAAAGGACAAAATAGCACCATTCAGTTGTAGTTTTTGAAATGATTAGTACCTCACATATAATGCCTCAATATAAACACTTCAAAGTATAATACCTGGTGCACCTCACAGCACCTTCTATTTCATTTCCACTTGCATCTCAACACAAGGTCAGACTTACATTTTATGCCGATAAAAGATTCTAATAGCAAACGTTGTAAGTCTAGTGATTTTGTCACAGAGTAAAATGTTTCAAGAACACTGGTAAACACATGATGAAAAAGAAATACTTCTGATAGCTACAAATGATTTAGTAATTCATGCAACCAACAGCTGGCCAATCAGCTCTGGGTTTCTGTCCTTTATTAATGCAGAGATAATGGCAGCAGCAGAATTTATTGTCTCCTGAAGCTTTGGATCATCCTGAAAGAAAAAGGAATGGCCTGTGAGCAATTAAGAAAAAAGTTAATCGCACTTAACACCCATTTTAAAATATGCACAATCAGCTTATGACTTCTGACACAAATTCAAAATGTGTTGCATTTACTAGTACAAAAACCTTCCAAAAATGTTGATTGTTTATAAAAGAAAATGTCGTACTAAAGTCAGTTCTCCAATCTATACCTTAAAAAAAATCTGTAGACAGAAATAGAATGTAAACAAACGGTAATGCAATGCATCTTAATTGTTTCAGATTAATGGCATGAGATTGTCTCAATTAAGAGATGATCCAAAATGAAACCTTGTTTCCAGACCCCCTCTTCCCAACTTCTGTTTGAAAACTGAACATAACTACAAATTCTGTACACAGCTTCCCAATAGGCAGAAGCAAAACCCAGAATCCTAATACCCTCACACTTTTGGATCCAAACTTAGGTTTAAATTAAACAATGCATTTAAGCACATACTTAACTTTAAGCATATGCTTACATCCAGTCCTATTCAGCAAAGCACTTAAACATGTGACTTCAATGAGATTTAAACATTGGGACCTTAGTGATTTGAGTCTATCTTTGTTCAATCAAAGAAGTTAATTTGTTCTTGGTAGGCAAGTATAAAGGCCAAAAAAGGATGGTACAACATAACTGGCACTCTAGTACAATATGAAGTGCCTTAACAGGAGGTGGAGATCAGTTTTTCAAAGGGAAAACTTTCAGTCTGGCTTCCAAGTGTTCCTAATTATATGCAGATAAAAAGCCTAATCTGTATGGGCAATTAGTATCTCCACCTGCACACTGATTAGATGTCAATAGATGTAGCCGGCAGGAAGTCATTGGTGGGAGTGATATGCGCGCAGCCAAGACCAGCCCTAGACCAAATGGTGCCCTAGGCAAGGAGCATGTTCAGCACCACCCTTCCATTTATTAAACTTTTGAATACCTTATTTTTATTGTATTTGTAGCCCATTTCATGACTTTGATTCATGATTTGCATGTATGATTTATGCATACAAGACGATAAATTTGCATGCTAGAATCTGTAAATCTGTATTTATTCATGCCTCATATGCCATGCAAATTAAAAAAACCTGTTTCCTCTAAGCGTGTAGAAACTTTTTAGTTTTAAGAATATCTGAAATGTACCAACATCAAAAAATTGAACCAACATTGAGTGGACCAGTATTAAATAGTGTTACAGAAGTGAAAACAGACAGTGAGAGCAAAAGTCTATGTTCTGCAGTCTTAGAAAGTCAAACATTACATGCAAAGTATGGCAAAAGTAGTAAAAATATTTCTTTTATATTGTTTCGTAGATAGGGGTTCAGTAGATATCTCTGGCATTAAATATGTCCTTTATTAATCGCTACTTACACTCTTCAAGCAAGTCCTAAAACACAAAAATACTCTCACAATTACACAGCAAGGAGAAATGCAGAATGAGTATACAAGTATAGGAGTTAGAAGTTAAAAGTAAAAGGCCTTGAAGTCTAACTGGGAGTGAAAGGAAAATGGATATTGGGCAGGGGGGGAGGGGAGAAGCTCACTGTCTTATGCTCATTTTTGAGAAAATGATGAGAACCAGGGCAGAGAGGGAAGTTGGAAGAACTGGAAGAGAGGGTTTAAAGAGAGGACTGAAGTTAGAGAAGGGGTGCTGGGGGTTGTAGTTTTAAGTAGGGTTGTCAAGTGATTTAAAAAATTAATCATGATTAATTGCAGTGTTAAAGATGTTTTCTACATTTTCAGATATATTGATTTCAATTACCACACAAAATACAACGTTTACAGTGCTCACTTTATATCATTATTTTTATTACAAATATTTGCACAGTAAAAAAACAAAAGAAATAGTATTTTTCAATTCAACTAATACAAATAAAGTAGTGCAATCTCTTTATCATAAAAGCTGAACTTACACATGTAGAATTATGTACAAAAAAAATAACCACTCAAAAATAAAACAATGTAAAACATTAGAGCCTACACGTCCACTTAGTCCTACTTCTTGTTCAGCCAACTGCTAAAACAAGTTTGTTTACATTTGCAGGAGATAATGTTGCCTACTTCTTGTTTACAATGTCACCTGAAAGTGACAACAGGTGTTCTCATGGCACTGCTGTAGCCAGCGAAGCAAGATATTTACGTGCCAGATTCACTAAAATTCATATATCAGAGGGCAGCCGTGTTAGTCTGGATCTGTAAAAAGCTGCATCTGACGAAGTGGGTATTCACCCACGAAAGCTTATGCTCCAATACATCTGTTAGTCTATAAAGTGCCACAGGACTCTTTATTGCTTTTTACTAAAATTCATATGTCCCTTCATGCTTCAACCACCATTCCATGCGTCCATGCCGATGATGGGTTCTGCTTGATAACGATCCAAAGCAGTGAAGCCAGATGCATGGTCATTTTCATCATCTGAGTCAGATGCTACCAGCAGAATGTTGATTTTCTTTTTTGGTGGTTGAGGTTCTGTAGTTTCCGTATCAGAGTGTTGCTCTTTTAAGACTTCTGAAAGCATGCTCCAAAGCTCATCCCTCTCAGATTTTGGAAGGCACTTAAGATTCTTACACCTTGGATGGAGTGTTGTAGCTATCTTTAGAAATCTCATATTGGTACCTTCTTTGCATTTTGTCAAATCCGCAGTGAAAGTGTTCTTAAAATGAACAACATGTGCTGGGTCATCATCCGAGACTGCTGTAACATGAAATATATCACAGAATGCAGGAAACATGCAATTCTCCCCCAAGAAGTTCTCTCACAAATTTAATTAACACATTTTTTTAACAAGTGTCATCAGCATGGAAGCACATCCTCTGGAATGGTGGCTGACACATGAAGGGGCATATGAACGTTTAGCATATCTGGCACGTAAATACCTTGCAATGCCAGCTATAAAAGTGCCATGCAAATACCTGTTCTCACTTTCAGGTGACATTGTAAATAAGAAGCGGGCAGCATTATGTCTTGTAAATGTACACAAACTTGTTTGTCTTAGCGATTGGCTGAACAAGAAGTGGGACTGAGTGGACTTGTAGGCTCTAAAGTTTTACATTGTTTTGTTTTTTTAGTGCAGTTTATGTAACAAAAACAATCTACATTTGTAAGTTACACTTTCACAATAAAGAGCTTGCACGACAGTACTTGTATGAGGTGAACTGAAAAATGCTATTTCTTTTGTTTATCATTTTTACATTGCAAATATTTGTAATAAAAATAATAATATGAAATGAGCACTGTACACTTTGTATTCTGTTTTGCAACTGAAATCAATATATTTGAAAATGTAGAAAAATATCCAAAATATTTAATTAATTTCAATTGGTATTATACTGTTTAACAGTGAGATTAAAAGTTCAATCATTTTTTAAAATCGTGATTAATTTTTTGAGTTAATCATGTGAGATAACTGCGATTAATCAACAGCCCTAGTTTTAAGATGATAAGGGAATAAAGCAGAGCTATTCTGTTGCACATTGGCTCATCCCAGGTAAGTCACTTTATCTGCTGCTTATCTGAGATGCACAGTTTACACATGAGCCTTTAGTCATTAGTTTGGAAATATGAATAATTGGGTCAGACTAGAAATTTGCCCTAAAATTACATTTTTGAAAACAGTTGTTGTGTATATAGAGAAAATATGGTAATCCCTTTTTTTATTTTATTTTTGATACCTAGCAGGGTTAGTCAATGTTATTTATTAGTAGTCTGCAAAATTCTCTGAGTTAAAAATAACAATCACAGCCATTGAGAACACAGATGTTTAATGTTCACTTTACAGGTTAAATCCTGTACTTCTTATTCAGACAAAACTCCCAATTAGCACAGGGGAGTTCTGGGTAAACAAGAAGTGCAGAATTGGCCTCCTGGGGCCTGATTCTCCATTGTCTTTCATCTTGTGTAGAAATTTACACACTTAGGCAAAGTAGGTGTCAGAAGATGCCATTCTGTTTTTTGCCCACTTTGCACAGGTGTAAATGACGACACAAGGTGCAACGGATGGGGAATCAGGCCCATAGGGCCATACAAACATTTTAATTGTTTTCCAGATTTAGTAACACACTTCTTGAAATTCAGCAGGAACAACCTCCGGTCTCCACTTTGTTTAATTTGTGGTTCACAATTACAGACATTACGTTTTCTAAATGGGCTTCTAGCCATATCTGAAGTTGGCCAAAGTTGTATACTCTTTTTTTTTTTTTAAAAGGAGAAAAAAAATACACCTGGCCAGGAATGCTCTTAATGTTTCTCCTAATAAATCTTTCCACATCCTCTGTTGGTTACTGAATTCTATACACATTCCTTTGTTGTAATAAATTATTTCAGTTTTTGAACATGAAAGGAAGCAAGAGAGGAAAATTTAGCTTCCACTATTTTAAAGCAAGGGACTTAAAGTGACATTGTGAGGTCCAATTTGACTGAAAAAATAGTTTTAATAAAAGCTTTTACCAAACCTACAGCCGACTGAAAGATTTTTCTGATTATTTTAAAATTCCATGGGAAAGATTTGAAAAAGGAAATCCTCTGGGGTATTTGCAACCCACTCACTGAAGCAGTGTGGTGTGTAGAGGAAGCTGAAACAAGAACCTAATTAGAAACTGAGGAGTCTATTCTTCTTTGTGTAGAAGGAAAGAACTACAAAACCTAAACAGCATAAATAATTAAAAGTAATATTGATTTTTAAAATTCTTTCACTCTTAATAACCTAAACTGTAACACAATTAAGGAAATCAGTTGGTTCCTTTTTAATACGTTTAGCCTAACAATTTCCTTTTAAAATCAATCTTTGAGAACTATTGGAACATTTGAGCTGCCATTCCCGTTCAGACCATTATTCCATCCAGTCTGGTATCCTGTCTTTGACCATGACCAGCAGCAGATGTATTATAAGAATATGTAATACTCAGTGATAAGTCTGGGTATATTCTAATATTAACTTGTTTTATTTACACACCTATACCAGTTCTAGAATGAGATGGTAAAAGCATGCAGGATAATACCTTCTTTCAGGAATTTCAGACCGACACTCATGCCTGGTTCCCAGGGAGAAACTCTGCCTCAAGCATAGACTCTAATCAGAGCTCAAGGCAGACAAACTCTCCTGCTGTTTGCACAGTTCCCACTTTCCTAAAGCTGTCTCTATACAGAAACTCAAATAGTTCAAAACTAACAACACAGTATGCTTTTCCAAAAGTCAAAACTAGCTTGCACACAAAGAATCAGTACTGTGGTATCTGACTGTCTTGGTATCTCCAGGAATAATCCTTTCTATTGCTCTTCCCTGGGCCTTTTCTATTTCTGCTATAACTTTTTTATAGTTACAGTGGTTAACTTTTTGGTAGCCAACCCTGAATATGGTATTCATAACACTGACTTGTGGAACCATAGGACTGGAAGGGACCTCGAGAGGTCATCTAGTCCAGTCCCCTGCACTTATGGCAGGACTGTTATCAAGACCAAACACGACAGGTGTTTGTCTAGCCTGCTCTTAAAAATCTTCAATGATGGAGAGTCCACAACCTCGCTAGGTAATTTATTCCAGTGTTTAACCATGGCACAAAATAGGATGTAAGAACAAAACACTCAATAGAGATCTTGTATGCAGCCCTCAATAGTTATCTCACATTATTGCCCACCCACTGTTCAGTTCAGTACATTTAGAGGATAAAATGTACTACTCATTCAATGCTTATAGATTAAGCAAGACTAGTTCTTTTACTTAACAAAAGTCTTCAAAGTCTGATTCATAGGCAGAAATACCTTTATGAATTAATACGATTAACTTTCTACTCACAGTGGCAGATTAGTCACTGGGCCAACGGGGCCTGTGCCCAGGGGCCCCAGACGACTGGGGTCCCCCCCGGAAAAGATCTGCCACCACTGGAAGGCTGGAGCCCCAGCCGCCAGGGCAAAGGAAGCCCCCATGCCCTGACTCTGCTCTGTGGCAGCAGCTGCCAGATGGGAGAAGCCCTCACCCAGTGGTCCCTGAGCCCGTCCCCAGCAGAAGCTATGAGACAGGGACCCCATCCCTGGCAGAAGCTGCGGGGCGGCAGGGCAAGGCCCTCCCCTCAATGGCCCCCGACCCCATCCTCGGCAGACGCCACAGGGTGGCAGGGAAAACTCCCATGCCCCACCCACTCTCTGGCAGAAGCGCCAGGCAGGCAGGGTGGGAGAAACCCTAGTACCCCAACCCTGGTTCCCTGCAGAACCGCAGGGAGTGGCAGAGGAAGCCTCAGCACCCAGACGCCTGTGCAGCACTGGGACTGGAGGAGCTTTCACTCCCCACTGCAGCCTCAGGGCTGTGGCGTGGGGACAGAGCTTCTCCGGTCCTGGGGCTGCAGTGAACGGGGGGAGGGGGGCAGGCAGAAAGGAGCAGAAGGGGTTGCGGAGCTGCAGTGGGAGAGAGAACCTGGGTGGAACAGGGTCAGCCCCAGGGAAAGGGCAGAAAGGGGCTGTGGGTACAGCCGCAGGCAGAAGGGGCAAAATGGGGGCAGGGCTGCATTTGGAAGGGGTGGGGAAGGGCCCTCACTTGTGCAGGTCCAGGGCCCCAGGGAAACCTTAATCTGCTTCTGTCCTACTCATTTCATCTGGTTGATTTAAGCGAGTCTCTTGTAAAAACCCTTTTCTTGGCCCTTAATAAAAGGATTTGTTTATTGTTGAAATAACTACATTTATATACCAAGAACAAAACTTTTATCACTTTATTTTTTAGTACATTGAAAAAGAAAGAATCATAGAATATCAGGTTTGGAAGGGACCTCAGGAGGTCATCTAGTCTAACCCCCTGCTCAAAGCAGGACCAATGCCCAGACAGATTTTTGCTCTGGATCCCTTGGGGGCCCCCTCAAGGACTGAACTCACAACCCTGGATTTAACAGGCCAATGCTCAAACTACTGAGCTATCCCTGCCTCCCTCCCTTAAAACATTGCCAACTTTATAAATCATAAATCCATATCACAAAACTTTGATTCCAAAATAATATCCACTTTCTGTACATTGTTAAATAGTGAAAAATTCCAAACACAGTACTATCATATAATGATTGTCATTCACATTCATAATGTACATGATGTAGAGTTGTTAGGTTTAAGAGATTTCCAGTCTACAGATGAGGCTGATAAGGGATACAGCAGCAGAGTTAAAAGTAGTGTTTGGAATGTGCAATGAGATATTTCACCCCTGTGCATTTATTTAAGAACTGAGAGGATATTATAAAATGTATTGACATTCTCTTAACTGTTTATTCCCATACTTTAACATGTTTAGGACTTTTTTTTTTAACTGGAATTGATTTACCTTTTTTTTTTTTTTTACTGCTTGATATATATGGTAATATTGAGATGAAATATATGTATATTCGTTCATTAGCCCGTTCATTTATAAGCTGACCCCCCAAAATGGATAGGTAAAAATAGCAAAAATTGTATGACCCTTTCATAAGCCAACCCTCTATTTCAGGGGTTGGAAAACTTTGGCTCCCGGACAATAAGGGTAAGCCGCTGACGGGTTGGCATGTTTTGTTTACCTGGAGCATTCACAGCCATGGAGCCCCTCAGCTCCCAGTGGACGCGGTATCCTGTTCCCAGCCAATGGGAGCTGCAGGAAGTGGCGCCACTTCCCGCAGCTCCCATTGGGTGGGAACGGCGAACCGCGGCCACAGGGAGCTGAGGGGCTCCATGCCTGTGAGTGCTCCAGGTAAACGAAATGACAATGTATTAGATATTCAATTCAATGATTCCATAGAGTTTAAAATCATCAAATTTTGGTGTAGACCATTTATAATATAATATTCGGCTTATGAACGAGTATATATGGTAACTAGCTAATTTAAAGCATAGCGTGAGAAATGTATCTGACACCCATAAACCTGGACTAAGCCTGCTATTCCCAGTGAAAAATATCTGTGCAGGTATCCTCCCTGTCTTTCAATATGACAGGGGTTCTTAAATTTCATTGCATCACGACCCCCTTTGGACAACAAAGTTACTACATGATCTCAGGAGGGGAGGGGGCTGCAGCCCAAGCCCCGCTGCTCTGAGTGTGAGGGGGAGGGGGCCGCAGCCGAGCCCCTCCGCTCTAAGTGGGGGGGAGGGGCCCGCAGCCCGAGCCCTGCTGCACTGAGTGGGGGAGGAGGGGGCCGCAGCCCGAGCCCTGCCGCACTGAGTGGGGGAGGAGGGGGCCGCAGCCCGAGCCCTGCTGCACTGAGTGGGGGAGGAGCTCGGGCTTTGGCTTCAGCTCTGGGTCCCAGTAAGTCTAATGCCGGCCCTGGAGAGACGATTAAAATGGGGTCACAACTCGCTCTGGAGTCCCGACCCACAGTCTGAGACCCACTGATCTAATCTGATGGCCTATCTCCCCTTAAGATGCTTCCATGCTACATTTTTATTCATGCCACTTGCCAAAGGACCTACTGAGCAATGACATTTCAGACATAATACCAATGCAATTGTTTACCTCAGTAAGAAGATATTTAAGCAGCTAATTTAGAGAGAAAATAAAATTTTTACTGAACATCTTTAGTTTTCCTTTCAAATAATACACAACAAATTAATGTAGCATTTGGGTTCAAATATAAAGTACAATAGGGTAGGATCAGAACACAAATAGTACACAGGCGACAGACTGCAGGCAATGAACTTTCGGTCCAATCGAGTACTTTTTCACTTCCACACTAACATTAGATCATTATTCATTATATCATAACTTGATACTTATTCTTACACGAACTACAGTGCATACAGGTATTGTCTGTCATGAGTAACTGGCAAGCCATCAACTTTTGAACTTACTGACTGTTTACAAAGTAGCAGAAAATAAAACTAAGCAGGACAATAATTCCATTTATTGATTCTTGGAAGCTTCTAGGGTAGATGGTAATACAAGAGAAAATATTGTTCAACCCCAAAGCTTCAATACTGCTTATCCTGGCAAGGTCTATGTGACTTCCCTGCCCTCATTCTTTTCATGTCTCTCTAGTTTTTGTAAAAGCGTTGTTATAGTAATTACTTTTTTAAAAGTTCTATGGCAAACAAAACAAAACAAAACACACCTTCCACAACAACAACAACAAAGGAGTGTCTTGTAAAGTACAGTTTCCTAACGCCCGCTCTTTGTGGTTCAGGCAGAGAATGAGAGTCAGGAGGGTTTGGTGCTTTCATTCCCCATTTACTATCCTCAGCTCTACTACGCACATGGCTTCACCAACTGTGCTAGCAGTCATACCAGGAGCTACCATCCATTCCTCTTCCTGTGTTCAATAAAGTGACCTTATGCTTGAATTGGCAGCCAATTCTCCCACTTGTATGTGACTAGTACAAAAGTATTGTCAAAAATCAGTTGTTTACAGACGTGTTTGTTTAATAAAAGTGGAAGAATATTGTATACAGTATATGTGAGGAGTCTGTGGGGTGGATTCTTATTGCCTACTAAAGGTGGTGTATTATTAATTATTGTTTTTTAAAAGTGTTATGGTAGTGTATACAGGCTGCATCCAAAATCAGGGTCCCACAGTGCTAGGCACTCTGAAACCATATTGTAAGCTTTTTAGGAGCAAGGACTGTTTTTTATTATCAAAACAGACACGATGAGAGTTGAAGAAAAAAAAAGTATAAATCTGAGGCACAGCAGAGTCCCTTTCTTCTCCCCATGAGGTATGAATGTTACCTCAACAGTGCTGCAAATCTTTAAAATCTGAGCCTGGGACAAAGCCTATAGAAATTAATGAGTCTTTCCACTGACTTCAGTGGGCTTTGGATCAGGCCCATAGGCACTGACAAATTCACATGGGATTTCAATGCAGGTCTCCCACAGAGTAGTGCATAGTAGTGTTTCCTTCTGCAAAACTTCTGTTGACTGATGGACTGCGTTAGTCTGTAAATGATTTCAATTGCTGGGATGTTATGTTTTGTGGGAGGCCAGAAATGCCTCGCAGACCCACCTCACACATGCATTCAGAGAAACCTGCTACTCATTCCTGGCCTCTCACTACACATAAACACCCCAGTCATCCAAATCATTTACAGACTGCTATAGTACAACTGGCCCCATTAGAAGCCTGAGTTACTGTATGGCTCATGTAAGGAAGTTCCTGACACATGGAGCTAGCAGCACAGTGAAATCTGCTTAACACAATCCTAGGCAGTTTCCCTTTATAGGTAAAACCATGTGTAAAGTACATCAGAGATCAGCATTACTTGATGACTGTAGCTCTCCCTACTAGACAGACAGAGAGAGCCAGCAGAACACAGGAAGGAGAAAGTGGGAAGAAGTGGGGAAAGAGAGAGATTACCAGAGAAAGAAGAAAAGATAGAGGCAACAGAAGTGTTCTAATATTGTTTTACTCAGACAGTTTTTAAAAAAAAAGTGAACAAAACTTACGTTTTGGTACCCAAGTAGACTTCCATATAATAAAACACCCCCCGTCCCTTCCTGATAAGCAATCTAAGGAGATTTGGGAGATATCAAGGGGGGAGTTATTTTATTTTAAAAAATCCTGGGAATGAGAGAGAGAAATATTCCTACTTCCTACTTATTTTCTAGTGGCCAGGATGATACTGACTCCCAATCTCACACTATTTAAAATCTATTGGGGATCTTTTCTAGATAACCAAACTAGCCAGTCTGTTTTCTAATACATGATTTAATTTCATATTCATCATCTTTCAGCTTGTTCTAAACAATTATTTCTGCTACTGAGTGAGAACACAGAGATGCTATTATGGCAGTCAAATACACCCTATAGTAACAACAGACTAATATACAAGGAGGGAACAGACATATATGAACTCACACTTCTTAAGCAGTTACCGTTCCTAGATTCTACAGGAGAAGGGACCATTGTGATCATCTAGTCTGACCTCTTGTACAACACAGGCCATAGCACGTCCCCAAAATAATTCCTGGAGCAGATCCAATCAGAATTTAAAAATTGTCAGTAAGGGAGAATCCACCACTACCTTTGGTAAATTGTTCCAATGGTTAATTACTCTCACAGTTAAACATTTGAGACTTATTTCCAGTCTGAATTTATCTAGTTTCAACTTTCAGCCATCGGGTCATATTATACCTTTCTCTGCTAGGCTGAAGAGCCCATTATTGAATATTTGTTCCCATGTAGGTACTATAGGCTGAAATTAAGTCACCCCTTAACCGTCTCTTTGTTAAGCTAAATAGATTGAGCTCCTTCAGTCTATCACTATAAGGCATGTTTTCTAGTACTTTAATGATTCTCATGGCTTTTCTCTGAACCTTTCCAATTTTCCAATACCCTTCTTGAATTGTGGGCACCAAAACTGAACACAGTATTCCAGCAGCAATCACAACAGTCATAAAACCTTCATACTTTAACAGTAAAACAATCTCTCTAGTCCTATTCAAGATTTCTGTTTATGTATCCCAGATCCCATTAGCTCTTTGGCCACAGCTCACTTTGGGAGCTCATGTTTAGCTGATTATCCACCACAAGCCCCAAATCTTTTTTTCATTTACATTTAGCCATATTAAAATGCATATTGTTCATTTTTGCACAGTATACCAAGCAATCCAGATTGCCCTAAATCAGTGAACTGTCCTTTTCATTATTTACCACTCCTCCAATTTTTGTATCATCTGCACAAAATCAGTGATGGTTTATATTTTCTTCCAGGTCATTGATAAAAATATTAAATAGAGTAGGGCCAAGAACCAATCCTTGCAGAACCCCACTGAAAACAGACCTGCTAGATGATGATTCCCCGTTTACAGTTACATATGAGACTATCAATTAAGCTAGTTTTTAATCCATTTAATGTGTGCCATGTTAACTTTATATCGGTCTAGATTTTTAATCCGAATGTTGTGTAGTATCCAGTCAAATGCATTCCAGATGTCTAAGTATATTACATCAACACTATTACCTTGTAAGAATAATCAATCTCTTGTTCGTATATCTACTGTAGAAGGATCCTTATAAAGACTTGTAATTAGGAAATGCTATACAAATAGAAACATTTAATTTTTAGACCAATTTGTAAGAAAACCATAACTTGCAGAATCCGTGCAAAATGCCAAAATATGAAACAGTGGTCTTCTAATATAAATAGAGCAGAACTGTACTTGGGAGTCAGGGTCATAATGCAGGAGGGTACCTAAATAAAGGAGGTCAGACTAGATGATCACAATGGTCCCTTCTGGCCTTATAATCTGTGAATGAAAAGGCATTTTCAGGTTATGGTGATTATAACAGAAAAATTATATAAATTGTAGCAATTTTGAATACATCAGTCTGATTTTTCACTTTTATTTTTGTACAAACACTCAACATGTGGTTGTTCTGTTGTCAGTTTAAAAAAAATGACTATAATAGAGTGCACACACCTAGAATCAAGTTGTTAAAACAAAAAAGTACAGACTATGAAATACTTTAGTTGTTGTGGATAATAGACTCTGGCATATAAAAGTAAAAGCTCTGTTTTATACTGAAAACGTATGGACATTTGTTTTGTGATCTTAACATTATTAGCAGTATGAAGAAACACTGAGCAACATTTAATTATTATTGTACCAAAATGGAAAGATCTTTGCTGAGAGTGAGCAATGCATAAGAATCTCCTGTGGGGCACTGAAAAATAGTGCAGAGGAAATGTTAGCATTTTTTCCATTCCCTCAGCCTAATGCAAACTTCTTTGGTTTCCTGAATGTACTGATTTCATAAAGAATAATCTAAATGTTAAAACAGAACACCTTCCCCTCTAAAAATAGAAAAGAAAAGAAGGCTACAAAACTTGTATACATTTTAATTTACTTATTTTTAATTAGTTGTTAAAATCTGCATTAAATACAACTCCTGTCGGCTGTAAGTAATTTGAAATACTAGCATAAGGTTGCGGTAATTACTTAATTGATTAGAAACATTCCTCTTGATTATAGGTAATTTGTTTAAGATGGTTCACAGGAAATGCTGTACGGTATGTAACAAAACAAAATGAAAAAGTCTCCTCTGGGGAGAATAATAAACTGAACACAAGAGACTCTGAGGGGCAAACCACACGTGAGTGCATCCTCTGGGCTATTGTTTATGTTGCCCTTTGCTGTGGTGCTCAATCGTTTTGGGCAACAATACCAGGTTAGTAGATTAGAGGCCAGATTCCAATCTTGCATCCGAAGAAGTGGGTATTCACCCACGAAAGCTCATGCTGCAAAACGTCTGTTAGTCTATAAGGCGCCACAGGATTCTTTGTTGCTTTTACAGATCCAGACTAACACGGCTACCCCTCTGATACATTCCAATCTCAGTTACCCAGTGTAAACTAAAGTAACTACATTGCCATCAACAGAGTTACTCTAGTATTACACTGGTATAACTGAGAAAGGGCCTAACCCCAAGTCTTCAATTACACGCACATGCTTGCTGCACACTACACTATGTGCTCTAATTTCCTGTGGTGTCGATTGCTCTCTCATGATGTCAAGATCAAGGTTTGGAGCAGCCCAAGGTTTACTGTGTGCTTGTGTGCAGAAAACAATGAGATGTGGGCAGTAGCAGGCACAGTATATACTACACTGCAGCTGGAAGCAAGCCTTCCAGCACGGGTGGACAGACTTGTGCCAGTGATGCTTAAGCTAGCGAGCTAAAAATAGAGGTAGATATTGCAGCTTGAGCTATCAAGCCCACCTGACCTTTGAGTCTGAGCTCGGGTGGCTACCCTGAACCTCCACTGGAGCCGCAATGTCCACACTTCCTTTTATTCAAGTGGAGCTAGTGTGAGTTTGTCTATCAGGGCTGGGAGGTTCACTCCCGGCTGCAGTATAGAAATACCACAGAGACTCACCGTTAAGGGTTTGGTGCCGCAAAATGCCCTAGACAGATAGTTTCAGTGGGAGTTGAGTGCCCTAAGCACAGTTCTCTGCACTTTGCAGCATCAGGCCCTAATGTAAAAAGGGACAGGCTAGTGAACAAGTCATAAAACCTTCATACTTTAATTGTATTTTGAAGTCAATGGCGCTACTTTGACTTACGCCAACCGAATTGCAGCTTAATATTTAAAATTAAACATCTAGTCAAGTAACTTTCATCTTATCATTCACATCCCTCTTTAATGATAATATCAAAGTATGAAGCACCATATATTTATTTTAAATTTTGGAAAAGTATGAAAAAATAAGCTCCAGTTACCAGTATTTACAATAAGATAAAATAGCTGATTATTGTCATGTTTGTAGCCTCCAATACCATCACGTTAGCTGGCAAACAAAGGAAGAGAGAGGAATTAAAAAAGGCATATAGCAGATTTGGTTTAGGTTAGTGTTTCTGTGGCATCTCACACCGTCATACAGCCGTTCCCCCCATCCTACCAACAGGAACAGTCAAGGACATACAGTATTATGGCTCCACCTACTGGAAAGCAAGTAAACAAAAGAATCAAGACAATAAAGGCAAAGCCAAGAGCTGTCTGTAGGGCCTCAGGATGGCCTACTTTCCAAGAGAATGAGAAGACTTCCAGAGTGAGGAAGGAGTTAATGAGTTGAGAAATGGGATAAAGAGTTGTAAAGATATAAGATGGTACCTCTCCACAAGAGGAAAGGGGATGCTGAATGGAAGAAGGGAGAACTACAATGAAAGAAATTAACAGAGAGTAATTTTCCTGTCTGTGTCTCTCTTATACCAATAGGATGCTAATTTTAAAAATTATTAATATAATGGTAGTGCTGAGAGGCGCTGATTGTGCTAGGGCTCCACTGTGGTAGACAGTATACAAACAGCTGTAGACATAATCCCTGCCCAAAGAGCTTACATCCCAAGATGTGCATTGGATGTAGCTAGCAGGAAGGGACCTGACTTTACAGTGAGACTTGAATAACTCAGTGACCAGAGCAGGCATCCACCAATGTAGATAGATCCAAATGATAGAAACTGGGGGTGTGGAATGACTACACTGAGGTATTACACACTTCGGAAGTCAAAGTCTCTGCTCGCACGTGGCCCAGGGAGCCATGACCTCTTTGGCAGAATGACATTTGACCATCTATGAATGCAGGCACTGACTTTCTCATAGGTAAGTAAGATGCAATCCTTTACTCATCTGGCATTCCTCAAAACAGACCAAGTGCATAATGTTTCTGAGCTCTTGTGAACAAGAACTTCAATACATGTTTAACCCTCTAGAAAGAGTGTAAGGAATAATAGGTTTGTTCACTAATTCCATGTTCATCTTCCTGATGAATTCTGGTAAGAGAGGGAAGTCCACATTTTCAGGAAAGGACTGAAGATTCAGGCATGTGTATGTAACAAAGTTCATTTCTCTCACCCATCTGGTGATGTCATAGAAACTAAAAAAGGTCCACCTCTAAAGACAGGGGTTTGAGGGGGACCTCTCCAAGGGATTTGAAGAGGAAACCTGTGAGCACTTGCAAAATGAGAAACAGGTCTCATTGACGAATCACTGGATGATGTCGTATTCTCAAACAAAATAAATGAATGAGATCTCTGGGATACCAACATCACTGCTCCCAATATGACTCCTTGTAACTCTACTCTACAGTTATCTTAACAGAAATGTGATTGTTACATAACCCTCCAGGATCCATTTTCAGTGTTCCAAGCTGAAGTATTTGAGGTTGGCAGAGTACGTTTCCATATGGTATCTCTGATTTGAACGTCAAATGGATGTTATGCAAACAAATATATGATAGCCATGGTATAATAGCTGCATGCAAATTAAGTGATTAAAATAGCATTTCCAATATGCTTAAATTGAAAAGGTCAAATATCCCTTTTGAGAATAATCAATTTTATTATCCTTAAGGGGAAAGATATCCTTATTTTTACATTCAAGTTCTTTTCTAGACTGTGTTATTTCAGTCAGATAAATATGGATGTCACTGATGTTCTCTTAAATAAAATCTATAGTTTGTCAAGATAGGTAGTTCATGTATTTCTGCCAGCTAATATCAATCATCAATCCAAACCCATTAACACAATAATCTGTTCATATACAAACACCTACACTCAAATTGAAATTAACTTCAAAAGATAAAACACTTGTAAAATAACCAGGACTTTTAAAAAAAACTGTTTGAAATGACAAATTAAAGGAAAAGAAAATGAAGAACCAATTATAAAAATTAAAGGAACAAACTAATTTTGCAGTAACCGTTTAAGGATGAATTAACAGTACTCAGTAATTACAGTATTTTAATGAAAATGAAAACAGATGAGTAGTTCATGACCTATGAAGGCATCCAGAACTTTTTATCCACGCTAGTACTCAATACTAACCTACACCTTCAGATATGTTATATGTTAAGCTGTATAATAAAAGCAGCAAAAAATGCCTACCCCTGGGAAGTTTCTATGCTGTGTAGTCTTTAACTACTATTGAACTGTTACCACAGTCTCCTTTCAAAATATCTTCAAAACCTCAGTCACTTTCCTATGGATACTTGCAGCTTTAACTGTCCCCAAAGACCAATTCAATTTTTCCTTGTACTTTCCTGTAATAGGAATTCAAATAAGGAAATGATTCTTAGAAAAATCAAAACACATTTCCCATTATGATGATTAAAACAAGTTCTATTATAAGAGTGAAATTCACTCAAGCACTGCATGCCTCACAGCACTTAAGCCCCATGGTAGCACATGGTTTGATCCAAAGTCATTTGAAATCAATGGGCACCAAAGACTTCCACAGATTTGAATGGGAGTTGGCTCTGACCCTCTGTGAGCAGCTCTACCACCTACACGAATTGTGGAAGGTCACTCCACACCAGCCTCAAAGCTACTGGAGCTATTTTTACACAGATCCAGTGGCCCTAACTCCAGCCATAAGAGCAGTGGCCAATATTCTAACCCAGGGGTGGGCAAACTTTTTGGCCTGAGGGCCACATCTGGGTATGGAAATTGTATTGCAGGCTATGAATGCTCGCGAAATTGGGGTTGGGGTGCAGGAAGGGGTGAGGGCTCCGGCTGGGGGTGCAGGTTCTGGGGTGGGGACAGAAATGAGGGGTTCAAGGTGCAGGAGGGGGCTGTGGGCTGGGGCAGGAGGTTAGGGTGTGTGGGGGAGGTGAGGGCTCCAGCTGGAGGTGCGGGCTCTGGGGTGGTGTTGGGGATGAGGGGTTTGGGGTGTAGGAAGGTGTTCCAGGCTGGGACCAAGGGGTTTGGAGTGTGGAAGGGGTCTCCAGGCTGGGGCAGGGGATTGGGGCACAGGGGTGTGTGAAGGCTCTGGCTGGGGGTGCAGGCTCTGGGGTGGGGCTGGGGATGAGGGGTTTGGGGTGTGGGAGGATGCTCCAGGCTGGGATCAAAAGGTTCAGAGGGCAGGAGGGGGATCTGAGCTGGGGCAGGGGATTGGGGCACGAGAGGGGCTCAGGGGTGCAGGCTCCAGGCGGCGCTTACCTCAAGCAGCTCCTGGAAGCAGCAGCATGTCCCTTCTCTGACTCCTACGTGGAGGCGCAGCCAGGCAGCTCTGCGCACTGCCCCATCTGCAGGCGCTGCACTGCAGTTCCCGGCCAATGGGAGCTGCAGGGGCAGCGCTTGGGGTGGGGGCAGCGCATGGAGCCCCCTGGCTTCCCTTATGCTGGGCAAGCCCCAGACCCTGCTTCCCCGCGGGAGCTCAAGGGCCAGATTAAATCGGCTGGCAGGCCGGATGTGGCCAGCAGGCCATAGTTTGCCCACTCCTGTTCTAACCCATAAGATGGAAGAATTGCCAGGAAGAGGCTGCATTTTTGCCCTACAGCCTTACTGCAGGTTGGTGTGGGTGATTTCCCCCCTCAGATTCCTCTTCCCTTCCACAGAGTTTCCCACACAATGTTCAGTTATGTGGGTATGGTGCAAGGAGCGAGCTGCACTCTAAATAAATACTAGTTCCCTTACTACATATATTGAATGTTTCTTAAAAATAAAGATGAACTGAACTTAACATTGCAAATAGGCTCACAAAATATTTATAAGATTCAACGTATTTCCTGAGGTTATTTGCTGGCTATAACTGTCTAAAATGGAAGAGTAAGCAAAATCCTCTATTTTCCCCATTTCCTGGCCATTTTTTATGTTATAGAAATGGGACACAATTTTTAGACCTATGGAGAAAGTTTAAGTTGTACCTTTAATACAAATTGTGTTACGATTACACTTGTGTGAATAACCGATTTTTCAGTTCAGTGGCAATTATGAAAAATGAAAACAAAAATGGTCCAACCTGTATCAAAAAAAGCTGAAAAATGTCAGCAAATCAAAAAAGTCGACACATTTTGTTTCAAGTCAAATGGGATATTTCATTCAATCTACAATGAACTGCTTTGATTTGTTGCCAGGCATTTTTTAACATAAAAGCGAAGGAAATGAAGGGCTAGACTCACACAAAGGGAAGAGGAGGAAGTAGTGGTGAATAATGATCCAGAGAAAGCAAGTAAGGATGACTCTATAGCCAGGTGATTAGGGCACACCCTGGGAGGTGAGAAGATCCAAGTTCATGTCCCTCTCCACAGACTATTTTCTATACCCAGTAGAACAGCTTCAGCAGGAGAGATTGAGAAAGACTCACAGCACAATTTCCCATGGCCTAGTGGCCAGGGTACTCTCCTACACTTGGAGAGACCCCCGCTCAAAGCCCTACTCCACCTGAGGCAGAGCAGGGAATAAATTTGGGTCACATCACAGGTAACTGCCCTAACCACTGGATCAACAGTTGAAAAGGAGGCAACGGGACCACCTCTTTCTCCTCCTGCAGATATCCTAAAAATTCCCAATTATCCTCAGTCATACTGTCAAGCTGTCTAGGCTGGCTCACAACTGTGAGTGTCAACCTCAGGGCAGATTGTCAAAAAAAAAAAAGGGCACAAACCCTAAACTGGTTGTGAGTTCTATACTTAGATTTCACCAACCAAGTAACAAGCGTGGACTCCTCAAGCACCATAATAACCTTAATATGGAGTCAAAGTCAGTCCCCTTGGGAACGCCACTCTATCTTGCCACCCAGGCAAGTCTGCCTTTGGGATAGATGGTGCCTTACACTACAAATCACAACAATATTCAGGTTACTCCCAGTCTCAAAATACCAGTCACTTACCCCAGATCAATTGTACCTCAGATCTCAAACCAAAGACAATGCTTGTAGCCAATCCTAACTAACTAAATATTTATTAATAAAGAAAAAGAAATTAGAGTTAAAGTAGGTAAAAATACACACACAAATGAGTTTACAGTCCGAGGTTCCAAAAGGTAATAGTGGCTGCTATAATGTACAAGCGTTCTCTCTCTCTCTATATATATGTATGTATGTATGTATGTATGTCTTTCTTTTAGGGCTAACCCAAACAAAGTACTATAGGGATCCCTTGCTTATGCTTAGAAATATTGTCCTCTATGAATTCCAAGCAACAGAGTGATAACAATTTTCTTCTGGTAAGGCATTTTTATTCCCTTCCCCTAGAGTTCAAACAGTGATGGGACAAGGGCTTGTGCACATACCCTCCTCCTGGGTATGGGAGAAGCAATCAACAAAGTTTTTTGTCCACAGATATTCCACAATGGCTTGTCTGATGTCTATAGGCCTTTTATTGATCAGGAGTGCTGAACTAGTATTTCACACTTGGTAATGCTTTTCTCCTGACTGTGGCGATTTCTAGTTTCATATTTTCTGGTTTCACTTTTATAGTTACAGAGCAAATATTTAAATATAACCTATTATACAGATATTATAAATGAGATTAATGCATGCAGCAATTTACAAGCATTTCATAATGTCTAAACTCATTCTTATAACTGTAATATCTATTTTAACAATACCAACACACAGGTGAGTTAGACTGGCATTTGTGAGTGTTCAGTGAGGTCTAGGGGCCTTGGCATGAGCTGGCACCTGGTCTCCCAGCATGACACATACGTTCGCCTCATATCTTGACTACTGACATCCCCTTTTCTATGGTCTCCTCAAGGTTTACCCTTCTCAAGGTTTACCCTTACTCCTCAAGATTTACCTCAAGGTTTACCCTCAGTGTGCACAATGCTACTGAATGTCTTCTCATATGTACTTAGAAGTGGGACCACATCACACCCATCATCAAACAATTCATTGTTGCAGTTCTCCATTCCCTTCAAGATCCAATTCCAAAACACCCACCGCCTTTTATTTTAAGCCCAAAATGGACTAGTTCCTGTCTACAGGTGTGATTTGTAAATACATACACTCGCTCTCTCTCTGTTCCCCTCCCCACTCATGTATCAATGGTTTCCACATGGCTTTTTCTTCAACAGAGTCTGGTTACTATTGATGCAAAACACTTTCTGTATTCTTCTGCCTTGACTATCGATCTCAGCTCAAACCTCAGCTGAAAATGTAGGTTTTCTTTCTTGCCTATGCCTCATTTCTGTCTTATTGTGTTATTTATTACTGTAATTTCATTACTGAACTCCGCAAAGCATTTTTTTTCATACAAAGTATATGCATGACACTACACAAATTAAACTTCTACTGTAAAAATATTTACTTTCTTCCACTCCCTGAAGGCTTTGGATATTTTCCAAGACTTATGCCTTACCCTTTCCCAGCTCCTTAACAATTGACTAGCAATGTTCTTCCCAGAAGACCACATCTGGTGAATCCCTCATAACAGGGGGACTTTTAATTCTTCCTTCAAAAAATTTTCCAGATTCAGATTTGTTTTAAATAAGTAGAATCATGCCCTAAATAGCAAGTAAAGTAATTCTTACTGGCAGTGCTGATCCAGCATATTACCAAGGATACTAGCTAATCTGACTGTGGCAGATTAAAGATCAAAGGTGGCAATCTTTTTATTTTCCCAAATAAATACAAAATTGTAATATCTAGAATTTGTTCAAACAACTTTGGATTTTTATGCTGCTGAAACACACATTGTCCTGAAACATACATTTTATTCTGGGGTCATTTTATGACTAGTCCCACAATTCTATGGAGAAAATTCAAGCATGAATCATTTTATTTAACCACAATTAAAAATAAAAGTGTGGTTCCACCAGCTTGATAAAAGGTCTGATTACATTCATGCATCATAAACTTCAATGAGGAACAATATAAATAAAATTGTCATTTGTTCTTACAATAAAGACAAATTAAAAATGTTTTCAGACACCAAAACACAAACGAAAGAAAAAGAAAATGTCACTTTTTAATTGCACAAAGACATTTACCAAAGCAAATGTAGCTTCAGGGCAAATTCCTCTTTTCTTAAGCATAGTTAGTTTAATAAAATACATGCCATCTCATTGGAACTCTCTTTGGAAGCTCACTATTTTAAACAGTTTTTAAAAGAAGCTTTGTTTTTACAGCTATTATCATCATGGGGTGGAAGTGGAAGCCAACAATAGTTGTGTAACCCATATTCTGCAGTCTGCAAACACTTGGCACTCCAGAACCAAGTCAATCAAAAGAAACAATCCCTTAATATGGATTTACTTGATAATGGTTCTGAGAGAGCCATTGCAGACAACTGCATCAATGCAGACAATTTTGAAAGCCTGGGTATAGGCACTTGCTCGCTGAGGCTATTACCATCTACTGTGTCAATAATATACATTTTAAGTGATTAAATTCATAGTTACACAATAGATAGTATTTAAGACATAATAAGTCATGACAGGCAGTGTATATCAAGGCAATTATAACTTGCCTCAGGTAGCATTATAAGGCATGAGACTAATACCTAGTGAGTTTAACCACCCAAGAAGTGCTGTGAATCTTGAACTGAAGTATCTGAATTGTATTGCCATTATAAAATATAAAACAAACATAAAAACATGGAAAACAGGTCCATTTATTTACTAGGCATCATGTATTTGGAAATAACATAATTGGTAGACATTCTCAGAGCACTAATTTTATACAGAGCTGTGAAACTATTTTATAATGACAGTTGCAGTCTATCAGATTAGTTCCTGTTTCTTAACCTACTGGAGAAACAAAAACACAATTCAGACAGAAACAAATGTAAAAGATGTTAAGGTTTCTCAACCAACATTATGAAGCACAGGTATTGTGAGATTCCTCCAGTACATGATATGTGTTGTAATACTTATACTTTCATTGGATGTTTAAGGGCTATATGTTAGCCTTCACTCTGAATTTTCTCATGTGTGGGTTACCTTTATGCTTGGGACATTATTTCCAACAGGCTTTTGTGTGTCTACATATGTGTTCTGAGCAACTCAAAATTAAAAACTTGAAATTAGTATTGTGAAGAGGTCTGTAACAGGGTGCTGGCCAGAAGACCTGGCCAGGCCCGTTAGTCCCAGCTCCCATTAAGGGGAATTAATGGGAGCTGGCAGGGTGTGGCTCATTGCCGGGCTAAAGAAGAAACACCTGTGGGTTTTATGGGCCAGGGGGCTGTATAAAGCTCACAGGAAGGAAGCGGGGTGGGCTGGGGGAAACAGGAAGGGAAGAGCCTTAGGCTGGAGTTCCCAGCTAGCTACAGGAGCTAGCTGGCCCCAAGGGGCTACCTGGATCGAACTGAACTGTATATAAAAGGTGGTGGGAACAAACACTGAAAATAAAAGAGCACTGGTGTTTGCACAGAGAGGTCTCTGGTTGGTTTTTGAGAGGAGTGGTGAAGTGCACTGCTATACATGGGGGCTTGTCTGGGATCCTTGAAGTCAGCGCAGGTGGTTGGCGACCTGGCGATGGAGGAGACCCTGAAATGGCTTGTAGAGCAGCAAAAACAGACCCAGCAGGCCCTGCAGACTTTCCAGCAAGCCAGAGATTATGAGACCGTAAGAGCAGCCATTCTGGATCGGGTCGGCCTGTCAGTGGAGCGGTACCGGAAGAAGTTCCGGTCGGCCCGGTGGACATCGGTATTACAGCCCTGCACATTTACCCAGAGGCTGAGGGACTGGGCCACGCGCTGGCTGAGGCCAGAGGTGTGGACCCTTAAGGAAATCCTGGATACCTGATCCTTGAGCAGTTATTACAGAGCCTCCCAGAGACCATACACATATGGGTGAGACGACACCAGCCAGGCACCGTCGAGGCGGCCGTCAGACTCACGGAAGAGTATATAGAGGCCGAGGGTCCCCGGAGGACCGACCCTGGAAGGACAGGGAGACGGAGGGGGGGGGAGACAGTCAACCCAGTTTCCCAGGGAAGGACAAGAGAAGAAAGGGGAGCCCCACAGAGCGCCCGAAAGGCCCGCCTGGCTAACATGCTGGCAGTATGGGAGACTGGGTCACACAAAGCGGGATTGCGCAGATATGGAGTACAGGTCGGTGGACTTTTGTGGATGGACTGAAGTCAAAGGGCAAAACAAGGGGCCAAACTTGTCCACCATTCCCGTGAAGGTGGGAAGAAGACCCCAAATGGGCCTGGTCGACACAGCATCCAGCTGTCCGCTAGTGCAAAAGGCCCTGGTGAAGCCGCACTGGCTCATCACGGGGGCAAGGATGGCCTCGGATGTATACATCAGGACAGAAGGTCCTGCCCAGTAGCCCAGGTACCCCTGGAGGTGAAATGTTGCTTCAGGTGGAAGCAGGTGGGGGTACTGGAAAGGCTACTGTACCCAGTAGTGTTGGGCTGGGACTGGCAGGAAGTGGTGGGATACCCCGGGAGCAAAGGGGGATACCCTAAGACCGAGGATCCCAAGACAGGGGGACGGGTGTAGTCCCGTTGACAGTGAAAAAAATCCTAGACAACAAAGCCCAGAGTGGGTGGACCCGCAGGAAGTGTATATGGGGGAGCAAGTGGGGCAGGGTCCACCAGATGAGGAGATGGACCCAGGGAAAGAACCCATAATACCCCTCTCCATAGAGGAGGCCCCGAGCCTGCAGGGAGATACTGGGGAAACTGAGGCAACCTGAGATACAGAAGGGGCTGGGGATAGGGTGTCAGCCAGGCTGTGACGACCTACAGGCAGAGGAGGAATTAGGGGGGGCACCCTTCCCGAGCGGTGTACATTCTGTGGGAGAGGGATTGGGGTACCACCAACCAAGGTGGCCGCAGGGTACCCGGTCCGGAGTGGGGAGCCTTCCCCGAAAGGACTCCCCCGGGTAAAAAGCAAAATGGCCGAGGGGCCAAAGGGCCAAAGTAGTGGCAAACTGGAAATGCTACAGCACAAAAATTGAGTGTTTCACTATATTAAATAACAAACGTTGCTACAGTATATCTTGTGTTATTGATTTGGATACTCTATTCAATGTATTTTAGAGTGCCCTCATATCTTCAGTTTGTAGACGTTCTGAGTATTGAACATGCATATGTGCAATTTAAAGGTGGTTGGCTGAAACATGAAGTTTTGGCATCTAGGTAAGGAACAACTGGAACTTTGACACCCAGAAAAGAGGAGGGAGATTATTTGAATCTTTGGCACCCGTTAGGCAGCTGAGGATTTTGACAATGGTAGTGAGATGCATCTCCTCCACTGTTCCTTGTGGGCAGGGTCAGAAGTCACTTTGAACAATTTGTTCCCCACCTCAGCAAACCCCAACCTCAACTGCAAACTGTCCAAATACCCAGTACTCCATCTCCCTCAATTCTGATACATATGGGCTATTTCCCTCCTGTCTGCAGTTTCTGGAGGCAGTTCCAATCTGCAGCACAGCCTGCACTAGCCACGCCCTCTTCTCCTACTTGCTGCCAGATGATTCATTCCAAAGCTGTGAAAAAACTAGAAGAAAATTATTAGTAACAAATACTTCAGTGCCAACTAACTAACTGGACAGTAGGCCACTGACCATGCAGTAACTATCCAAGTAAACTTCTGACCATTAACTGTGAAGCTATCCAGGATGGGTAGAATTGTGGGAGAAACTGCTAGCAGAAGAGAAATTACTGGGGAAGAAATTTTCCATTCTGCAGTGCAACGTCTCCCACGATTCTGATATATATCGGAGGTGGCAAGCAATGAATAGGAGTAGGGAGGGACAGAAAAGTGAACATAAGAAATAGGAAATACCTCACTTTTTTAATTGCTCAAATGTTAAGACCATCTGTATGCAGTAGTGTTGTAGCTGTGTCAGTCCCATGTTGAACCTGAGGAAGAGCTCTGTGTAACTCAAAGGCTTGTCTCTCTCACCAACAGATGTTGGTCCAATAAAAGGTATTACCTCACCTACCTTGTCTCTCCAAGACTATGTCTGGACCACTGCCTGCAGCATCTTCCTGTCAAAGGAGGTCTATGCGGAGACAGAAAGTCCACTTTATAGTGTCTGATAGAGGCAATACTCAATGACCATGTGGCTGCACTGCAGATCTCTCTGGTGGAAGCGCACACTTTTTGACCTATGTGGTCGCCATGGATCTTGTAGAATGCACCTTGATTCCTTCTTGAATAGGTGTGCCAGATGGCTTATATGCCTCAACAATGCATAGTCTGGTAAGGGATAGCTTGGATACTCTAAGCCCATGGCACTTTGGGATGAAAGGAAATGAACAGGGAGCCAGAACTTCTTGTGGATTCTGTATGCTAGATATGTCTTTTGTGCTCTTCTGACACTTAGGCTGTGCCACTGATTCTCACTTGGGTGCTGTGGCCATGGCTAGAATGAAAGAAATCAGAGGCTCAAACACATGGGAGGCTAGGGCTTTTGACACCGGTGATAGTTCCCACTTAGGGAAGATGGTCTGACTGCTGGTCTGACCAGTCTGATTTCTCTGAGAAATCTGGATACCTGTGGGTTCTGCCTAGGAAATAGTACATTACTTGGGGCAGATATCTAGTGCATTATGGTGCTGAGCTGAAATTCCAAATCCATACCTTCCTGAAGCCAGTCCAGAGTGGTGGGACTTTTAGGATCCCATGGATGTGCATTGTGCACCATGAACTGAACTTGCTCTCATTGAGGAGTAGGTTTTTAGTGTGAAAACTCTCCTGAATGAGAGCACTGTCCCAATCACTTTGGCTGATGGGCCAAATGCAGCAAATGCCTCCCTTTCAATAACCAGGCTGTGAGTTGAAGTGACCTGCGTTTGAATGGAAGAGTGGGCCTTGGAAAAAAGTTGTCTGGTCTTGTCAGAAGCTGAATTGGTGGTTCCAGCTTCAATTCTATCAGACCAAAGAATTAGGGTCTCATTGGCCAGTACAGAAGAGGTAGCACTGTGACCCTTGCTTCTTCTCTCCTTGTCTTTTGGATCACCTTCCCCAGGAGAGGGCAGGATGGAAAAAGGTATAGCAGGCCCTGTGCCCATCTGTGCAACAGAGCATCTTTCCCCATTGACTTGGGTCTGCTTTCCAGGTGAAGAATTCTGGATGTTTTGCATTCTTGCAACTGTCAAACAAGTGGACTAAGGGAAGACCAAACATGTGCAAGATCAGAGTGAAGACTTCCTGGTTCAGGCATCACTCCAAGTAGTTGACTTTTCTGCTTTTTCTATCCTGAGATTTTAGGACTCACTGGGGGGCAAGGAGCCCAGAAAGGGTCTTATCTTTACAGTCCTTGGTTGCCCAGGACTTTCCCCTTGGGTTAGCTGGATGAAGTTCTCCTGATCCTCAGAGCCTCTTCCTGATCTTCTCTGTGTCTCCTAGTCAGGTTTTTCCTTGGTGGAGTTGTGGGTTCTTGGGGGAAAAGGGACCCCAACATCCCCATCCTACTTAGACCCACATGCCCTAGCAGAGACAGGGTCAGATAGCTGGCCATTTTTTACTTTCTGCCAAGTCTGAGAAAGCTGCCTCACACCCAGAGCACCTTTTGGAATTTGCCCAGTGCTTGCACAGCTGTTTGGAAGGGGGCAGAGGAGCTTGGCAGGGAGGAGCTGCTGCAGCAGCTCAGGCTGGGTGTGAGCACCATGCTGCTCGCATCCCAGGCCAGAGGAGGTGAGGAGTCTTGAAAACAAACAAAAACACAGTAGCTTGCCCCAAAACAGCTCTAAATAACAAATCTAAAAGAAAAGAGTGGGAATGAAACAAGCCACCACTTGACTGCTGCCATGGAGCCAGACTATCTCGGCAGCAAGCATGGGCTGTGCTGCAGCTTTGAACAACCTTCAGAACCTGCAGACAGGAGGGAAATAATATGTTTCAGAATTATGGGAGATACTGGGCTGCAGAATGGAACAGTTCATACATCTAAGACATATTGATTCAAGCTGTTGGTTTTCAAATACAGAAAGACGACACTGTGTAGATTTACATTCAGTTTGCATTTGGAATTATTTATTTATAACTAAAGTGGCTAGAAACTTTTTAAAATGACACCTTCGATTTTACTACATTATTCTTCATCTGGCTAGATTCTATAATACTTGACTCTTCTAACTGTGCAGTAGGTATTCATATCACTATTAAGCTTTTCCATTGTTTCCAAAGTTCATAGCTGTCCCTCAACGCCTACATATAGGTCCATGCTTCCTCTCAATCTGCAGTGCATACTCAACTAAATTAGTGCATTTCCTATGTCTCTTACTCCCACCCACTCCACAGCTAGCCCTGTCCACTTTGCTGCCATTTGTGGCTCCAAGGGCAGAAAAGATATTGTAAGAGACCTGTGCAGCTGCACCCCTCTTGGCAGACTTTCCACTGCTAGAGATCAGGCCCATAGTATCTTGTTGGCCTTTAATTTCTCCATATATTTATAGATTCAAAAGTAGTCAGACATTATATTCTTGAAGAAATAGTTGCAGAGCATCTAACTTTCACTCTCTCCTGTTGTTCCTGGAGAATGTTCAGGCCTTAATTATAAGGTTGTAATACAATTTCAGCTTTCACTTTGAGACTTTTTCCCATGCCATATTTTCATTTATTAAATACTTTGATTTAATATATGGAGGACAAACTGTATCATATTACACAGCACATCACAAAAATGCCAGACTACTGGAAGGTAGAGTTACTTAATTCATGCAAGATAAACAGTGAAACAGCAAATGAATGACACTGTATGTTGTACACCTGGCAACTATCAGACATGTTTACTTGAAAGTTCATTTTAACATAATAAACAATAGAACTCTGAACAAAGTTTCTATTGTATTAGCTGTAACCACATGTGTATATTCTGGTCACAAGCCCCACCTGTCTCACCAACTCAATGAAGGAAAGACTATATTGTTATTGAACAAATGTGCTCTTGCTCAATCTCTACCCAAATCCCTCAACAAAGCATCTTTACTCAATAGGACACTTCCACTTTGCCTCAACTCTGTCATTCAAATCCCACATGCCCACACCCACAATGAATTTCAAGAACTGAAGGAGGGAAACTTCAATTGTTTTGCAGCTGCTAAGTTCCTTATACTCTTTCCGTGCTTTTCTACCGTGGTTCCCCATGTTTCAGTGTCGGAACCACTTTCTAATATAAAGTGTCTTTTGTGGACCATCTCCCTCCCATCCCTCAATCTCACACTGCTTGATTTTTAAAAAGTTTAATTCTGTGGACTACTTGTGCTTCATGGACCAGTTTGAGAGCCACTGCTATGCTATATTCCATTTTGTGTTAGATGGGACATTTTGCCCTATGGTCTAAAATTTTTTTTTAAATGACCAAGTCCTTACAAGACTAATGATTAGCTAATGCTTTTAACAATAACAATATTGCTGAAAAAACGTTTTCCTGTTTAAAGTTCTGAATTAGATACATAATTCTAGTCATTCAGCAGTTAGTAAAAAGAAAAATACTGTGGAGTAGCAGTATTTTTTATCAAGCAATATCAAGCAATTTCACTTTTTTCTTTCATAGGACAAGGTTTCATGCTGATTTATTGTGTAACTGACAAAAAAAAGTGAACTAACATCCAAGTTCTTAATATGACACAAAACCAATGAAATATATATCTGTTGAAAGGGATTATGCTTCAGGTAAATTTCTTGAATCCTGTAGCAAGGGAGCCAGCTCTAGATGGAGTAATACTTGCTTATAGGATGACAGAGATTTATTGTCTGTCTACTTTTTATATTAAAGTCTATATTATAGTCTACTTTTTATATTAAAAACACATTTTTACTAATTTTTGTTCTCCCAATTACAGTATAAAAATTGTATTGATTCTAATACAAAATCAATAGAGAATATTCTCATTTACCAGACAGCGCTTATGTTTTTTACCACCTGCAGAATGATGAAAGTAACAACAAATGCATGCTTATTACTAGCGCAAATCACTAGTTGAGGAAGGCCTGTGCTCATCAGCGGAATCTGTCTATTTTCAAATAATAATTATGGAAGGATCCTGTTTATTCACTTTTACAGGAACTCCATATACCCTTTAGATTTACTATTCGGAGACTGTGTGCCCTGACATATGCAGTGGAGAATAGGTACATACCTTTATTTATCAGGCTGGATTCTGTGGTCTCAGTGTGAGGTTCCCCTGGTGTTATCTGGACTGGTGATCTGCTAGGTCACTCGAATCCTTGACTCTGGGAGCCAGCCTTATCCTGCTCTGCTGTGAGAACCCCCACTTCCAGACTGTTCACACACAGCCTCTAGCATGTAAGCTACTCCCAGTTACGTGAGTGAGCACTTTTGGCCAGCCGCTGCTTGGACTGTGCAACTGAATGACGCTAGCCATTATTTCCGGTCCCAGATACAACCCTAAGAACCTCCATCTTGCAGTGTCTAGTTATGCCTGCTGGATGCTGCAAGCTTGTATGAGATTATCAATTTAACAAAGAAATTGATATGTACCAGGCTTCGTATCCCAAGGGGAGTCTCTGACACGCTTCAAACCAAACGCACTACTTCAGGTAGAATAAACAAACAGATTTATTAACTACAAAAGGTAGATTTTAAGTGATTATAAGTCAAAGCACAACAAGCAGATGACAGAACAAGGAGTAATGATCTCAAGTTGCAGTGTGGGAGGTCTAGGTTGGATATTAGGAAAAACTTTTTCACTAGGAGGATGGTGAAGCACTGGAATGGGTTACCTAGGGAGGTGGTGGAATCTCCTTCCTTAGAGGTTTTTAAGGTCAGGCTTGATGAAGTCCTGGCTGGGATGATTTAGTTGGAGATTGGTCCTGCTTTGAGCAGGGGGTTGGACTAGATGACCTCCTGAGGTCCCTTCCAACCCTGATATTCTATGATTCTAAGTCAGAAATGGTCAAATTAAATAAAAGCAAAACACATTCTAAGCTGATCTTAACACTGTCAGTGCCCTTACAAACTTAGATGTTTCTCACCACAGGCTGGCTGGTTGCCCTTCAGCCAAGCTCTCCCCTTTGATCAGCACTTCAGTTGCTTGGTGTTGTGTCTGTAGATGGAGGTGGAAGAGAGAGCATGGCAAATGTCTCCCTTTTATCATATTCTTTCTTCCCTCTTGGCTTTGCCCCCCCCACCTCAGAGTCAGGTGAGCATTACCTCATCATAGTCCCAAACTGACCAAGGGAAGGGGGGTGACTCACTTGAGAGTCCAACAGATCTTTTGTTGCTGCTTAGGCCAGTGTCCTTTGTTCCTGTGACGCTGGGCTGGGTTTGTCCCATACATGCCCTGATGAGGTGTGAACTGCCCCTCTGCTCCTAAAGAGTTTTGCCTGGGTTTGTTTTAAGCCATGAGGACACATTTTCATGTACTTATATACATGAAATAGTTTCATAACTATATACAGGAAATTACAACCTATAACACCAATGCTCAGTGCATCCTGAGCCTTCCGAAGACACCCAACATAACAAACTATGCATTGCATACCACACAAGTCTCCAGCTTTTTTAAGCACAAGATCACTTTTTGAATTTAAGTGCAACCCAGGATCTACCATGCCCCTTCCCTGAGGCCCCACCCTTCTCACGCCATCCCCCCTCCCTCCGTTGCTTGCTCTCCCCCACCCTCACTCACTTTCACCAGGTTGGGGCTTGGAGTGCGGGAGGGACTGCAGGCTCTGTGCTGGGGCCAAGGGGTTCGGAGTGTCTGAGGGGGCTCTGGGCTGAGCCTGGGACAGGGGGTTGCAGTGCAGGAGGGGGTGAGGGGTGCAAGCTCTGGGAGGGAATTTGGGTACAGAAAGGGGCTCAGGGCTGGGGCAGGGGTTTGGGGTGTGGGAGGGGGTTCAAGGTTCAGGAGGAGGTATGGGGTGCTGGCTCTGGGAGGGGGATCAGGGCTGGGGCAGGGAGCTGGGATGCTGGAGGGGGTTCGGGATGCAGGAGGACAAATTAACTGAAAGGCATTGTATTTAAACTGCTTAAAACTGTTTTCACTTAGATTAAATTTTACATATGAGTCCAATAACTTTCAGATTATCTAGTAGTACATTTTAATATTCAAATAATATAAAGTATATTTAAAACAGAAATGGCAACAAGATATTTAATGGCAGGAAAGACAGTACCAAATGGAAATATTTAAAGGTGAGGATTTAAAGGAGGTAAGTAAAGGAAAAAGAGACAGCAATTTCAAGGATCCCTAGATGTAGCATCATCATCACCATAAGCATGAACAGTGAAGACACACAAATCAGTGAATAATAAAATAATAAAAAATAAAAAGATTTGAACAGGCAGCATCTCTATTAAATGAAATTAAATTAGACAGCCCAGGCAGAACTCCTAGCAGCTCCTAAAAGGCGGAAGGTGACAGATATCTTCTGAGGTGCAGATTGAGCAGGAATGTGGCCATCTTTGTCCCTTTACTGCAGTGTTAGCTCGAGTTACAACTCAAATGTTGTCTTTAATCCATCCCAGTGTACACAGGCGAGTCTCTAGCTCTAGTTAAGTGGTACTTTAAACTTGAGCTAGCTAGCCCATCAGGGGATGGAGCCACTTAGAGCAGAGAGGAATCAGTTATTCTGCACTGCTACTACAAACACTCTGTGCTGTTCAGTGTTTCGTGGTGTGACTTTTCTTATGTGAACTATTCTGAGGGCTTGGCTACACTTGAAAGTTGCAGCGCTGGGAGTTACAGCGCTGGTCATGCAGCTGTGCAGGAACAGCGCTGGTGTGTGGCCACACTCACAGCTACCAGCGCTGGTGTGTGGCCACATTTGCAGCATTTACAGCGCTGTTGGGAGTGCTGCATTATGGGCAGCTATACCAGCATTCAAGTGGCAACAACGTGCTTTTCAAAAGAGGGGGGTGGAGGGTGGTGTACTGTGACAGGGAGCGGGGAAGATAGAGAGAGTGGATTTTTGGAGCCAACACTGTGTGTTAGCTTCCTGGATTGAAAAATCACAAAATGTTCGCGAACCCTTAGTCTTAACTCTTAATTGCAAACAGCCTGCCTCCAACACGGACTCCCCCGCTGTTTCACTCACTCCCTGTGGTGTACTGTGACAGGGAGCGGGGAAGAGAGAGAGAGTGGATTTTTGGAGCCAACACTGTGTGTTAGCTTCCTGGATTGAAAAATCACAAAATGTTCGCGAACCCTTAGTCTTAATTGCAAACAGCCTGCATCCAATGCTGTTTCTCTGTCAAGCAAACATTCACTCCCTGCCTCTCATTTGATCATTCACAGCCAGGTACAGATAGCTCCTGTTTGCTGTGATCAGTGTTTGTTTTTTTAGATAAGCAGTTCAACGGAGCTCCGATCGGAGTTCACAACAAAACAAAGAGAGGCTGCATAACAAAACAAAGAGAGTAATTTAGCTAAAAGCATTCTGGGATATCTCCTTATTCCCTGGAAGCCAATAAAAGTGCTGGTGTGTGTCCACACTTGATGAGCAGCGCTGGATCACCAGCGCTGCAATCGCTACACCCCAACCTGACCAGGTGTACAGCCAGTGCTGCAGCCAGGGAGTTGCAGCGCTGGATGTGCCTTGCAGGTGTGGACGGTTACTAATTGCAGCGCTGGAAAGCCTCTACCAGCGCTGCAACTTGCAAGTGTAGCCAAGCCCTGAGAGGAGTTAACTCAAGTGTAGATTGATCAAACAAATACTGCAGTGAAGACAAGCCCTAAGACTAATTCCTGAGTATGAGAGAAGCAGCCAGGATTTGGCAATGACAGTCTGCTTTTGTGAAATGGTGAATTCCACTAACTAGTAGGAAAATTCCGTGCAGCATCTTCCTCAATTTCCTGTACTGGTCTGTTGCATCTTACGCTGGGGTTACGTTCTGCAGTCAGCGCGTAAAGCAAAAATCACGTATAGTCAACATTACATTGAGTGTAACGGCGGGCAGAATCACCTGCACTACAGGTACAGTATTAAAATTATTTTTCTCTTTTTTTTTGGTTTTTCCTGACCACGTAAAGCTGAAATCGCGCATGTTAAATGCGCATAAGATGCAACAGACCTGTAATATCAAGCAGTTCATACAAACGAAGAAGCTACCTCTCTGTTGATCAATATAATGTTCGGTGCTAAATTGGTGAAGAGGCACGAGTTCCAGGATATAATTTAAAACATAAATTTCAGTGTCTGAAATCCATGTACAGTAAAATGGTTGACAACAATCTTACCCAATTACCATCATATGGTCACACATTATGCTCTTTTTGCTTGAAACAAATTGGCTAGTGCATCCATCTGCTACTAAAGATGTAAAATTCAGAAAAGTCTCTATTAATTCACTGTTGGCTGAAATATACTCGTGTGGAGTACAAAATTAGAATGTTTCAGAAATATCAAAGCTGCCTTTCATACAAACTTATATAGACTTAACATCCATGATAGCCGGAGGCCAAATAAATTCTTAATAGCCTTTGAGACTATGAAATGTGTATCACCACAAAACCTAAATGTTTCAGAAGCTGACACTGAATGAAGAGCTGTATTAAAAAACACAGCAGAGTGTTTTTTAACACTCAAAAGTAGTACTATATATGAAGCACAACTATGAAAATGTTGAAGATTAACACTTTAAATAAAGATTTCTCACCAAGGTCAATTTTACCACAAAACTGCCAAGAAATCTGGTACAGAATAAAAACACGGTACAAGCTTCATTACTTTACATATTAAAAAAAAAGTTAGATATTTGAGATCGGGGTGTATTTTCTGATCATGTAAATTGCACAGTTCAGCATGAAATTTAAATTTTTAAAAACATATTGATAAAGAATGATTCAGGAAAACAATATAATTTATTTCTTTTAAAATAACAATCACCTCATATTTCCTGGTAAACAAGGAAATACTGGTCATAGTTCAGTAGTAGTTTTTAACATATTCAAAGCTTTCTAGTATATATTCACACTTTTTTTAAAAATGAGATTTAGTACAACACGAGTTATAATATTTCCATTAACTTTCATATCAGATAGGTATTACTCCAGGTAGATTAAGCTTACTTATACTACTATAACTAAAATACGGCAATACAAATAGTAAGGGTGAAAATCTTGTATAATTGTATCCAGAGGATATTTTCCCATTATATACATACTTGATACCAAAATTACACGATCAAGCATTGTGACTGCAGACATCTATACATATGCTGAAATCCCATTGAAAGGGGCCTGGATTTCATCCTTAAATTCTGATACACTTTATCATGTAGGACAGTGCATTACTTACAAATTTAACTATGGCTTGCTGCTGAAAGTCACTTAATTATATTTGCTCAAAACAACACTAATGTTGTTAAACTACATTAATGTTCTTGATGATAAGAACGAAATGTCTTGGCAATACATTAAATACAACAGGCAACTTATTACAATAACGTTAGGGCTCTAATATCTCATGAAAGCACGAAAATTCTGAGTTGAGGCTGCTAAAGCACTATTAACTGTATGTTAACTATACCTAACAAACACAGTACTAATGGTGGCTGATGATTTGGAGGAGATGGATTCTTTGCAGTAATCCAGCCCCTTTGATCGGCAAATGATCTGGAAGCAGACAGGTTCAGCTAGGATCAGTTTGGCACAACTGAGAACATGGCCCAAGATCTCTGTTAAATGGTCTCAGAACAAGATACTATATTTTGCTGTAAATATATACAACAGGGGTAAATTAGGAGAGCTGCTGGAGCCTTAACAGGGGATATTTTTACTCTATGTATTTATAGTAGAACCCTAAGGTTATTTTAACTGGGTTTAAGATTTGAGAGTTTTGGAGGTATTTTTGAGGGTTGAAGAGCATAAATTGTACTGAGATTATGATACTGAAAGAAAACCAGGGCTGGCTCCAGCTTTTTTGAAAAGGAAAAAAAAAAAAAAAGATAAAGCTGTGATCAGCGGCACACTTCGGCAGCAGCTCTTCTGCACCGCTTCATTCTTTGGCGGCAATTCGGCGGCCGGTCCTTCCCTCAGAGAAGGATCGAGAGACCCGCTGCTGAATTGCCGCCAAAGACCCGGATGTGCCGCCCCTTTCCATGGGCCGCCCCAAGCACCTGCTTCCTGAGCTGGTGCCTGGAGCCAGCCCTGAAGAAAACAATCATAATGCTGTCATTTATAATAATGAGTTATCTATGCTCTTGCATTTTAACAATTTTGCTGTGCTCATCTCAGCCTAGAAGCACAGCAGATTTTTGCTCTTCAAACAAGACATAACTGCATTGTCATCGGTCCCTGGCTAACTAACACTGAGATTATTTTGCCATCATTATCTCACATTGTAACTGGGTCTCCATAGAGAGGTGCCATCAGTCATGGGAGAACTGCATATTACCATGTATGCACTGTGCAAAATAACTTCTCTGGCTCAGTTTTCAGATTTAAAACTGAGCCAGAGTTTTCTCAAATAAGAACATAAGAATGGACACTGAGGGAGCAGGAACAAACCATCCTGATATGCAGAAAGAAAAGCAAATATGGCAGGCGATCAGCTTGGATTAACAGTAAAATCTTCGGTGAGCTTAAACACAAAAAGGAAGCTTACAAGAAGTGGAAACTTGGACAGGTGACTAGCTCGAGCATGCAGGGGTGTAATCAGGAAGGCCAAAACACAATTGGAGTTACAGCTAGCAAGGGATGTGAAGGGTAACAAGAAGAGTTTCTACAGGTATGTTAGCAACAAGAAAAAGGTCAGAGAAACTGTGGGACCCTTAATGAATGGGGGAGGCAACCTGGTGACAGATGATGTGGAAAAAGCTGCAGTACTCAATGCTTTTTTAGCCTCAGTCTTCACAGACAAGGTCAGCTCCCACACTGCTGTCCTGGGCAACACAGTATGGGGAGGAGATGAGAAGCTCTCAGTGGTGAAAAAACAGGTTAAGGACTATTTAGAAAAGCTAGACATACACAATTCCATGGGTGCAGATCTAATGCATTCAAGGGTGCTGAGGGAGTTGGATGATGTGATTCCAGAGCAATTAGCCATTATCTTTGAAAACTCGTGGTGATCAGGGGAGGCCCCGGACAATTGGAAAAAGGCAAATATTGTGCTGATCTTTAAAAAAGGGAAGAAGGACAACCTGGGGAACTACAGACCAGTCAGCCTAACCTCAGTCCCTGGAAAAATCATGGCGCAGGTCCTCAAGAAACCATTTTGAAGCACTTGGAGGAGAAGAAAGTGATCAGGAACAGTCAACATGGATTCACCAAGGGCAAGTCATAACTGACCGATCTGATTGCCTTCTATGATGAGATAACTGGCTTTGTGGATATGGGAAAAGCAGTGGACATGATATATCTTAACTTTAGCAAAGCTTTAGATACGGTCTCCCATAGTATTGTTGCCAGCTAGTTAAAAAAGTATGGATTGGATCAATGGACTATAAGGTGGATAGAAAGCTGTCTAAATTGTCGGGCTCAATGGGTAGTGATCAATGGCTCGATGTCTAGTTGGCAGCTGGTGTCAAGCGGAGTTGGCAGCTGGTATCAAGCTGGTATCAAGCTGGGTCAGTCCTGGGGCTGGTTTTGTTCAACATCTTTATTAATGATCTAGATGATGGGATGGATTGCATCCTCAGCAAGTTCGCAAATGACACTAAGCCGGTGGGAGAGCGAGATACAATGGAGGATAGGGATAGGATCCACAGTGACCTAGACAAATTGGAGGATTGGGCCAAAGGAAATATGATGAGGTTCAATAAGGACCAGTGCAGAGTCCTGCACTTAGGACGGAAGAATCCCATGCACTGCTACAGGTTGGGAACCGACTGGCTAAGCAGCAGGTCTGCAAAAAAGGACCTGAGGATTACAGTGGATGAGAAGCTGGATATGAGTTAGCAGTGTGCCCTTGTTGCCAAGAAGGCTAGTGGCATATTGGGCTGCATTAATAGGAGCATTGCCAGCAGACTGAGGGAGGTGATTATTCCCCTCTATTCGGCACTGGTGAGGCCACATGCGGAGTACTGCATCCAGTTTTGGGCCCCTGACTACAGAAAGGATGTGGACAAATTGGAGGGAGTCCAGCTGATCAGGGGGCTGAGGCACATGACTTATGAGGAGAGGCTGAGGGAACTGGGCTTGTTTAGTCTGCAGAAGACAAGAGTGAGGGGAGATTTGATAGCAGCCTTCAACTACCTGAGGCCCGCCTTCAGGTAGTTGAAGGCTGCTATCAAATCTCTCCTCACTCTTGTCTTCTGCAGACTAAACAAGCCCAGTTCCCTCAGCCTCTCCTCATAAGTCATGTGCTCCAGGCCCCTAATCAAGAGATTGGAGTTCGGCTGTTCTTAGTGGTGGCAGATGACAGAACAAGGAGAAATGTTAAGAAAAGTTAAGAAAAGTTAAGGTCTCAAGTTGCAGTAGGGGAGGTCTATGTTGGATATTAGGAAACACTATTTCACTAGAAGGGTGGTGAAGCACTGGAATGGGTTACCTAGGGAGATGGTGGAATCTGCAAATTTAGAGGTTTTTCAGGCCCAGCTTGTCAAAGACCTGTCTGGGATGATTTAGTTGGTGTTGGTCCTGCTTTGAGCAGGGGGTTGGACTAGATGACCTCCTGAGATCTCTTCCAACCCTAATCTTCTATGAGTCTATAACATACAGAAAATGTAAATAAATCTAAGAATACAAATAACAGTAATCCAAAAGATTATTCCTGTTTGTAAAGATGAATTCTTACCACATGGGTAACCAAAAAGGGCTATTTACTATGCTCAGTTTCATGTGCCCAACTGAAGGAAAATCTAACAGGACTAAATGATGGAAAATCTGGAAGGAGTAAAAACTAGCATAGGCACACGAGATACACCTAAGGCCTGGTCTACACGAGGCGTTTAAACCGGTTTTAGAAGTGTAAAACCGATTTAACGCCACACCCGTCCACACTGAGAGGCCCTTTATATCGGTATAAAGGGCTCTTTAAACCGGTTTCTGTACTCCTCCCTAACGAGAGGAGTAGCGCTAATATCGGTATTACCATATCGGATTAGGGTTAGTGTGGCCGCAGATCGACGGTATTGGCCTCCGGGCGGTATCCCACAGTGCACCACTGACCGCTTTGGACAGCAATCTGAACTCGGATGCAGTGGCCAGGTAGACAGGAAAAGCCCCGCGAACTTTTGAATATTTCCTGTTTGCCCAGCTTGGAGCTCCGATCAGCACGTGTGGTGATGCAGTTAAAAATCAAAATAAAGAAAGAGCTCCTGCATGGACCATGCGGATGTGATTGCTGTAAGGGCAGGCAAATCTGTTCTATCAGCGCTCCGTTACAGAAGACGAAATTCAAAATCATTTTTAAAAAATCTCCAGACAGACGCCATAGCAGGGACTCAGCGCACTGCTGCGTGACAAGCGTAACGGAAAGCCAAAGAATCAAATGGACGCTCATGGACTGGAGGACTCAAGCTATCCCATAGTTCCTGCAGTCTCTGAAAAGCATTTGCATTCTTGGCTGAGCTCCAAATGCTTCTAGGGTCAAACACAGTGTCCGCGGTGGGTCTGGGCATAGCTCGGCAATTTACGCACCCCCCCACCCACCCCCAGAAGTGAAAGGGAAAACAATCCTCTCTTGACTCTTTTACATGTCACCCTATCTTTACTGAATGCTGCAGATAGACGCGATGCTGCAGCACTCAACACCAACATCCTTGCTCCCCCCACGCCATGGGTGGCTGATGGTGCAATAAGACTGATATCCATTGTCATCATCAGCCTATTGGCACATGGGGCAGTGCAAAAGGACTGGTAACCATGATCATCTTTTTACCAATTTATGGATTGGTAGATGGTACAGTATGGCTGGTAACCATCTCTGCTGTCATGCAAAGGCAAAAGCATGCTGCTGTGTAGCGCTGCTGAATCGCCTCTGTCAGCGGCATCTAGTACACATACGGTGACAGTCACAAAAGGCAAAACAGGCTCCATGATTGCCATGCTATGGCATCTGCCAGGGCAATCCAGGGAAAAAAGCTGCGAAATGCTTGTCTGCCGTTGCTTTCCCAGAGGAAGGAGTGACTGATGACATTTACCCAGAACCACCCGCGACAATGATTTTTGCCCCATCAGGCACTGGGATCTCAACCCGGAAATTCCAAGGGGCGGGGGAGGCTGCGGGAACTATGAGATAGCTACGGAATAGCTACCCACAGTGCAACGCTCCAGAAGTCGACGCTAGCCTCGGACCGTGGACGCACACCACCGATTTAATGTGTTTAGTGTGGCCGCATGCACTCGATTTTATACAATCTGTTTTACAAAACCAGTTTATGCAAATTCGGAATAATCCCGTAGTGTAGACGTACCTTAAGAGATGTAAAATATCAGAGCAGCAGTGATGCCAATTCAGATATATTTCGGGGGAGGGTTACAAAATTTTCAGATCAGAATTTAAATGTACAATAAAATATACTTAACTAGGCTCTCTGCTGCCCTCTTTTCCTCCCCTGAGCAGACATAGAATACACACCCCACCTTCTGCAGGGACATAGTCTCCTCAGAGACTCCCCACCACAGCAGGGATGCAGCAACTGGTGCAGAGACCCTGGGGAAGGGGAGGATGATTCATGCACCTACTGAGGCTGGGTAGGGGTAGGGGTGTTTTGAGGTCCCTGCACCTCCTCCTCTCCGATGTCACTGCATGACCCCCCTTCCCCTAGACTGGGGAGAGAGCTCCCTGTGCTATTATCTGCCTGGGGGCAGGGATGGATTACCCAATAGGCAGACTAAGCACATGCTTAGGGCACCAGCAAAGCAGGGGGCACCAAAAAAAAAAGATTTTTTTGAAAAAAATTGATATTTGATATTTCAAAAAAAGCATTGAAGTAGTCATCATGGGAAAAATCAGAACTTTGTTAGACTTCCTTACACTCCACTAGACACTTTTCCTCTGTTTTTCTGTTCTCTTTTTATTACTTATCCCCACTTAACCAGGGAGGCATCCTACTAACGTAGATCAAACCAATGCAAGAAAATCAGAGACTGTCATGTATTGCAATAAATTTATGTTTTATTATTGATATATTCTTCTGAGTTATACATACTTGATTAATTTTTTTCTTTCATATATATATATATTTAAATAGAGTACATTGTGTAATTTGTGGGGTTTTTTAAGTTCAGATAACTGAGATAAGGGGCAGGATGAAACATATGCGAGTGGAGCACAGAAATGTAAACTGGTTGAAGAAAAGAAACAAAAAACTAGTGGAATTTTCCAAAATCTTCCAAAGCTGACATCATTTTTCAAAGCGAATCCATCAGAAGCAACATCTTCTCGCAGTAGCACAGACATTGTTCCAAAACCTGTAGGTGTTTCAGAGACTGACCCTTCTTCTACTGGTGAAACAAACACCATTCCGGAACATGTGGATGTGTCAGAGACTGTAACTGATCATCCTACTCCTGGTGGTAAAACAGATGTTGTTCTAGAAGGAGTGGATGTGTCAGAGACTGAACCTGCTCATGCTGTATATAATAGGAGAAAAGATCCTGGTATGTGGGTTGATTTCAGTACCGATGATGTAGCTTATTGGATAGATCATGGACCAAATGACTGTCAATACCACACTGGGCCATTTGAGAAATCACGTCAGACTTTTGCCAATGGCAAACAAACAGGATACTGTCCACACACAAAAAATTTTGGCATGAAAGCGAATGGTGAGAAATACACTCGAGAATGGCTACTGTATTCACCATCAACAGGATCTGTGTACTGTTTTGTTTGCAAACTTTTTGCATATAAACCTTCAACATCCCGGTTTGCTGCAGATGGATTTAGTGACTGGCAGAATACTGTTTTAATTGAACAACATGGAAATAGCACTACTCACAGAGATTCAATGTCGACATATTTAAATTGATGACAGGGCTTTGGATTGACACAAAAATTGGAAGAACAAATTAAAGGGGAGCGTGAATACTGGCAACATGTCTTGCAGCATGTTATAGCTGTTATTCAAACATTAGCTGAACGTGGTCTGCCTTTCCGGGGATCAAATGACACATTTGGATCATTACAGAATGGAAATTTCTTGGGATTGTTGGAGCTTGTGGCTCAGTTTGACCCATTTTTAGCAGGCCATATCTCACAATATGGGAATGCTGGCAAAGGTAACCCATCATACTTATCTAAGAAAATATGTGATGAACTCATTGGTCTAATGAGTGACAAAGTTCGTTCAGCTATTGTGGATAAAATAAGTACTGCTGGGTACTTCAGTTTATCTGTCGACTCTACAACTGATCTTTCACATATTGATCAATTGAGTATTGTACTAAGATATGTCTCCCCTCAGATGGAAAACCAGTTGAACGATTTAGAACATTCCTCGATTTGAAAAGCCACACTGGTGAAGAAATGGCAAATCAAGTACTGCATTATCTGTGCCAAGTTTGCAAAATAGATTTCTCAAAGTGCAGAAGTCAATCTTATGCCAACGCTGCCAACATGTCAGGGCGTTATCAAGGAATGCAGAAGCTTTTAGAACAGAACAAATATGCCCTATTCATACCATGTGCTGCACACTCTCCCAATCTTGTTGGCTGCAGTGCTGTTGATTGTTGTCCGGTGGCAGTAAGATTTTTCTCAACAGTCCTGTTACTTTATACATTTTTCTCTGCCTCAACACACTGATGGGCAGTTTTTAAAACATATTTGGGCAATGATCGTGTGTTGAAATCTCTTTCTAATACTCGCTGGGAGGCACATGCAGTGGCAACAAGTGCAATTCTGGAGTCCTACTCTAAGACTGTGGATGCATTAGAAAGTATAGCTAAAGACCAATCACAAAACGGAGAAACTATATGAGAGGCAGAAAACATTGCAAACAAGATGCAAGAACTAGCGTTTGTATTCATGTTGACCATGTGGAATGAAATTTTACAACACTTTTACCACACAAGTCAAGTTCTCCAAGAAAAAGTATTGGATTTGAAAACGTGCAGATCACTGTCAATCATTAGCAGACGACTTACACACTTTGACGAATTATTTCAAAAGATCTGAAGACATATCAAAAGATATCTTGCCTGATACTAACTACAAAGAAGCCCAGTCCCGCTAGTGAATCAGGAAAAAACAAGTAAATGATAGCAGTGCAGTAGAAACAGCATTGAATCCTAGAGACAAATTTCGGGTATCTACTTATTATGCTATAATTTATACACTTGAAGCTTATATGAAGAGGAGAAGTGAAGTGTACAAAGAAGTATCAAGTAGATTTTCTTTTCTAAATTATATGGACTTATCTGACAAACAATATTCACAAGGTTCCCAAAAGCTAGTTGACTCATACCCTGTTGACTTGAACATGAATCTCTGTGGAGAAGTACGGCAGTTCCACTGTTATATGCACGCAAAGTTTAATGAAACAGGAAAAATGAAATGCAGTCACACTGATCTTCATGACACAATATTGAAAGACGGAATACAATGTGTATTTCCAAATGTAGAGATCACACTACACATTTTTCTAACATTGATGATTACTAACTGCTCCGCAGAATGCACTTTTTCTCAGCTGAAAAGAATAAAAACCCCTCAGAGAACAACAATGTGTCAGGACAGACTTGATTCACTTTCCCTATTGTGTATGAAAGTAGACATGTTTCATCAGGTCAGCTTTGATAAACTTATCCAGAATTTTGCAATCAGAAAATCTAGAAAGAAGCTATTTTAATTTCAGCATACATGTAAGTTTTGTGTCATTTCAAAAAATAAAATTTTATTTTATGGTATAGTACTGTTTTTATTTTGAATTACATGGGGGGGACACCATAATCTTTTCAGTGCTTAGGGCCTCTAAAGGTCTTAATCCGGTCCTGCCTAGGAGGGAGACACCACTGGTCTTGGAGGTGGGACTACATAGCTCCCTCTGCCAATGCTGGTGCCTGGGTGGGGAGGAGAAACAAAATGGTGGAAGGGGGCTGCTGGGTCATGTCACCCAGACCAGCCACAGAATCCCACCCATTCAAGGGCATTCACACAGGATCAGATCTGGGTGGGCCTGGGTGCTAATTGGGTGGCCATCCTACTTTGAGCAAGCGCAAAATCCTTGCTCCCCACTAGCCCCACTAATTGGCATCCCTGCAGTGGAGGAGAATGCAGGATCTCAATAAAAACAATTAACAGTTCCTAGAATTCAAGTGAAGTGTCTGATGGCTTGAAAAAAGCATTTCAGTGTTTGAAAGCAGGCGCGAGAGAGAGACACCCTGTAATCTATGAACCAGGTTAGTCTGGCTCAAAAATGAATTTCAGTGAGAAAACAATTTTTGTTGTGGCCCACCCTTTACAGGTCCTTTCTGATGCTTTCACTTTTTAGTAAAGTTTTTCTCCCCTTGTTTTTGTACATGAGAAATATCACATCCTGGCTTCCTTGTCTTCCTGGAGGACTCTGACAATCTCTAGTGATCTCTGGCATCATTAGAAACTAATTTCAGTTACATGCCTAGTAGCCCGGTTGAGTAGCCCAATGGGATCTAGGAGCAGTAAGGAGCAATTCTGAGGTTGCTCCTAAGCTGCAATTAAGTGGTTCATCTTTATTGATATTGTTAATTTCTTAATATTTCAACATTGTAACGTGCAGAATAATCCTAGCTGAAAAGTGAGAGGGGGTTCATTTGTAGGTTAGTCTGGCTCAAAAATGAATTTCAGTGAGAAAACAATTTTTGTTGTGGCCCACCCTTTACAGGTCCTTTTTGATGCTTTCACTTTTTAGTAAAGTTTTTCTCCCCTTGTTTTTGTACATGAGAAATATCACATCCTGGCTTCCTTGTCTTCCTGGAGGACTCTGACAATCTCTAGTGATCTCTGGCATCATTAGAAACTAATTTCAGTTACATGCCTAGTAGCCCGGTTGAGTAGCCCAATGGGATCTAGGAGCAGTAAGGAGCAATTCTGAGGTTGCTCCTAAGCTGCAATTAAGTGGTTCATCTTTATTGATATTGTTAATTTCTTAATATTTCAACATTGTAACGTGCAGAATAATCCTAGCTGAAAAGTGAGAGGGGGTTCATTTGTAGAACATCAATGTATCATATTTCTTCCGTAAAATGCACATTCCAAGTCCACAATAACCCTCTATATGTATGTGCATGCACAAGCATGCATGGGAATGTCTTGTGTCGATATAAAAATTAGAAACTTGGGCAATACATTTATAATTATCACCAGGATAAAACCAGGCTCTGTTGCTTGCTACTGTAATTATATTAATGAAAGCACTGCTGAATGATGAAGAAATATGATATTTATGCTCGAGGGATTAAAAATCACCATTCATTTACAGTCTAGCAGTTAAGAAATCCAGTCTTTTACCACAGATAATAGAGTTACTAAAATATATTTTAAATATAGGTAAAACAATGCCTCAGTAAGTTAGACTGACTATATTCAAACGTGTCCACAAGGTTCAATCCTCAGAAACTTCAAATCTCATTTTAAAATCATGTCTTTAATCTTACTTTGCTCAGTATATCCCCAGAGTGCATATTAAAAAGGAGGCCAATTTTATTACAGCCAAATGGGAATTCAGATGCTTTAGATGTTCTAGAAAGATGAGTAAAAATGTGACTGGTGTTTTAATCTATATTTATGAACTTGTTGATATAGAGTTTCCAAAATCTGCCAGTGAGGTTGTATCGACATAGGTTAGGCAGAATTCGATGTATATGGTTGAGGAAAATTATGTGGGGAGGATGAGACAATGGATAGGTTCAGGCTGTTATTTAATGGCAGCAGACATTGAGAGTCAAAAAGTTAAAGCTTTATAACTCTTAAAACAAACTGCGAGCATCAAATACCAAAATAAATGAAGTAAACATCCTTAAATCAAACCCTAATAAGTTCTTAAGCAGCATTTTTCTTACTTTTACTATCTGCAAATTTTGATTATTACCAATGGAAATATTTTTCCATTCGTTTGTGTGGGCATGGTGAAATCGTCATTTACCCATAAAGACCTAATCCTTCCAAGCTTACTCTTGGATAAGAGAGCCAAAATGGACACAGAAACCCAGTGTGGATATAGAGAAACATGACCATCTTTCCAACACTTAGTGGTAAAGTTATGGGGAAGGGTCAGCAGTTAACTGAGCAACTTCCTCTAGAATTATGATAATTAATTTCACTTTAGGTTTACTTTTAAAGCCTTAAAAACAAGCATGGAGAAGTACTGTTTATTCAGATTACATTAAAAAAAACTATGTTAAAGAACAATAGATTTGCAAAGCCTAACATCAAAAGTTGGGAAATGTCAGAATTAAGACTGCCCATACAACCTTAATTCAGCCCCCTTGTGCACTTGCACTATGATACAGTCTCCAAATACATGTTCACCTACTTTTTTTCCCCTCACTAGGATCCTAGCTTCATTCAGTGAACGGGTAGTTTATTCACTATTTCTTTTTATTCACATTCAATGTATGGCCCAGACCTTTATCCAAACCTTGCACTGAATACAAAATTACTCATTTCCCCGTGGGTGTTTCTCTGTTGCTCTCCCCATAGCTTCTGAGCACTTCACAAACATTAATGAATGTATCCTCAAAACAATCCAGTGACATTAAGTTTTACATTTTACAGCTGGGGAACTGAGATACACAGAGATTTAGGCCAAAATAATCAAAAGTGTTCACTAATTTTGGACACCAACTGGTAACACTTAGAATCTGATTTTTCAAAGTACTTACCATTTTCATCAAACTTTTATCTGTTCTAAATACAATGCTAACTGACTTCACTTGCAGTTAGAGAGATCATAGATTATTAGGGTTGGAAGGGAACTCAGGAGATCATCTAGCCCAACCCCCCTGCTCAAAGCAGGACCAATCCCCAAATGGCCCCCTCAAGGATTGAACTCACAAGCCTGGGTTTAGCAGGCCAATGCACAAACCACTGAGCTGTGAGGTAATAACTTTAATTAGACCACTTTTTGTTGGTGAGAGAGACTAGCTTTTAAACTTTTACAGAGCTCTTCTTCAGGTCAGTTACAGTTGTGAGTGCTCAATACTCCTGCAAAAAAGATTCCAGGTGTCTCACAGTGGGCACCCAGAAAATCAGGAACATACAATTAGTGGCAAAGGTGAACATTTTGGGTTAAGTGACTTGCCCAGCATCACATAGGAACCTGGCAGAGGAAGGAAAAAATCCAGTTCTCCAGGGCAACATTCAAGTCTCTTAACCATGAGACAATTCTCCCTCTTCCTGCAATCTCCTGTCTTATTCTCTACACACCTTGCAGCTTTTACCACAAATAAAGCCGGGATCCTACAGACAATAGCCTCCTTTACTACACAGCCTTGATTCATCCCCAGAGCACTGTCCATCCTTTGCACTCAATGAACCAGACGCCCTGTGCACTTATCGAGTCCCCTCCAAAGCTGGCTCCTGCCCCGCACCATCTCCTAAAACGCCTATCCAGCACCCTCTCTTCCTTACCCCTCTGCATTTAAATCAGGTTGCTACCTCCTCCTTGCTTCCTTCTGGGGCATCAGCAGGGGGAACACCCAGTATACAGGAGAGTCAGACTCAATGTATTCCGTTCCTGTGCCTGGTGTCACAATGGCCCCTCATCAGTTGGGAGGAGTAATTGCAGGGGAAGTTCTGCTAAGCCCTCCAAAAATGTGCTGGAGCTTGCTGGCTTGCTTTGCAGGGATGACATACACGCAATCTGGTCACACATAGGAGCTGAGAGAGGGCGAAGCATGCTTAGTGCAGACAGAATCTTTGGATTATAACTGCAGTGTTAAACTCTACCAAGTTTCTACTGAGCATGTATGAACTGTGATTTTTAAGAGGCTCATAACTCATAACAAATTTGGGTGAATATTCATAGGGCGGGGGAAAGACAATGCGTTTTCCCCTAATCTTGCTTTTGGAAATGGCCGGGTTTTTTTTTTTCTTGAAACTTTCAAAAAAAAAAAAAGTTCAGCCTGAGGCAGGCAACTTGCATCATCACAAATTCCAGTCTAGAAAGTTAAAGTCTGGCAAAGTTATAAGCTACTGACAACAGGAAAGTGTCAAGCAACTTTAATTTTAGGTGATGCTAACAGCTCCACCTATCAGGCTAGATTTGGACTTTGGCCAGATTGACTCCCATTGACTGCAAAGGCGCTGTATTTCATCCTTTGTGTCTAGTCCTGTCTAAGGAGTGGTAGCTTCGCTGCCACAGGAGGAGCCCAGGGAAGAATTTGTGACTCAGTAAGGTACAGCTGGTTTTTACAGGCTGCAGTTTACTTCCTGTCTTGGGTCAGTTCAGCTGGCCATTTATTTGTGGGAAAGGGAGCTACAGGGGTGCAAACAAAGCTCCATTCACTCCCTGCCCCTCTCCAACCCCTTCCTGTCCTCCTGCTCACGTAGGGTGGTCGTGGCACCGTGGACTCTATTCTCCCTCTACACCTGGACTCTATTAGGATAGACAGGTGCAGAGGACTAAGTACCCTTCTTCCATGTGGGCTGCAGAGGCCTAGGTTATAATCTTGCCTTTAAAGGGTATAAAATAATAATAGAAGAATTGAATTCTGTTCAGCTCTCATGAAAATAAAAAAATAGGGCAAAACAAAAATACCTGTTAAGTCAGTATAAAAAGCCACCCAAGTAGCCATTGAATAGAAGCACATTGTGTACTACAGGGAATTCTACTGTCATCTGCCTGAAGCTACACAGATGAGAACATTCCTTTCTTATGTGTAGTACCACTTTAATATCTCTCTATAATATTCTTCCTATTCTATCTTCTAAAAGGAATAGTTTATTGATGTGTTATGGTCAGTCAGCTTCACAAGTATCTATGAAGGTCTTCTGGGGCTTTTTTGCAGTAGAACCTAATATTATTTAGTAGACAAAAATATCTTCACAACCAGTGAAGGAACATAATACTACATGCATGCAAAGAAGTAATTCTTCCACTGTACTCTGCACTGATTAGATCTCAACTAGAGTATTGTGTCCAGTCCTGAGCGTCATATTTCAGGAAAGATGTGGACAAATTGGAGAAAGTCCAGAGAAGAGGAACAAAAATGATTAAAGCTCTAGAAATGACTTGTGAGGGAAAATTGAAAGAATTGGGTTTGTTTAGTCTGGAGAAGAGAAGACTGAGGGGGAACACACATTTTTAAAGTACATAAATGATTGTTACAAGGAGGAGGGAGAAAAAGTTGTTCTTTTTAACCTCTGAGGATAGGACAAGAAGCAATGGACTTAAATTGCAGCCAGGGAGATTTAGGTTGGACAGTAGAAAAAACTTCCTGTCAGGGTGGTTAAGCACTGGAATAAATTGTGTACCCAGGTTGTGGAATCTCCATCACTGGAGATTTTTTAAGAGCAGGTTAGACAAACACCTGTCAGGAATGGTCTAGATAATACTTAGTCCTGCCTTGAGTGGAGGGGACTGGACTAAGTGACCTCTCAAGGTTCCTTCCAGTCTTACAATTCTGTGATTCTGTCAAGTCTGTCCAGCTATGCCCTTTTTATCTTGCAAATTCCGAGTCACCTCCATAACTGTTGGCATATTTTGTCACTGTTTAATAAATAATTATAATCATGATATCAGTCCATTGTGGCATATGGTTTCCAATGTGAATAGAAGAAAGTAGGACATTCTTTATCACAGGCACTCTGGAATTAATGCCCTACAGAAATACACTTAAGCACACATCTAACCACTTTTAGAAAAAGTTGCAAGGATGCATTTTTCTCAGATCATCTCAAATTATTAGACTTCCAGCTGGCTTAGCTGAAAGTTGTTTGTAGCACAGTGTTAACTCTGATATTAAGATTGCCATTATCTCCATGTAACCTGCATAAGAGGTATCCAGATACTATAGTTATGTAAATGTATAATGGGTTCACAGTGTTCTTCTGTTTATACACCTCATTGGCCGATGCTGGAACCACCCTCTTTGTCGGATTTGCTGCTTTTACAGATCCAGACTAACACGGCTACCCCTCTGATACCTTCTTTGAAAAGGATGATTATGGGGTTGGAACAATGCTCTAGTACTTTTTCCTTAGGTATAATGCTGTTCTGAATCCAAACCTTACCCTGTCTCTGCCTGCAATGTGGGAGAGTTATTCAAACTACTCCTATACTTCCAGGTCTGTTCCAGCAGAACTCCCTCTATTTTGTTTTTTATTTCCCACTACACCTGCGGAATGCGCTGATCACAGAATGGTTCACAAATCCAATGAACATCTGGAGGAATGAATTAGTATTCTTGGAACAGCATGAAGAACATTCCTAAAAATATGAACTAGTATCCTGTAGATGGCTGGGACAGAGGACTGTACAGCAAATGGGAGACTCACTAGCAGGCACCATAAACATCTTTGTGTGTCTGAACTGATGAGTGTCACACTTAAAAAGGAACAAGTGGCCAATTAAATTACACACCTTATTAGGCACCATTCCAGGTGCTGGCGAGCCTCTTATTGTGCAGTAATATTTATTAAGACAAAAATGTATTTGCTGGATAGCAGGTGAAAGAGACCTAATTAGGAATAAAAACTGTTAACTCTGAATGGATATTTTTCTTCCTTTAATTGAATAAACGTCTACCAAAAAATAAAACTGAAATTCGGAGAAATAATACTGTTCAAAGAGAAGTAAGTGCCTTTCAGGAGTTGTATAGCATCAAAAATATATCAGATGCATTAGAACACCAAAACCACCAGTACTTTTTGTTATGTAATAAAAATATAACAAAAAGTACTGTAAGGAACAATCCTTCCCTGGGAAGGAGATGGAATGGATGGTCTATTAAGGTTTTTCCATCTCTGACTTGTGTGATTCAGTGTACAAGGAAGGAGGTTTGTCCATCACAGAACTATCAAAATCTGACTTTTATACAAATAGACAAAGTCAGGCTCTAACAAGACAGAATCTATTTAATATTCTCATAATAATAATAATAATAATAAGGTGGTGTCCACTGGTGGGATTATTTTTAGGAACAGATGCTATTGGTCCTCCAGAATGCCTCATCACTCCCCACTCGCCCACAGAGCTGAGGAAAAGGAAGAAATGCACCAGATCATCAGGCCTGTTTTTTTTAAAGATATCTAGAAACTAATTAATGGTGGCTGAATAATTTCTATTGAAATGCACTCTCTTCCATCACTGGGTTGAACAGATATAAGCTTTACATCATCTAAAATTTCACTAGAGATATATGAAAGTTAAGATGTAACACCTGCACATAAAATATTGTTCGCTAGCTATTGCAGAAGGTATCATCAATTAAACTATATCAGTTGTCTTCTTTTCCCAGGATATAACGACATCAATTACCCTTGATTCAACCATTAAATTCTGACATCAAGAAATGTTTAAGTACAGCATTTACACAAACATTTGGTATTTGATCACAAAGTAACAATGTGATTTAAATTAGCTTTATCATGAATTTCAATAAGTAAGTCTCTGACATAGCAAACATGTTTACTAAGCTCTAGAAACTCCCAAACAATACAAACGCACAATCAATACATTTTGGAACCGTCTGCACCAATCAGAAATCAACTTCTCCTTACAGAATTAGGAAACAAAGAGATTCAGAACGAGAGTTTCACATTAACTCTCTGTAACACATTTAATTTAAATGTTATTCCATCAAAACATACACTGGAATGTTACTTCATTGGGATGGGTATGAGGGGAGCAGAAGAAGTAGTTTAAATAGCAACAAATCTTTAATTGATTATAAAATTCATATTAAGTCTCCCAATGGAGAAATGGGAATTTTATTTTTAAATCACCATTTGGAGTGCCTTTATGAAGGACTTGTACATCCCTCTTGCAAACAGCAAAAATGCCTTTGCGAGGCCCAGGCTCGGCAAAGAAGACATTGAAGCAGTTAATTTTTAGGAGATATTTTAGAGTCCTTCCTCCACTGTATGTTTGATGTTTAGAGACTCTTAAATTAGTTCAGTTTCAAACAATACAACTTTTAAACCACTTAAGTCCCTAAAATATTTCAAATGTAAAGCAACTGAGCATTTCTATTTAGTTCAATAGTAGACTAACACCCTCATATCATCAGTTGTACTGGTTGTAATTACTTAAATGTGTTCATCAGAGTTATAGTTATCTTCATTAAAATTGAAGTTATTTTCAGTAAAATTAAAGGGTTTATTTGTTTCTAACTTGCACATGATGGTAATTAATCTACCAGAGCAATTACAATTACAAACTTCTGCATTGCTTTAGTATGTGCAAGGTATTACACAAGTAGAATGATCTGTGATGCAACAGAATCTCTTATTCTTTATCATCTTATTTGCCACTTCCCTATTCAGGGTGGGCAATATTTATAGCCTTTATCCAAAACTCATGATCATACAGAGGTATGCACATCGGTCTCCCTGAGATACTGAGTCTTTGGTCTCCCCGTTGCTCATCTTCCATCCACAATCGTTGCAAGAGACATCCTAATGATATGGCTCTCCCTCAACTTGTCTTCAATTGGAGCACATGCATTACATCCCATACAGCTTCTTTTTGTTTCCTATCACATTTGACCATCTCAACAACTTCATTTCTGTGGTGGAGAGCATACTTATTTCCCTCCATGTGACTGGCCAAGTCTCTGCTCCATATATTAAGGTGAGTCAAATTACAATTTTATATACTGAACCAGAATCTAAACTGTTTTATTTCTCTTGAAGCATGCTGGCTCTGAAAAATGAGCATTCTGAGAGACAGAAGCAACTCTGATAGAGGAATATATCCAAGGCTTGCAGGAAGGTTACTGGCAGTCAGGAGATGAGTCAGGTCAAGTTCTCAATCTGAAGGTTGCAACCAACCTGCTTCTCCCATTTTGCTAAATGGTAGGGAGGGACAAGCTAGATGGGAAAGGGGTTCTGGTCTGAATAAAAGGGTTTTGATATGAAAAAATTGAGAACCACTGCACCTAAGGCAAGTTAGCTGCTAGAAATCTTCCCTACTCCCTAAGCCAGGGTTCTCACTTTTTTTTCATATCAGACCCCTTTATTCAGATCAGAACCCTCCCTCCCATCTAGCTGGGACCTCCTTCCCCTATAGCAATATGGGAAAAACAGGTTGGTTGCAACCTCCAGGTTGCAAACCCATGCATTAGATTACGAAACGAGAACCTCTCACCCCCTTCACTAAACAGGTACCAGAAGGGAAGGGGGTGAATTTTGGCAACTGAAAGACCTTAAGTGGGAGGATAATCAGGTTACAGACTATTTTTGGAAGAAAGCAGTGGAGAATACTGACAAATAGCAACATCCAAAAGCTCAAACTCATGAACGTAAGTCTTCTTAAAACCAAAACTTTCATCTTTCTGGATCCAAATGAGGATGAAACTTCCTCTTGAGTACTATGCCCTCTCCTCTTGTCTCTCTCACACAAATCAGTACATGTACCAACAGCTGTGGGGGAGATAGAGGTGCCTAATGTGAAAGGTCAGTTGTTTCCTCCTCACCATACAGAAACTATAAAAGGTAATAAAAGGTTCTGGACAAATGGGATCCAGTTAGCAGACTCTTCTGTTCTCCTCTAGAGTACTGTCACTGAGGGCTTGTCTACACTTATAGTGCTGCTGTGGCACTTAATGAAGACTCTAGCACCACTGACAGGAGAGCGTCTCCCACTGCTGTAAGGCAATACACTCCACACTCTGGATTAGGTTAGATTTTCCACATCCCTAAGGGATGCAGTTATACCAACTTAAATCTATAGTGTAGACCCGGGATCAGTGATATAGGAGCCACTGATCTCCCTTGCAGAACAAGAGGCGGCACTGTTGCTACCTCCATCACTCTCTTCTGCTCCAAGAGGTGCCACTGCATTGGATGAGAAGGCACTACACATCAAATAAAACTAGTCCTCAAAACTTTTTCATTCGTCATAAATATGTGGAAGCTAATATAACTTTACAGTACACAGTTTAACACTATGAGTAAAATTTTCAAAGGAGTCGCTGTCCCATTTTCAAATGCGACAGGCCCTTAAGAGCATAAGTCCCATTGACCTTCAGCGAAACTTATGTCTTCACTACAAGCACTACAGCAGTACAGCTGCAATGATGCCATTGTAGCGCTGTAGTGTAGACACTTGCTACTGCAACAGAAAGGGTTTTTTCCATCACTATAGTAAATCCACCCCCTTGAGAGATGGTAGCTAGATCAATGGAAGAATTATTTTGTCAATCTACCAGTGTCTACACTGGGGCTTAGATCAGCCTAACCATCTCTCTCAGGGGTGTGATCTTTCCACATCTATGAGCAACATAGTTAGGTTGACCTACATTTTACATGTAAAGCAGGCCTTAGGCTCCTAAGTTGCTTCTGAAAATGGGACTTAGGTGCTTTTCAAAATTCTAACCTGTATCACTAATATGTCTGCTGCATTTTATGTTCTATAAATGTTTTGTGATTT